>NC_092046.1:45316602-45916602 GCF_003086295.3 Arachis hypogaea | reverse complement strand
TTATTTCGCCAAATTTTGAATCACAGCCCAATAAAAAATAGTGAGGCTGGCCCAATGAAAAAAAAAAAATTAAAGAAAAATTGAAAAATTAAATAGAAAAAAGTCATTAATAAGGTCAAAATTGACTTTATGAGGGAAATTAATCCCCCTAAGTCAAGTTTGACTAGTAAATAATAAATATTAGCTTACCGTTAATTTATTTTTCTCACTAGAGACTTTCTGAGCCGGGAATTCACTTTTAGTGACGGTTTTGCGTCTGCCGAAAAAAAATTCTTGTAACCGAAAACTTTGAAACCAGTGGTAAAAATAATTTCTACCTTAGTAATTGTATCCAAGATTAAGATTAGCCATCTATTCATGATTTATTTCTTTAAGAATAAATCTTAGCCTTTAATTATTTTACCACACGATAAAATTTATTTTGAACCGAATTTCTGACTAGTATTCCGCAAACGACTTCTAGAGACCCCAAATCTTCTTACTTGGCATCCAAGTAACTTGTCCCTCCTTCTCAGCCTCTGAGCCAATACTATCTCAGTCTTTTACCCCTCATTGCTATGCTTTTAACCTCGAGTAACTAACTGCGGTTAATTGCGGCTCGACATGCAAGCGCCGACCAAGCTTTCTCGTTTTCACGCCCCCTATTCATTAAATTCTAGCCCTTTACCATGAAAATTCTAGCCCCTTTTACCATCTCAAATTCAGCAAGACTTTAATTTTTTATTTAAGGAAATACTGGCCACAAAATTCACAAAACACTTTACACATTTTTACACTCTTTTGACCAAATTTTTGAGAGAATGAGAGAAAATTTTTGCACCTATTCTCTGCACCCAAGCCCATATTTCAACTCTTCTTTCATTATTTTTCATGTGTTCTTCAAGGACTCAAACCATACAAGCACAAACTCTTGTCTGTTTTCGCTAATCTTTGCATTTATATCGAAATTTCGATTAGGTAAACTCTTGTTCTTTCTCCTTTTCTTTTCTTTTTAAAAATATTAGTCATGATGAATTTTTACTGTCCTCTATTTATATAGAACTCCTCTTGAAACACCCATGGGGCACGCTTAAGGAGTTAAAGAGATTCGAGCTCAAAGTGGTTGAATTTCGACGTTTTTGCGACACTTTCGGCCAAAAACGAAACTGCACCATCACCAGCTGTGATTCTGCCCTTGTGTGCATATTTTTCAGTGTGTGAAAGGTTTAATAACTGAATTACATAAGAGGTAAGGGTTAGGATTAGTTAGAGTATGTTTGTGCTTGTTTTCGGTGTTCATATGAGCCATTTTGTGGTAATTTTGTGCTTGATTTTTAATTCTGAAAATTCAGTGATGCTTCTATATTTTGGACTGTTATTTGAGTGATATATAAAGCTTATTTACCTCTGAAAATTGTATGAAACCACTGAAATTATTTGGAGCACTTGGGGTTTAAATTTCAAGCCTTAAAAGTCACTAAAAATGGGTAAAAATGAAAAACTGCACCCCTGAAAATTCAGCCACTAAATGATCATGAAAGTCACATATATAAGGGTTAAAAAGAGGTTATAAAACTTATTTTAATCATATGGAACAAAGGCGTAAAAGTAAAAAGGGTGTTATGGTCATTTTTGGATAAAAAGAGAGTTAAAAATGTAATTTAAATGAAAAATAAACAAAATTCTAAACTTAGTATCATTAGGAGTAAAATAATAATTATATAAATTAACTGGATCAAAATTATAATTACAATAAAATTTCGGGCTTAAATAAAAGTTTTAGTAAAAATTAAAAGTAAAACGGTAAAAAGCGATCTATAATAAGTAAATAAATTAATAAAGGGTAAAATGATTTTTTAGGTCTTTAAGGGTAGATCTGACATTAAATAAAAGTATTATGGATAATTTGGTCATAAAAAATATTATGATTAATCCGGTAATATTTTGACGGTAAATCAGGTTAAATGGTAAAACTAGAGTACTTAGGAGCATATTAGTAAGTTTAGGCATAAAGTCAAAATTAAAAATTATTAATTAACTTAATAAAGGGTAAGAAGGTCTTTTAGAAAAAAATATGAGAGTAAAATAGTGAAGTAATAATACTAGTGGTGAAAGCGTACAAAAGGGTAAAATTGGAAATGTCTAAAAATACCAAGAGCAAAATAGTAAAATATGTGACAAGGCTGAGACATTTTAAGAAAGGATCGGACACAAGTTTTATTGAAAAGGAAGCGTAGATAAGTCTCTTAAAGATAAATTTTATTGAGATATGCTGCGGAAAAAGAAATGTAAACCCCAAGGTGCTTAAGGTTGTTTGGAGGCGGGTATTATCTACTGACTGCTAAAACTGTGTTTCTCCTTTGTGCGTATATTATGGCGTCAAACTTTGCGACGATTGCCTGTTGTCATGGACTGGTGGTATGCTTAACCAAATCAACACATATGCACGGACGAACGCTATTGGAAAACCATATCTAGGTTTAGTTCCTAGGTAACGTCGGGTTGCGGGTAGTCAACTGACGCATGAGCTCATGGCCTGCATAGGACCAAGCATGCATCATACTTGGTTGCTGCATTCTCTATGTTTGTGATTGCTTACTTGTACCTGTGATTGTGTTTTATCTCTTCTTCTTGTACTTTGTGCTTGTTTACTATTCTGCTATATACTTGTGCTTGTACTTGTTTGTATGACTTACCGACCTAATTACGCGAAGTCTTAGACTTAGGCTGCGGAACCCCTTAGGATTCCTGTTAGTACCCTACTGGGAATCTTAGGTTCTCACCCCTTACTTTTCCGTTCCGCAGATACAAACCGGTAAGATCTTCTTTGAATTTCCAGCCTTAGGACTAGCGAGCAGTAGTAGCATTATCGGAGGGTCAAAGCGTGTGTTTCTTCAGCTGCCAAGGATCGGTGACCAGCAGTAGTTATAATAGTAGCAGTAGTAGTAGTAGTCTTTGCCCTCGCTCTGTATAGACTTTTAGAGGGTTAGGTACTTTTGTAAGTACTTATATAAACAAGTTAGAACAGGTCCCAAACTAGAGTGACTCTTGTGAGTCGAGGCCTGTTAGTTTAAATATGGAGTCTATATATATTTTCATTAATAAGCAACGACGTAACCCGGTGTGAATTATAATGTACTAAACGAGTCTTCGGGGATTTATGTATTATATTACTTCATTTTATGTATTTTCTATGTTTCATGTATATATTATCTATTTAACTATTATCTATTTCGCTATATCTATATATCTGACACGCGATCTCGATTAGCGCTACAAGCTCATATGTATATATTTAATATAAGTTCTAGAGTCTCTAAGGAAAACCGTGAAGTAACGCCTGGCGGCAAGCATTGGTCATGACATGCTAGAAGCCGGGTCGTTACAAACTTCGGTTCATTTCTTAGTTTAATTGAGGTTCATTTGGATCCAAAAATAAAATCGATGTGTTTTTATTGATGATTGAGTCTTTTTTACTATCTGTTTAAATTTGAACTAATTTCAGTTCATTTGTACGTTAATTGAGTTTCACTTGATGCTGCTGATAAGTATTGACCAAATTTTTTATTCCTTAAGTAATTTCGATTCATTTCTTAGTATAATTGACGTTCATTTGGATCCAGAAATGAATTGGATGTATTTTTGTTGATGATTGAGTTTTTTTTATTACTTGTTCAAATCTGAACTAATTTCGGTTTATTTGTGTGTTAATTAGGTTCACTTAATGCAGTTGATAAGTACTAAACAAATTTTTTATTCGTTAAGTAATTTCGGTTCATTTCTTAGTTTAATTGAGGTTCATTTGGATCCAAAAATAAATTCGATGTGTTTTTGTTGATGATTAAGTCTTTTTGACTGCTTGTTCAGATCTGAACTAATTTTGGTTCATTTGTGAATTAACTGAGGTTCACTTGTTGTTGCTATTTTGACCAAATTTTTTATTCTTTAAATAATTTTGGTTCATTTTTAGTTTAATTGAGGTTCGTTTAATTTCATTTGGCTTCACTTTGCTGAACTTGTTCATGGTGTGCTTGTTTAGTTAGTTATAGCTCTGATTTTTGTCAGCTGTATACATTCAATGTGTTTTTGTTGATGATTGAGTCTTTTTTACTGCTTGTTCAAATCTGAACTAATTTCGATTTATTTGTGAATTAATTAAAGTTCACTTCATACTGCTATTAAGTATTGACCAATTTTTTATTCCTTAAGTAATTTCAGTTCATATCTTAGTTTATTTTGGTTCATTTCTGAGTTCATTTGGGTTTATTTCTTAGTTTATTTCGGTTTATATGAATAAATTTCTTTCAATTGTAGGAACAAGTTGATGCCTTTAGGTATGAATATGGTCCAACCATTCTCTTAGACAAGATAAATAAATTGAGAGACAAAGTTATTGAAGGATCTGAAGGCATAATAATTTCACAGCCATCCGCTGCCAAGTCCTTTTTATAGATTCTTATCTGGGGATATAAAAAGTAAATATGTTCAATCTTTTAAATTGTATGAATTTCTATTGACATTCTTGACCACTATTTTGTAAGGAATTATAAATGTTAATATATATATATATATTATCTTTTTAATTTTTTTAATTTATTTGTTGAAAATATTTGGACTGTATTAAGATCACATCAATTTGAATGAATCTAGATTTACACTGAATAGATTGAATGTATTATGAAATCTCAACAGTAGCAAATACACAAATGAACCGAAATTTAGTCACGAATGAAGCGAATTGTATTCTAATAAACATATAAACTGTTTACCACAACACAATTGCAGAAGTTAATTTGAAAAATAAAAAAGTGACTATTCAATAAAACATAACACAAATAAAAAATTAACCCTCATTTTCATTAAAGAGAAAAACATTATATGAGTAAAACATAAATGAACCGAAATTTATTTTACTAAACACTGAAACTTCTATGTAGTGCGTCATATTCTCTCTAGGATAATTCATATCCTGTGCATGATAAAGGCTGGAATTTGACTGAATCATTGATTCACCCTCTAAAAGATTCAACTGCAAAAGAAATAACTGTTGAAGAATGAACCAAAATATTATCATAACAACACCATTGTGTAATAATAAATGCACCAAAAATTGTGCATTTTATAAATTCAAAAACTGCTACCTTCTATCCAAATTCAAATTCATAAATAACACTGATTTTAGTAAAGAAGAATGAAATTATTCATTATAACTTTATTCAATTCCATTAGATTCTATTCAATTCAATATTGTTGAAGAATGAACCGTATATTATCAAAATAACACCGTTGTGTAATAACAAATGAACCGAAAATTGTGTTCATAAAAAATACTGATTTTGGCAAAGAAGAATGAAATTATTCATTATCATTTTATTCAATTGCATTAGATTCCATTCCATTCCATTCAATTCAAAATTGTTGAACAATGAAACTAGATAAAATTAAAAACGATCCAAATCTCGTCCACTTGATTCGATTTAGAAGAATAATCTAAATCGTTCTCATTCAACTGATTTAATTTGAACTTGAATCATTCATTGTTTTGGAACACACAAAACCTAAACAATTTTAATTATGCTATTCGATTTCAAAAAAAAAAAAAAAATGTAGATCGAAATCTAAAGAGAAAGAGAATAAAATTAGAGAAGAATACAACGAAATCGAAAAAGAAAATAAAAATCTGAAGAGAAAGAGACAATAATCAGACAAAAATACAAAGAAATAAAAAAGAAGGAAATGTTTACGTTGAAGAAGAAAAAAGGAGGGGTTTACGTTAAAAGCCTATTATAAATGGTACGATGCGTGATTCTATATCACTAATTGATTGGACATAATTAGTGAAATCACTTGAATGTAGGACATTATTGTTAATATTCAATTAATAAATCATGAATGTATTATACTATTATCTATGTTTAATTTTGGTTGTGCTTATTTATCTCTGTATATTTAAATAGACAAAAATATTATGTTTATACAAAAAAATTAATTATTAAATTAATCATTACATATTTATATATAAATATATATAATATTTAATTTATTTTTAATATATTTATATTTTAAATATATTCTATATCAATCACTAGTTTAATGATTAATTTTTATTGTATACACATATAAAATTAATTTGCATAAAATGCTCT
The DNA here is from genome assembly GCF_003086295.3 of Arachis hypogaea. Taxonomy (NCBI): domain Eukaryota; kingdom Viridiplantae; phylum Streptophyta; class Magnoliopsida; order Fabales; family Fabaceae; genus Arachis; species Arachis hypogaea. The sequence continues at coordinate 45,910,477 of NC_092046.1, read as the reverse complement.
GACAGTTTATCTAAACAATATCAATTCATTTAGTGCGTGAAATATGCTTTAAAAGGGGAAAAATCCAATTAATATCTTGAATATTATAATAAGGTAATAATACAAATTCCCAATTAAATAATTTTATGATCACTTAATAATATATATACAATTACTGGAGTATATTCTCTGACCGAAGCCGATGATATTAAATATACACTATCAGTTAAATGCATGTGAGGAAGATGAGAATAACGTAACCCATTCATACTATTCTTGAGCGTATTACTTGTCAACTGTTTTTCAAGATTCAAGGTCTTAAAATCATGTGATTCATGATGATCAAATGATCCTCTATGTTCTTATTAATTGATTTCGTCCACATTTGCGGTAATGGGAAATCGTACGCCCTAATTAATAATTGACACGAAATTCAACGATTTTTGAATGAGCTGTTCACTGTGAGTGCTGATGAACAATCGATTCTTAAGCACTGGATTTTGAGTTGGTGGTTGGTTTCGGTGGGGAAGTTAACATTTGGTTGTTCACTCAAAACTTGTGTTAAATGCCGAAACCTTTTGTCAAAAATCCAAAGCTCTGGAGTTTTTAATGCTTTATGTAAGGAGAAAGAAATTGAACAAGGAAGAATTAATCAATTAGAATTTAGAAAAAAAAAAGAGAAGAATAAAAAGAAATAATTTTATTAATGAAATTAAAAAAAATATAAATCATTCAATTTATACTTATTGATTTCTATGCTTTTTTAATGAAAAATTTTATATTGGACTATTAGACTCATTTTTGTTACGGCCTGGCCCAAATTCACGCGGGTCAACCCGACCCGAGTTCCCTCCGGCCCAGCAACACGCCCTCCACCCGACCCGGACATGCGTCCCGTACGGCTTGCACACAGCTGTGGGACAGCGTCCTTGAGGGTATGGGCCTATCCACTTGAGGGGCCCACTACTGACATGTATATAAGGGGGAGACTGGCTCTCCCCCCGAGGTAAGTCACATACTCTATCACCCTTTCCACATGCACACCTTACTGACAAGAGCGTCGGAGTGTCTTTGCAGGTGGCACCCTCCTCTCACGCGAAGTGCTCGGGACCTCGCGCACCGCTGACCGGCAGTCCACGACTTGACGAGCCCCTACCATCATCCCGGATCACAACCCAAATCGTTCATCAACCGACTTACCGAACATTGGCGCCGTCTGTGGGGACTCGTCCATGGACTTCGTGCTAGTCGAAACGGAGGCAAGTCGCGAGGCCGTACCCGGAGGCGATGCCGCCGGGACGGGAAACCGACAACATCCGAGATCCCCCCGAGGGACGCAACCCAGGCGCACGAGAGACGCCCCTTCGGGGGGACTGGCGACAACCACGCCAGAATAATGCAAGAACTACGCCACAGAATGCAGGACTTAGAGCGCAGGCTAGCAGAAAGAGAGCGCGACCAACGCTCCCCAGAGCGGAGCCCTACCCGTTCCCGTTCAAGGAGCCGCCCGAGGCACACGCCCAGCCCCGAATACGAGTCGGAGAGCACTGGGGGGCGAGCACGCCCCAGAAGAAGGAGTCGGGACCCCATCATCTACGCCCGACACGAAAGGCGGCGTGCGTCAAACAGGGGCGACGAGGAGGCGCGCCGTGAGAACGACGAGTCGAGAAGAACTGCCCGAGGACCCGTCATAATAGGAGCGACTCCTTTCCACCGTTCCGTACTCGAGGTCCGACTATCGAAACACTTTGACAAGCCGACAGACATGAAGTATGACGGAACGCAAGACCCCCTGGAACACTTGACGGCCTTTGAGGCCAGAATGAACCTAGAAGGAGTGGGAGACGAGGTCAGATGTCGCGCTTTCCCGGTCACTTTAGCGGGCCCGGCAATACGGTGGTTCAACAACCTCCCGCAAGGCTCGGTGACCCAATTCTCCGACATCAGCCACGCCTTCTTGGCTCAGTTCACGACTAGGATTGTCAAAGCCAAACACCCAATAAATTTGCTAGGGGTGACACAGAGACCCGGAGAGCCGACCAGGAAGTACTTGGACCGTTTTAATGACGAGTGCTTGGAAATTGACGGTCTGACGGACTCGGTGGCAAGTTTGTGCTTAACGAACGGGCTCTCGAATGAGGACTTCAGGAAACACCTCACCACAAAGCCCGTCTGGACAATGCAAGAGATCCAGTGCGTGGCCAAAGAATACATCAATGACGAGGAAGTCAGCCGGGTTGTGGCTGCCAATAAACGGCAGCCCGCCTACAACCAAGCCCGACACTTTGAAGCCAGAGAAAGACCAAAGGAACACGCCAGGGACGGCGGTCCGAGTAAACCACCCAAACCGTTCCCCCGAGTTGGGAAGTTCACCAACTACACCCCCCTCACGGCATCGATCACTGAAGTTTACCAACAGATAGCAGAAAAAGGGATACTGTCGAAGCCCCGACCACTGAAAGACAGGACGGGAGGAAACAAGAACCTCTACAGCGAGTATCACAAGGGTTACGGGCACAAGACCCAAGACTGCTTTGACCTAAAGGACGCCCTCGAGCAAGCCATCAGGGACGGCAAACTCGCCGATTTCTCCCACCTTATAAGGGAACCAAGGAGACGCAACCGGGACCACGACAGCGAAGATAGATCCCGACCAACGAGGCGACGACAAGAACCAGAGGGTGACGACCACGGTCTCACGGTGGTAAACGTGGTGACGGCCAGCAATACCGCCCCGAAGTCGAAATCGGCACAGAAGAAAGATGCCAAGGTCCTAGCGGTCTCCACCTCACCCGTTAGTAGTCTTAAGGGTCTCCCACCTTTCTCTTTCGGCCCGGAGGACCAATGGTTCGACGAGGTGCCGGAAAGTCCGCCCATGGTCATCACGGCTAGGGTCGGAACTGGCCTCGTCAAACGAATCCTGGTAAACACAGGGGCAGACTCAAATATCATGTTCCGAAACGTTTTCGATGCCTTAGGACTGAGAGATTCCGACCTGACGACCCACCAGCACGGTGTGGTAGGGTTAGGCGACCACTTCATCAAGCCCGACGGAATCATCACACTCCCGACCTCTGTGGGACAAGGGCAAAGACGGAGAACAGTCATGGCAGACTTTGTGATATTACGAGATTCGACGGCTTATAACATCATCCTGGGGAGAAAGACCATTAACGACCTGGGGGCAGCTATCATTACGAAACTACTGGTGATGAAGTTCATCACCGATGACGGATCCGTGGGATCCCTCAGGGGCGACTTGGAAACGGCGGTCGCTTGCGACCACGCCAGCCTTTCTCTCAGGAAAAAATCCAAAGAAGCGTCAGGGGTCTTCCTGGCCGACCTGGATGCCAGGGTAGACGACAAACCCAGACCAGAGCCAGAAGGAGACTTGGAAAAGTTCAGAGTCGGCGAGGAGGACGATAAATTCACATTCATAAACAGAAACCTCCCCCACGAGATAAAGGAGCCTTTGATGGAAATGATCAGGGCCAATGCCGACCTCTTTGCCTGGACACCTGCCGACATGCCCGGGATAGATTCCCAGCTCATGTCGCATCACCTGGCAGTAAAGGCAGGAGCCAAACCAGTGGCCTAGAGAAGGAGAAAAATGTCGCAGGAAAGGGCTGAAGAGGTGGCCAAGCAAACGGCCAGCCTCCTAGAAGCGGGATTCATCCGGGAACTGGACTACTCGACTTGGTTGTCGAATGTAGTTCTGGTTAAAAAACACAATGGGAGGTGGAGAATGTGTGTGGACTACTCTGACCTCAACAAGGCCTGTCCCAAGGACTGCTACCCCCTGCCTAATATTGATGCACTTGTTGACGCAGCGGCAGGGTTCAGGTATCTAAGCTTCATGGATGCCTACTCAGGGTACAATCAGATACCGATGCACCGACCCGACGAGGAAAAAACAGCGTTCATAACGCCAGGAGGCATCTATTGTTACAAGGTAATGCCGTTTGGTCTAAAAAATGCTGGGGCCACGTACCAAAGGTTGATGAACAAGATATTCAGCGAACTCATGGGCAAAACAGTAGAAGTCTATGTGGATGACATACTCGCAAAGACCGCACGACCCGACGATCTCCTGAGCGACCTTAACGGCGTTTTCTCGTCCCTACGGCAACACGGCATGAGGCTTAATCCGCTCAAATGCGCGTTCGCCATGGAGGCCGGAAAGTTCCTGGGTTTCATGATCACTCAAAGAGGAGTGGAAGCCAATCCCGAAAAGTGCCAGGCGGTCCTTCAAATGAAGAGTCCGGGTTGTATCAAAGACGTCCAGAGACTTGTCGGAAGATTGACAGCTTTATCCCGTTTTCTCGGCGCATCGGCAGCAAGAGCCCTACCCTTCTTCAATTTAATGAGAAAGGGAATGACGTTCGAATGGACCCCAGCGTGCGAAGAGGCATTCAACCACTTTAAGGAAATCTTGGCGGCACCACCAGTTCTCGGGAAACCCAGAGCCGGAAAACCGCTCTACCTCTACCTGTCAGTAACCGAGGAAGCGCTTGCCGCGGTCCTCGTTACAGAAGAAGCAAAGACACAACAGCCCATTTACTTCGTGAGAAGGGCACTCCAGGGACCAGAGCTGAGGTACAGCAAACTGGAAAGACTGGCGCTGGCGCTCCTAGTGTCCTCCCGAAGGTTAAGACAATACTTCCAGAGTCACCGTATAGTCGTGAGGACAGATCAGGCGATTCGACAAATACTGCAAAAACCTGATTTGGCTGGTAGGATGATGACCTGGGCCATCGAGCTCTCACAATATGACCTACAGTATGAGCCCCGACATGCAATCAAGGCCCAGGCAATGGCAGACTTCTTGGTGGAGGTAACGGGGGACCCTCTCGAGGAAACGGGCACACGGTGGAGGCTTCATGTGGACGGAGCCTCCAACCAAACGTCCGGAGGAGCAGGGGTCATCTTGGAAAGCCCAGCAGGGGTCATCTATGAGCAATCGACCAAGTTTGAGTTCCCAGTGTCGAACAACCAAGCAGAATATGAGGCTCTCCTGGGCGGACTAATGCTGGCTCGGGAAGTCGGGGCTACGAGGGTCGAAGTATGCAGCGACTCCCAAGTCGTCACCTCACAGGTAAATGGGAGCTACCAAGCCCGGGACCCCCTCCTCCAAAAATACTTGGAAAAGGTTAAGGAAATGACAAGCCAGTTCCAGGAGGTCATCGTCCAGCACGTTCCAAGAGAAAGGAACACGCGGGCAGACCTCCTGTCGAAGCTGGCGAGCACAAAGCCAGGATCGGGTAACCGGTCGCTCATCCAAGGCATGGTGAAGGAACCAACGGTCGCCCTCCACTTGACGGAGTCGAGCCCCTCATGGCTGGACCCCATCACCAACTTCCTGGAACTCGGCAAGTTGCCCGAAGATGAGAAAGCAGCCAAAGCTTTAAGAAGGGAGGCGGCCAGATATGCAATCATACAGGGACAACTATTCAAAAAGGGACTTAGCCAGCCCCTATTGAAGTGTTTGCACCCCGACCAAACGGACTACGTGCTTAGAGAAGTCCATGAGGGGTGTTGCGGACACCACATCGGGGGCAAAGCCCTAGCAAGGAAGCTCATCCGAGCAGGATACTACTGGCCGACAATGATGAAGGACTCAAAGGAATTCGTCAGAAAATGCACGAAGTGTCAACAAAACGCCAACTTCCACAAGGCACCGGCCTCCGAGCTAAGCTCGCTAACGACTACACGACCTTTTGCACAATGGGGAGTCGACCTCCTGGGACCTTTCCCGGTCGGCCCAGGACAAGTCAAATACCTCATTGTCGCCATTGACTACTATACCAAATGGGTGGAGGCTGAACCACTAGCCACGATATCGTCCTCCAACTGCCGGAAGTTCATGTGGAGGCAGGTGATAACCCGTTTCGGTATCCCAGAGGTCGTTATCTCGGACAACGGGACCCAGTTCACCGACAAGAAGTTCATGGAATTCCTTTCTGGCCTGGGGATAAAGCAAAAGTTCTCCTCAATAGAACACCCCCAAACAAACGGGCAGGTAGAGGCCGCAAACAAAGTCGTCCTCCTTGGTCTAAAGAAGCGCCTAGACAATAAGAAAGGAAGCTGGGCTGACGAACTCTCCTCCGTCTTATGGTCTTACCAGACAACCGAGCAAAGCGCTACGGGGGAAACTCCCTTTCGCCTAACATACGGGGTCGATGCGGTGATACCAGTCGAAATTGGCGAACCGAGCCCCCGACTACTACTCGCAGGCATGAGCGAAGCGGTCGAGAAAGACCTGATTGAGGAAACGAGGGAGATAGCTCACCTAACAGAAACGGCGCTGAAACAAAGAATAGCCCTGCGTTACAACGCAAAAGTCCTCAAACGAGATTTCGAGGAAAGGGACCTCGTCCTGCGACGCAATGACATCGGCGTCCCGACCCCAAGGGAAGGCAAGCTGGCGGTAAACTGGGAAGGACCCTACAGGGTAAGGGAGGTACTCGGCAAAGGTGCTTACAAGCTCGAAAGACTCGACGGCAAGGAAGTACCCAGAACATGGAATGCGGGTAGCCTAAGAAGGTTCTACCCATGACCAGACGATTCGCCGAACTGAGAACTTAAAGAAATAAGTAAATACCCGCTTTGTCCACATGACAATCTACCTTTTTATCTTGTCAAATATTCACCATATTGGTTAAATTGCTTGGCTAACGATTAACTCATACTTGGTTAATTTGCTTTTTACTCATGCTTGTCTACTTGTCTACTTTTTTACTTCTTCCCTACGTACGACGCACACGAACGCGTCTTAAAACGGCAGACCAGGACTGATCACCCCGGGGGCCATCTTAGTTACGGCCAAAGCAAACTGCGACGACAACATGACCATGCAATCCAAGCCATAACTATCACAAAACGGGAAAACGGGCGCGAGCCCCCCAAGAGAAATAACAACAAATACAATAAACGACAACCCGGCTAAACGACCAAATAAGTATAACTTACAAAGAGTCAAAACAAAGAACGAACAACAGGTTGTTCAGCAAATGTATTACAAAACATCCTAAGTTACAAGACTTCACTTCCTCGGCATGTTAACAATCTTTCCGTCCTGGATAGTCTTGAAAACGCCAATTGACGACGTGTCGAAATCAGGAGCTGCGATCCTCAGCTGAGCCTTCAGGGCATCTTCGGTCATCAAGATAGCATTCTTCCCTTGCTCCTTGGTCACCTTAAGCTTCTTCTTAAGCTCAGCGGCCTCTGCTTTAGCGGCCTTCGCCTCCGAGACGGCCTGCTCCCGCTCTTTTTCCAAAACGACAACCCGACCCTGAGCGGCGTTCAGTTGACCCTCCAATGTCATCTCGCGCTCAAGAAGCCGGGCCACAGTCTCATCGGACGCCTTCAACCTCTCCGCAACAAACGACGACTTCTCCTCAGCAGCGCTAAGCTTTCCCCCCATCTCGGACAGCTGACCCTGGAGGAGTTCAACTTGAGCCTTAAAGTCATTGTTCGCCTTAACAGAGGACTCAAGCTTCCTCCGAAGCGCCTCCATACCGGATAACTCGAATTCGGCCTTCCGAGCTATCACGGCCCCACGAAGCAAGGTGCGATACATCCATCTCGCTTGCCCGGACAGTTCGGTCTCGTGAAAATGCTCTTCTGTCCCGGGTATCAGTTGGGAGTCAATAAATTTGGTAGCATCAAAGTTCCTCTCCATTATGGTAAGGGCCCCTTCGGGGCTGGAAGACATCTTTCGCTTCTTGGGAGTATGGATAAGCTCCACGTCACTATCCGGATGAGGGGTGAGAGTCACGTGCCCATCAGCGGACCCTTCCTCGCGGGTAGGGGAAACCTGACCCCCTACGGCCTGTTTTCCCGACGTTTCGGTATCCCGGGAAGAAGGCGCAGCCTGATTCTCCTTCTCCCCTGAAGGACCCTCCGACTTACCGACATCCTTCTCTTCGGCATTCTCGTCATCACTTGCCTCAAAAAAGGTCTTCATCAGATTCTCAAGACCGGTCACGGTGGCAGACATTTCCACTGCAACAAACAACATGCACGTTAGTCGTTAGATCGGAAAGAGAAAAACAACGACAAAGAAACATAGGCAAACAAAGAAGACAACTCACGAATATAGCTCCTGACGGCCTCCCGTTCACCCATAAGAAGATGTGGGTTCACGGGGTTCTTTTCAAAGATAGCAAAAAGGACGTCGGCTATCTGCTTATCTACAGCCGACAACCTTTTGTACATCACTTTGATGAAAGGATTCGACCCCGCGCCAAAACTCCAGTAAGTCTGGATAAGGCGCTCCCCCTCTAACGACAACCAGAAGGGATGACGACCCTTGACGGGACGAACCTTGAAGTACTTATCTTTAAAACCGTGGTAGGAGTCCTCAAAAAGGCCAAAAATCTTCCTACCCTGGGCAGAACGGAAAGAAAGAAACCCTTTTCTCGCCTTCCCCTGTTTAGAGGGGTTGGTAAGGTTGAAATAAAAGAGAAAAACGTCCACCGACGCCGGCAGCTCCAAGTAATCGCAGACCATTTCGAAGCAGCGGATCGAAGCCCAGCTGTTCGGATGAAGCTGAGACGGGGGGACGGATATCCGGTTCAGCAGCGCCATTTGAAACTCGGAGAACGGTATCCGAACGCCAACTTGCGTGAACATGGACTTATAAAACCAGATCCAATCGGGGACACGAGGGGAGTGAAAATTGAGCTCATAAATACGCTCATGGGGAGCAGGGACAATGGCCTCGTAGTTGGCCTCTTCGTCAGTCCCCCCACACAAGTAGCCGGCTTGCCGGAACTCGGTCAACTCCTCCAAGCCCATCTGGTTGGGTGAGCTCCTTATATCGTCGGTCACCCAAGCATACGGGTCGTAAGCCGCACCAGATCCTGAAGATCGGGAGACAACGCGAGGCATACCTACAGCGGGGTACCACTCTGTTAGTCTATGAGGTCGGGAGCCCGAAAAAACTCAGAAACTACACCTTTTCAACTCAATCGTGACCAAACACAGCTAAAAACTACGCCTACCACATAAACCACCCAAAAACCTATCCTAGAATGGTACCCCTCCCCTAACTCACCTACCCCAACATTGAAAAACCTTTCGACAAAAATAAACTAGCCATGCAACAAACGCAAGCAGCAATCGCACAGCAGCAGGACATAACACAGATACCAAAGGAAAGAGACCAAAAAATTACCTGGAATGATGAAAGAAACTTGGACTGAAAGTTGAAGCAGGAGGGAGTTCGCACTGGAAGCTTTGGATGTTAGGGAGAGAAGGAGTTGGAAATAGTAAGAGTGGGAGGTGGATAGAGAGAAAACTGTTTAAAAACCACCTGCAAAAGCGCGAAAGGAAGCAAGGGCAAGATAGTCTTTGCGCGCAGGTTTTTTCAAATCATTATGAGCATTAAATGCCCAGCGCGGAGAACGAAACGGCAAACAGATGCCACAGCAGACCAAGAGACACGCGCACAAGAGACGCGTCTCTCCCACGATCAGCCGACCCAACGACAACGTATGAACGTAGACATCACGCGCCACCGATGGCCCTCACGGCCATCGCTGACACGTCGGGGGCACTGTTACGGCCTGGCCCAAATTCACGCGGGTCAACCCGACCCGAGTTCCCTCCGGCCCAGCAACACGCCCTCCACCCGACCCGGACACGCGTCCCGTACGGCTTGCACACAGCTGTGGGACAGCGTCCTTGAGGGTATGGGCCTGTCCACTTGAGGGGCCCACTACTGACATGTATATAAGGGGAGACTGGCTCTCCCCCCGAGGTAAGTCACATACTCTATCACCCTTTCCACCTGCACACCTTACTGACAAGAGCGTCGGAGTGCCTTTGCAGGTGGCACCCCCCTCTCACGCGAAGTGCTCGGGACCTCGCGCACCGCTGACCGGCAGTCCACGACTTGACGAGCCCCTACCATCATCCCGGATCACAACCCAAATCGTTCATCAACCGACTTACCGAACAATTTTCATTTATTCCATTATATTCTTCTTAACCACAATCTTATCCTCAAAATTATGGAAAAAACAAATGTAAATTTTAATTAAAAATATAAATTCTAATTACAATTAACAAAAATAATAGTTAATTTTAAAATAATAATTTATATTTTTATTCTTTAATTAATTATGTTATTTCTATTTTACTGTTCATAATAAATTAAACACTAGAATTTTGTTGTTAAAAAAAATTGGGAAGTATTAGGTAAACAATAAAAATTTTGAATAACATGAACAACCACCAATTAAATGAAAATATACTACGTTTTAATTTAATGCTACTAATTAAATTTACTCTTTTAACCTTATTAATTCACATTATTTACATATTGTTCAAAAATCTTGTTGACTACCTATACTTTTCCAAAAAAAAAAATTTGACCCACTAAATGTACAAAGTAATTTTACTTTATGAGTTGACCCACAATGGAGGTCCAAATTATTGCTAGGATTCAATATCTTCTCATTCTCATGGTTGAAGAGAAGAGACACCATATAAGCACTGTCATCTCTCTGCCTTACCACTGCAATTCTCGGAGATGCACTCGTTGGCGCCTCTACGTCCAATTCATACCCACCTCTCCACGGCGCTCATCGGCCGCCTTTTCTTTCGGACATACCTACGCCCGAAATCGCCACTTCTTCTTGCTCCTTCACGGTTCACGTCTCATCATCACGGTCCCAAGGGAACACTGCCGTTGTGAGTAATGGTGGCTTGAACATAATCGGAGAAACGCGATAGAACCCTCCACCACTCATTCGAGGATCTTCGGTGCCGGTTGCTACTGTCACTGCACGAGAGTTCGTCGCTGAATCTGGAGAGCCATGCTCTTCTCGCTTCTCCTTCACAGAGGCGCCAACCTCGACGCCGCTTCTGCTCGTGTCAGGCCTCGACGAGATTAATGGAGTAAAGATTGGGAGGGATCCTTCTGAGCGCGGTCGTAGTCCCCTTGCTCGCTTGCTCGATCGACAACGTGTCTGTCTATATGCCATGGAGTATGCCTCCGATTGTTATTTTCTGATCTTCTATTTCTTCTTAACATGAATCTAGAATCTCTATCAATAGTGTTGCTAAAGTTGTTTCCTGTTGTGTTAGGTTTTGATCTGTTGTGGTTGTTGAGTATGTTGCTTCTTCATTCCTCTCTATTTTTTTTTTAAATTGTAATTGTTGACTTTGAATGCTTCGATTGTATATTTACATTTTCTACTTCTAAATTTGTTGAATTATTATTGATTAGTTGAAAAAGTCTGTTACATCATTATCTATCCTACCATTGGGCTACTTTGAATCGAATGAGTCCTAAAATGACAATAACCAATGGAACAGTAGCAACAAACCATGAACCAGACCATGAAGATGAAGAACCACTAATCATATTTGATAATGAGGATGTAAAGGAGGGAGTTCCGGGATGTCGTAACAACAGTTTGGTAGGGAGAATACTATCAAATAAGAGCATCAACCCAACATGGATACAATCTGCAATGATGAATATATGGAGAAATCCAGAAAAAATGCGTGTAGTGGAACTCAATCCTAATATCTACCAATTCTTCTTCTCCAAAGAAGTAGATCTGGAACGGGTGCTTAAGGGGAGCCCTTGATTCTTCTGTAACTATTGGCTAGTTGTTCGATTCAAAATTTTTGAAAAATCTTATTATAAGTCAATTTCAATTATTTATTCATTAAAAGCTTTAATTTTAGTATTTATTTTATTAAAATTAATTAAATTAAATTTTAATAATTAAATTAAATATTTTATCTAATTTTATAATTATGGGATAATTTTTATATTTAAATTATAAAATTTAGTAATTATAAAATAATAAAAAAATTTACATAATCTGATTTAAATAATTAAAATTTTAGAATTTAATATTTTAATTTTATAAATAAAAAAATTTAATTATATTATCTCTAATTATTGAATTAGAGTATTTATTTAAAAAATAATTTATAAATTAATAATTATATAGTATTTCTACAAATATTAGTATTGGATTAAAGTAAGTTTTCAATTACTCTATTACTCTTAATTTTAATAAAATTATTAAACTACTCCTAACCCTAACTCTAATACAACACACTCATCTCTCACTTTCCAAACTCTAGCCGTCACCCCAACCCCCATTTTCTTACTTTCTCTTAACGGAAGCACACTAAACAAACACACACATAGAAACTGAAAAAAAAAAAAAAAGAAAGGGAAAAAGGGTAGAAAAGCTATCCTGCGAGTTGAGGAAGAAGAGAGAAGAGAGGGTGCGCATGCGAGGGAAGGGCGGCATTGCTGTCGCCGCCGTTGCTGGGCTGCCGCTGTTGAAGCCAAGCGCCACACCCAACTACTGTTGAGTTGTCCTGCTGATTCCACCAATGCTGACGATGAGAGGAATCATCGCCATTCGTGCCTCCTGTCGCTGTTAGCTTCGCGCCGTCCTCCCATGGCCGTTGCCGTCGAGCCACGCCCGCGCCGCCGTTGCATTGCCATTGCCGAGGAGAGGAAGAAAGGAGCAGCTGTCATGGTTGTTGTCGTGTTCCTGGTCGTTGCCAAACTCGCCATCAAGCTCGAAGAGGAAGAGCTGTGTCCCGCGCCACTGCTGTTCAAGGAGATGTGCTCCGTCACTGTTCTGCCGCCGTAAAACCGTTTTGCCGCTACTTGGTTCAGTTTCTTCTTAGTTACAATAAGCTTTTCGTTCCGAAAAGTCCTTTGGTCGCTATTCTGTTATCTTAGCTGAGGTTTTGGCAGTGTTAATTGTTATAAGATTGAGTTTCGATTATTATATGTTGCAATTAGCTCATTAGTTCGTGAGTTGGCTTGATTATATATATATATATATATATATATATATATATATATATATATTAATGATCTTAATTATTTAAGATTTTATATTTATTTTTTATATATAATATTGATGTAGGACATAAATAAAAAATTTATAAAATTGATTTTTTAAATATTTTTTTAAAATATCTAAGTTATAATTTATTGATATAGAATTTTAAATTATGTTTCTATTATTTGAGCCAGCTTGTGAGCTTGAGCCAGCTCGTGAGCTTTCGATGAGACGAGCTTGAGCTTAAGAAATAAGCTCGACTGCTAATGAGCCGAGCTGTGAGGCAAGCTCAATTTTTGTGAGCCGATCTTGAGTTCGATTTTGCTCGTCTCAGCTCGGCTCACTTCTAGCCTTAAGTCTGCCACCATTGCGGGCCAAGAGAAAACGAGTTTGTGACGCATTTTAGAGTTTTCGAGTTTTGACAATCAAGATAGGGGCACTCTCCTTAAACTTATTTTAATCTCAAGAATTGTTATAAGTCGATATTGATGCAAATAATATATCTATGATGATTATGTGAGTTTTATAGATTGAATTGAGTTGTTTTGGATAAATGATTGATTTATTGATTGATTAAATTGGTTTCTGAATTGTGATATAATGATTACTGAGTATTTGAATGTATATTGATAATTGAGGTTGAATTATTGTGATTTACTGGACTGGTTGATTTGAATTATGGGTTTTTGCTGATTTTTTTGAGTTGAGTTGGAGTTGTTGAGATAATGATTTATCAGAATTTATTTTGAGAATTGGAATTAATTTGAGATATCGGAATTGGTTTTGTTTGAAGCGTTATTTAAAAGGAAAATTTGATTTAAAAATTATATTATCTGATTTCGATTTATTACAGAAAGAGTCATGTTTTTAGTTCGATTATTGAGAAAAAATTATGTTTTAGTTTTATTTATTTATTAAGAAATTATGTTTTGAGTTTTATTTAGTTAAGAAAAGAATTATATTATTTTAAATTCGATTTACCAAGAAAAGGTTTATGTCTCGAGTTGGAATTATTTAAGAAAAGCATTATGTTTTGAGTTTGATTCAATATGAGAAAAAAAGGTTATGTTTGGATTTGAAATAAAGGATTACTTTTGAGGAGTTTGGTGATTTATGATATTTGAATTTGATTAGTAAAGAGATGATTTTTGAGTCCTTGAAAAGTTAGTAAACTTGAGAAAGAGTTTCATTTGAGTACTTTTAATGAAAGGGTTATGTTTTGAAAGGTATTTAGTGAATTTAAAATAAATAATTTTTTTAAGGCTTATGAAAGAGATTTAAACTGGAAAATAGTTTTGAAGTTGGTTTGAGGAAAGATGGATTGGTTAGAGTTGAGACATGATGAGAATGGTTGTGGTATTGAAGGATGAGGATGAATGAATTTGATTGAGATGGATGAGGGTGATTATAATGTTAAGAGGTGATGAACGATCAATTTTGATTGAGGTATGAATAGAATGGTTTTGAAAATGATTTACTTGCAGTGGAGTGATTCCACTTGTTGTAGTAGAGTGATTCTACTTGCCTTGTAATACAGTGGAGTGATTTCACTTGCCACAGTAGAGTGATTCCACTTGCCGCAGCGAAGTGATTCTGTTTGCCATCACTTGTAGTGGAGTGATTCCATTTGCCACAGTAAAGCAATTCTACTTGCCTTGTAATGCAGTGGGGTGATTCCACTTGCCGCAGCAGAGTGTTTCCGTTTGCCATCACTTGTAGTGGAGTGATTCCACTTGCCGAAGCGGAGTGATTCCGTTTGCCAGTTATACCTATCTGGGTAGATGCAGTGGAGTGATTTTACTTGCTTTGGACATGTCGGGTTTGGCTGTATAACCGACATATGATATCATTGGCCAGTAGAACAGGCATGCATCATATGCATCTATGTGACATTGTTTGGGTGTGTATATTTTATTTGGTTTGCCTATGTGAATAATTCTGTTTAACTGCTAACTGCTATATTTGATGTAATTGCTCTTGATTGTGCTTGAACTACATTACCTATAATTGTGATTGTTGGTTCGGATGATGTTGGTTGAAGTGTGATTTGTTTGTGTTGGGCTAAAGGCCATGATATGATATTATTTTGGGCCAGAGGCCATAATGTGATCTTGTGTTGGGCCGGAAACCGTGATTTGGTTATGTTTGGGACGAAGGCCGTGATTGGATAGATCGGTGGTAAGTTTGATGAAATTGCTCAATTAATACATGTAGTGAAAGGTTATGAGATATAGTGTTTAATTGAAGTTTTTATAAATTGGAAACATGAATATGAATTTTTGGGTAATTAATTAATAGTTTTTGAAAAGGTTTGAGTTTTTGGATGATTAGTAGTTGGTTTTCAAAAAGATTCATAATTCGAGCGATAATCACTGCAATCGAAAACAGTTTTCTTTTAAATATTCTTTTATGACAATTCTTAAAAATCCTCTACTGAGAACCAGCGAGGACGATGTTCTCACCCCCTTCAGATTTCCTTTTTTAGGATGGACAAAGAGTTTAAGGAGTTTCTTTCGAGCATCTATTATTGTGTGTATATATATATATATATATATATATATATAGTTCTTCCTCGCCTTTATTGTTATATTTGTAAGAGGGATAGGAGTTGTAATTATATATATGTATTTATATTTGCAAGTTACTTGTATAAGGAGTTTTGTACGTATGTGTGTGTGTATATATATATATATGAGTATTGTGATTTGAATTTGGTTATATGCATGTTTGATTGAAATAAAAAGTATTTTCGATTCTTTTTTTTAAAGAAAATAGGGATACCATTTTTTATTAAAGGCTCATATCTATTTATTAAAAGTAAGGAAGTCGTCGTAATATTCTCGCTATCAGAGTGGTGCAGACAGAAGCGTGACATTCTGATATTAAGGGTGTTACATTAATAGTAAAGAAATGGGAGATAAGGGATGGACAACCAGATAAAGGGCTCGATAAGGCAATCATAAGAGTGCAATGTGAGTCATGCCTGAACATTGCAAAACCACAAAACTGGGGTGGAAGATAACTTCAAGTCTGGGAGAGGTTTAGGTCTATAAAATTTACCAAAACATTAAGGACCAAACAAGGTTTATAAAGGCTACGGTAACCATAGATGTAAACAGACCATTGATGAAAGGAACAAACATTGGAAGCAAAGAGGACAGACTAGTATGGATAGATTTTTGGTATGAAAGGCTCCCTAATTTTTGCTACTACTGTGGGTTGATTGGACACGATGAGCATAATTGCGAGAAAGCCTTAAAAGATGAAGAGGCGGGGGCCAATAGATCCAAGAATATGGGAGCCTGGATGAAAGGAGACCCCCCAGGGGTGCTGGTGAACCCTAATAAACAGGGAAGAAAGGAAATAAGAAAGAAATAGTAGAAGACAAAAAGCGCACCCAAGAGAGGTTGATGCAAAAGATGCTGGAGAGCCTCACAGTTATGAAAAATCAAGAGCGGAAAAAAATAAACAGAAAAATAGACACACCAGAGCTAACAAATATAGCAATATTAGAAGGAGACAGCAGGAAAAATCACAAGGGAGACAGGAATAAGAATCCAGAAGCAAAAAAAGAAAATCAGAATAAGAGGTATAAGGAAGATATCACAAAGAAGAAAGAGCAAACAATAAAATAAGAAACGTTGCAGAAGAAGCAAGGAAAAGACGGGGAGAATGAAAGAGAGAGGATAAATGAGTCATAGGAAGAAACAAAAAAAGAACAGAAGGCATTAGAGGACCGCACAAACCTGATGAAAATTTAGAAAACAGAAAGGGTGAAGACATGGAAGAGGAAAGCAAGAGAAGTAACAAAAACAAGAAGAGAAGGAAAGGAGAATGAAGGAAAAAGTAGCCTTAAAAGAAAAGCAGACGATGCATTAGTTATGGAGATTGATAGACAAGAGTGCAAGATAAAGAATACAACCCCACCACAACATTCTACAACAGCAGAGGCTACTGGGTAGTCCTGCCAGCAACCATGAGAATAATAAGTTGGAACTGCTATGAGTTTGGAAACTCATGGGCAGTTCATGTTTTGACAAAGCTCATTAAACAACAAGCACCCAACCTTATTTTCCTTAGGAAAACAAGGAGAAAAGTAAGGCGAAATGATGAGGCTAAGGTACAAGGGATGTCTAGCAAATATAATTGGGGTTGATTGTGAAGGAGAAGGAAGACAACGATCTGGAGGGATTGCTGTCCTTTGGGACAATTCAATTAAAGTGGCAATCCATTCAATGTCCATGAACCATGTGGACTGGTGCAGAAATTCGAGATTTTCACAGCTTAACCGGCAAGTGCACCGGGTCATCCAAGTAATACCTCAGGCGAGTGAGGGTCGATCTCACGAGGATTGTCAGACTGAGCAAACAATGGTTGTCAAGTTGGTTTAGTTAGGAGAATTAAAAAGGGGTTTAGTGAGTTGGAATTCGCATAAAGCAATAGACAATAAAATAAAGAAAGCAATAAACAGGTTGGTGTAAAAGCAGTGTGAGAAAATAGTTAAGGTCACGGAGATGTTTACCTTTTTCGGATTAAAAGTTCTTACCAACTATTTTAACAATGCATGATTCATTCTATGGCAAACTGTAAATGTCTAAACCCTAATCTCTTAGTGATTTAGCCTCCTCTAACCTTCATCAACCGCCACTCTCATGGTCACTTAATTCCAATTAGAGGGTTAAGTTTAAAAACTAGTTTATGGCCATAAAAACTCTAATTACCCAAAGCTAACAGGATTATATCTCACATATTCCAATTAGTCATGTAATTAGAAATTTAGGAGGAATTTGTTTTCAAGCTGTAGTTCAAGCGAGATAACTCTCTCGAGAATCACAAGAACTCATGTAGAAAAGGGTCATACACTCGTTCCACCCAGTTCATAAGATTAAGAACGAAAACAATCCTTAGAATTGAATCAAAACATTAATTAAAATAGAAGAATAATAGTTCTAATCCATAGAAATAAATAGAGCTCCTAACCTTAACCAAGAGGTTTAGTTGCTCATGACTTACAGAGAAAATTAGGGTTCTTCCAAAAGTGTGCTGTTCGGCAGTCTGATCCGAGATGCCCTCTAAAGGGTGGATCTTATTCCTTATATACTAACCTAATTTGATTTTGAAATTAAAATAAGATAATAAATTCTAAAAACTAAAAGATATTGTTTGTAAATAAAAATTACAAAAAGAAAATAAAATATAACTAATAAATGCTAAATACACTTGAGAAGCCCAAAGAGAGGGAATTCGAACAGCACTACTGCTGTTAAATGCCATATTGGGCATTTAACACCCAAAAAGGGGCAGGCTTGCATCCTTTGTTGGCGTTTAGCACCAGGTTGGGCATTTAGTGCCTTGGGAGGGGGGGGGGGGAGTTGGGCGTTTAGCGCCTTGGGGGGGGGGGAGGGGGAGTTCTAGCGCTGGTTCTATCCTTCTCGGGCGCTAAACGCCAGGCTCGGCATTTAGCGCCAGATTTGGCAGTGATTCCAGAGAAAAGTATAGACTATTATATATCATCGGAAAGCTCTAGAATTTGGATTTCCAACACCATTAAAACCGCATCAATTGGACCTTTGTAGCTCATGTTATGCTCGTTGGAGTGCAAGGAAGTCAGGGTTGATAGCATCTACTTTCTTTCTTTGTTTTTGCACAAAACTCTGCCAAATTCATCAGAATTTTATATGAAATAATAAAAACACCAAAATAAATCAAAGTAGCATACAAAGAGGATTTTAGCACTAAAAATAATAAAACTTAATAATTTCTAACTAAAAACAACTGAGAAATGAAGGAAAAAATGGTATAAGATGCTCACGCATCATGGACATGGAGGTGAAGATAAAAGATACATAACAAAGTTGGAGTGCATTGGGTTTCTACGTTGCCTAGAAAATGAGAACAAAAAAGTTGAGTTGGGATCTCTAATAAATCCATATTTGATGATGAATTTTGGCTTAAATTGAGTGGATTTCATCACATAAACTCATATTTATTCACTTGAATAGCATGCTTTTGTGGTTTTCCTCTAAGTTGTACCTAAATATAAAAACATGCTTTTTAGGCTCCAAAAATATTAATTTTAATTCCTTTAAATTCTATTCGATGCCTTGATATGTTTGTTAAGTGATTTTAGGTTAAGGAATCAAAGATGGATTAGAAGAAGTGAAGAAAGAAGTAAGCAAGAGTGGAAAATCATGAAGAATTAAAGTTTCGCATTTCAGCATGCCCGCGTACGCGGACCACTTGCCGCGTACGCATCATCTAAGTTTCGCATCGTCCGCGTACGTGGACCACTTGCCGTGTACGTGGGAACACAAGCACGTGCCTCATTAATGGAAAACGTGGGGGCGATTTCTGAAGCTCCTTTAGCCCAGTTTCAAGTCCAATTAGAAGATTAGAGGCTGAGGGGGTGAAGGAGGCTAACACACAACACACAATTAGATAGAAAGTTAGATAGTTTTTACTTTTAGAGAGAGAAACTCTTCATTCTCTCTAGGTTTTCTTGTTCTTTGATCAACCTTTGTTTGAATCCATGGATTAGATCTTGTTTACCTTCAAGTTTTATTGCTATAATTGTAGTTTCTCTACTCTACTTTTGCTTAGTAGTCTTGTAATTCAAGTTATCTTGGTTTATGATTTTGGATCTTGTTGGATTTGATTTCTAGTTAATGCATTAAGATTTTTTTCGTTTCATATGCGTTATTTGATTCACTATTGTTGATTATTGGTAGTAGGTAACTTTAATTTGGATTGCTTTCTCAATTTTATTATGTCTTTTATTAGTGCTCACCAAGTGTTTGTGAAAATGTAACTTATGATTATGGAGTAGATTTCTATTCTTGGCTTTGGGGGTTGAGTAATTAGAGACTCTTGAGTTGTCAAAATCTAATATTGATTGGTAATTGAAGGTTGCTAGTTGGCTTAAATTCCACTAAATCTAATCTTTCATTAGGATTTAATTAGGACTTGTGGGTTATAGCCAATTTTGCTCACTTGACTTTCCTTCATTGTTAAAGGATGACTAAGTGGAGCAATATCCACTTACCATTACAATTGAGGATGACAATAAGGATAGAAATTTTAATTCTCACCCCTAGCCAAGGCTTTTTATATTGATTGATTGTCATTCCTTTTTGTTAGCATTGATTTCTTAGCGCATCTAGCTTCATTTCACATTCATTAGTTATATGTCATTGTTATTGCTATCATTTTTTATTGCTATAATTGTAGTTTCTCTACTCTACTTTTGCTTAGTAGTCTTGTAATTCAAGTTATCTTGGTTTATGATTTTGGATGTTGTTGGATTTGATTTCTAGTTAATGCATTAAGATTTTTTTCGTTTCATATGCGTTATTTGATTCACTATTGTTGATTATTGGTAGTAGGTAACTTTAATTTGGATTGCTTTCTCAATTTTATTATGTCTTTTATTAGTGCTCACCAAGTGTTTGTGAAAATGTAACTTATGATTATGGAGTAGATTTCTATTCTTGGCTTTGGGGGTTGAGTAATTAGAGACTCTTGACTTGTCAAAATCTAATATTGATTGGTAATTGAAGGTTGCTAGTTGGCTTAAATTCCACTAAATCTAATCTTTCATTAGGATTTAATTAGGACTTGTGGGTTATAGTCAATTTTGCTCACTTGACTTTCCTTCATTGTTAAAGGATGACTAAGTGAGAGCAATATCCACTTACCATTACAATTGAGGATGACAATGAGGATATAAATTTTAATTCTCACCCCTAGCCAAGGCTTTTTATATTTATTGATTGTCATTCCTTTTTGTTAGCATTGATTTCTTAGCGCATCTAGCTTCATTTCACATTCATTAGTTATATGTCATTGTTATTGCTATCATTTTATTGCATGCTTGTTAGTTGGTCAATTGCTTGATTGGTAACTCTAGTTGTTCCTTTTAATTGTTATTCGTTCATTGCTTTTAGTTTCTTGTCATTTTATTTTTTTCACAAGCAATTCAAAACCCCCCAATTTCCTAACCAATTATGTGCATTCAATTGCAAGTCTTAGGGAAAACAACCTGTGATTCTACTCCTGGTAATTGATTTGATTGTTGTGACATTCTTTTAAACTTTGATTGGGGATCATTTGTCAGTTTAGACTATACTTGCGACATTTGAGTTGAAAATCTTTTTGAATTTTCTAAGCCAACATTTATCCCATGTCAAGTTTTTGGTGCCGTTGTTGGAGACTTGCATATGTGTGCCATATTGTTGGTTGGTGTGAATATGTGCATATGTGAATAGTCACATTTTGATTGTTACTTTGTTCTTGGTTATTAGTTAGGATTTGTAGTTAGTAGTAATTGGTAGTTACTTTACTTTAGTATTCCTTTTTGTCATGAACTCTATGTTTCCTTTATTGAATGACGCGTTCATCGCCGGATCTAAGCTTAGCCCCATTTGGTCCTGAAATTGAAAGAACTTTATTACATATTAGGCAAGCTCGGTGTCGGTTGGCCTTTGGGGTTAGTGAAGCGGCTTCTGCCGAGTCACCAACCTTTTTTGAGGTTGAATCTGAGGCGTCATTTAATGAAGGAATGGTTTATTCTTTTGTTGACTCTATTGACGTTGCTTCTTCTAAATCAAGTACTGAGATTATGGCTACTCCAAGGAGAGTTATTCTCAAGGAAGCGGGTGCACCTGACATTACTCTTCAACCACTCCAAGTCCGCTATCCCGACTTGGATGCTAACTTTAAGTTAAAGACTGGTTTGATCAATTTGCTTCTCAAGTTTCATGGCTTACTTGCTCAAGATCCTATCAAGCATCTTAAGGACTTCCAAGTTGTGTGTTCAACCACTAGGAGACATGGCTCGGATAAGATTGCTATCTTGGTATTTGCTTTCCCTTTCTCTCTTAAGGGAAGATCAAAGGAATGGTTTTATACTCAACCCGATGAAGTGGTTACAAATTGGGATTTAATCCAGAGAGAGTTCTTGGATAAATTTTTCCCGCGGAGGTGATAGATCGATTGAGGAATGAAATTTCCTGCATCATACAAAGTGAAATGGATATGCTCCATGAGTATTGGGAGCGCTTCAAGAAGCTACATGATTCTTGTCCTCATCAACGGATAGACGATTTAGTGTTGATTAGCTACTTTTATCAAGGTCTTAAGCCTAAAGACAAAATCTTCCTAGATGCTTCTAGTAATGGTTCTCTTGTGAAGTATAAGACGGCGGAGGAAGTTGGGCAACTCATTTTCGATCTAGCTAAGTTCACTCAATATGCGAGGTCAAGGAACAACCATTCAAAAGCCATTGTGGAAGTGTCCCCTAGTGAATTTGCCCTCACCAAGACTTTGGGAGAGATGACTATCATTCTTAAGCAAATTCACCAAAATCGACAACAAGCCCCAAGAGCTCGAGTGCCACCACAACAATACCAATCGGAAGCTCCACCAAGAGTGTGCGGTGTATGTGTTTGCAATTCTCATTATACGGATGAGTGCCCACAAATTCAAGAAGACAATGTATTAGCGATGGCAAACCCATCCTACAACCGCTCCAATTACCTTCTGGAAAACCAAGACCCTTATCAACAAGGGAATAGCTACAACCAAGGATGGAGAGATAATTACAACTAAGGGAGGAGAGACAGCTACAATCAAGGATGGAGAGATAGTTCAAATCAAAGATGGAACAACAATTCTCAACAATATCGTAACCAACAAAATCCTCAATTTCAACACCAAAATCAAGGCCAAAGATACCAACCCCCTCACCAAAGACAAGCCCAAGTACCTCAACTCACACAACCTCAAGTTCCACAAATTACTCATCCTTCTTCTTCTTCAAGCCAAGCCCAATTGGATGACATCCTCCATCTTCTCCAAGAGCAACGAAAATTTCAAAAGAAATAAGACACTTACATGGCTACCTTGACTGAGGTTTTGGTCCCGTTTTCCTCTACCATCCAACCATAACCAAAGCACCTCCCAACCTTAAAGATCAAGTGTGATCCCCTCTCAACCATTATCCAACCCCAAAGGTAGCCTCAATGCTATCACTTTGAGGTCCGGCACCATACTAGAAGAGAGGAGTCCCAAGGATTCAAGTGTGAAAGAAGCTATTTATGAGGAAGATATGATTGAACTAGAGGATGTGGAAGAAAAAGAAGTACGAGAAGTTGTTGAGGAAGAGAAGGATCAAACAAGGGATAGAGACTCCAAAGACAAGGATGTTTTGGAAGAGCCTACCCTAATTCCATTTCCAACATTGGCAAAGAAGACTAAAAAGCATATGGAGTTGGATCCTAAAATGGTGGGCATCTTCAAGAAAGTTGAGGTAGCAATTTCCCTTTTTGATGCAATCCGTCAAGTTCCTAAATATGTAAAACTTCTAAAGGATTTATGCATTAAACAAGAAAAAGATAAATGATTTAGAGACCATTCCTTTGGGAAGTTCTATTTCTGCTTTAATGGGGGATATTCTTGAAAAATGTGGGGATCCTGGACCTTGTTTATTCTCTTGTACTATTAGGGAGATTCAATTTGTTGATTCTATGTGTGACCTTAGAGCATGCATTAGTATTATTCCACTTTCAATTTATGATGAATTGAATCTTCCACCATTGAAACGGTCGGCGGCACGTTTTGTACTAGCTGATAAGAGCATAATTTCTATTGTTGGTATTGCCGAGGATGTTTTGGTGAGCATCAAAGGATTAATTTTTCTGGTTGACTTCTATATTCTTGAGATGCCTCCAAATGATTTTAGGAGACCTTCATCCATCTTGTTAGGAAGGCCATTCTTGAAAACCTCCCGGTTTAAACTTGATGCCTTTTCGGGTACCTATTCATTTGAGATTGACGGAAGGGCCGTGAGCTTTAACTTAGATGAAGCTATGAAGCATCCACCGGAGGACTATTCTATCTTCTGGTGTGGCATTATTGATGAAGTTGTGGCCGAAGTTCATAATGAAAGGTTGCCGGATGACTATAATGAAGACACTTTGGGTAAAGGTGGGTAAAGGTGCAAGTGTGGGGGAATCCTATGACTATGATAAAGACATTTTGCCACTTCCAATGTTGCTGGATAATGATGTGTCAAGTCATGAGTTGAATGATATGTTAAAACCTTTACCTTCCCATCTAAAGTATGCCTTTCTTGATGATAGTCAAAAGCTCCCGGTGATAATTGCAAGGGAGCTCACCTCCCAACAAGAAAAGAGATTGCTTGAAGTGTTCAGAAAGCACAAGAAGGCTACAGGCTACAACGGCGCCAAAAACTTTGGTGCTAGCCGAATCGTCGGTTAGGAATTTATCTTTCTTCCAAAAAGGGAAGGAAAGATGGATTTTAGCGTTGCATGTATAGTCCCAACTAACGAGGCGACTCACGACCAAAGTTTAGATTAGAGATGTAACAATTCAAAACCAATTTAATTCTGGGAGTAGAATCCCGAGTCGTCTCCCAAGGACTAATGCCAATGAGTGCATAATTTTGGTTGTGAGGGCAAAAGAAATTTTCAATAAAGAGATAAACAATTAAAGGAATGAAAGAACACTCAAAATTGCAATTAATAAACTAATAAAGGAATTAAAAAACTAGCTATGTAATATGAATAAGTAAGATATAAAAGTGATTGATGTATGTGTGTGTGTGTGTGTGATTCAAAGCATAAATAAAATCTTGGCTTGGGATGAGCTAGGGGATCCTTTCCTTGTTACAACCACAACTATGACAATTGTAATGGATTAATTTCACTTAGTTAACCCTTACATCGAAGAGTAGGTTAAGTGGGTATAGTTGTTCTTAATCCACAAATCCTAACTCAATTGCTAATTGCCTTAGCAACAAGTTAGTATTAGTGGAAACAAGAACAATTAACAATCCAAGAATTATCACTAAATGTTGGACATTCCAACTCTAGGAACCCATATGTTCATTTTCCCCAAACCAAGAGGTAGAAATTTAACCCATAATCAAAATTGACATTTCCACAAATATTTGGTGGGCATAAACACAAATCATGACAAAATTGAGAAAATAATTGAAACTATGAGCAACAAATAATCAAAAGCAACAATAGCAACTCAACCAAGCATGTAATAATCATCAATCATCAAATTCATCAACAAGGAATCAAAATTGTAAAAAGTATATATATATTAACAATATGACTTTAACTACAAGAAAAAGTATCAAAATTGTAACTATAGAAAGAAGTAATTAAGAAATACTTACAATGGAGGCAAGTAAAAATCCAAAATCAAAATGGAAATAGCACTTGAAAATATAAACCCTAATGTAAACCCTAAGAAAGTAGAGAGAAAAGTTAGAGAAAACTAAAACTAAAAGCCTCCTAAAAACTATCTAAAAACTACTCTAATGATATGCTCTCTTTTTTCCAAGTGTTGCCCCTCCAATATGAGCTCTAGGCCATTAGATTTGGGCCTCCAAAGCTCCCAAAATGTGAGTCATGTGCGTTTTTAATGAAGGCACGCGCTGGTACTTTTGCGTACGCACAGGTGTGTGCGCACGCACACTCGGCCGAATTCTCAGGTTGTGCGTACGCACGAGAGGCTGTGCGCATGCACACATTGCAGTGTTTTCTCCTTTGTTTCTCATGGTTCCTCCCTCTTGCATGTTCTTCTTCCACTCTTACCAAGCCATTCCTACCTATTGCATCTGAAATCACTCACAAAAAATATCAAGGCATCGAATGGAATGTGAATGGAATAAAATTAACTAAATTAAGCACAAAAGAGCATGTTTTCATAATCAAGCATAATTTGAGAGGAAAACTCAAAAGCATGCTATTTAAGGGAATAAATGTAGGTTTGCATGATAAAATCCACTCAATTTCAACCAAAAATCATCATCAAATATGGATTCATCAATTCCTCCACACTTAAACACTAGCATGTCCTCATGCTAATCACAATCAAAGGAGATGAATGAAAAGGGCAAACAACTTATTTAATGTACTACCTATATGCATGCAACTATCCTAGATATTACCTACTAATATCTACTCTACTAAAATTTGGTAGAGACAAACCATGAAATTCTAATCAATCCCAAGCAAGCCTTAGGGCCAAGGCAAAGAGTCAATGCACCATGATCAATGTCCCAAAAATTGAATTGAGATTTTCAAAAACTAACAAGCAACTTGCAAGAAGATACAATATAAGAGATAAGAACATAGAATTGAGCGATCGAACCCCTCACCGGATGTGTATTCACTCTAATCGCTCAGTGTTTAGGGCTTAATCACTCAATTCTCCTTTAATCATGTTTTTCAAAGATTTGCAAGTCATCTAACAATCAACTAATACTTGATGCATGAAAACAAATATCATGATGTCTTTGGAGGGTTGTAACAGGGCTAAGGTTAAGGTAAGATTAATATGGTTAAGTGGACTTAGTGAATTAGATCTTTGATTAGCTCAAGTGTCTGCCTAATCCTATATCACCCTATGTATACATAACAAAATAACCTAACTTCCCATTTATCTCCTTTCTCACATTCACTCATGCATTTCCTTTTAAGACACACACATATGCACTCTTTATTTAGCTTTTTATTTCATATGCTACTATGCACAAGATTTGATTTGAATTTTGATTTTTTTTTACAAAATCAAAATTTCCTTGTTTTTGTCAACAACAAGAGATGCATATGTCTTGAACAATGAATGCATGAGTATTTACTCATTTTCTAAATTTTCACAATGAACACCCCATATAACTTCATCACTAATATTTTCCAACAATTTCTCTCACACTTTGAGTAACATACACACTACTTCACCCAAGCTAATCAAAGATGCAATTCAATGACATTAATGGTTTTTCGCTTTAGGGAAAATAGTGTGCTTAGAATCAGAACAAAAGGGGATTTAAAAGGCTCAAAAAGGGGTTACAAAGGTGAATGTAAGGGTTGGCCATATGGGTTTGTGAGTTCAATTTCAAAAATGGCCTCAATCATACTAAATGCATTCAAACACCAAATATAGGACATAAAGATTCAAGCAAATCTAAGATCACAATAAAAAAGGAGTATAGCACACAAGAACAAACTTTCTGGTTGAAAATGTGCAACCATCCATTAGAGCTCAAATCTCACTAGGTATGTTGTTCTATCTCTTTTTCTATGTTCTATAAAAATAATACTTCAAGCAAGTTGAAAAATAAATTTTCAAATTCAATCAATGGCACCCTAAGAGAGATTTCATGAAAATTCCTTCTTGTTTTACCAAACTTATTTACTCTACCATGCAACATGCAAATATTTACCACCATAAAACTATAAGCAACTAAAATATATACACGCAAACCAAGCAAAGTGCAATAAGAACAAAATTGCAAAAATGAAGAAAGAAACTAAAAAGTATTTCAAAGTGTCTAGAAAAAGAATTTTACCCCCTCCCCCTCAAAGTTGCTGATCCTCCCCCACACTTAATCAATGCACGGTCCTCTGTGCATGCTCATAATCCGGGAGGTAGAAAACTAGGGGGCTCCACCTTCAGCTGGTGGGCATTGGGGCATGAGTTGATCATTTACACTGTCTTCCTCCACATCTAACTCTTTGACTGGCAAAGGGATCCGGTTTGTCGCTCCGACGATAGGAGGGACACGGAAGAGTATTCTCTGGATCCACCGATTGTGGAACCGGCGCTTTGCCTTTCTTACGCATCCTAAAAGGGAGAAATAAAAACAAAAGATTTCAAGATCACATGGTATCAACAAAACAAGATCAATGAGGAAGCACAAATAATGTCCAGAAGAATTAAAATTCTTAATTGAGAAGCTTTTGCAAAATAGCATGGTTTAAAAGAAGACAATGTGTGCATTTCGAGAGTGTGCATGGTTAGAACACACACACACCAGCCGGTTAAAATGGCAATCATACTATTAAACAATCCAAGCTCAATATTTCTCAATCAAGTTGCAAGTTTAAATAATTAAGATGCAGGCAAACTTAAACAAGCACAAGATGACTTAATTGAATTCTTTGAGGCAATAGGTATTGAGGTTGTGGACATGAAAGTTTATTATTAAAAAGAGTGCACAACAACAATAACTATTTAAGCAAAGTGAAGTGTCATCTGTTCATCCTGAAGGCGTGAGAATCACATAAATAATGTGCTTAAGTTAGAGCAAAAGATGTTTGATCAAGACATCAAGGAATGAACACTTTTAATGTGATTACTCAATTCAATTGCTAAGTTGAACAATAAAAAATTTGAATTCAATTAAGATCAATGCATTCATAAACAAGTCACCCATTAACAAAGGATCAAAAGTCATGTAACACATGGGTGTTTAGAACTTCAAGTTCAAGAAATAAGGGAATGCATTGATAAATTCAAGTTAATCATCATCAAAAATCATATTTGAAGTTGCACAAGTCATAGAATATGCCAAACAAGAGATAAGTTGAGAACCTATGATGGCCATTTCATATGAATCAAACAAAAGTTTCACTTAGGCATTTCATCGAACACTTAATGTGCATTGTGTAAACTTATCACATTTAAGCTCAAATTTAATCAATAACAACCCAACAATTCAGAGATCAAACACTTGTAATACAAAGATAATTAAACGAAGCAATAAACTCAATCTAATTTATTCAAATAAATTTAAAACAAATTCAAAAATTAACATGGAAAGAAAATAAAAACCTGGGAGTTAAAGGATAAATTAAGCAAGATGAGAAGATGAAACAGTGGCACTAGTGATAGCCATTGCGAGGTCACATCGGTTAGCTTCGCCAGAGACACACCGGAGTTCCACAAAGGTGGAGAAGCTCTCCAGTGTTAGAGAAAGAAAAGAGAAAGAGAAGAAAGAAAGGAAGAAGAAAGAGATAAGAGAGAGAAAGAGAGGTGGCGGTGGCTGCCGGCGGCAGGGTCGCCGAAAGGGACTGGGCGAGGCGGCGCAGCAGCAGAGGGGGCGGGGAGAGAAAAATTTTGCTGGCTCGACTGGGTTTTTGCCCTGTTTAACGCCCAGGTCGAGGCTTGTGCGTGTGCACACAGGTCCGTGCGTGCACACAGCAAGCGAAACAGAGGGGGATGCGGATGCACTAGATGTGGGAACACTCCCAGCAGAGGGTGTGTATCGAGGTGTGTGGACGTACAAGGCTGTGCCCTTGCACAGAGAGCGATTTTTTTTACTTGGGGAAGGGTCATGTGTGCGTGCGCATACAGGTTCGTGCACACGCACAGAAGCAAAGAGTGGCAGGGGTTCATACACACAGGATGTGCCAGCGCTCCCAGCAGAGGGTGTGGAAGCTGGTGTGCGGACGCACACTTCTGTGCGAGTGCACAGAGAGCGCGAGAAGAGGTTTGCGTGCATATGCACAAGAGTTTGTGGACGCACAAGACGCAAAATACAGGGAGTGCCCATGCACAAGTCGTGCGAGCGCTGTGAATAGAAGGCACACAAGCTAGTGTGTGCGTGCACAGGGGGGTGCGCACAGATAGGGTGCAAAATATAGAGATTGCGTGTGTATGCACAAGGGTGTGCGCACGCACAAAGCCCTGTTTTTGCAAAAAAAAAATTTCTCAAAATCTAAGGTGCTCAACCTTAGCTCAATCAAAATTTCAACCCCAAACATGCAAACATTCAAACATTCTTGACCCATAAGCAAATTAACCTATCTAACTCAAAAGACTAAACCAATCTTAAGTGAACCAACATAACAAAAAGTAATTAAGTCAAAGAACTATAAACAAAAATAAAGAGAAGGGTTAGAACAATGTTACCATGGTGGGGTGTCTCCTACTTAGCACTTTAGTTTAACGTCCTAAGTTGGACGTGCATGAGTTCAATGATCAACATTTGGGACCTCCCTAAGGAGGAAGATTTCCAACTCCTTAGTATTTTCTTCTTGATGTTTTTCATTATCCTCATCTACTTGCTCTTCAATTAGGTCACAACCAAAGATAGAGTATACTTTAAGAGTTGGTTTTTTAGATCCATTCAAAGTGAATTTCACTACTTTCCCATTGGCTTCAAATGAGTAAGCTCCCGAAAATGCATCCAACTTGAATCGAGATGTCTTCAAAAATGGTCTCCCAAGAAAAATAGAGGATGGCTTATCCGAGTCAATTGGAGGGGTCTCCAAAATGTGAAAATCTATCGGAAATAGCAATCCTTGGATATTGACCAATACATTCTCCGTAATTTCTATAACCGACACAATACTTTTGTCCACCAACACAAATCTTGCTCCGGACCTCTTCAATGGTGACAAGTTCAACTTCTCATAGATAGGGAGGGGGCATAATGCTTACATAAGCTTCCAAATCACATATGCAATCCATGAACTCCATGCCACCAATCACACAAGTTACCAAACAAGGATCGGGATCATTACACATTTTCGGAATGAGAGAAGAAATAGAGTCATTTACTAGACTTTTGTTTAGCTCACCAATCTTGTCCTTATGAGTGAAAACATCCTTCAGAAATTTGGCATACTATGGTACTTGTTGGATGGTTTGAAAAAGAGGAACGATAACTTCCACATTCTTGAAAATCTCCACCACATTGGGGTCAAAGTCTTCATGCTTCTTAGCATTTTTAGCCACCATTGGAAAAGGGATTGGTGTAGACTCTTCAAGAGGGTTCTTCCTTTTGGGCTCCTTGACCTTCAATATATCCTCCTCTTCTCTTGCAACATCCTCCTTTCCGTCTCCAACCACTTCCACTTCTTCTCCCATTTCTTCATTGTGGGGCTCCGGGCTCAATCTTGTAGGCTCAAGACCAACTTCATCTAATTTGGTACCACTCCGAAGGGTGATAGCATTAATGCTTCCCTTTGGATTTGATTGAGGTTAAAAAGGTAATCCACTAGAGGTAGAAGCTTGGTGGGTATTTTGAGTGTTTGAAGGAGAAAGAGTCAAACGAGATAAAGCATCAGCAATGGTAACCATGTACGTTTCTTGCTTCTTATGAAACTCCCTTTGCTCTTGCATAAAACTTTGAAGTACATTATTCATATGAGATTGGTTTGAAGAGGGAGATTGACTATTTTGAGGGAGGGTAAGCCTAGTGTATGGTAGTTGATACCTTGCTTGAGGTTGGGAATGTGGTTGTTGATTGGGTTGGGCATGAGATGGGCTTTGTGGTTGATATGGTAGGTAGTGAGCTTATGATGGTTGATGGTAAGGTTGTTGGACTTGAGAGGGATGATAATAATAGACTTGTTGGTTAGAATAAGGTTAAGCTTGAGATGGTTGATTCCACCTTTGATGGGAGTTATCTCTCCACCCTTGACTTTGGTTCCCTCCATACTGATGAGATCCTTGATTGCCTTGATTGTAATTGGATCTTTGTGGGTAAGGATTTGCCACCGCCAATGTGTTGTCCTCTTAAATTTGAGGGAACTCATCGGTGTAGTGACCGTTGCAAGCACAAATACCACAAGATCTAGG
Source organism: Arachis hypogaea (assembly GCF_003086295.3). NCBI lineage: Eukaryota > Viridiplantae > Streptophyta > Magnoliopsida > Fabales > Fabaceae > Arachis > Arachis hypogaea. The sequence continues at coordinate 45,879,260 of NC_092046.1, read as the reverse complement.
AGGTCCTTCAATTCTAGGAGGTTGGGGTGGAGGAGATAGCAACATTTGTGGAATTTGTTGGCCTTGAGTGATTTGCCTTAACAAGACCGTCATCTCACCAAGCGTCTTAGTCAAGATAGCATTACTGGAAGGTGAGACTTCACTTATAGCCTTCGGTTGGGGATTTCTTGTCCTTAAATGTTGAGTCGAATTTGCCAAGTTCGCAATGACTTCCCAAGCTTCTTCAGCAGTCTTGTTCTTAGTGAGAGATCCTCCACTTGAGGCATCAAGAAGAAGCTTGTCTTGAGAGAACATCCCTTGGCAAAAGTAGCTTATGAGCACCAATTCGTCAATACGATGGTGAGGACAAGCTTCCAACAACTTTGTGAACCTTTCCCAATATTCATAAAGGGTCTCTCCATCTCTTTGCATGATGCAAGAGATTTCCTTCCTTAGATGATCCGTCTTTTGAGGTGGGTAGAACTTCTCAAGAAACTCCTTGCGCAACAAATCCCAATTAGAAATCACCTCCTCAGGTTGGGTGTAAAACCATTCTTTTGCCTTTTCCTCTAGGGAGAAAGGGAAAGCGAAAACCATGACCACTATCCCATCCGAGTCATGTCTTCTTGCAGTAGAGCACACAACTTGAAAGTCTTTCAAGTGCTTGAGAGGGTCTTCTCCCGGTAACCCATGATATTTCGAAAGCAAGTTGATCATACCCTTCTTGAGCTCAAAGTTGGCATCTAGATCCGGGTACCGAACTTGTACCGGTTGCAAGGTGATATTCGGGGCTCCGGCCTCCTTTAAAGTAATTCTCCGAGGTGGCTCTGCCATATTGTTGTCACCTAATTTACTCAAAGAAAATTCAGCACTTCCAACAGAAGAATACAAGGTTCCCTCGTTAAGTGAAGAATGAGGATCACGGTTAGAAGGTGATGGTGAATCGGTTTGCTCTTCAAGAGAGTCCGATTCACTTTGCAGGAATGCTAACTGGCACCGAGCTTGCCTAAGGCGGGTTAAAGTCCTTTCTATTTCAGGGTCAAAAGGGGCCAAGCTCGGGTCTGGAAGCGACCGTGTCATTCAACTAAGGAATCAATGAAATCATGCAATCATCAAGGGCAAAACAAAAATAAGAAAATAAACTCAAACAACCTAATAGTCAATAACTACTAAAACTATTTAGATAGAGGCGCCATCTACCAATTAGTGTCAAGTGACAAACCAAAAATTAAGTAGTCACACTATTCACATATTCACAACAACCAAAATTATAGCACTCATTGCACTTAACATCCCCGGCAACGGCGCCATAAACTTGATGATGGCCAAAAGTAGGTTTGGAATTTTTCTCAAAATAGAATTGGCGTTGCAAGTATAGTTCCAAATCCACAATCAACCAACATCAAAGTTTAATTCAAAAGATTGTCACAATCCAAAACAAATATAAACCGGGAGTTTTAAATCTCGGGTCGTTCTCCCTAGGAATTGGAATTAAGTATCCAATTGATGGCTACGAGGGAATTGGGAGTTTTGGTTGAAATAAGCAAGAAATGTAAATTGTAAGGAAGAAAATAAGCAATTAATAACTAAGTATCAAAAGCAATTAAACTCAAGCAATTAATCAAAAGGAATGGAAATTCAAATGCTAAGAAACCTCTTGGCAAGGATTGAGAGTCAAGGTTACCCATCCTAGCCATTGACCACAAACATATGATGATTATGAAGAGTTAATCCTACTTTGTCAACCCTAATATCGAGGATAAGTCAAATAGGCATAATTAATCTCAATCCACAAGTCCTAGTCTACTCCCTAATTAGCTTAGTGAAAGACTAGAGTTAGTGGCAACCAAATTAATTAACTACCCTAATATATCAATCAAGAATGGACATCAATGACTCAAGGTCACAAAAGTCCTCAATTCCAAGCCAAGAGTGGAGAAAACTATACAAAAACTATAAGAGACATTTTATCAAACACCTAACATGCATAAAAGGAAAAATATCATAAAATGCAATAATAAAATGACAATAACAACTCAAATAATCATCACATAAACATAAAACATTAAAATTGCATTAATAAAACCAAAATTGACAAGAGTATTCATAAACTAAAAATGACAAAATTGAGAAAATGACAAAAGAAATTAAGAAGATAAAGACAAGAAAGCATAAAAACATAAATGAAACTACATTAAAATAAGAATTAAATCTAAAATTAAAAAGAAACTAAGACAAAAATCCTAAATTCTAGAGAGAAAGGGGGAGCTTCTCTCTCTAGAAAACTATCCTAAAATATGATAAAACCTAAACCTAATTTCTCTCCCCTTCATCCCTCTTCAATTTGGCTTGAAATAGCTTCAGAAATGAGTTGGACTAGGCTCTAGAAGCCCAAAAATCGCTGCCAGCGGATTGTATTCAATGAGGTCACATGTTGGGACTTGTGCGTACGCATACATCACCAAAACTCCATGTCCTTTATGGAAAATTGTATATCATTTTGAAGCCCCAGATGTTAGCTTTCCAATGTCACTGGAACTGTCTCATTTGGACCTCTGTAGCTCAAGTTATGATCAATTTAGTACATAGAGGTCAGGATTGGCAGCTTTCCAAATCCCTCATTTCTTGAATTCTTCCACTTTGCATGCTTTCCTTCCTCACTTCTTCAATTCATATTTTCCTTCGAAACCTTAAATCACTCAACAAACACATCAAGGCATCAAATGAAATTAAAGTGAATAAAATTTAGCAATTAAATGGCCTAAAAAGCATGTTTTTACTTTCGAGCATAATTTAGGAAGAAATCATGAGACTATGCTATTTCAATGGATAAATGCAAGAAAAGTTGATGAAATCCATCCAAATAGAGCAAATAAATACCATAAAATATGGATTCATCAGTAGATTTTAGCGGACATTATGAGTATAAGCCCATGTATTTCTGAGCACCGTATCTTCCTAGAAGACGGAGTCAAATCCGTTCGTTAACCCCAAAGAAGGTTAAACCCCACCATCATGGAAGTTGTTAAAAAGGAGATCCCTCAACTTTTAGAGGCCGATATTATCTATCCTATTTCGAATAGCGAATGGGTTAGCCCAGTGCAAGTGGTGCCCAAAAGGTCGGGTGTTACCATGGTTAAAACTGAGAGTGGAGAGCTCAGGCGACTAGAGTGCAAAATTCATAGAGAGTTTGCATTGATTACCGGCGCTTGAATCTAGCAACCTGGAAGGATCACTATCCACTCTCGTTTATTGGTCAAATGCTTAACCGGTTGTCAGGTAAATTTCATTACTATTTTTTAGACGGTTACACTGGCTATTTCAAATCTACATAGCTCCTGAAGATCAAGAGAAGACTACTTTTACTTGTCCCTTTGGAACGTATGCATACAAGAGGATGCCATTTGGTTTATGTAATGCATCGGCGACGTTCCAAAGGTGTATGACTAGAGTCTTCTTGGATCTAATAGAAAATTGCATGGAAGTCTTTATGGATGATTTTAGTGTCTATGACAACTCATTTGATATGTGTTTGGATAGCTTGGCTAGGGTGTTAGAGCAGTGTGTTGATACTAGCCTTGTATTAAATTTTGAAAAGTGTCATTTCATGGTAAATCAAGGCATAGTATTGGGCAACATTGTCTCAAGCATCGGAATTTCCGTGGACCCGGCTAAGATTGATGTTATATCTAGCTTGCCTTACCCCTCCTCGGTGAGGGAGATACATTTTTTTGGGCCATGCAGGTTTTTACAGGCGATTTATCAAGGATTTCAGTAGGATTGCCCTACCACTCTCAAGATTGCTTCAGAAGGAGGTGACGTTTGATTTCAATGATGCCTGTAAGGAGGCGTTTGACACTCTAAAAGATGCCTTAACCAAAGCTCCCATAGTGCGAGGGCCAAATTGGAGTAGCCCATTCGAGATTATGTGTGATGCATCTAATTATGCAGTGGAGCCGCACTTGCACAGCGCGATGGTAAAGATCCTTATGTCATTGTCTATGTTTCTAAGACTCTAAATAGTGCCCAATATAATTATACTACCACGAAAAAAGAATTGTTGGCTATTTTTTTTGCTTTAGATAAATTTTGGGCCTACTTACTTAGCTCTAAAGTGGTATTATACTCAGATCATGCGGCTTTAAAGATTCTTTTGGTAAAAAAAGGAGTCTAAACCTAGATTGATTCAATGGATATTTCTCTTGCAAGAGTTTGACTTAGAAATCAAATATAGGAGTGGATCACAAAATTTAGTGGCGGACCTCCTAAGCCACCTTGAGTATTTAAAGTTTGATTCTACCCTTATCGATGATTCTTTTCCTTTAGACACTTTGCAAGTAATTTCTCAAGTCACACCATGGTTTGCATCAATTCCTAATTACTTGGTAGGCCGCACATTCCCTCCAAATTTTTCTAAACACCAGAACGACAAGCTGAAAAGCGAGTCCAAGTACTATATCTAGGATGACCCTTACTTGTGGAGGTGTGGGGCCGATCAAGTGATTAGGAGGTGTGTGGCTCAATCAGAATTCCAGTCTATATTAGAGGCGTGCCACTCTTCTGAAATTGGTAGACACTTTGGGCCTCAAAGAACAGTAAGGAAGGTATTAGACTGTATATTTTGGTGGCCAGCCCTATTTAAAGATGCAACCCTCTTTTGCAACTCAAGCCATCAATGCCAAAGATTTGGTAATACATCCAAGAGGGATGAAATGTGTCAACAATCTATGTTGTTTTGTGAGATTTTTTATGTTTAGGGCATTGACTTCATAGATCCATTCCCAAATTCAAATGATTTCTGTATATTCTGTTAGCCGTTGATTATGTTTCTAAATGGGTAGAAGCAATTCCAACCCGCACTGATGATGCTAACATTGTTGTCTTGTGAGAAATAACCTTATTTGCTGCTTTGGATCGCCACGAGCAATCGTGAGCGACCAAGGTTCACATTTTTGCAACAAAAGAATGGCAATATTAATGCAGAGGTACGACATTATTCATAAGGTGGCCACTACCCACCATCCCCAAACTAATGGCTAAGCTAATGTTTCTAACCGGAAGATTAAGCAAATTTTGGAGAAGATAGTGAAACCTCATAGGAAGGACTGGAGTTCTAGACTTGCGAATGCTTTGTGGGCTTATCGGATGGCCTATAAGATACCAATAGGCATGAGTCCATTCTGGCTAGTCTATTGAAAAATGTGTCACCTCCCGGTAGAAGTTTAGCACAAGGTATATTGGGCCGTGAAAGAGTGCAATTTGGATTTGAAAAAGGCCGGAGTTAAAAGGAAGTTGCAACTATAAGAATTGGAGTGTTTAAGGTTGGAAGCATATGAGAACTCTAGGCTTTACAAAGAGAGAGTCAAAGTGGTGCATGACCGGCATCTCAAAAGAAAAGAGTTTAAAGTTGGTGATCAAGTGCTATTATACAATTCAAGGTTGAGATTGATGCCCAGAAAGTTGAGGTCAAGATGGGAAGACCCTTATATGGTAGAGAAGGTTGAGCCCTATGGTGTCATTCATTTGAGCCATCCCTTAAGCCATAGCTTCTTCAAAGTGAACAGTCACCGGCTTAAGCTCTATCATGGTGTCAAGTCCAAAGGTGACAAGGAGTTGGAGATATTCCTTTTGAAGGACCCTCCAAAAGAAGAGAATTGTGCTTCATGATTGTCCAACTTAAGGACGTTAAAGAAAAGTGCTAGGTGGGAGACACCCCACCATGGTAAGATCTTCTAGTTTTCCTTGTTTTTATGTTGGATATTTGTTTGAGGAATTGAATTTTCTTCATTTTGGGTCTTTAGATCTCCTAGTTTTTCTTTTTTCTATGTTGAATACTTGCTTAAGGAAGTGAATTTTCTTTATTTTAGGTCTTAAAGATTAGGAATTAGGTGTATCTTGTATGTGGTGAACTCTTGAAAGCTTCAAAAGTTTTTGTGCTCTGATGGTCTCGCGTACGCGGTACACTTCTGCGTACGCAACTATGCATTTTTAAACCATCACGCCTACGAGGCACCCTTCCGCGTACGCGTCCTCATTGAATAGAGCACACCTGCTGCGTATGTGACCCTCTGCATACGCGAGCACAAGGGGTGTTGACTATTGACTGCATACGCGTCCTTGCAATTTTGGACCAAGATGTGTACACGGCACCCTTCCGCATACGTGAGTGACCGAGGCAATGGCAAAGTGCCTCGTACGTAGCTTTCCTGATGCGTACGCGGGAGTCTTGATTCTGCAACCCCAAATACGAAACACACCCTTGCCTCTTCGTTTCTTTTCACACTTTTCCCTCTTCTTCCACCCATATCTCAAGAACTATAACCCAACACCACATACCTTCACCACCATCGACCCATCTGTCCTGGCGGAAACTTCACCGCCGGCGACACCACACCACCACAATTCTCTCTCCTCACTTCCATCTTCTTCCTCCTTTTCTCTTCTTCTACAAACTCTGTTCTCTATCCTGTACCAAAGGCGCAACTCGTGATCTTTCCTCACTTCCAACGACTACTTTTGCCATTCCTGGTAGTGACAACATCCCTTTCCCCATTCTTCATCTTCGTTGCTCAGGTTTTGTTATTTTTTCCCTATTTATATTTTATTCCATTAATGATTTTATTTGTCTTTTGTCTTTGACATCGGTAATGTTAGTTGATTTAGGTTAGTTAATCATGTTGCAAGTGTTGGGCTATTGCTGATTGAGTTGATTGTTGCTTGAAATTGCTTAAGTTTGATGAATATGAACCCTGCATACAAGGTGTTCAATAAAATGCCTAAGTTAAAATTGTGTTTGATTCATATGTTGTGGCCACCATATGTTTTAAACTATGCTATTGTTAGGCAGATAAGCTATGTCTTGTATACTCTTGGATGATTTTGAAGCTATTTTGATTGAGATCCAACATATGTTGTTGCTTTGAATTTGGTTCATTTGCAAAATTCTGTTTTACATTTTGGATGCTCTTATGTTTGCAAATTTCCATTTGAATTTAATTTAACTATGCATCTTGATTATAATGCACTAAATTTCGTTTGTCTTAGGTGATCTTGAATAGTGTGCATATGCTCTTACATCTTGTACAACCATTGATTTATGATTTTTTTATATATGCACTCTCTATGGTTCAAGTATTTCAATTATCTCATTGCTACTTGGTTGCTCAACTCATAGCATTATTTCATTCTCTTTTCAGGAGATCAACAAGCCGAGGAAAGAAATCGGCCCCCTGACCTAAGAAACCGGTAAAAAATGTGATAGTGCTCCAAAGTCCCGATTTAGCCATATCGGCTCAAGACCCAATTAGATTTGGCAACCGGTATTATGCTCTGCAGTGTGGGAAGTTCTATGAAAACAAGAAATTGCATGTGGAGCAGTAGTTACGAACGTATAAGCTACCTCCTGACCTTCAGATACTAGTGAATAACCAAATTGAAAGCCGTGTTTGGGGCTTCTTGGAGAGAAGTTTGAAGGAGGCTAATGAGCCTTGGGTGTTGGAATTCTATGCAAACTACCACAATGCCAACCCCAAGTCCGTCCTCCTCCGGGGCAGGCAAATCCCCATTACTGAAGCTGCAATAGCTGAGATCCTCAAAATCCAGCCTAAGCAGAAGGGGCAGTATACCTATGCTAAGGTACAAGCTATCCGTCAATGTGTACTTTGGATTAGGCCAAGGTCTTAGAGAGGATTGCTATTCCCAGATTGGCATGGGTGATGAGTGCTGACACTGATCCCAAACCGATTGGAGTTTTGGTTAAGCAACTTACTCACGAGGCTTGCATATGGTAACAACTGATGGCTAACTATGCCATACCAACCATTCATGAGACAAAAATCACTTGAAAACTGGCTGTCCTAGTTTGTGCTATTTTGGAGGGAGAGCCGGTGCACTTGCCCAAGGTCATCAAGCACTCAATGCGAAATGTGCCGATTTTCCTTAAGAGGAATGAAGCCTTCCCTATTATGATAAGTGAGATGATTGCCAAATATGGCCTTGAGTGGAAGGGAGATGATTATGCACCTACCATACCTAACAAGGACTTCTCCATCCCTCACAGCAACTGGCTCAAAAAGGAGCTGGTCATTGGTGCCAAGAAGAATCGGAAGAGTTGGGTAGTCGCAGGAGGATCGAGCCAACCGCCGGAAGCCGCACCATCTGTTTCTCAGACACCTATGACTTAAGAGCTTGGGTTCAAGATCTTAGAGCAGCTGCAGCGCCCAGAGAGCTGGATGAACAGAAGATATGAAAATATCAAGCTGCAGAACTGAGAGTGGGATGGCATGATTGAGACCTTGGACACCCCTGATGAGCTTTTCGAGGCAGAGGATCTTGAGGCACAGACAGGTGATGTTGAGATACAAGCAGACGACGTTGAGGTATCTCTGTCCTCTCAGCCTGAGGCAGCACCACCTACCCACCAGTGGAGTAAAATTTTCTAATAGCATAGAGGACTGTGCTAAGCTTAAGTGTTGGGGGGGGGGGAGAATTCGCAACTTATGAGCTGTAAATATCTATTCTACTAATGACATGTCATCATGTCATGTTTTTCTATGCTTTTTCATACAAGAAATTGATGATTAGTACTTAAATATTGAATGCTTTTGTGCTTAAATGGTATATTTCTTTGATCTTTTGATTTTATAAATTTTGTAGGAAATAAGTGGAAAAAGAAGCAAAATAGCACAAAATCAGCTCAAAAGAAGAAAAAAAAAGGATTTTGTGGTACACTTTGAAGTTTGAGCACGCTTTGGAACCTTAGGCCACACTTTTAAAAAGCGTGGCCTATGACCATGAAGCCTTGGCATTAGCATTAACGCTTATGCATGCATTATCATGAATTTATAACCATGCTATTTCATTATCATGAATTATCATGTATTAATGCTTATGCATGCATGAAACATTTAATTAATAATACCAAAGAATGAACGCTAGCGTTAAAATAAATGAACGCTAAAGATAAGCAAATCGCATTACTAATTAATTAAACAAATAAAAGCATGCATGCATGAAACATTCAATCAATAATGCCAATGAAATGAACGCTAAATGAATGAATGAACCAGGGCATTAAATAACTAATTGGCATTATTAATTAAAGTTAATGAAATCATGCATTAGTAAAGCCATTAAAATTCATGAACAAGGAAGCAAGCGTTCAAGCTAGTGAGCGCTACGTTCACTAATTTAACCTTTTTCGGGTTTTCTTTGTGAGGCAAGGCTTTTGGCCATCCGCACCAAAGGCCAGTGCTCAAAAATTTTAACGGAGCATTCATAAAGCAAACGCCAAAGAGCGCCCAACTAAAGGAAGCATGCATAGAGCCAGCGCTCAAAATTTGAGCACAGCATTCACTAAGTGTACGCTAGAGGAGAAAAACAAGCGCACCAAAGGAAAACGCAATGCTAGTGAACGGGGCGCTCAATTACTCAACGGAACGCTCCACTGGAGCATCACCAAGCCCACCCGGATCCACTTCTTCAAGGCCAAACTAAAAAGCTGCAACTCTGGCTCAATTAATCCCAATTCAAGCTCAGTGAAACTCCAAAACAAGCAGAGCCCAGTGACATGTCTCAAAGGCACAAGAAACAGTTAGATTAGAAATTTCATTTAATTGTAATTTGTTTTCAATTTCAATTTTATTTTCATTTTGTAAAGCTTATATAAAGGCATCTGTTTCATTTTCAAAAAAAAAAAAAAGGCTGGCTCTGCTAGAGAGCAATAGGAGTAGGAGTAGGGTAGAATAGAAAGTTCTCTTTGAAACACTTTCATTCTTCTGCATTCTTACATTTCAGTGTTGCAATTCAATTTAGCTTATGCAAATTTCAGTTTCTGAATCTTCTCTTCTACAATTTTACTTTCTGCCAATGTTCATTTGAAGCTATTGTGATCTAAATTTAATTTTCCTGCACTTTAAATTTCCTGTCACTTGTTCTCAAGATCTCTTCAATTGCTTGCTTTACTGCTTTCATTTAATTTTCTAGCATCCAGCCCCTTTTACATTTGATGCAATTTACATTCCTTGTTCTTTAAGGTTCTGTCAATTATTTCCTGCAAGCTAGATCTGATGCAATTTTTCTTTCCTTGTCATTTAAGCTTCAGCTAATTTACATTCTGCTCTTTACTTTCACTGCAATTTACTTTCTGCATTTTAAAATTCCTAGCAATTTCCTTTCTGTTGGTTACATTTCACTTAATTCACCAATGTTAGCTTGACTAAACTAATCACCTCACTAAAGTTGCTTGATCCATCAATCCCTGTGGGATCGACCTCACTCTTGTGAGTTATTACTACTTGATGCGACTCGGTACACTTGCCGGTGAGTTTGTGTGGAATCAAATTTCCACCCATCAAGTTTTTGGCGCCGTTGCCGGGGATTGATTTAGATCGACAATGATTAAGTGGGTGAGAAGTCTAGATTAAGCATTTTCTTTGTTTTTGTTCTTTTAATTTTCTGTTTTGAGTCACCAAGGTGTTTTGTTTTTGCCTCACTAAGCAAATCTCACCTGAGATATGAATTTAAGTTTTCTTTGGTGGTGTGTTTTACAAAATTCAAATGGAGTTCAACTCATCTTTTGATCAAACAAATTTCATGGGATATTGCCCACCATCACAATATGATTCAAGTCATTATCCTAATGGTGGATGGGAATATCACCAAGAAATTGCAAATTCTGAGCACTCCAATCCATGAAGATTTGCTCCAGAGCCACAAATTGATCAAACAAATCACATGAGATATTGTCCAAAACCACAAAATGATTTATGTCATTATCCTCATGGTATCTGTGCATATCGACAAGAGTGTGAACAATCAAGTGAAAGGAATTTCCTCCCAGAGCCACAAAGTGAATCATACTGTTATGACAGTAACACAAACTATGGCTGGGAAGGAAATTCTAATGCTCCATATGATATTCAATAAGAGACAGCATCTCTTGATTATGCTTTCAATAAATTCATGCAAGATTGTCCCCCAATGCCACATAGTGATCCACACCCTGATGAATTCTCCAATGATTCACATTGTGGATGGAAAGATCAAAACCAGAAAGTAATTGACAGTTCATACTCCATTTATCAAGAGCCATCATCACTTGAGCAAACCTTCAATTCATTCATGCAAAATTGTCCACCCTCACCTCCTAGTTTCTTATTTGAAAATTTTTCATCACATGATTTTGGCTCAATACAAAGTTTCCTCCAAGATCCATACAACTCAGCCCACCAACCACAAAATTTATTCCACAACTCACAAAACTCATTCCACACCCCTCAACACAACTTCACCACAATACATTCATATCACCAAAATCACTATCAACCTTTATCTCTTGAGCTAGCAGTTGAGGATCACCTTCAATGGTCCAAAGAATTCTTAGAAAACCGATGCCAAGTCATTGAAAGATAAGGACAACTCTTGGAAAAACACAAACAATCATGGAAAGAAATCCTTTTCAAGAAGATGGATCGGCATTTGGAGCAAAGAAGGAGAAACTTAGGAGTGCCAAGTATTGAGGATAAAGAACAATCTGTGAGTGAGGATGTGGAAGAGCAAGATAAAGAGAGTCCACCCTCAATTGAAATAGAAAGTTGCATAGAAGAAGGGCTCATTGAACCACAAATTCAAAAGGCTTTTGATGAGGATAAAGCTCCAACAATAACACAGCAACCATGTCTTGAAATCAAAGAAGTGAAGGCAACCAACAAGAGCACCGAGAAGAGGATTGTAACCAAGATACCAAGGACAACATTCAAGAAAAGGTCAACTGCAAACAATCCTACCCCTGACCTAGCAAGCAAGCTCAATCAAGCCATTTACAAAAGGAAGCTTGCTGAGGAGAGACCAAGACAGGGGACAATAGCTGAATCTTTTTCCCCCTTGAGGTCATTCCTCTTAACAATGTTGGGAGGCAACCCAACCTTAGGTAACATTTCATTTCTCTGCTTTGTTTATTTCCTTTCTCTGCTTTGTTTAAATTTCAATAAATTGGCATATGATTACATTCTAAGTTTGGTGTTGCCATGCAACAATTTATTTTCAATCCCTCTGGATGATTGCATCAATTCTAATTGAAAGTGTCACACTAAGATTCTAAGTTTGGTGTGCCACTTATTTTCTATGCAAGTCATTCAGCAACACCACTTGTCTGCATAATCATGATGCCTCTGCAAAGTTATCTTTCTTTTGGTTTAACATTTCTATTGTTATCTTTGTTTTAGTCAATTCTTTGTTTTTTATGCTTTCATTTATTTTTCTCCTTAACTATTTTTGTTAAATACCTCACCAAGAAATCCTTATTCATGACAGATTCTTTCCTTGGTGATTGTATTTAACATATAACAGTTCCCTTTGTTTAGTTTTAGTTCAAATAAATTGACATAGGATTGCATTCTAAGTTTGGTGTTGCTATGCAACAAAATTTATTTTCAATCCATATTGGATACTTGCATCAGTTCCAAGTGAAAGTGTCACACTAAGTTTGGTGTGCCACTTATTTTCTTTATGTAATGTATCATGCACACCCTCTATGTTTGCAATCATAATGCCTCTGTTTCCTGTGTCTTGATTGTTATCTTTAATTCTGCTTGCTTAAAACACATGTACTACTAACATTTCATTGTGTAAGACATTCATGATCCATCTTAGTCCCATAGCCATTTTTCTAATTGTTGCTTGAGGATAAGCAAGCATTCTGAGTTTGGCAAGGGAAAGGAAAGAATAAGAGGAAAATGACAACAACAAGGAAGATGAACTACAAGGTGGTAATGCTCATTTCTCCTCCTACTTACTTCCAGCACTATAAATTGCATGATTGTCTTTATCTTCTCTGTATGCATGTGTGTTATGAATAAGCATAGTTTGATTACTGATTCCTAACATGTTGCTGTGCCATTATGACTAACAACTTGAGTTTTGTAAAGTTCAAAGCAGTAAAGTATCATGATCATAAACAAACAAGGAATTAAAGAAGAACTTAGCATGTGCATACAAGTATTGGAAGGCTAGTATGATTAATTGTTGCTCAATTGCATTGGATTTTATTTAATTGAAGTTTTCATCTAGGATATTTTGCGAAATCTTTTGAAATCATGAAAACTTTGAAGAAGCAATTGCAAATTAAGGCAAGAAAAGAAAAAGGGAAAGAATGAGAAAGCTGAAGGCTCTGAGTACCAATGACAATTCCATTGTTAAGTACTTGTGGTGTTTATGTATCAGGCAAAAAGCTTGAAAACAAAACACTTAGAAGTCAAGGCTAGGCTCAAGTGCAAAAGCACTCCCTCAAAGCTCAAGGTTCTGAGCATCAATGGTTAGAGAGTCAAGAAAAGAAACAAATGAGCTTAATGAAGTCCTCTAATTCAATGCTTGTGGTGCTCATGTATCAAGTGGTAATACTTGAAAACAAAGCATTTAGAATCGTAGCTTTGTTATCAACTCATGGGACAAAGCACCCAAAAGGGGAAGCTAATAAGAAAATCAAAAGCTTGTTTCAAGGAAGAAACATAAGGAAAATATTTCATAAAATGAGCTAGATAGAACCATCAATCATTTACATTTCTTTGTGATTGTAGCATGCATAGAAAACTGGCCTACCATGAACATTAACTTGCTATTCTTCTTACTTTGGATTGTCAATCTTTATTACATGATTCTTTTCTTGCTTGGGGACAAGCAAGGTTTAAGTTTAGTGTTGTGATGACATGTCATCATGTCATGTTTTTCTATGCTTTTTCATACAAGAAATTGATGATTAGTGCTTAAATATTGAATGCTTTTGTGCTTAAATGGTATATTTCTTTGATATTTTGATTTTATAAATTTTGTAGGAAATAAGTGGAAAAAGAAGCAAAATAGCACAAAATCAGCTCAAAAGAAGAAAAGAAGGATTTTAGGGCACACTTTGAAGTTTGAGCATGCTTTGGAACCTTAGGCCACGCTTTTGAAAAGCGTGGCCCATGACCATGAAGCCTTGTGATGCACGGAAACTTGTCTCTCAACAAATTTCCCTTCGGCAAGTATATCGAATTGTCGTCAAGTAAAAACTCACAATAGAGTGAGGTCGAATCCCACAGGGATTGATTGGTCAAGAAACTTTAATTAGAGGAATATTCTAGTTGAGCTAAGTAGAAATTGAGTTGAGAAATTGCAGAAAATTAAATGGCGAGAAAGAAAATAACAGAAAATGTAAGTGCTGGAAATAAATGGCGGAATATAAATTGCAGAATCTTAAATGGGGATTTGGGGAGATGAGCATAAAAGTAAATGGTAGAAGGTAAAGAGAATGGGTAAGATCAGAAATGGGGGATTCATTGGGCTTAGGAGATGTTGCATTCTCCGGATCAAGTTCATTCTCATCTCTTCCTCAATCAATGCATTCATTGATCTCCTTGGCAATCTTAAGTGATTGGATCCCAATTCCTTGGCAACCCAATCTCTCTAAGCTTGAACAATTGCCCAATTCCTTGATTTAATTATTCATGGGAAGAGATGAAGTATGGTCACTGATTATACCACATGTATTTCCAAATTAAAGTGTTGGTAGGATTTTATATCACTATATCCATCCAAACCCCAATTTGGTCCAACATGAGAAAGCAATTCTAGCATGATCTCCTCATCCCTTTTCCAAGGCTCAGAGGAGATCCAATTATGTGGAGTTTCTTTTCCAAGACAACTAACCAATTGATTTAAGATCGAAAGCTTTCTAGTAAATCAAGAGAAAAGAAAGAAGAAGAAGAATGAAAACTATAATTGATCCATCAATTTACAATAGAGCTCCCTAACCTAATAAAAAAGGGTTTAGTTGTTCATAGCTTTGGAGATAGAAGATGATAGAGAAGAGTACATTCTGAAATTAAACTAGAAATCGCAGAGAATGTACAAAGTGTAGCTCCCCAAATTACAAATCCTCCTCCTTTTTTTAATTCAAAACTATCCCTATATATACTACTCTTCTGATCTTCTAGTTAGCTCTTCAAGTCTTGGATATGGCTCCTTGATCTTTAGTTGAAGCAGTTACAGTCTTCAGTGGGCTCAGCTTTGCTTGCAGAAAGAATGTGAGTCAGGCATGGAAGGACGTTAGTTAGGACGTTAGTGGTTTTGACGTTAAGTGTAAACTTGGGTTCGAAAGCGTTAGTGACGATAACTTTGTCACTAACGTTCCAAACCAGTTGATGCACGTTAACTTCAACGTTAGTGGTACTAACGTGACCACTAACGTAGCCTCTTAGCCCTTCGCAAGCGTTATTGACACTTACTTTTACCAATAACGTTGCTCCTTGTCCCTCTTTCCCACATTAATGATCCACGTTAGTGTAAGTGTAACTAACGTGGCCCTTAACGTGGGCATGCCAAAGCTCGAGGGCGTTAGTGACACTTACCTTTGTCACTAACGCTTCAAAACGCCCCTTCCTTCCACGTTAGTGCTTCACGTTGATGGAATTAACGTGACCACTAACATGGGTGTGCTTGCCATCTCCAACGTTAGTGACAAAGGTTAGTGTCACTAACGTTGGCATATCATCCCTTGCTCCACGTTACCATTCACATTAGTGGTCTTAACGTGACCACTAACATAGGTAATCTTGGCCTGATCCAGCGTTAGTGACAAAGGTGAGTGTCACTAACGTTGGCGATCTCTTCTTATTCCACGTTAGAGTTCACGTTAATTGGATTAACGTGACTCTTAATGTGGCTATGTGTGGCCTTTTGGAACGTTAGTGGTGTTTACTTTTACCACTAACGTTGGAGCTTCTCTTTCCTTCCACGTTAGTTCCCACGTTAATGTAACTAACGTAGCAACTAATGTGGGTTATGATGGCTTTCGAAGGCGTTATTGGTGATAACTTTACCACTAACGTTGCAAGATTGCTCCCATTCCATGTTAGTGGTCACGTTAGTGAGACTAACGTGGCTGCTAATGTGGATCTTCTTTGCCTCCTTTGTCCTGAAATCAAACAAACAAGGTGCATCAAAGCTTTGTTTCAAGTCATGAGATCATGCATCATCCATTTTATCATTCAATTCATGCATAATTCTCATGAAATCATGTAAAGTTCACAATGTTTGCTTGAATCAAGATGTAAGTGTATATTCACCTAAAACTTGCTTATTTACTAAGAAAATACATGAAACTACCCTAAAATAGTAAAGAAAAAGGTCAGTGAAACTGGCCAAGATGCCCTGGCATCACCTTGGCATTAGCATTAATGCTTATGCATGCATTATCATGAATTTATAACCATGCTATTTCATTATCATGAATTATCATATATTAATGCTTATGCATGCATGAAGCATTTAATTAATAATGCCAAGGAATGAACGCTAGCGTTAAAATAAATGAACGCTAAAGATAAGCAAATGGAATTACTAATTAATTAAACAAATAAAAGCATGCATGCATGAAACATTCAATCAATAATGCCAATGAAATGAATGCTAAATGAATGAATGAACTAGGGCATTAAATAAGTAATTGGCATTATTAATTAAAGTTAATGAAATCATGCATTAGTAAAGCCATTAAAATTCATGAACAAGGAAGCAAGCGTTCAAGCTAGTGAGCGCTACGTTCACTAATTAACCTTTTTCGGGTTTTTTTTTGTGAGGCAAGGATTTTGGCCATCCGCACCAAAGGCCAGTGCTAAAAAATTTTAACGGAGCGTTCATAAAGCAAACGCCAAAGAGCGCCCAACCAAAGGAAGATTGCATAGAGTCAGCGCTCAAAATTTGAGCGCAGCGTTCACTAAGTGAACGCTAGAGGAGAAAAACAAGCGCACCAAAGGAAAACTCAATGCTAGTGAACGGGGCGCTCAATTACTCAACGAAACACTCCACTGGAGCATCACCAAGCCCACCTAGATCTACTTCTTCAAGGCCAAACCAAAAAGCTACAACTCTGGCTCAATTAATCCCAATTCAAGCCCAGTGAAACTCCAAAACAAGCAAAGCCCAGTGACATGACTCAAAGGCACAAGAAACAGTTAGATTAGAAATTTTATTTAATTATAATTTATTTTCAATTTCAATTTCATTTTCATTTTTTAAATCCTATATAAAGGCATCTGTTTCATTTTCAAAAAAAAGGCTGGCTCTGCTAGAGAGCAATAGGAGTAGGAGTAGGGTAGAATAGAAAGTTCTCTTTGAAACACTTTCATTCTTCTGCATTCTTACATTTCAGTGTTGCAATTCAATTTAGCTTATGCAAATTTCAGTTTCTGAATCTTCTCTTCTACAATTTTACTTTCTGCCATTGTTTATTTGAAGCTACTGTGATCTAAATTTAATTTTCCTGCACTTTAAATTTCCTGTCACTTGTTCTCAAGATCTCTTCAATTGCTTGCTTTACTGCTTTCATTTAATTTTCCAGCACCCAGCCCCCCTTTACATTTGATGTAATTTACATTCCTTGTTCTTTAAGGTTCTGTCAATTATTTCCTGCAAGCTAGATCTGATGCAATTTTAATTTCCTTGTCATTTAAGCTTCAGCTAATTTATATTCTTCTCTTTACTTTCACTGCAATTTACTTTCTGCATTTTAAAATTCCTAGCAATTTCCTTTTTGTTGGTTACATTTCACTTAATTCACCAATGTTAGCTTGACTAAACTAATCACCTCACTAAAGTTGCTTGATCCATCAATCCCTGTGGGATCGACCTCACTCTTGTGAGTTATTACTACTTGATGCGACCCGGTACACTTGCTGGTGAGTTTGTGTGGAATCAAATTTCCACCCATCATCTACACACTTTGCACTTTATTTTTCTTTTAGTTTATTATTTTTTTCGTGGATATTCGTTAGTACTTTTGACTTTTGCACTGTACTTCTCGTATTTTGGTCGGTTATATATATCTTAGTCTATTTCTAGTTTTATTATTAGTCATTGCATTTTCATTTTGCTTGGCATATACACTATAGATAGAAATGGTAATTGGATGTTGTGAATAGTATTGTACTGATAAACCCCAATTTTGTTGTTTATCTTGTATTGAATTTAGGGAATTTTATCGACTTTTCTCACATTTATTCAATGAAATAGCATGGTTTTGTGAATTTCTCCTAATTTGTGCTTAAGATTAAAAATATTCTTTTTAGGCCTTTAAATCGCTAATTTGAATTCACTTTAATTCCATTCGATGCCTTGATATGTTTGTTAAGTAATTTCAGGATTAGAAGGCAAAGGTTGGGTTGAAGGAATGAAGAAAAAGCATTCAAAAATGGAGAATTTATGAAGAAATGAGGATTTGCTGAACTCAAGGCCACGCGCACGCGTCACCCACGCGTACGCGTGAGAAGGAGTTTCACCAGCGACGCGCACATGTCACCCATGCACACGCGTGAAGAGGAATTTTTCAATGCGATGCGTACGCCTGACCCATGGGTTCACGTGAAAAGCGGCACATGACTTCACTAAAGGCAATATGCTGGGGGCGATTTCTGAGCTCAAGGAGGCCCAAATCCAACTCATTTCTGATACTTTTGAACCCAAGGATTGCAAGGGAATGGGGGAAGGAGTCATAGTTTAGTTTTCATCATGTTTTAGGGTAGAACTTTAGAGAGAGAGGCTCTCTCCTCTCTCTAGATTTAGGGTAGAAATTAGGGTAAAGTTAGGTTAGTCTCTCTTAAATTTATCTTTCAATTCTTGTTTGGATTTAGTTTTTCCTTTTAATTCCTTGTTATTACACCTTTGCTCTTCTAGTTCTTGTTGTTAATTTTCCTTTCATGTTATTTTTATGTTGATACACTCTTGTTAGTTTTAATTTCCATTAATGCAATTTATGTTTTCTTATTCTTATTGTTTAATTGAGTTGTTATTATTGTTTTCTTACATTGGGTAGTTATAGGTTTTATTAATTCTTGCAATTTGTGATGTTTACTTTTATTACACTCTAGGTGTTTGTTAAAATATTTTCTCTAGTTTTAGAGTAGTTTTCTTTACTCTTGGTCTAGGCTAAGGGAATTGAGTGACCTTGAGTCTTTTGGTCTCATTGAATTGGTGATTTGAGAACCCTTTGTGGTCAATTTGATAACCATTGACACTAGCCCACTACTAAGTTAATTAGTAGCTAGGTTAGGACTTATGGATTGATGTTGATCAAGCCTATTTGACGTACTTCAAGCGTTGAAGTAGACATTGTACGTACTTCAAGCATAGAAGTAGACTTAATGGGTTGGTCCCTCATAATTGTCAATACATGGTTTGTAGACAAGGATAGGTGATCTCAATTCCTATGCCTAGCCAAGAGTTCTTTTCCTTTCCTTTATTAGTTAATTGTCATTTACTTTCTTGCTATTTACTTTTCTTGCCAACTACAAATCAAACCCCATTGTTCTTTCATAGCCAATAATTGACCACTTCATTGCAATTTCTTGTGAGACGACCCGAGGTTTGAATACTTCAGTTAATTTTCATTGGAGTTTGTACATGTGACAACTAATATTAAAACTTTGATTGAGTATTATTTGTTGGTTGGGAACTATACTATCAACGAAATTATTTTGTGAAATTCCTAACCGACGAAAATGCTCTTTCAAGTACCTAGCTCGTTGTATCTTGAATCTTCATGATGATTTTTGGATTTTGGAAAATTAGAAACAGAAGCTAGGAATTTTGAATTGCATCCAACGAACCATACATACATGCATAGAAAATAAATATTTGGTAAAAACAACAAAAATTTTCAAAAAATGTCTTTTTAGGGCATTCATTGATTTGATTCGGAAAATCCTTTTTAAACTTGCTTGAATTGTTTTGTGGAGTATAGAAAAGAGATAGAACAAATAAACAAGTGAGATTTGAGCCTTTATTGTGTGGTTGCATATTATCACCACAAATTTTTGTTCTTGAGTGCTATGCTCCTTCTATTATTGTATTCTGAGATTTACTTAATTCTTTATGTCCAATGTTTGATGTTTGGATGCATTTAGAATGATTGAGGCCATTGTTGAATTTAAAGCTTCACCCATATAGTCTTACCTTTACATCTACCATTATGAACCACTTTTGAGCCTTATAATTTCCTTTTGTTCTAATTTTTAGCACATTACGAGCCCTTAAGCGGAAAACCATTGATGTCCGTGAATTGCATCTTTGATTAGCTTGGGTTAAGGTGTGTCTATTATCTAAGTGTGGCAGAAATATGGGAAACTTTGGTAAAAAAAATTGGTATTCATGGAAAATTTTGAGAATGGGTGCATTTATGCATAAATTACTTTAACCATATGCATTCACTTTGTATATACATACATATATATAAATTTTTCATAGATATACATATAAAAAATGAATATGTTTAAAACAAATGGTAATAAAGGTTTTCCCCTATATATTTGAATAAGGAATGCATATGACGATTCAATCTATAAGTACCCTTGACCATATTCATCCTACCTTGATCCTAATTTCATTACAACCCTCTAAAGATCTTATGATACTTGTATTCTTGCATCAAACACTTGTTGATTGTTAGATAAAGAGAAAATCCTAGAAAGCATGATTAGAGGAGAATTGAGTGATTAAGCCCTAAACACTGAGCACTTGGAGTGCATACACATCTGGTAAGAGGTTCGATTGCTCAATTCTATATTTCCACCTCTTATTTTGTATTATCTTGCAAGTGGCTTATTTATAAATCTCGAATCAATTCTTTGAATTATGATTACATTGCAATATCTCCTTGTTCTAGCCCTATATGTCTATATGCTTACTTGGAATTTTATTTTTTTATTTTTGCCAAATCTTTAGGATATTATAGTATAGATGTAAGTAGATAGCATCCATTAGTATAGTTGCATGCATATAAGTAGTTTCATTCAATAATTGGTCTTCCTTTTAACCTTTCTTATTTTTTATTAGCATGAGGATATGATATTGTTTAAGTGTGGAGGAATTGATGAATCCATATTTGATGATGAATTTTGGCTTAAATTGAGTGGATTTCATCACATAAACTCACATTTATCCACTTGAATAGCATACTTTTGTGGTTTTCCTCTATGTTGTACCTAAATATAAAAACATGCTTTTTAGTCTCTAAAAATGTTAATTTTAGTTCTCTTAAATTCTATTTGGTGTCTTGATATGTTTGTTAAGTGATTTTAGGTTAAAGAATCAAGGATAGATTGGAAGAAGTGGAGAAAGAAGAATGCAAGAGTGGAAAATCATGAAGAATTGAAGCTTGGCATTTCAGCATGCCTGCATACGCGGACCACTTACCTCGTACGCATCATATGAGTTTCGCATCGTCTTCATACGAGGGAACACAAACATGTGCCTCATTAATGAAAAATGTAGAGGGCAATTTCTGAAGCTCCTTTGGCCCAGTTTCAAGTCCAATTCGAAGATTAGAGGCTGGGGGTAAAGGAGGCTAACACACAACATGCCATTAGATAGAAAATTAAATAGTTTTTACTTTTAGAGAGAGAAACTCTTTCTTCTCTCTAGGTTTTCTTGTTCTTTGATCAGCCTTTGTTTGAATTCATGGATTAGATCTTGTTTACCTTTAGTTTTTATTTCTATAATTGTAGTTTGTCTACTCTATTTTTACTTAGTAGTCTTGTAATTTAAGTTATCTTGGTTTATGATTTTAGATCTTGTTGGATTTGATTTTTAGTTAATACATTAAGATTTTTATGTTTTATATGTGTTATTTGATTCACTATTATTGATTATTGATAGTGGATAGCTTTAATTTAGATTGCATTCTCAATTTTATGATGTCTTTTATTAGTGATCACCAAGAGTTTGTAAAAATACAACTTATGATTATGGAGTAGATTTCTATTCTTGGCTTTGGGATTGTGTAATTAGAGACTCTTAAATTGTCAAAATCTAACATTGATTGGTAATTGAAGGTTGCTAGCTGGCTTGAATTCCACTAAATCTAATCTTTCATCAGGATTTGATTAGGACTTGTGGGTTATAGTCAATTATGCTCACTTGACTTTCTTTCATTGTCAGAGGATGACTAAGTGAGAGCAATGGTGCACGAAATTGTGATCTCTGGTAATGGCTCCAAAAACTTGGTGCTCTAATCTCAATTCATAATTTGTCACAACTTCGATACAACTAACCAGCAAGTGCACTGGGTAGTCCAAGTAATAGACCTTACGTGAGTAAGGGTCGATCCCACGGAGATTGTTGGTATGAAGCAAGCTATGGTCACCTTGTAAATCTCAGTCAGGCGAATATAAAATAGTTATGGAGTTTTCGAAAATAATATAATAAAATAAGAATAGAAACACTTATGTAATTCATTGGTGAGAATTTTAGATAAGCGTGTAGAGATGCTTTCGTTCCTCTGAATCTCTGCTTTCCTGCTGTCTTCATCCAATCAGTCTTACTCCTTTCCATGACTGACTTTATGCAAGGGCATCACCGTTGTCAGTGGCTACATCCTCTCCTCTTGTGAAAATGGTCCAAGATGCCCTGTCACGGCACGGCTAATCATCTGAGGTTCCCGATCATGCTGGAATAGGATTCACCCTCCTTTTGCGTCTGTCACTACGCCCAGCACTCGCGAGTTTGAAGCTCGTCACAGTCATTCAATCATTGAATCCTACTCGGAATACCACAGACAAGGTTTAGACTTTCCGGATTCTCTTGAATGCCGCCATCAATCTAGCTTACACCACGAAGATTCTGATTAAGAGATCTAAGAGATACTCATTCAATCTAAGGTAGAACGGAAGTGGTTGTCAGGCACGTGTTCATAAGGAATGATGATGATTGTCACGTTCATCACATTCAGGTTGAAGTGCGAATGAATATCTTAGAAGTGAAATAAGATGAATTGGATAGAAAAACAGTAGTACTTTGCATTAATCTTTGAGGAACAGCAGAGCTCCACACCTTAATCTATGGAGTGTAGAAACTCTACCGTATGAAAATACATAAGTGATGAAGGTCCAGGCATGGCCGAATGGCCAGCCCCTTTGATCTAAGAATCAGGCATCCAAAGATCTAAAAATGATCAAAAGATAATCCAAAGATGTCTAATACAATAGTAATAAGTCCTATTTATAATAAACTAGTTACTAGGGTTTACAGAAGTAAGTAATTGATGCATAAATCCACTTCCGGGGCCCACTTGGTGTGTGCTTGGGCTGAGCTTGAATGTTACACGTGTAGAGGTCATTCTTGGAGTTGAACGCCAGCTTTTGTGCCAGTTTGGGCGTTGAACTCCACTTTGCAGCTTGTTTCTGGCGCTGGACGCCAGAATTGGACAGAGATCTGGCGTTGAACGCCAGTTTGTGTCATCTAAACTTGGACAAAGTATAGACTATTATATATTGATGGAAAGCCCTAGATGTCTACTTTCTAACGAAATTGAAAGCGCGCCATTTTGAGTTATGTAGCTCCAGAAAATCCATTTTGAGTGCAGGGAGGTCAGATTCCAACAGCATCAGCAGTCCTTCTTCAACCTCTGAATCTGATTTTTGCTCAAGTCCCTCAATTTCAGCCTGAAAATACCTGAAATCACAGAAAAACACACAAACTCATAGTAAAGTCCAGAAATGTGAATTTAACATAAAAACTAATGAAAACATCCCTAAAAGTAACTAGATCCTACTAAAAACATACTAAAAACAATGCCAAAAAGCGTATAAATTATCCGCTCATCACAACACCAAACTTAAATTGTTGCTTGTCCCCAAGCAACTGAAAATCAAATAGGATAAAAAGAAGAGAATATACTATAAATTCCAAACTATCAATGAAACATAGCTCCAATCAAATGAGCGGGACTTATAGCTTTTTGTCTCTTGAATAGTTTTGGCATCTCACTTTATCCATTGAGGTTCAGAATGATTGGCATCTATAGGAACTCAGAGTTCAGATAGTGTTATTGATTCTCCTAGTTCAGTATGATGATTCTTGAATACAGCTATTTTATGAGTCTTGGCCGTGGCCCTAAGCACTTTGTTTTCCAATATTACCACCGGATACATAAATGCCACAGACACATAATTGGGTGAACCTTTTCAGATTGTGACTTAGCTTTGCTAAAGTCCCCAATTAGAGGTGTCCAGGGTTCTTAAGCACACTCTTTTTTTGCTTTGGACCTTGACTTTAACCGCTCAGTCTCAAGTTTTCACTTGACACCTACACGCCACAAGCACATGGTTAGGGACAGCTTGGTTTAGCCGCTTAGACCAGGATTTTATTCCTTTAGGCCCTCCTATCCACTGATGCTCAAAGCCTTGGGATCCTTTTTATTTTCCCTTGCCTTTTGGTTTTAAGGGTTATTGGCTTTTTGCTCTTGCCTCTTGGTTTTAAGAGCTTTTGGCTTTTTCTGCTTGCTTTTTCTTTTTTTTTTTCTATTTTTTTTCGCCTATTTTTTTTTCTGCAAGCTTTGTTCTTTGCTGCTTTTTCTTGCTTCAAGAATCATTTTTATGATTTTTCAAATTATCAGATAACATGTCTCCTAGTCATCATTCTTTCAAGAGCCAACATATTTAACATTCTTAAACAACAACTTCAAAAGACATATGCACTGTTCAAGCATACATTCAGAAAACAAGAAGCATTGTCACCACATCAATATAATTAAACTAAGTTCAAGGATAAATTCGAAACTCATGTACTTCTTGTTCTTTTGAATTAAAACATTTTTCATTTAAGAGAGCTGATGGATTCATAGGACATTCATAACTTTAAGACATAGTTACTAATTACTAATGATCATGTAGTGAAGACACAAACATAGATAAACACTTAACATAGAAAACGAAAAACAGAGAATGTAGGAACAAGGAATGAGTCCACCTTAGTGATGGGTGCGTTTCCTTCTTGAGGAACCAATGATGTCCTTGAGCTCTTCTATGTCTCTTCCTTGTCTTTGTTGCTCCTCCTTCATTGCTTTTTGATCTTCTCTAATTTCATGAAGGATGATGGAGTGCTCTTGATGTTCCACCCTTAATTGTCCCATGTTGGAACTTAATTCTCCTAGGGAGGTGTTGATTTGCTCCCAATAGTTTTGTGGAGGAAGATGCATCCCCTGAGGTATCTCAGGGATCTCTTGATTTGCAGCCACATGTTCTACCACTGAGCTATAGACCTTTGAGATGAATCTTTCCATCTCCCATGACTCGGAGGTGGAAGCCTTTGTCTTCCTTTCCCCTTTTCTAGAGGTTTCTCCGGTCTTAGGTGCCATCAATGGTAATGGAAAAACAAAAAGCTTATGCTTTTACCACACCAAACTTAGAATGTTGCTCGTCCTCGAGCAAAAGAAGAAAGAATAGAAGAAGAAGAAAAAGATATGGAGGAGATGGAGGGATGTGTGTATGGATGTGAGTGGTGAATGGAAAGCAGAAGGGATGATCATGAATGGAGAGAGAGAGAGGGTGAGGTGGGTGGGGATCCTGTGGGGTCCACAGATCCTGAGATGATCCTATGGGTTCCACAGATCCTGAGGTGTTCAAGGATTTACAACCTTGCACCAAATTAGGCATGTAAAATGCCCTTGCACACAACTTTGGGCGTTCAGCGCCAGGTTGGTGCCCATTTTGGGCGTTCAACGCCCATTTGTTGCCCATTTCTGGCGTTGAACGCCAGAACCATGCTTGTTCTGGGCGTTCAGCGCCAGCTCTTCTCCAGGGTGCAATTCTGGCGTTCAGCGCCCAGATGCTGCCCATTTTGGGCGTTCAGCGCCCAGATACTGCCCATTTTGGGCGTTCAGCGCCAGAACCATGCTCTGTTCTGGCGTTGAATGCCAGACAGGTGCTTCCTCCAGGGTGTGATTTTTCTTCCGCTGTTTTTGATTCTGTTTCTAAATTTTTTGTTTATTTTCTGACTCCACATGATCATGAACCTAAGAAAACATGAAAAACAAAAATAAAATTTGATAAATAAACATTGGGTTGCCTCCCAACAAGCGCTTCTTTAATGTCAATAGCTTGACAGTGGGCTCTCATGGAGCCTTACAGATGTGCAGAGCTTTGTTGAGACCTCCCAACACCAAACTTAGAGTTTGGATATGGGGGTTTGACACCAAACTTAGAGTTTGGTTGTGGCCTCCTAACACCAAACTTAGAGTTTGACTGTGGGGGCTTTGGTTGACTCTGCTTGGAGAGAAGCTTTTTCTGCTTCCTCTCCATGGATGCAGAGAGAGATCCTTGAGTTGTAAACACAAGGTTGTCCTTATTTAATTGAAGGATCAATTCTCCTCTGTCCACATCAATCACAGCTCTTGCTGTGGCCAGGAAAGGTCTTCCTAGGATGATGGATTCATCCTCTTCCTTTCCAGTATCCAAGACTATGAAATCAGTAGGGATGTAAAGGCCTTCAACCTTTACTAACACGTCCTCTATTTGTCCATAAGCCTGTTTTCTTGAATTATCTGCCATCTCTAATGAGATTTTAGCAGCTTGCACCCCATAGATTCCCAGTTTCTCTATTACAGAGAGGGGCATGAGGTTTATCCCTGAACCAAGGTCACACAGAGCCTTAAAGATCATGGTGCCTATGGTACAAGGTATTATGAACTTTCCAGGATCCTGTCTCTTCTGAGGCAATGTCAGTTGATCCAGATCACTTAGTTCATTGGTGAACAAGGGAGGTTCATCTTCCCAAGTCTCAATACCAAATAATTTGGTATTTAGCTTCATGATTGCACCAAGGAACTTGGCAGCTTGCTCTTCAGTAACATCCTCATTCTCTTCAGAAGAGGAATACTCATCAGAGCTCATGAATGGCATAAGGAGGTTCAATGGAATCTCTATGGTCTCTAGATGAGCCTCAGAGTCCTTTGGTTCCTCAGAGGGAAGCTCCTTATTGATCACTGGACGTCCCAGGAGGTCTTCCTCCTTGGGATTCACGTCCTCTCCTTCCTTTACAGGTTCGGCCATGGTGATCAATTCAATGGCCTTGCACTCTCCTTTTGGATTCTCTTCTGTATTGCTTGGGAGAGTACTAAGAGGGATTTCAGTGACCCTTTTACTCAGCTGGCCCACTTGTGCTTCCAAATTTCTAATGGAGGACCTTGTTTCATTCATGAAACTCACAGTAGCCTTAGATAGATCAGAGACTAAATTTGCTAAGCTAGATAGATTCTGCTCAGAATTCTCTGTCTGTTGCTGAGTGGATGATGGAAAAGGCTTGCTATTGCTAAACCTGTTTCTTCCACCATTATTGAAGCCTTGTTGAGGCTTTTGATCCTTCCATGAGAGATTTGGGTGATTTCTCCATGATGGATTGTAGGTGTTTCCATATGGTTCACCCATGTAATTTAACTCTGCTATTGCAGGGTTCTCAGGATCATAAGCTTCTTCTTCAGAAGATGTCTCTTGAGTACTGTTGGATGCAGCTTGCATTCCATTCAGACTCTGAGAAATCATATTGACTTGCTGAGTCAATATTTTGTTCTGAGCCAATATGGCATTCAGAGTATCATTTTCAAGAACTCCCTTCTTCATAGGCGTCCCAGTACTCACAGGGTTCCTATCAGAAGTGTACATGAACTGGTTATTAGCAACCATGTCAATGAGTTCTTGAGCTTCTGCAGGTGTTTTCTTTAAGTGAATGGATCCACCTGCAGAAGTATCCAATGACATCTTTGATAGCTCAGATAAACCATCATAGAATATATCCAGGATGGTCCATTCTGAAAGCATGTCAGAAGGATACTTTTTGGTCAGCTGCTTGTATCTTTCCCAAGCTTCATAGAGGGATTCACCTTCTTTCTGTCTGAAGGTTTGAACATCAGCTCTAAGCTTGCTCAGCTTTTGAGGAGGAAAGAACTTGGCTAAGAAAGCCGTGACCAGCTTATCCTAAGAGTTCAGGCTGTCTTTGGGTTGAGAGTCCAACCATATTCTAGCTCTGTCTCTTACAGCAAAAGGGAAAAGCATGAGCCTGTAGACTTTAGGATCTACTCCATTAGTCTTAACAGTATCACAGATCTGCAAGAATTCAGTTAAGAACTGAAAGGGATCTTCAGATGGAAGTCCATGGAACTTGCAGTTCTGTTGCATCAGAGAAACTAATTGAGGTTTAAGCTCAAAATTGTTTGCTCCAATGGCAGGAATGGAGATGCTCCTTCCATGTAAATTGGAATTAGGTGCAGTAAAGTCACCAAGCATTCTCCTTGCATTATTGTTGTTGGGTTTGGCTGCCATCTCCTTTACTTGTTCGAAATTTTCAATAAGGTTGTCTCTGGATTGTTGTAATTTAGCTTCTCTTAGTTTTCTCTTCAGAGTCCTTTCAAGTTCTGGATCAGCTTCAACAAGAATGCTTTTTTCTTTGTCCCTGCTCATAAGAAAGAGAAAAGAAAAAGAAAAGAAGAGGAATCCTCTATGTCATTTTTGCACTCACTTTTTTTTTGAAAAAGGTAAGATAAGAAGATATTTTTGAAAAGATATGATAGAAATTAGTTTTTGAAAAATATTTAATTTTTAAAATCTCAATTAATGACTTGATTCACAAGAAATCACAAGATATGATTCTAGAACTTAAAGTTTGAATCTTTCTTAACAAGTAAGTAACAAACTTGAAATTTTTGAATCAAAACATTAGTTGATAATGTTATTTTCGAAAATTATGTGATAAAGATAAGAAAAAGATTTTTGAAAAATATTTTTAGAATTTTCGAAAATAACTAAGAAAAATGAAAAAGATTTGATTTTTGAAAAAGATTTTTGAAAAAGATAAGATTTTCAAATTGAAAATTTGATTTGACTCTTAAAAACAACTAGATTTTAAAATTTTTTGAAAAAGTCAAATCTAATTTTCGAAATTTTAAGAGAGAAAAAGGGAAAGATATTTTTTTGATTTTTGAAATTTTTATGATGAGAGAAAAAAACAAGAAAAATGATGCAATGCATGAAAGTTATGGATCAAAACAATGAATACATGCAAGAATGCTATGAATGTTAAGATGAACACCAGGAACACTATGAAGATCATGATGAACATCAAGAACACATTTTTGAAAAATTTTTAATGCAAGGAAAACATGCAAGACACCAAACTTAGAATTCTTTAATGCTTAGACATAAAGAATTCAGGAATGCATATGAAAAACAAGAAAAGATGCAAAACATGCAAATGCAAAGATCAAACAAGAAGACTTACCAAGAACAACTTGAAGATCATGAAGAACACTATGAATGCATGAATTTTCGAAAAATGCAAGATGAATATGCAATTGACACCAAACTTATAACATGACACATGACTCAAACAAGAAACACAAAAATATTTTTGATTTTTATGATTTTATGAATTTTTTGTATTTTCTTTTAAATTTTTTTTTGAAAATCATTTTGAAAAAGAAAAATAAGGATTCCAAAATTTTTAATATGAATTCCAGGAATCTTATGCTCTTTAGTCTAAAGCTCCAATCAAAGGGTCAGGCATGTCTTAATAGCCAGCCAAGCTTTAGTATGTAAATTACATCTATTGAGGTGATTAGTTGAAGACCAATGCTAAAGCAGTTTGGGTATGGCTTTACAGCCAGATAGGATTCAACATGTTTCACACTAGAATTCATTCTTAAAAATTCTGAAGAAAAATATATTTTTGAAAACATTTTTATTTTAAAAAAGTTTTTTTTCGAAAACAAAGGAGAAATTTTTGAAAGATTTTTTTTTCTTTTGAAAAATTTTTGAAAAGAAAACGAAAAGAAAGTTACCCAATCTGAGCAACAAGATGAACCGTCAGTTGTCCAAACTCGAACAATCCCCGGCAACGGCGCCAAAAACTTGGTGCACGAAATTGTGATCTCTGGTAATGGCTCCAAAAACTTGGTGCTCTAATCTCAATTCATAATTTGTCACAACTTCGATACAACTAACCAGCAAGTGCACTGGGTCGTCCAAGTAATAAACCTTACGTGAGTAAGGGTCGATCCCACGGAGATTGTTGGTATGAAGCAAGCTATGGTCACCTTGTAAATCTCAGTCAGGCGGATATAAAATAGTTATGGATTTTTCGAAAATAATATAATAAAATAAGGATAGAAACACTTATGTAATTTATTGGTGAGAATTTCAGATAAGCGTGTAGAGATGCTTTCGTTCCTCTGAATCTCTGCTTTCCTGCTATCTTCATCCAATCAGTCTTACTCCTTTCCATGGCTGGCTTTATGCAAGGGCATCACCGTTGTCAATGGCTACATCCCCTCCTCTTGTGAAAATGGTCCAAGATGCCCTGTCACGGCACGGCTAATCATCTGAGGTTCCCGATCATGCTGGAATAGGATTCACCCTCCTTTTGCGTCTGTCACTACGCCCAGCACTCGCGAGTTTGAAGCTCGTCACAGTCATTCAATCATTGAATCCTACTCGGAATACCATAGACAAGGTTTAGACTTTGCGGATTCTCTTGAATGCCGCCATCAATCTAGCTTACACCACGAAGATTCTGATTAAGAGATCTAAGAGATACTCATTCAATTTAAGGTAGAACGGAAGTGGTTGTCAGGCATGCGTTCATAAGGAATGATGATGATTGTCACGTTCATCACATTCAGGTTGAAGTGTGAATGAATATCTTAGAAGTGAAATAAGATGAATTGGATAGAAAAACAGTAGTACTTTGCATTAATCTTTGAGGAACAGCAGAGCTCCACACCTTAATCTATGGAGTGTAGAAACTCTACCGTATGAAAATACATAAGTGATGAAGGTCCAGGCATGGCCGAATGGCCAGACCCTCTGATCTAAGAACCAGGCGTCCAAAGATATAAAAATGATCAAAAGATAATCCAAAGATGTCTAATACAATAGTAATAAGTCCTATTTATAATAAACTAGTTACTAGGGTTTACAAAAGTAAGTAATTGATGCATAAATCCACTTTCGGGGCCCACTTGGTGTGTGCTTGGGCTGAGCTTGAATGTTACACGTGAAGAGGTCATTCTTGGAGTTGAACACAAGCTTTTGTGCCAGTTTGGGCGTTGAACTCCACTTTGCAGCTTGTTTCTGGCGCTGGACGCCAGAATTGGGCAGAGATCTGGCGTTGAACGCCAGTTTGCATCATCTAAACTTGGGCAAAGTATAGACTATTATATATTGATGGAAATCCCTGGATGTCTACTTTCCAACGCAATTGGAAGCGCGCCATTTTGAGTTCTGTAGCTCCAGAAAATCCATTTTGAGTGCAGGGAGGTCAGAATCCAACAGCATCAGCAGTCCTTCTTCAACCTCTGAATCTGATTTTTGCTCCAGTCCCTCAATTTCAGCCAGAAAATATCTAAAATCACAGAAAAATACACAAACTCATAGTAAAGTCCAGAAATATGAATTTAACATAAAAACTAATGAAAACATCCCTAAAAGTAACTAGATCCTACTAAAAATATACTAAAAACAATGCCAAAAAGCGTATAAATTATCCGCTCATCAAGCAATATCCACTTACCATCACAATTGAGGATGACAATGAGGATAGAAATTCTAATTCTCACCCGTAACCAAGGCTTTTTATATTGATTGATTGTCATTCCTTTTTGTTAGCTTTGATTTCTTAGTGCTTCTAGCTTCATTTCACATTCATTAGTTATATGCCTTTTTTATTACTATCATTTTATTGCATGCTTGTTAGTTAGTCAATTTCTTGATTTGTAATTCTAGTTGTTCCCTTTTAATTGTTATTCGTTCATTGCTTTTAGTTTCTTATCATTTTACTTTTTTTGCAAGCAATTCAAAACCCCCAAATTTTCTAACCAATGATGTGCATTCAATTGCAAGTCCTAGGGAAAATAACCCGGGGTTCTACTCCTGGTAATTTATTTAATTGTTGTGACATTCTTTTAAACTTTGATTAGGGATTATTTGTCGCTTTGGACTATATATGCGACATTTGAGTTGAAAATCTTTTGAAATTTTCTAAGCCGACATCTATCCCATGTCAATCTCCTAAACTCATTGGGGAGAAATATGGATAAGCCCTGGATAGTCTTTGGAGATTTTAATCAAATTCTGGGGCAAACAGAAAAAATTGGTGGGAGTCTGGTCAATTACTCTCAAGTCCAAGGCTTCAGAGACACAATTCAAACTAATGAACTTCTCAATTTGGGATTTGTTAGATATTTTTTCACATGGACTAATGGGTAGGCGGGAGATAACAACATCCAAGAAAGGTTAGATCGGGTCTTGGCAACAATGGATTGGAAAGAAGCTTTTCCAAAGATCGTGGTACAACACTGATGAATCTATATTTGACAGTATATTTTGGATTGATTTGAGTAGATTTTATCACTTAAACCCACATTTATTTATCTAATGAACATGCTTTTGTGTTCTCTCCTCTAATTGAGCCTAATTGTGAAAACATGCTATTTTGTGCTTAATTTAATCACTTTTAATCCCACTTTTATGCCATTCGATGCCATGACATGTTTGTTGAGTGATTTTAGATCCTAGAGGCAAGTTTGACAAGAAACATACTAACGAAGCTACTAACTTAAGGCACAAGAAACATATAAGATATAACAAAAGATAAGTATATAATATCATAGGAAACTAGTAACGACTCGCGGAGTTTAAGCCGGCTAGCCATATACAGATATACAGAACTAGACAGTAAAAAAAATAGCTTATACAAGTTTTGTTCTCTTAGATACAAGCCTCTGGGAAAAACAAAATATAAATGTGAGAGACATATACAAAATAGGCCAAAAAGACTCAAAAGATATCTAGATCCTCCGCTCCTATCACCAACCAGACAACTCACCGAGATGGGTTGTGATCTGCATCTGAAAAACACAACAGAAATATGGTACGAGAACCGGAGGTTCTCAATATGGTAATAATATCCAGTGATGTAGGATATAAAACCCTGGGATGCCAAAGGCAATCCTAAGCTCCATATCCATCACAAGATTCAGTCTTAAAGCATACTAAAACAAATAAGCATAAATATATCAATCTTAACATAACTAAACAGGGCAATCTATCTTAAGAGATTTCTATTCTAACCAAACACCGCTGTCCCACAGCCTTCCCAACCTATCCTCCATGCGATCCCATCGCCACCGCCTTTCGAACTTCCTCAATCCCAGTAGAAAGCACAAATAATATACAATGCAAGTAAAACACAAGTAGAAGCATGTAAGGCAAATAATTCAGATAGCAATTAGGCATGTTATTCAATTAGGCAAGCCATTACAAGTAATCAAAGCATACAAACAGATAGAAAATGCATATGATGAATGCCTGTCCTACTGGCTGTGATATCACATTGTCGGTTCAACTGCCAACCCGACACATCTCCATGGAGACGTCGCCTTTTGGAATCCTCAAATGGGAACCCCCGAGATATAGTACTCGGATCACTGTCTAGGTACCGGCGTCTGCACGCTCTAATGATCTGAAGGGATGCGAGCTGGATACTCTTGCCACCGACCTCGCATCTAAGCGCAAGCGGGATCCAACCACAGCCCCTGCCGGGCGCATAGCGTCTCATAGTCTCAATATCAAAATGATACATCAGTGGTTTTTAGAAAACATTTTCAGTATAAGATGCATCCATCACTTCATCCAGAGCCCTCGACTCTTTTTAACCACTGTTTATTCACATATCAGTTTCCGAATGCAACAGTTCCTTAATTCTCATCTCCTTCATCATCCATTCATCACATACGTTGAACCACCTTCAGTACGCCAGAAACCTAGGCCTTCCGTTCTCTACTTTCCCAATTAATAACATCTAAAGCCCTTAAATTCTTTACCATATTTTTAAATACTAAAAACAAGGCCCAAGAGACTTAAAATG
Source organism: Arachis hypogaea (assembly GCF_003086295.3). Lineage (NCBI taxonomy): Eukaryota > Viridiplantae > Streptophyta > Magnoliopsida > Fabales > Fabaceae > Arachis > Arachis hypogaea. The sequence goes on along the minus strand of NC_092046.1, from coordinate 45,845,561 downwards.
GTGTTATAGAGGCTTACAACTGGTGCACGAAATTGTGATCTCAACTGCGCCAAAAACTTGGTACGCATGATTGTAATCTCAACTCTTTTTCACAACTCCGCACAACTAACCAGCAAGTGCACTGGGTCGTCCAAGTAATAAACCTTACGTGAGTAAGGGTCGATCCCACGGAGATTGTCGGCTTGAAGCAAGCTATGGTTATCCTTGTAAATCTCAGTCAGGCAGATTCAAATAGTTATGAGATTTTGATAATTAAAATATAAATAAAATATAAAATAAAATAGAAATACTTATGTAATTCATTGGTGGGAATTTCAAATAAGCGTATGAAGATGCTTTGTTGCTTCTGAACCTCTGCTTTCCTATTGCCTTCTTCCAACCTTGCGTTCTCTCCTTCCATGGCAAGCTGTATGATCCTCTCGGATGAAAACAAATCCATATGCACTGTCACCGCACGGCTAATCATCTGTCGGTTCCCGCTAGCGTTGGAATAGGACCATTATATATTTCGGGTAAAGTATGGACTATTATATATTTATGGAAAGCCCAAGATGTCTACTTTCCAACACAATTAAGAGCGCGCCAATTGGACTTCTGTAGATCCAGAAAATCCACTTCGAGTGTAGGGAGGTCAGAATCCAACAGCATCTGCAGTCCTTTTTCAGCCTCTGAATCAGATTTTTACTCAGGTCCCTCAATTTCAGCCAGAAAATACCTGAAATCACAAAAAAACACACAAAATCATATTAAAGTCCAGAAATGTGATTTTTGAATAAAAGCTAATAAAAATATAATAAAAATTAACTAAATCATACTAAAAACTATGTAAAAACAATGTCAAAAAGGGTATAAATTATCCGCTCATCACAACACCAAACTTAAATTGTTGCTTGTCCCCAAGCAACTAAAAACAAATAGGATAAAAATAAGAGATATACAATGAATTCCAAACTTATCAATGAAAATTAGTTTCAATTAGATGAGCAGGACTTGTAACCTTTTTGCTTCTGAACAGTTTTGGCATCTCACTTTATCCTTTGAAGTTCAGAATGATTGGCTTCTATAAGAACTCAGAATTCAGATAGTGTTATTGATTCTCCTAGTTCAGTATGTTAATTCTTGAACACAGCTACTTTATGAGTCTTTGCCGTGACCCTAAGCATTTTGTTTTCCAGTATTACCACCGGATATATAAATGCCACAGATACATAACTGGGTGAACCTTTTTAGATTTTGACTCAGCTTTGCTAGAGTCCCCAATTAGAGGTCTCCAGAGCTCTTAAGCACACTCTTTTTGCTTTGGACCACGACTTTAACCGCTCAGTCTCAAGCTTTTCACTTGACACCTTCACGCCACAAGCACATGGTTAGGGACAGCTTGGTTTAGCCGCTTAGGCCAGGATTTTATTCCTTTGGGCCCTCCTATCCATTAATGCTCAAAGCTTTGGATCCTTTTTATTTTACCCTTGCCTTTTGGTTTAAAGGGTTATTGACTTTTTCTGCTTGCTTTTTCTTTTTCTTTCTTTTTTTTCTTTTTTTTTCGCCATTTTTTTCTGCAAGCTTTTCACTGCTTTTTCTTGCTTCAAGAATCAATTTTATGATTTTTCAGATTATCAAATAACATTTCTCCTTTTTCATCATTCTTTCAAGAGCCAACAATTTTAACATTCATAAACAACAAATTCAAAAAATATGCACTGTTCAAGCCTTCATTCAGAAAACAAAAGGTTTTGCCACCACATGAAAATAATTAAACTAATTTCAAGATAGAATTCGAAACCATGTACTTCTTGTTCTTTTGTAATTAAAACATTTTTCATTTAAGAAAGGTGATGGATTCATAAGACATTCATAGCTTTAAGGAATAAACACTAGACACTAATGATCATGTAGTAAAGACACAAGCATAGATAAAATATAAAGCATAGGAAATGAAAAACAGAAAAATAAAGAACAAGGAAATTAAAGAACGGGTCCACCTTAGTGATGGCGGCTAGTTCTTCCTCTTGAAGATCTTATGGAGTGCTTGAGCTCCTCTATGTCTCTTCCTTGCCTTTTTTGCTCCTCCCTCATGGCTCTTTGGTCTTCTCTAATTTCATGGAGGAGGATGGAATGCTCTTGGTGCTCCACCCTTAGTTGTCCCATGTTGGAACTCAATTCTTCTAAGGAGGTGTTGATTTGCTCACAATAGTTATCTGGAGGAAAGTGCATCCCTTGAGGCATCTCAGGGATTTCATGATGGGAATTTCCTCATGCTCTTGTTGAGGTCCATGAGTGGGCTCTCTTGTTTGCTCCATCCTTTTCTTAGGGATGGGCTTGTCCTCTTCAATGAGGGTGTCTTCCTCTATGATAATTCCAGCTGAATTACAGAGGTGACAAATGAGATGAGGGAAGGCTAACCTTGCCAAAGTAGAGGACTTGTTCGCAACCTTGTAGAGTTCTAGGGATATATTCTCATGAACTTTTACTTCCTCTCCATTCATGATACTATGGATCATGATAGCTGGGTCTATTGTAACTTCAGACCGGTTGCTAGTAGCAATGATTGAGCATTGGATGAACTCCAACCATCCCCTAGCCACGGGCTTGAGGTCAAGCCTTCTTAGTTGAACCGGCTTGCCTCTTGTGTCTCTCTTCCATTGAGCGCCTTCCACACAAATGTCCCTAAGGACTTGGTCCAACCTTTGATCAAAGTTGACCCTTCTAGTGAAAGGGTGAGGATCTTCTTGCATCATTGGCAAGTTAAATGCTAACCTCATATTTTCCGGACTAAAATCCAAGTATTTCTCCCGAACCATTGTGAGCCAATTCTTTAGGTTCGGGTTCACACTTTGGTCATGGTTCTTAGTGATCCATGCATTAGCATAGAACTCTTGAACCATTAAGATTCCGACTTGTTGAATGGGGTTGGTGAGAATTTCCCAACCTCTTCGAACTTCATGTCGGATCTCCGGATATTCACTCTTTTTGAGCTTAAAGGGGACCTCGAGATCACCTTTTTCTTGGCCACAACTTCATAGAAGTGGTCTTGATAGACCTTTGAGATGAATCTTTCCATCTCCCATGACTCGAATGTGGAAGCAATTGCGTTCCCTTTCCTCTTTCTAGAGGTTTCTCCTGCCTTAGGTGCCATTAATGGTTACGGAAAAATAAAAAGCTTTAGCTTTTCCCACACCAAACTTAGAAGATTTGCTTGTCCTCGAGCAAAAGAAGAAAGAAATGAGTAGAAGAAGAAGAAATAGAGGAGATGGATGGAGGTGAGTGGTTCGGCCAAGGGGGTAGTAGTGTGTATGTTGTGTGAAAATGAAGGTGGTAGGAGGGGTATTTATAGGGTAAGAGAAAGAGGGTATTTGGCCATGTGTGGGTGGGTTTGGGAGGGAAATGGTTTGAATTTGAATGGTGAGGTAGGTGGGGTTTAATGATGGATGGATGTGAGTGGTGAAGAGGTTTTGAGGAAGAGGGTAGGATTTGATAGGTGAAGGGTGTTTGGGGAAGAGGTATTGAGGAGATTGGTCAATGGTGTTTGGGGAATAGTGTTATGGAAAGGTTTGAAGAGGAGAGAAGAAGAAGTGGGGTAGGTAGGGATCCTGTGGGGTCCACAGATCCTGAGGTGTCAAGAAATTTGAGTCCCTGCACCAATCTGGCATTCAAACGCCCATCCTGTGCCAAATCTGGCATTTAACGCCAGCTCTGCTACCTTTCTTGGCGTTAAATGCCAGCTCTGCTACCTTTCCTGGCGTAAAACACCACTCTGTTGCCCATTTCTAGCGTTAAACGCCAGCCAGGTGCCCATTTCTGGCGTTTAACGCCAGCCAGATGCCAGATAGCCCTTTCTGGCGTTAAACGCCAGCCATATGCCAGATAGCCCTTTCTGGCGTTAAACGCTCAGAGTGTTGCCCATTTTGGCGTTTAACGCCCAGAATGCTGCCAGGCTGGGCATTAAACGCCCATTCTGCTATCCTTATTGGTGTTTAAACGCCAGTAAGCCTGTCCTCCAGGGTGTGCTATTTTTAATGCTATTTTTCCTTTTGTTTTTGATTTTTCAGTTATTTTTGTGACTTCACATGATCATCAACCTAAAGAAAACATAAAATAAAAATGAAAAATAAATAAATATAATTAAATAACATTGGGTTGCCTCCTAACAAGTGCTTTTTTAATGTCAATAGCTTGACAATGAGCTCTTAGAGAGCTTCACAGAGAATCAGAGCTTAGCGGTGGCCTCCCAACACCAAACTTAGAAGTTGAGTGTGGGAGCTCTATTTTACTCTGTGTTGAGAGAAGCTTTTCATGCTTCCTCTCCATGGTTACAAAAGAAGATCCTTGAGTCTTAAACACAAGGTAGTCCTCATTCAATTGAAGTACTAACTCTCCTCTGTCCATGATGAGCGGATAATTTATACGCTTTTTAGCATTGTTTTTAGTATGTTTTTAGTATATTTTAATTAGTTTTTATTATATTTTTATTAGTTTTTAAATAAAAATCACTCTTCTGGACTTTACTATGAGTTTGTGTATTTTTCTGTGATTTCAGGTATTTTCTGGCTGAAATTGAGGGACCTGAGCAAAAATCTGATTCAGAGGCTAAAAAAAGACTGCAGATGCTGTTGGATTCTGACCTCCCTGCACTCAAAGTGGATTTTCTGGAGCTAAAGAAGCCCAATTGGTGCGATCTCAATTGCGTTGGAAAGTAGACATCTTGGGCTTTCAAGAAATATATAATAGTTCATACTTTGCCCAAGATTTGATGGCCCAAACCGGTGTTCCAAGTCAGCTTAAGAATTCTGGCGTTTAACTCTAAAACTGGCACAAAAGCTGGAGTTAAACGCCCAAACTGGCACAAAAGCTGGCGTTTAACTCCAAGAAAAGTCTCTACATATGGAAGCTTCAATGCTCAGCCCAAGCACACACCAAGTGGGCCCAGAAGAAGATTTCTGCATTAATTACTGATTTCTGTAAACCCTAGGCTACTAGTTCTCTATAAATAGGACCTTATACTATTGTATTTTAATCTTTGATAAGTCTTATGCTATCTTAGACACATTTAGGGGCTGGCCATTCGGCCATGCCTAGACCTTGTTCTTATGTATTTTCAACGGTGGAGTTTCTACACACCATAGATTAAGGTGTGGAGCTCTGCTGTTCTTCATGAATTAATACAAAGTACTATTGTTTTTCTATTCAACTCAAGTCTATTTCTTCTCCAAGATATTCATTCGTTCTTCAACTTGATGAATGTGATGATCTGTGACACTCATCATCATTCTCACCTATGAACATGTGCCTGACAACCACCTCTGTTCTACTAGCAATGGCTTGAATGCGTATCTCTTGGGTTTCTAATCTAAGATTGGAACCTTCGTGGTATAGGCTAGAATTATTGGCGGCCATTCCTGAGATCCGGAACGTCTAAACCTTGTCTGTGGTATTCTGAGTAGGATCTGGGAAGGGATGACTGTGACGAGCTTCAAACTCGCGATTGTGGGGCGTGTGACAGACGCAAAAGGATCAATGGATCCTATTCCGACATGATCGAGAACCGACAGATGATTAGCCGTGGGTGACAGCGCATTTGGAACGTTTTCACTGAGAGGACAGGAAGTAGCCATTGACAACGGTGATGCCCAACATAAAGCTTGCCATGGAAAGGAGTATGAATGATTGGAAGAAGACAATAGGAAAGCAGAGGTTCAGGAGGAACAAAGCATCTTCATACGCTTATCTGAAATTCCAATCAAAGAATTACATAAGTATCTCTATCTTTACTTTATGTTTTATTTATCTTTTAATTATCAATTCTCCATCACCATCTGAATTCGCCTGACTGAAATTTACAAGGTGACCATAGCTTGCTTCAAGCTGATAGTCTCCCTGGGATCGACCTTTGCTCACGTAAGGTATTACTTGGACGACCCAGTGCACTTGCTGGTTAGTTGTGCGGAATTGTGACAAAGTGTGATTCACGTTTAAGAGTTCCAAGTCCTTTGGCACCATTGTTGATGATCACAATTTCGTGCACTAAGTTTTTGACGCCGTTGCCGGGGATTGTTCGAGTTTGGACAACTGATGGTTCATCTTGTTGCTTAGATTAGGTACTTTTCAGAATTTTTAAGAATAGATTCTAGAGTTTCAAGGTGATGTTCTTATCATCACAAAGGCTGATTGATTCTCATCAATTTAGCTGTTGAATGTAATGTCCTGCTGAAGCTTGGCCAAACATGTCTAATCTTTTTAGACTGAAGCTTTTGACTAACATTGCATGATTCCTAGAATTCTTATTAAAAGTTTTGAATCTCTTTATTTGCTTTCCCATATAAGTTTTGAAAATCACAAAAAAATTTATAAAACCATAAAAATAAAAAATATTTTATGTTTCTTGTTTGAGTCTAGTATCAATTTTTAAGTTTGGTGTCAATTACATGTTTTTTATTCTTCTTGCATTTTTCGAATATATGCATTATGTTCTTCATTGATCTTCAAGTTGTTCTTGATGATTTCATTGCTCTGATCTTTAAATTCTCTTGTTTTGTGCGTTTTGTTGTTTCTCATATGCATTCTCAATTTGTTAGTGTCTCTTATATGAAAAATTTTAAGTTTGGTGTCCTGCATGCATTGTTTGTTTGATTTGAGTTTCCTAAGATTAATTGTATTTTGATTGTTTCTCATCATTAAAAATTCAAAAAATTTTCAAAACTATGTCTTTTCAAGTCAATAATACAGAGAATTGAAGATTCAGAACATTCAGCAGAGGAATCAAACAGAAAAAGCTGGGCGTTCAAAACGCTCAGTGAAGAAGGAAAACTGGCGTTTAAACGCCAGAATGGATGCCATTCTGGGCGTTTAACGCCAGGATGACACAAGAGGGAAGATTTTGTTTTTAATTCAAATTTTTTTCAAATCTTCATAATTTTTCAAAATCAAATCTTTTTCAAATCATATCTTTTCAATCATATCTCTTCAAAATCAATTTCTTTCCATTTTTTTAATTTTCGAAAATCCTTGTTATAATTAAAGATTTACTTCAAAATTTTCAAGTTGTTACTTACCTATTAAGAAAGGATCAAATTTTAAATTTTAAGAATCATATCTTTTAATTTCTTGTTAGTCAAGTAATCAACTTTAATTTTAAAACTTTCTTTTTTTAATTGATTTTCAATCATATCTTCTCAATCATATCTTCTCAATCACATCTTTTTCAAAATTAACTCTCAATCATATCTTTTTGATTTCTAATTTCAAAATCTTTTTCAAAAATCACTTAATTTCTTTCCCAATCTTAATTTTCGAAAATCTTAATCAAATTTTCAAAATTTCTTTTAATTATTTCAAAATCTTTTTAATTTATTTTCGAAAATTCTTCCCCTCTTCTCACATCATTATATTTAAAGGATTAACACTCTTCCTCAAGGTGCAATTCGAACTCCCTCCTTCTTTATATGTTCGAATTCTCTTCTATCTACCTCCTCCTTCTATTCTTCTTTTCCTCTGACACCTCAAGGAATCTCTATACTGTGACATAGAGGATTCCCTACTTTTTTGTTCTCTCCTCTTTCATATGAGCAGGAACAAAGATAAAGGTATACTTGTTCAAGCTGATCCTGAACCTGAAAGGACCTTGAAGAGAAAGCTAAGAGAAGCTAAAGAACAATTCTCTTTAGAGGGCCTAACAGGGCTTTTCAAGGAAGAAGAAACCATGGCAGCCAAAAACAACAACGCCAACAATGCAAGGAAGGTGCTTGGTGACTTTACTGCACCTACTCCCGACTTCTATGGGAGAAGCATCTCAATCCCTGCCATTGGAGCAAACAACTTTGAGCTTAAGCCTCAATTAGTTTCTCTAATGCAACAGAATTGCAAGTTTCATGGACTTCCATTGGAAGAGCCTCATCAGTTCTTGGCTGAATTCTTGCAAATCTGTGACACTATCAAAACCAATGGGGTTGACCCTGAAGTCTACAGACTTATGCTTTTTCCTTTTGCTGTAAGAGACAGAGCTAGGACATGGTTGGATTCACAACCTAAAGAAAGCCTGAACTCTTGGGAAAAGCTAGTCAATGCCTTCTTGGCAAAGTTCTTTCCACCTCAAAAATTGAGCAAGTTTAGAGTGGAAGTCCAAACCTTCAGAGAGAAGGAAGGAGAATCCCTCTATGAAGCTTGGAAAAGATACAAGCAATTGATCAGAAGGTGCCCTTCTGACATGCTTTCAGAATGGAGCATCATAGGTATTTTCTATGATGGTTTGTCTGAACTATCCAAGATGTCATGGGATAGCTCTGTTGGAGGATCTCTTCATCTGAAGAAGACGCCTGCAGAAGCTCGGGAACTCATTGAAATGGTTGCAAATAACCAATTCATGTACACTTCTGAAAGGAATCCTGTGAATAATGGGATAGCTTAGAAGAAAGGAGTTCTTGAGATTGATACTCTGAATGCCATATTGGCTCAGAATAAAATATTGACTCAGCAAGTCAATATGATTTTTCAGAGTCTGTTTGGAGTGCAAGTAGCAACAGGCAGTACTAAGGAAGCTTCCTCTGAAGAAGAAGCTTATGATCCTGAGAACCCAGCAATGGAAGAGGTGAATTACATGGGAGAATCCTATGGAAACACCTATAGTCCTTCATGGAGAAATCATCCAAATCTCTCATGGAAGGATCAACAGAGACCTCAACAAGGTTTCAACAACAATAATGGTGGAAGAAACAGGTTTAGCAATGGCAAGCCTTTTCCATCATCTTCTCAGCAACAGACAGAGAATTCTAAGCAAAGCCACTCTGACTTAGCAACCATTGTCTCTGATCTAATCAAAACCACTCAAAGTTTCATGACTGAAACAAGGTCCTCCATTAGAAATTTGGAAGCATAAGTGGGTCAGCTGAGTAAGAAAATTACTGAACTCCCTCCTAGTACTCTCCCAAGCAATACATAAGAGAATCCAAAGAGAGAGTGCAAGGCCATAAACACGTCTCACATGGCCGAACCTGGAGAGGAGGAAGAGGCAGTGATTTCCACTGAGGAAGACCTCAATGGACGTCCACTGACCTCCAAGGAGTTCCCTAATGAGGAACCATGGGAATCTAAGGCTCACACTGAGACCATAGAGATTCCATTAAATTTACTTTTGCCATTCATGAGCTCTGATGAGTATTCTTCCTCTGAAGAGGATGAAGATGTTACTGAAAAGCAAGTTGCTAAGTATCTTGGAGCAATCATGAAGCTAAATGCCAAGTTATTTGGTAATGAGACTTGGGAGGATGAACCTCCCTTGCTCATCAAAGAACTGGATGACTTGACTAGGTAGAGATTACCTCTGAAGAGACAAGATCCTGGAAAGTTCTCAATACCTTGTACCATAGGCACCATGACCTTTGAGAAGGCTTTGTGTGACCTAGGGTCAAGCATAAACCTCATGCCTCTCTCTGTAATGGAGAAGCTAGGGATCATTGAGGTACAAGCTGCAAAAATCTCACTGGAGATGGCAGACAATTCAAAGAAACAGGCTTATGGACTTGTAGAGGATGTCTTGGTAAAGGTTAAAAACCATTACATCCCTGCTGATTTCATAATCCTAGAAACTGGGAAGTGTATGGATGAATCAATCATCCTTGGCAGACCCTTCCTAGCCACAGCAAAAGCTGTGATTGATATTGACTTTGGAGAATTGATCATTCAAGTGAATGGAGACTCCCTTGTGTTTAAAGCTCAAGGATATCCCTCTGTCACCATGGAGAGGAAGCATGAAGAGCTTCTCTCAATACAGAGTCAAACAGAGCCCCCACAGTCAAACTCTAAGTTTGGTGTTGGGAGGCCACAACCAAACTTTAAGTTTGGTGTTGAACCCCCACATTCAAACTCTAATTTTGGTGTTGGGAGGTTCCAACATTGCTCTAAGCATCTGTAAGGCTCCATGAGAGCCCACTGTCAAGCTATTGACATTAAAGAAGCGCTTGTTGGGAGGCAACCCAATCTTTAATTATCTATGTTAAATTTCTATTTTTCTTTTGTTATTTTATGTTTTCTGTAGGTTGATGATCATGTGAAGTCACAAAAACAATTGAAAAAGCAAAACCAGAAGAAAAAAATAGAATGAAAAACAGAACACCCTGGAGGAGAAACTTACTGGCGTTTAAACGCCAGAAATGGGCACCAGACTGGCGTTTAACGCCAGGAATGGGCAAGAAGCTGGCGTTAAACACCAGAAATGGGCAGCAGCCTGGCGTTTAACGCCAGGATTAGCAACAAGGGGCGTTTTACACGCCACATAGTGCAAGGATGAGAAATCCTTGACACCTCAGGATCTGTGGACCCCACAGGATCCCCACCTACCCCACCTCTCTCTCTCCTCTTCACCCATTCACCAATCACCTCAATACCTCTTCCCCAAAAAACCCCTCACCTATCAAATCCCACCATTCTCTTCACCACTCACATCCATCCTTCATAAAACCCCACCTACCTCACCATTCAAATTCAAACCACTTTCCCTCCCAAACCCACCCTATATGGCCGAACCCAAACCCCCTCTCCATTCCTATATAAACCCATCTTCACTCCTTCATTTTCACACAACATACACACTACCTATCCCCCTTGGCCGAAACACATAGCCCCCTCCTTCTCCTCTATTTCTTCTTCTTCTACTCTCTTCTTTCTTCTTTTGCTCGAGGACGAGCAACCTTCTAAGTTTGGTGTGGTAAAATCTAAAGCTTTTTGTTTTTTCATAACCATTTATGGCACCAAAGGCCGGAGAAACCACTAGAAAGAGGAAAGGGAAGGCAAAAGCTTCCACCTTCGAGTCATGGGAGATGGAGAGATTCCTCTCAAGGGTGCATCAAGACCACTTCTATGAAGTTGTGGCCAAGAAGAAGGTAATCCCCGAGGTCCCTTTTAAGCTCAAAAAGGGCGAATATCCGGAGATCCGACATGAGATCCGAAGAAGAGGTTGGAAAGTTCTCACCAACCCCATTCAACAAGTCAGAATCTTAATGGTTCAAGAGTTCTATGCCAATGCATGGATCACCAAGAACCATGATCAAAGTGTGAACCCGGACCCCAAGAATTGGCTTACAATGGTCCGAGGGAAATACTTGGATTTTAGTCCAGAAAATGTAAGGTTGGCATTCAACTTGCCCATGATGCAAGGAGATGCACACCCCTACACTAGAAGGGTCAACTTTGATCAAAGGTTGGACCAAGTCCTCATGGACATATGTGAAGAGGACGCTCAATGGAAGAGAGATTCAAGAGGGAAGCCGGTTCAACTAAGAAGGCATGACCTCAAGCCCATGGCTAGGGGATGGTTGGAGTTCATCCAACGCTCAATCATTCCTACTAGCAACCGATCTGAAGTTACAATAGACCGGGCTATCTTGATTCACAGCAATGCAACATCATGATTAAAGAGGAAGTAGAAGTTCATGAGGTTATATCCCAAGAACTCTACAAGGTGGCGGACAAGTCCTCTACTGTGGCAAGGTTAGCCTTCCCTCATCTCATTTGTCACCTCTGCAATTCAGCTGGAATTGACATAGAGGAAGACATCCTCATTGATGAGGACAAGCCCATTACTAAGAAAAGGATGGAGCCAGTGAGAGAACCTCACCAAGAGAATGAGGAAACTCCTCATCATGAAATCCCTGAGATGCCTCAAGGGATGCATTTTCCTCTACAAAACTATTGGGAGCAAATCAACACCTCCCTAGGAGAATTATTTCCAACATGGGACAACTAAGGGTGGAGCACCAAGAGCATTTCATCCTCCTCCATGAAATTAGAGAAGACCAAAGAACCATGAGAGCGGAGCAACAAAGGCAAGGAAGAGACATTGAGGAGCTCAAGCACTCCATAAGATCTTCAAGAGGAAGAATAAGCCGCCATCACTAAGGTGGACCCGTTCTTTAATTTCCTTGTTCTTTATTTTCCTGTTTTTCGAATTTTTATGCTTATGTTATTTATGTTTGTGTCTTTATTACATGATCATTAGTGTCTTAGTGTCAATGCCTTAAAGCTATGAAAATAAATCCATCACCTTTCTTAAATGAAAAATGTTTTTAATTGAAAAAGAAAAAGAAGTGCATGAATTTCAAATTTTAAAATAGATTATTTATTTTGATGTGGTGGCAATACTATTGTTTTCTGAATGAATGCTTGAACAGTGCATATTTTTTGAATTTGATTGTTTATGAATGTTAAAATTGTTGGCTCTTGAAAGAATGATGTAAAAAGGAGAAATGTTATCTGATAATCTGAAAAATCATAAAATTGATTATTGAAGCAAGAAAAAGCAGTGAAAAGCTTGCAAAAATAAAAAAAGAGAGAGAGAAAAAAAGAAGAAAGAAAAAGAAAAGCAAGCAGAAAAAGCCAATACCCCTTTAAACGAAAAGGCAAGGGTGATAAAAAGGATGCAAGGCTTTGAGCATCAGTGGATAGGAGGGCCCACAGGAATAAAATTCTGGCCTAAGCGGCTAAACCAAGCTGTCCCTAACCATGTGCTTGTGGCGTGAAGGTGTCAAGTAAAAACTTGAGACTGAGCGGTTAAAGTCGAGGTCCAAAGCAAAAAGAGGAGTGTGCTTAAGAACATGGACACCTCTAATTGGGGACTCTAGCAAAGCTGAGTCACAATCTGAAAAGGTTCATCCAGTTATGTGCCTGTGGCATTTATGTATCCGGTGGTAATACTGGAAAACAAAGTGCTTAGGGCCACGACCAAGACTCATAAAGTAGCTGTGTTCAAGAATCAACATACTTAACTAGGAGAATCAATAACACTATCTGGATTCTGAGTTCCTATAGAAGCCAATCATTCTGAACTTCAAGGGATAAAGTGAGATGCCAAAACTGTTCAGAAGCAAAAAGCTAAAAGCCCCGCTCATCTAATTAATACTGATATTCATAGATGTTTTTGGAATTCATTATATATTCTCTTATTTTTATCCTATTTGATTTTCAGTTGCTTGGGGACAAGCAACAATTTAAGTTTGGTGTTGTGATGAGTGGATAATTTATACGCTTTTTGGCATTGTTTTTAGTATATTTTTATTATATTTTTATTAGTTTTTAAATAAAAATCACTCTTCTGGACTTTACTATGAGTTTGTGTATTTTTCTGTGATTTCAGGTATTTTTTGACTGAAATTGAGGGACCTGAGCAAAAATCTGATTCAGAGGCTGAAAAAGGACTGCAGATGCTGTTGGATTCTGACCTCCCTGTACTCAAATTGGATTTTCTGGAGCTAAAGAAGCTTAATTGGCGTGCTCTAACTTGCGTTGGAAAGTAGACATCTTAGGCTTTCCAGCAATATATAATAGTCCATACTTTGCCCAAGATTTGATGGCCCAAACTGGTGTTCCAAGTCAGCTCAAGAATTCTGGCGTTTAACTCCAAAACTGGCACAAAAGCTGGAGTTAAACGCCCAAACTGGCACAAAAGCTAGCATTTAACTCCAAGAAAAGTCTTTACACATGGAAGCTTCAATGCTCAGCCCAAGCACACACCAAGTGGGCCCGGAAGAAGATTTCTGCATTAATTATTGATTTCTGTAAACCCTAGGCTACTAGTTCTCTATAAATAGGACCTTATAATATTGTATTTTAATCTTTGATAAGTCTTATGCTATCTTAGACACGTTTGGGGGCTGGCCATTTGGCCATGCCTAGACCTTGTTCTTATGTATTCTCAACGGTGAAGTTTCTACACACCATAGATTAAGGTCTGAAGCTCTACTGTTCTTCATGAATTAATACAAAGTACTATTGTTTTTCTATTCAACTCAAGTCTATTTCTTCTCCAAGATATTCATTCGTTCTTCAACTTGATGAATGTGATGATCCATGACATTCATCATCATTCTCACCTATGAACATGTGCCTGAAAACCACCTCTGTTCTACTAGCAATGGCTTGAATGCGTATCTCTTGGGTTTCTAACCTTAGATTGGAACCTTCGTGGTATAGGCTAGAATTATTGGCGGCCATTCCTGAGATCCGGAACGTCTAAACCTTGTCTGTGGTATTCTGAGTAGGATCTGGGAAAGGATGACTGTGACGAGCTTCAAACTCGCGATTGTGGGGCGTGTGACAGACGCAAAAGGATCAATGGATCCTATTCCGACATGATCGAGAACCGACAGATGATTAGCTGTGCGGTGACAGCGCATTTGGAATGTTTTCACTGAGAGGACGGGAAGTAGCCATTGATAACGGTGATGCTTAACATAAAACTTGCCATGGAAAGGAGTATGAATGATTAGAAGAAGGCAATAGGAAAGCAGAGGTTCAGGAGGAACAAAGCATCTTCATACGCTTATCTGAAATTCCAATCAAGGAATTACATAAGTATCTCTATCTTTACTTTATGTTTTATTTATCTTTTAATTATCAATTCTCCATCACCATCTGAATTCTCCTGACTGAGATTTACAATGTGACCATAGCTTGCTTCAAGCCGACAGTCTCCATGGGATCGACCCTTGCTCACGTAAGGTATTACTTGGTCGACCCAGTGCACTTGCTGGTTAGTTGTGCGGAATTGTGACAAAGTGTGATTGACGTTTAAGAGCTCCAAGTCCTTTGGCGCCATTGTTGATAATCACAACTTCGCATACCAGTCCACTTCAATCACAGCTCTTGCTGTGGCTAGGAAGGGTCTTCCAAGGATGATGGATTCATCTTCATCCTTCCCAGTGTCTAGGATTATAAAGTCAGCAGGGATGTAAAAGCCTTCAACTTTCACTAAGACTTCCTCTACAAGTCCATAAGCCTGTTTCCTTCAGCAGGACATTACATACAATAGCCAAATTGATGGGAATCAACTAGCTCCTGTGATGATAAAAACATCATCTGAAACTCTAAAATTCATTCTTAAAAATTCTGAAGAACATAGAATAATTTATTTTAAATTTTCTTTTGAAATTTTTCGAAAATAAATAAAAATTAAAAATCTTAAACATAAAATAAAAGTACCTAATCTGAGCAACAAGATGATCCGTTAGTTGTCCAAACTCAAACAATCCCTGGCAATGGCGCTAAAAACTTGGTGCACGAAATTGTGATCTCAACTGTGCCAAAAACTTGGTATGCACGATTGTAATCTCAACTCTTTTTTACAACTCCGCACAACTAACCAGCAAGTACACTGGGTCGTCCAAGTAATAAACCTTACGTGAGTAAGGGTCGATCCCACGGAGATTGTTGGCTTGAAGCAAGCTATGGTTATCCTTGTAAATCTCAGTCAAGCAGATTCAAATGGTTATGAGATTTTGATAATTAAAATATAAAATAAAATAGAAATACTTATGTAATTCATTGGTGGGAATTTCAGATAAGCGTATGAAGATGCTTTGTTACTTCTGAACCTCTGCTTTCCTATTGCCTTCTTCCAACCCTGCGTTATCTCCTTCCATGGCAAGTTGTATGATCCTCTCGGATGAAAACAAATCCATATGCGCTGTCACCGCACGGCTAATCATCTGTCGGTTCCCGCTAGCGTCGGAATAGGACCATTATCCTTTTGCGCAATGTCACTTGCGCCCCACATTCGCATGTTTGAAGCTCGTCACAGTCATCCCTTCCCAGATCCTACTCGGAATACCACAGACAAGGTTTAGACTTTCCGGATCCCGGATCCTACTCGGAATACCACAGACAAGGTTTAGACTTTTTGGATCCCAGGAATACTGCCAATAGTTCTAGCCTATACCACGAAGACTCTGATCTCACAGAATGGAAGGCTCTGTTGTCAGGAGAGGCAACCATGTGTCGTGGACCAGGAGGCTAAGAGATACACACTCATGCTATTGCAGATAGAACGGACGTGGTTGTCAGGAACGCGTTCATAAGTGAAAATGATGATGAGTGTCACGGATCATCACATTCATCAGGTTGAAGTGCGAGTGGATAAGAATAAGCTTGAATTGAATAGAAGAACAATAGTACTTTGCATTAATTCATGAAGAACAGAGCTCCACACCTTAATCTATGGGGTGTAGAAACTCCACCGTAGAAAATACATAAGTGAAAGGTCTAGGCATAGTCGTGAGGCCAGCCTCCAAACGTGTACAATGGTCTATGATAGCATAAAATTAACAAAAGACATAAAATAAATCTCCAAAAGTAGTTTTTATACTAAACTAGTAACTAGGGTTTACAGAAAATGAGTAACTAAGTGTAGATAGTGCAGAAATCCACTTTCGGGGCCCACTTGGTGTGTGCTTGGGCTGAGCATTGAAGCTTTTTTGTGCTTAGGCTATTCCTGGAGTTAAACGCCAGCTTTGGTGCCAGTTTGGGCGTTTAACTCCAATTCTGGTGCCAGTTTGGGCATTTTACACCAGAATTTTCAGGCAGACTTTGAACGCCAGTTTGGGCCATCAAATCTCAGGTAAAGTATAAACTATTATATATTGATGGAAAGCCCAGGATGTCTACTTTCCAACGCAATTAAGAGTGCGCCAATTGGGCTTTTGTAGCTCCAGAACATCCACTTCGAGTGCAGGGAGGTCAGAATCCAACAGCATCTGCAGTCCTTTTTCAGCCTCTGAATAAGATTTTTGCTCAGGTCCCTCAATTTTAGCCAGAAAATACCTGAAATCACAGAAAAACACACAAACTCATAGTAAAGTCCAGAAATATGATTTTTGAATAAAAACTAATAAAAATATAATAAAAATTAACTAAATCATACTAAAAACTATGTAAAAACAATGCCAAAAAGGGTATAAATTATCCGCTCATCAACAACCTTGTTGGGAAGGTGGAATAATTGAAAACAAAGTAAAATTTGAGAAACAGGGCGTGTGCGGCTGCACAGGGGTGTGTGCGTGCACGCCCAGGAGATTTTAAAAGTGTGCGTGCGCACAGGGTGTGTGCGTACGCACAGGTACTGAAATTCATAAGGTCTGTTCACTCGCACAAAGTGTGTTAGTACCCCCAACAGACTCCCCTTCCTGACTTGTGCATGCGCACAAGGGTGTGTGCGTCCGCACAGGTCGCAATTCTCCATTGATGTGTGCTCGCACCAGCTGTGCTAGCGCTGCAACCAGTAGGCACTTCCTTGCCTGTGCGTGCGCACAGGTGTGTGTGTCCACACAGAATAAGGTTTTCGCAGGGTTTTGGTGCACGAAATTGTGATCTCAGGCAACGGCACCAAAAACTCTGTACGCACGTCTTAATAAATTGTTTTTCATTCACAACTTCGATACAACTAACCAGCAAGTGCACTGGGTCCTCCAAGTAATAAACCTTACGTGAGTAAGGGTCGATCCCACGGAGATTGTTGGTATGAAGCAAGCTATGGTCACCTTGTAAATCTCAGTCAGGCGGATATAAAATAGTTATGGAGTTTTCGAAAATAATATAATAAAATAAGGATAGAAACACTTATGTAATTCATTGGTGAGAATTTCAGATAAGCGTGTAGAGATGCTTTCGTTCCTCTGAATCTCTGCTTTCCTGCTGTCTTCATCCAATCAGTCTTACTCCTTTCCATGGCTGGCTTTATGCAAGGGCATCACCGTTGTCAGTGGCTACATCCCCTCCTCTTGTGAAAATGGTCCAAGATGCCCTGTCACGGCACGGCTAATCTTTTGAGGTTCCCGATCATGCTGGAATAGGATTCACCCTCCTTTTGCGTCTGTCACTACGCCCAGCACTCGCGAGTTTGAAGCTCGTCACAGTCATTCAATCATTGAATCCTACTCGAAATACCACAGACAAGGTTTAGACTTTCCAGATTCTCTTGAATGCCGCCATCAATCTAGCTTACACCACGAAGATTCTGATTAAGAGATCTAAGAGATACTCATTCAATCTAAGGTAGAACGGAAGTGGTTGTCAGGCACGCGTTCATAAGGAATGATGATGATTGTCACGTTCATCACATTCAGGTTGAAGTGTGAATGAATATCTTAGAAGCAAAATAAGATGAATTGGATAGAAAAACAGTAGTACTTTGCATTAATCTTTGAGGAACAGCAGAGCTCCACACCTTAATCTATGGAGTGTAGAAAGTCTACCGTATGAAAATACATAAGTGATGAAGGTCCAGGCATGGCCGAATGGGCAGCCCCTCTGATCTAAGAACCAGGCGTCCAAAGATCTAAAAATGATCAAAAGATAATCCAAAGATGTCTAATACAATAGTAATAAGTCCTATTTATAATAAACTAGTTACTAGGGTTTACAAAAGTAAGTAATTGATGCATAAATCCACTTCCGGGGCCCACTTGGTGTGTGCTTGGGCTGAGCTTGAATGTTACACGTGCAGAGATCATTCTTGGAGTTGAACACCAGCTTTTGTGTCAGTTTGGACGTTGAACTCCACTTTGCAGCTTGTTTCTGGCGCTGGACGCCAGAATTGGGCAGAGAGCTGGCGTTGAACGCCAGTTTGCGTCATCTAAACTTGGGAAAAGTATAGACTATTATATATTGATGAAAAGCCCTGGATGTCTACTTTCCAACGCAATTGGAAGCGCGCCATGTTGAGTTCTGTAGCTCCAGAAAATCCATTTTGAGTGTAGGGAGGTCAGAATCCAACAGCATCAGCAGTCCTTCTTCAACCTCTGAATCTGATTTTTGCTCAAGTCCCTCAATTTTAGCCAGAAAATACCTGAAATCACAGAAAAACACACAAACTCATAGTAAAGTCCAGAAATGTGAATTTAACATAAAAACTAATGAAAACATCCCTAAAAGTAACTAGATCCTACTAAAAACATACTAAAAACAATGCCAAAAAGCGTATAAATTATCCGCTCATCAAGCAATATCCACTTACCATCACAATTGAGGATGACAATGAGGATAGAAATTCTAATTCTCACCCGTAACCAAGGCTTTTTATATTGATTGATTGTCATTCCTTTTTGTTAGCTTTGATTTCTTAGTGCTTCTAGCTCCATTTCACATTCATTAGTTATATGCCTTTTTTATTACTATCATTTTATTGCATGCTTGTTAGTTAGTCAATTTCTTGATTTGTAATTCTAGTTGTTCCCTTTTAATTGTTATTCGTTCATTGCTTTTAGTTTCTTATCATTTTACTTTTTTTGCAAGCAATTCAAAACCCCCAAATTTTCTAACCAATGATGTGCATTCAATTGCAAGTCCTAGGAAAAATAACCCGGGGTTCTACTCCCGGTAATTTATTTAATTGTTGTGACATTATTTTAAACTTTGATTAGGGATTATTTGTCGCTTTGGACTATATATGCGATATTTGAGTTGAAAATCTTTTGAATTTTTCTAAGCCGACATCTATCCCATGTCAATCTCCTAAACTCATTGGGGAGAAATATGGATAAGCCCTGGATAGTCTTTGGAGATTTTAATCAAATTCTGGGGCAAACAGAAAAAATTGGTGGGAGTCTGGTCAATTACTCTCAAGTCCAAGGCTTCAGAGACACGATTCAAACTAATGAAATTCTCAATTTGGGATTTGTTAGATATTTTTTCACATGGACTAATGGGTAGGCGGGAGATAACAACATCCAAGAAAGGTTAGACCGGGTCTTGGCAACAATGGATTGGAAAGAAGCTTTTCCAAAGATCGTGGTACAACACTGATGAATCTATATTTGACAGTATATTTTGGATTGATTTGAGTAGATTTTATCACTTAAACCCACATTTATTCATCTAATGAACATGCTTTTGTGTTCTCTCCTCTAATTGAGCCTAATTGTGAAAATATGCTATTTTGTGCTTAATTTAATCACTTTTAATCCCACTTTTATGCCATTCGATGCCATGACATGTTTGTTGAGTGATTTTAGATCCTAGAGGCAAGTTTGACAAGAAACATACTAACGAAGCTACTAACTTAAGGCACAAGAAACATATAAGATATAACAAAAGATAAGTATATAATATCATAGGAAACTAGTAACGACTCGCTGAGTTTAAGCCGGCTAGCCATATACAGATATACAGAACCAGACAGTAAAAAAAAAATAGCTTATACAAGTTTTGTTCTCTTAGATACAAGCCTCTGGGAAAAACAAAATATAAATGTGAGAGACATATACAAAATAGGCCAAAAAGACTCAAAAGATATCTAGATCCTCCGCTCCTATCACCAACCAGACAACTCACCGAGATGGGTTGCGATCTGCATCTGAAAAATACAACAGAAATATGGTATGAGAACCGGAGGTTCTCAATATGGTAATAATATCCAGTGATGTAGGATATAAGACCCTGGGATGCCAAAGGCAATCCTAAGCTCCATATCCATCACAAGATTCAGTCTTAAAGCATACTAAAACAAATAAGCATAAATATATCAATCTTAACATAACTAAACAGGGCAATCTATCTTAAGAGATTTCTATTCTAACCAAACACCGCTGTCCCACAGCCTTCCCAACCTATCCTCCATGCGATCCCATCGCCACCGCCTTTCGAACTTCCTCAATCCCAGTAGAAAGCACAAATAATATACAATGCAAGTAAAACACAAGTAGAAGCATGTAAGGCAAATAATTCAGATAGCAATTAGGCATGTTATTCAATTAGGCAAGCCATTACAAGTAATCAAAGCATACAAACAGATAGAAAATGCATATGATGAATGCCTGTCCTACTGGCTGTGATATCACATTGTCGGTTCAACTGCCAACCCGACACATCTCCATGGAGACGTCGCCTTTTGGAATCCTCAAATGGGAACCCCCGAGATATAGTACTCGGATCACTGTCTAGGTACCGGCGTCTGCACGCTCTAATGATCTGAAGGGATGCGAGCGGGATACTCTTGCTACCGACCTCGCATCTAAGCGCAAGCGGGAGAAACCACCGCCCTTACGCCGCCGCCGCTACCTCAACAAGCGGGATCCAACCACAGCCCCTGCCGGGCGCATAGCGTCTCATAGTCTCAATATCAAAATGATACATCAGTG
This sequence comes from Arachis hypogaea, assembly GCF_003086295.3. Lineage (NCBI taxonomy): Eukaryota > Viridiplantae > Streptophyta > Magnoliopsida > Fabales > Fabaceae > Arachis > Arachis hypogaea. Next base: position 45,824,670 of record NC_092046.1, on the reverse strand, counting down.
GTTTTTAGAAAACATTTTCAGTATAAGATGCATCCATCACTTCATCCAGAGCCCTCGACTCTTTTTAACCACTGTTTATTCACATATCAGTTTCCGAATGCAACAGTTCCTTAATTCTCATCTCCTTCATCATTCATTCATTACATACGTTGAACCACCTTCAGTACGCCAGAAACCTAGGCCTTCCGTTCTCTACTTTCCCAATTAATAACATCTAAAGCCCTTAAATTCTTTACCATGTTTTTAAATACTAAAAACAAGGCCCAAGAGTCTTAAAATGGTGTTATAGAGGCTTACAACTGGTGCACGAAATTATGATCTCAACTGCGCCAAAAACTTGGTACGCACAATTGTAATCTCAACTCTTTTTCACAACTCCGCACAACTAACCAGCAAGTGCACTGGGTCGTCCAAGTAATAAACCTTACGTGAGTAAGGGTCGATCCCACGGAGATTGTCGGCTTAAAGCAAGCTATGGTTATGCTTGTAAATCTCAGTCAGGCAGATTCAAATAGTTATGAGATTTTGATAATTAAAATATAAATAAAATATAAAATAAAATAGAAATACTTATGTAATTCATTGGTGGGAATTTCAAATAAGCGTATGAAGATGCTTTGTTGCTTCTGAACCTCTGCTTTCCTATTGCCTTCTTCCAACCCTGCGTTATCTCCTTCCATGGCAAGCTGTATGATCTTCTCAGATGAAAACAAATCCATATGCACTGTCACCGCACGGCTAATCATCTTTCGGTTCCCGCTAGCGTTGGAATATGACCATTATATATTTCGGGTAAAGTATGGACTATTATATATTTCTGGAAAGCCCAAGATGTCTACTTTCCAACACAATTAAGAGCGTGCCAATTGGACTTCTGTAGATCCAGAAAATCTACTTCGAGTGTAGGGAGGTCAGAATCCAACAGCATCTGCAGTCCTTTTTCAGCCTCTGAATCAGATTTTTACTCAGGTCCCTCAATTTCAGCCAGAAAATACCTGAAATCACCAAAAAACACACAAAATCATATTAAAGTCCAGAAATGTGATTTTTGAATAAAAGCTAATAAAAATATAATAAAAATTAACTAAATCATACTAAAAACTATGTAAAAACAATGCCAAAAAGGGTATAAATTATCCGCTCATCACAACACCAAACTTAAATTGTTGCTTGTCCCCAAGCAACTAAAAACAAAATAGGATAAAAATAAGAGATATACAATGAATTCCAAACTTATCAATGAAAATTAGTTTCAATTAGATGAGCGGGACTTGTAACCTTTTTGCTTCTGAACAGTTTTAGCATCTCACTTTATCCTTTGAAGTTCAGAATGATTGGCTTCTATAAGAACTCAGAATTCAGATAGTGTTATTGATTCTCCTAGTTCAGTATGTTAATTCTTGAACACAGCTACTTTATGAGTCTTGGCCGTGACCCTAAGCATTTTGTTTTCCAGTATTACCACCGGATATATAAATGCCACAGATACATAACTGGGTGAACCTTTTTAGATTTTGACTCAGCTTTGCTAGAGTTCCCAATTAGAGGTGTCCAGAGCTCTTAAGCACATTCTTTTTGCTTTGGACCACGACTTTAACCGCTCAGTCTCAAGCTTTTCACTTGACACCTTCACGCCACAAGTACATGGTTAGGGACAGCTTGGTTTAGCCTCTTAGGCCAGGATTTTATTCCTTTGGGCCCTCCTATCCATTAATGCTCAAAGCCTTGGATCCTTTTTATTTTACCCTTGCCTTTTGGTTTAAAGGGTTATTGACTTTTTCTGCTTGCTTTTTCTTTTTCTTTCTTTTTTTTTCTTTTTTTTTTCGCCATTTTTTTCTACAAGCTTTTCATTGCTTTTTCATGCTTCAAGAATCAATTTTATGATTTTTCAGATTATCAAATAACATTTCTCCTTTTTCATCATTCTTTCAAGAGCCAACAATTTTAACATTCATAAACAACAAATTCAAAAAATATGCACTGTTCAAGCCTTCATTCAGAAAACAAAAGGTATTGCCACCACATCAAAATAATTAAACTAATTTCAAGATAGAATTCGAAACCATGTACTTCTTGTTCTTTTGTAATTAAAACATTTTTCATTTAAGAAAGGTGATGGATTCATAAGACATTCATAGCTTTAAGGCATAAACACTAGACACTAATGATCATGTAGTAAAGACACAAGCATAGATAAAATATAAAGCATCGGAAATGAAAAACAGAAAAATAAAGAACAAGGAAATTAAAGAACGGGTCCACCTTAGTGATGGCGGCTAGTTCTTCCTCTTGAAGATCTTATGGAGTGCTTGAGCTCCTCTATGTCTCTTCCTTGCCTTTTTTGCTCCTCCCTCATGGCTCTTTGGTCTTCTCTAATTTCATAGAGGAGGATGGAATGCTCTTGGTGCTCCACCCTTAGTTGTCCCATGTTGGAACTCAATTCTTCTAAGGAGGTGTTGATTTGCTCACAATAGTTATGTGGAGGAAAGTGCATCCCTTGAGGCATCTCAGGGATTTCATGATGGGAATTTCCTCATGCTCTTGTTGAGGTCCATGAGTGGGCTCTCTTGTTTGCTCCATCCTTTTCTTAGTGATGGGCTTGTCCTCTTCAATGAGGGTGTCTTCCTCTATGATAATTTCAGCTGAATTGCAGAGGTGACAAATGAGATGAGGGAAGGCTAACCTTGCCAAAGTAGAGGACTTGTTCGCAACCTTGTAGAGTTCTAGGGATATAATCTCATGAACTTCTACTTCCTCTCCATTCATGATACTATGGATCATGATAGCCCGGTCTATTGTAACTTCAGACCGGTTGCTAGTAGCAATGATTGAGCGTTGGATAAACTCCAACCATCCCTTAGCCACGGGCTTGAGGTCAAGCCTTCTTAGTTGAACCGGCTTGCCTCTTGTGTCTCTCTTCCATTGAGCGCCTTCCAGACAAATGTCCCTAAGGACTTGGTCCAACCTTTGATCAAAGTTGACCCTTCTAGTGAAAGGGTGAGGATCTCCTTGCATCATTGGCAAGTTAAATGCTAACCTCACATTTTCCGGACTAAAATCCAAGTATTTCCCCCGAACCATTGTGAGCCAATTCTTTGGGTTCGGGTTCACACTTTGGTCATGGTTCTTAGTGATCCATGCATTAGCATAGAACTCTTGAACCATTAAGATTCCGACTTGTTGAATGGGGTTGGTGAGAATTTCCCAACCTCTTCGAACTTCATGTCGGATCTCCGGATATTCACTCTTTTTGAGCTTAAAGGGGACCTCGAGATCACCTTTTTCTTGGCCACAACTTCATAGAAGTGGTCTTGATAGACCTTTGAGATGAATCTTTCCATCTCCCATGACTCGGATGTGGAAGCAATTGCGTTCCCTTTCCTTTTTCTAGAGGTTTCTCCTGCCTTAGGTGCCATTAATGGTTACGGAAAAATAAAAAGCTTTAGCTTTTCCCACACCAAACTTAGAAGATTTGCTCGTCCTCGAGCAAAAGAAGAAAGAAATGAGTAGAAGAAGAAGAAATAGAGGGGATGGATGGAGGTGAGTGGTTCGGCCAAGGGGGTAGTAGTGTGTATGTTGTGTGAAAATGAAGGTGGTAGGAGGGGTATTTATAGGGTAAGAGAAAGAGGGTATTTGGCCATGTGTGGGTGGGTTTGGGAGGGAAATGGTTTGAATTTAAATGGTGAGATAGATGGGGTTTAATGATGGATGGATGTGAGTGGTGAAGAGGTTTTGAGGAAGAGGGTAGGATTTGATAGGTGAAGGGTGTTTGGGGAAGAGGTATTAAGGTGATTGGTCAATGGTGTTTGGGGAATAGTGTTATGGAAAGGTTTGAAGAGGAGAGAAGAAGAAGTGGGGTAGGTAGGGATCCTGTGGGGTCCACAGATCCTGAGGTGTCAAGAAATTTGAGTCCCTGCACCAATCTGGCGTTCAAACGCCCATCCTGTGCCAAATCTGGCATTTAACGCCAGCTCTGCTACCTTTCTTGGCGTTAAACGCCAGCTCTGCTACCTTTCCTGGCGTAAAATGCCACTCTGTTGCCCATTTCTAGCGTTAAACGCTAGCCAGATGCCAATTTCTGGCGTTTAACGCCAGCCAGATGCCAGATAGCCCTTTCTGGCGTTAAACGCCAGCCAGATGCCAGACAGCCCTTTCTGGCGTTAAACGCCCAGAGTGTTGCCCATTTTGGCGTTTAACACCCAGAATGCTGCCAGGCTGGGCGTTAAACGCCCATTCTGCTATCCTTATTGGCGTTTAAACGCCAGTAAGCCTGTCCTCCAGGGTGTGCTATTTTTAATGCTATTTTTCATTTTGTTTTTTATTTTTCAGTTGTTTTTGTGACTTCACATGATCATCAACCTAAAGAAAACATAAAATAAAAATGAAAAATAAATAAATATAATTAAATAACATTGGGTTGCCTCCCAACAAGTGCTTTTTTAATGTCAATAGCTTGACAATGAGCTCTTAGAGAGCTTCACAGAGAATCAGAGCTTAGCGGTGGCCTCCCAACACCAAACTTAGAAGTTGAGTGTGGGAGCTCTATTTGACTCTGTGTTGAGAGAAGCTTTTCATGCTTCCTCTCCATGGTTACAAAAGAAGATCCTTGAGTCTTAAACACAAGGTAGTCCTCATTCAATTGAATGACTAACTCTCCTCTGTCCATGATGAGCGGATAATTTATACGCTTTTTGGCATTATTTTTAGTATGTTTTTAGTATATTTTAATTAGTTTTTATTATATTTTTATTAGTTTTTAAATAAAAATCACTCTTCTGGACTTTACTATGAGTTTGTGTGTTTTTCTGTGATTTCAGGTATTTTCTGGCTGAAATTGAGGGACCTGAGCAAAAATCTGATTCAGAGGCTGAAAAAGGACTGCAGATGCTGTTGGATTCTGACCTCCCTGCACTCAAAGTGGATTTTCTGGAGCTAAAGAAGCCCAATTGGTGCGATCTCAATTGCGTTGGAAAGTAGACATCTTGGGCTTTCCAGAAATATATAATAGTCCATACTTTGCCCAAGATTTGATGGCCCAAACGGGCGTTCCAAGTCAGCTTAAGAATTCTAGCGTTTAACTCCAAAACTGGCACAAAAGCTGGAGTTAAACGCCCAAACTGGCACAAAAGCTGGCGTTTAACTCCAAGAAAAGTCTCTACATATAGAAGCTTCAATGCTCAGCCCAAGAACACACCAAGTGGGCCCAGAAGAAGATTTCTGCATTAATTACTGATTTCTGTAAACCCTAGGCTACTAGTTCTCTATAAATAGGACCTTATACTATTGTATTTTAATCTTTGATAAGTCTTATGCTATCTTAGACACATTTGGGGGCTGGCCATTCGGCCATGCCTAGACCTTGTTCTTATGTATTCTAAACGGTAGAGTTTCTACACACCATAGATTAAGGTGTGGAGCTCTGCTGTTCTTCATGAATTAATACAAAGTACTATTATTTTTCTATTCAACTCAAGTCTATTTCTTCTCCAAGATATTCATTCGTTCTTCAACTTGATGAATGTGATGATTCGTGACACTCATCATCATTCTCACCTATGAACATGTGCCTGACAACCACCTCTGTTCTACTAGCAATGGCTTGAATGCGTATCTCTTGGGTTTCTAATCTAAGATTGGAACCTTCGTGGTATAGGCTAGAATTATTGGCGGCCATTCCTGAGATCCGGAATGTCTAAACCTTGTCTGTGGTATTCTGAGTAGGATCTGGGAAGGGATGACTGTGACGAGCTTCAAACTCACGATTGTGGGGCGTGTGACAGACGCAAAAGGATCAATGGATCTTATTCCGACATGATCGAGAACCGGCAGATGATTAGCTGTGCGGTGACAGCACATTTGGAACGTTTTCACTGAGAGGACAGGAAGTAGCCATTGACAACGGTGATGCCCAACATAAAGCTTGCCATGGAAAGGAGTATGAATGATTGGAAGAAGGCAATAGGAAAGCAGAGGTTCAGGAGGAACAAAGCATCTTCATACGCTTATCTGAAATTCCAATCAAAGAATTACATAAGTATCTCTATCTTTACTTTATGTTTTATTTATCTTTTAATTATCAATTCTCCATCACCATCTGAATTCGCCTGACTGAGATTTACAAGGTGACCATAGCTTGCTTCAAGCCGACAATCTCCCTGGGATCGACCTTTGCTCACGTAAGGTATTACTTGGACGACCCAGTGCACTTGCTGGTTAGTTGTGCAGAATTGTGACAAAGTGTGATTCACATTTAAGAGCTCCAAGTCCTTTGGCACCATTGTTGATGATCACAATTTCGTGCACTAAGTTTTTGACGCCGTTGCCGGGGATTGTTCGAGTTTGGATAACTGATGGTTCATCTTGTTGCTTAGATTAGGTACTTTTTAGAATTTTTAAGAATGGATTCTAGGGTTTCAAGGTGATGTTCTTATCATCACAAAAGCTGATTGATTCTCATCAATTTAGCTGTTGAATGTAATGTCCTGCTGAAGCTTGGCCAAACATGTCTAATCTTTTTAGACTGAAGCTTTTGACTAACATTGCATGATTCCTAGAATTCTTATTAAAAGTTTTGAATCTCTTTATTTGCTTTCCCATATATGTTTTGAAAATCACAAAAAAATTTATAAAACCATAAAAATAAAAAATATTTTATGTTTCTTGTTTGAGTCTAGTATCAATTTTTAAGTTTGGTGTCAATTACATGTTTTTTATTCTTCTTGCATTTTTCGAATATATGCATTATGTTCTTCATTGATCTTCAAGTTGTTCTTGATGATTTCATTGCTCTGATCTTTAAATTCTCTTGTTTTGTGCGTTTTGTTGTTTCTCATATGCATTCTCAATTTGTTAGTGTCTCTTATATGAAAATTTTTAAGTTTGGTGTCCTGCATGCATTGTTTGTTTGATTTGAATTTCCTCAGATTAATTGTATTTTGATTGTTTCTCATCATTAAAAATTCAAAAAATTTTCAAAACTATGTCTTTTCAAGTCAATAATACAGAGAATTGAAGATTCAGAACATCCAGCAGAGGAATCAAACAGAAAAAGCTGGGCGTTCAAAACGCCCAGTGAAGAAGGAAAACTGGCGTTTAAACGCCAGCCAGGGTACCTGGCTGGGCGTTTAATGCCCAAAAGGTAGGATTTTGGGCGTTAAACGCCAGAATGGATGCCATTCTGGGCGTTTAACGCCAGGATGACACAAGAGGGAAGATTTTGTTTTTAATTCAAATTTTTTTCAAATCTTCATAATTTTTCAAAATCAAATCTTTTTCAAATCATATCTTTTCAATCATATCTCTTCAAAATCAATTTCTTTCCATTTTTTTAATTTTCGAAAATCCTTGTTATAATTAAAGATTTACTTCAAAATTTTCAAGTTGTTACTTGCCTATTAAGAAAGGATCAAATTTTAAATTTTAAGAATCATATCTTTTAATTTCTTGTTAGTCAAGTAATCAACTTTAATTTTAAAACTTTCTTTTTTTAATTGATTTTCAATCATATCTTCTCAATCATATCTTCTCAATCACATCTTTTTCAAAATTAACTCTCAATTATATCTTTTTGATTTCTAATTTCAAAATCTTTTTCAAAAATCACTTAATTTCTTTCCCAATCTTAATTTTCGAAAATCTTAATCAAATTTTCAAAATTTCTTTTAATTATTTCAAAATCTTTTTAATTTATTTTCGAAAATTCTTCCCCTCTTCTCACATCATTCTATTTAAAGGATTAACACTCTTCCTCAAGGTGCAATTCGAACTCCCTCCTTCTTTATATGTTCGAATTCTCTTCTATCTACCTCCTCCTTCTATTCTTCTTTTCCTCTGACACCTCAAGGAATCTCTATACTGTGACATAGAGGATTCTCTACTTTTTTGTTCTCTCCTCTTTCATATGAGCAAGAACAAAGATAAAGGTATACTTGTTCAAGCTGATCCTGAACCTGAAAGGACCTTGAAGAGAAAGCTAAGAGAAGCTAAAGAACAATTCTCTTTAGAGGGCCTAACAGGGCTTTTCAAGGAAGAAGAAACCATGGCAGCCGAAAACAACAATGCCAACAATGCAAGGAAGGTGCTTGGTGACTTTACTGCACCTACTCCCGACTTCTATGGGAGAAGCATCTCAATCCCTGCCATTGGAGCAAACAACTTTGAGCTTAAGCCTCAATTAGTTTCTCTAATGCAACAGAATTGCAAGTTTTATGGACTTCCATTGGAAGAGCCTCATCAGTTCTTGGCTGAATTCTTGCAAATCTGTGACACTATCAAAACCAATGGGGTTGACCCTGAAGTCTACAGACTTATGCTTTTTCCTTTTGCTGTAAGAGACAGAGCTAGGACATGGTTGGATTCACAACCTAAAGAAAGCCTGAACTCTTGGGAAAAGCTAGTCAATGCCTTCTTGGCAAAGTTTTTTCCACCTCAAAAATTGAGCAAGCTTAGAGTGGAAGTCCAAACCTTCAGAGAGAAGGAAGGAGAATCCCTCTACGAAGCTTAGGAAAGATACAAGCAATTGATCAGAAGGTTCCCTTCTGACATGCTTTCAGAATGGAGCATCATAGGTATTTTCTATGATGGTCTGTCTGAACTATCCAAGATGTCATGTGATAGCTTTGTTGGAGGATCTCTTCATCTGAAGAAGACGCCTGCAGAAGCTCAGGAACTCATTGAAATGGTTGCAAATAACCTATTCATGTACACTTCTGAAAGGAATCCTGTGAATAATGGGATAGCTCAAAAGAAAGGAGTTCTTGAGATTGATACTCTGAATGCCATATTGGCTCAGAATAAAATATTGACTCAGCAAGTCAATATGATTTTTCAGAGTCTGTTTGGAGTGCAAGTAGCAACAGGCAGTACTAAGGAAGCTTCCTCTGAAGAAGAAGCTTATGATCCTGAGAACCCAGCAATGGAAGAGGTGAATTACATGGGAGAATCTTATGGAAACACCTATAATCTTTTATGGAGAAATCATCCAAATCTCTCATGGAAGGATCAACAGAGACCTCAACAAGGTTTCAACAACAATAATGGTGGAAGAAACAGGTTTAGCAATGGCAAGCCTTTTCCATCATCTTCTCAGCAACAGACAGAGAATTCTAAGCAAAGCCACTCTGACTTAGCAACCATTGTCTCTGATCTAATCAAAACCACTCAAAGTTTCATGACTGAAACAAGGTTCTCCATTAGAAATTTGGAAGCACAAGTGGGTCAGCTGAGTAAGAAAATTACTGAACTCCCTCCTAGTACTCTCCCAAGCAATACATAAGAGAATCCAAAGAGAGAGTGCAAGGCCATAAACATGTCTCACATGGCCGAACCTGGAGAGGAGGAAGAGGCAGTGATTTCCACTGAGGAAGACCTCAATGGACATCCACTGACCTCCAAGGAGTTCCCTAATGAGGAACCATGGAAATCTAAGGCTCACACTGAGACCATAGAGATTCCATTAAATTTACTTTTGCCATTCATGAGCTCTGATGAGTATTCTTCCTCTGAAGAGGATGAAGATGTTACTGAAAAGCAAGTTGCTAAGTATCTTGGAGCAATCATGAAGCTAAATGCCAAGTTATTTGTTAATGAGACTTGGGAGGATGAACCTCCCTTGGTCATCAAAGAACTGGATGACTTGACTAGGCAGAGATTACCTCTGAAGGGACAAGATCCTGGAAAGTTCTCAATACCTTGTACCATAGGCACCATGACCTTTGAGAAGGCTTTGTGTGACCTAGGGTCAAGCATAAACCTCATGCCTCTCTCTGTAATGGAGAAACTAGGGATCATTGAGGTACAAGCTGCAAGAATCTCACTGGAGATGACAGACAATTCAAAGAAACAGGCTTATGGACTTGTAGAGGATGTCTTGGTAAAGGTTAAAAACCATTACATCCCTGCTGATTTTATAATCCTAGAAACTGGGAAGTGTATGGATGAATCAATCATCCTTGGCAGACCCTTCCTAGCCACAGCAAAAGCTGTGATTGATATTGACAGAGGAGAATTGATCATTCAAGTGAATGGAGACTCCCTTGTGTTTAAAGCTCAAGGATATCCCTCTGTCACCATGGAGAGGAAGCATGAAGAGCTTCTCTCAATACAGAGTCAAACAGAGCCCCCACAGTCAAACTCTAAGTTTGGTGTTGGGAGGCCACAACCAAACTTTAAGTTTGGTGTTGAACCCCCACATTCAAACTCTAATTTTGGTGTTGGGAGGTTCCAACATTGCTCTAAGCATCTGTAAGGCTCCATGAGAGCCCACTGTCAAGCTATTGACATTAAAGAAGCGCTTGTTGGGAGGCAACCCAATCTTTAATTATCTATGTTAAATTTCTATTTTTCTTTTGTTATTTTATGTTTCTGTAGGTTGATGATCATGTGAAGTCACAAAAACAATTGAAAAAGCAAAACCAGAAGAAAAAAATATAATGAAAAATAGAACACCCTGGAGGAGAAACTTACTGGCGTTTAAACGCCAGTAAGGGTAGCAGAATGGGCGTTAAATGCCCAGTCTGGCACCATTCTGGGCGTTTAACGCCAGAAATGGGCACCAGAGTGGCGTTTAACGCCAGGAATGGGCAAGAAGCTGGCGTTAAACACCAGAAATGGGCAGTAGCCTGGCGTTTAACGCCAGGATTGGCAGCAAGGGGCGTTTTACATGCCACATAGTGCAGGGATGAGAAATCCTTGACACCTCAGAATCTGTGGACCCCACAGGATTCCCACCTACCCCACCTCTCTCTCTCCTCTTCACCCATTCACCAATCACCTCAATACCTCTTCCCCAAAAAACCCCTCACCTATCAAATCCCACCATTCTCTTCACCACTCACATCCATCCTTCATAAAACCCCACCTACCTCACCATTCAAATTCAAACCACTTTCCCTCCCAAACCCACCCTATATGGCCGAACCCAAACCCCCTCTCCATTTCTATATAAACCCATATTCACTCCTTCATTTTCACACAATATACACACTACCTATCCCCCTTGGCCGAAACAGATAGCCCCCTCCTTCTCCTCTATTTCTTCTTCTTCTACTCTCTTCTTTCTTCTTTTGCTCGAGGACGAGCAACCTTCTAAGTTTGGTGTGGTAAAATCTAAAGCTTTTTGTTTTTTCATAACCATTTATGGCACCAAAGGCCGGAGAAACCTCTAGAAAGAGGAAAAGGAAGGCAAAAGCTTCCACCTTTGAGTCATGGGAGATGGAGAGATTCCTCTCAAGGGTGCATCAAGACCACTTCTATGAAGTTGTGGCCAAGAAGAAGGTAATCCCCGAGGTCCCTTTTAAGCTCAAAAAGGGCGAATATCCAGAGATCCGACATGAGATCCGAAGAAGAGGTTGGAAAGTTCTCACCAACCCCATTCAACAAGTCAGAATCTTAATGGTTCAAGAGTTCTATGCCAATGCATGGATCACCAAGAACCATGATCAAAGTGTGAACCCGGACCCCAAGAATTGGCTTACAATGGTCCGAGCGAAATACTTGGATTTTAGTCCAGAAAATGTAAGGTTGGCATTCAACTTGCCCATGATGCAAGGAGATGCACACCCCTACACTAGAAGGGTCAACTTTGATCAAAGGTTGGACCAAGTCCTCATGGACATATGTGAAGAGGGCGCTCAATGGAAGAGAGATTCAAGAGGGAAGCCGGTTCAACTAAGAAGGCATGACCTCAAGCCCATGGCTAGGGGATGGTTGGAGTTCATCCAACGCTCAATTATTCCTACTAGCAACCGATCTGAAGTTACAATAGACCGGGCTATCTTGATTCACAGCAATACAGCATCATGATTAAAGAGGAAGTAGAAGTTCATGAGGTTATATCCCAAGAACTCCACAAGGTGGCGGACAAGTCCTCCACTGTGGCAAGGTTAGCCTTCCCTCATCTCATTTGTCACCTCTGCAATTCAGCTGGAATTGACATAGAGGAAGACATCCTCATTGATGAGGACAAGCCCATTACAAAGAAAAGGATGGAGCAAGTGAGAGAACCTCACCAAGAGCATGAGGAAACTCCTCATCATGAAATCCCTGAGATGCCTCAAGGGATGCATTTTCCTCCACAAAACTATTGGGAGCAAATCAACACCTCCCTAGGAGAATTATTTCCAACATGGGACAACTAAGGGTGGAGCACCAAGAGCATTTCATCCTCCTCCATGAAATTAGAGAAGACCAAAGAACTATGAGAGAGGAGCAACAAAGGCAAGGAAGAGACATTGAGGAGCTCAAGCACTCCATAAGATCTTCAAGAGGAAGAACAAGCCGCCATCACTAAGGTGGACCCGTTCTTTAATTTCCTTGTTCTTTATTTTCCTGCTTTTCGAATTTTTATGCTTATGTTATTTATGTTTGTGTCTTTATTACATGATCATTAGTGTCTTAGTGTCTATGCCTTAAAGCTATGAAAATGAATCCATCACCTTTCTTAAATGAAAAATGTTTTTAATTGAAAAAGAAAAAGAAGTGCATGAATTTCAAATTTTAAAATAGTTTAATTATTTTGATGTGGTGGCAATACTATTGTTTTCTGAATGAATGCTTGAACAGTGCATATTTTTTGAATCTGATTGTTTATGAATGTTAAAATTGTTGGCTCTTGAAAGAATGATGGAAAAAGGAGAAATGTTATCTGATAATCTGAAAAATCATAAAATTGATTCTTGAAGCAAGAAAAAGCAGTGAAAAGCTTGCAAAAAAAAAAGAGAGAGAGAGAAAAAAAGAAGAAAGAAAAAGAAAAGCAAGCAGAAAAAGCCAATACCCCTTTAAACGAAAAGGCAAGGGTGATAAAAAGGATGCAAGGCTTTGAGCATCAGTGGATAGGAGGGCCCACAGGAATAAAATCCTGGCCTAAGCGGCTAAACCAAGCTGTCCCTAACCATGTGCTTGTGGCGTGAAGGTGTCAAGTAAAAACTTGAGACTGAGCGGTTAAAGTCGAGGTCCAAAGCAAAAAGAAGAGTGTGCTTAAGAACCTGGACACCTCTAATTGGGGACTCTAGCAAAGCTGAGTCACAATCTGAAAAGGTTCACCCAGTTATGTGTCTGTGGCATTTATGTATCCGGTGGTAATACTGGAAAACAAAGTGCTTAGGGCCACGGCCAAGACTCATAAAGTAGCTGTGTTCAAGAATCAACATACTTAACTAGGAGAATCAATAACACTATCTGGATTCTGAGTTCCTATAGAAGCCAATCATTCTGAACTTCAAGGGATAAAGTGAGATGCCAAAACTGTTCAGAAGCAAAAAGCTAAAAGCCCCGCTCATCTAATTAATACTGATATTCATAGATGTTTTTGGAATTCATTATATATTCTCTTCTTTTTATCCTATTTGATTTTCAGTTGCTTGGGGACAAGCAACAATTTAAGTTTGGTGTTGTGATGAGCGGATAATTTATACGCTTTTTGGCATTGTTTTTAGTATATTTTTAGTATATTTTAATTAGTTTTTATTATATTTTTATTAGTTTTTAAATAAAAATCACTCTTCTGGACTTTACTATGAGTTTGTGTATTTTTCTGTGATTTCAGGTATTTTCTGACTGAAATTGAGGGACCTGAGCAAAAATCTGATTTAGAGGCTGAAAAAGGACTGCATATGCTGTTGGATACTGACCTCCCTGTACTCAAATTGGATTTTCTGGAGCTAAAGAAGCCCAATTGGCGCGCTCTCAATTGCGTTGGAAAGTAGACATCTTAGGATTTCCAGCAATATATAATAGTCCATATTTGCTCAAGATTTGATGGCCCAAACCGGTGTTCCAAGTCAGCTCAAGAATTCTGGCGTTTAACTCCAAAACTGGCACAAAAGCTGGAGTTAAACGCCCAAACTGGCACAAAAGCTGGCGTTTAACTCCAACAAAAGTCTCTACATATGGAAGCTTCAATGCTCAGCCCAAGCACACACCAAGTGGGCCCGGAAGAAGATTTCTGCATTAATTATTGATTTCTGTAAACCCTAGGCTACTAGTTCTCTATAAATAGGACCTTATACTATTGTATTTTAATCTTTGATAAGTCTTATGCTATCTTAGACACGTTTGGGGGCTGGCCATTTGGCCATGCCTAGACCTTGTTCTTATGTATTCTCAACGGTGAAGTTTCTACACACCATAGATTAAGGTGTGGAGCTCTGCTGTTCTTCATGAATTAATACAAAGTACTATTGTTTTTCTATTCAACTCAAGTCTATTTCTTCTCCAAGATATTCATTCGTTCTTCAACTTGGTGAATGTGATGATCCATGACACTCATCATCATTCTCACCTATGAACATGTGCCTGACAACCACCTCTGTTCTACTAGCAATGGCTTGAATGCGTATCTCTTGGGTTTCTAACCTAAAATTGGAACCTTCGTGGTATAGGCTAGAATTATTGGCGGCCATTCCTGAGATCCGGAACGTCTAAACCTTGTCTGTGATATTCTGAGTAGGATCTGGGAAAGGATGACTGTGACGAGCTTCAAACTCGCGATTGTGGGGCGTGTGACAGACGCAAAAGGATCAATGGATCCTATTCCGACATGATCGAGAACCGACAGATGATTAGTCGTGCGGTGACAGCGCATTTGGAACGTTTTCACTGAGAGGACGGGAAGTAGCCGTTGACAACGGTGATGCCCAACATAAAACTTGCCATGAAAAGGAGTATGAATGATTGGAAGAAGGTAATAGGAAAGCAGAGGTTCAGGAGGAACAAAGCATCTTCATACGCTTATCTGAAATTCCAACCAAGGAATTACATAAGTATCTCTATCTTTACTTTATGTTTTATTTATCTTTTAATTATCAATTCTCCATCACCATCTGAATTTGCCTGACTGAGATTTACAATGTGACCATAGCTTGCTTCAAGCCGACAGTCTCCATGGGATCGACCCTTGCTCACGTAAGGTATTACTTGGATGACCCTGTGCACTTGCTGGTTAGTTGTGCGGAATTGTGACAAAGTGTGATTCACGTTTAAGAGCTCCAAGTCCTTTGGCGCCATTGTTGATGATCACAACTTCGCATACCAGTCCACTTCAATCACAGCTCTTGCTGTGGCTAGGAAGGGTCTTCCAAGGATGATGGATTCATCTTCATCCTTCCCAGTGTCTAGGATTATAAAGTCAGCAGGGATGTAAAAGCCTTCAACTTTCACTAAGACTTCCTCTACAAGTCCATAAGCCTGTTTCCTTCAGCAGGACATTACATACAACAGCCAAATTGATGGGAATCAACTAGCTCTTGTGATGATAAAAACATCATCTGAAACTCTAAAATTCATTCTTAAAAATTCTGAAGAACATAGAATAATTTATTTTAAATTTTCTTTTGAAATTTTTCGAAAATAAATAAAAATTAAAAATCTTAAACATAAAATAAAAGTACCTAATCTGAGCAACAAGATGATCCGTTAGTTGTCCAAACTCGAACAATCCCTGGCAATGGCGCTAAAAACTTGGTGCACGAAATTGTGATCTCAACTGTGCCAAAAACTTGGTATGCACGATTGTATTCTCAACTCTTTTTCACAACTCCGCACAACTAACCAGCAAGTACACTGGGTCGTCCAAGTAATAAACCTTACGTGAGTAAGGGTCGATCCCACGGAGATTGTTGGCTTGAAGCAAGCTATGGTTATCCTTGTAAATCTCAGTCAAGCAGATTCAAATGGTTATGAGATTTTGATAATTAAAATATAAATAAAATAGAAATACTTATGTAATTCATTGGTGGGAATTTTAGATAAGCGTATGAAGATGCTTTGTTACTTCTGAACCTCTGCTTTCCTATTGCCTTCTTCCAACCCTGCGTTATCTCCTTCCATGGCAAGTTGTATGATCCTCTCGGATGAAAACAAATCCATATGCGCTGTCACCGCACGGCTAATCATCTGTCGGTTCCCACTAGCGTCGGAATAGGACCATTATCCTTTTGCGCACTGTCACTTGTGCCCCACATTCGCAGGTTTGAAGCTCGTCACAGTCATCCCTTCCCAGATCATACTCGGAATACCACAGACAAGGTTTAGACTTTCCGGATCCCGGATCCTACTCGGAATACCACAGACAAGGTTTAGACTTTTTGGATCCCAAGAATACTGCCAATGGTTCTAGCCTATACCACGAAGACTCTGATCTCACAGAATGGAAGGCTCTGTTGTCAGGAGAGGCAACCATGTGTCGTGGACCAGGAGGCTAAGAGATACACACTCAAGCTATTGCAGATAGAACGGACGTGGTTGTCAGGAACGCGTTCATAAGTGAGAATGATGATGAGTGTCACGGATCATCACATTCATCAGGTTGAAGTGCGAGTGGATAAGAATAAGCTTGAATTGAATAGAAGAATAATAGTACTTTGCATTAATTCATGAAGAACAGAGCTCCATACCTTAATCTATGGGGTGTAGAAACTCCACCGTAGAAAATACATAAGTGAAAGGTCTAGGCATAGTCGTGAGGCCAGCCTCCAAACGTGTACAATGGTCTATGATAGCATAAAATTAACAAAAGACATAAAATAAATCTCCAAAAGTAGTTTTTATACTAAACTAGTAACTAGGGTTTACAGAAAATGAGTAACTAAGTATAGGTAGTGCAGAAATCCACTTTCGGGGCCCACTTGGTGTGTGCTTGGACTGAGCATTGAAGCTTTTTCGTGCTTAGGCTATTCCTGGAGTTAAACGCCAGCTTTGGTGCCAATTTGGGCGTTTAACTCCAATTCTGGTGCCAGTTTGGGCATTTTACGCCAGAATTTTTAGGCAGACTTTGAACGCCAGTTTGGGCCATCAAATCTCGGGTAAAGTATAAACTATTATATATTGATGGAAAGCCCAGGATGTCTACTTTCCAACGCAATTAAGAGTGCGCCAATTGGGCTTTTGTAGCTCCAGAACATCCACTTCGAGTGCAGGGAGGTCAGAATCCAACAGCATCTGCAGTCCTTTTTCAGCCTCTGAATAAGATTTTTGCTCAGGTCCCTCAATTTTAGCCAGAAAATACCTGAAATCACAGAAAAACACACAAACTCATAGTAAAGTCCAGAAATATGATTTTTGAATAAAAACTAATAAAAATATAATAAAAATTAACTAAATCATACTAAAAACTATGTAAAAACAATGCCAAAAAGGGTATAAATTATCCGCTCATCAACAACCTTGTTGGAAAGGTGGAATAATTGAAAACAAAGTAAAATTTGAGAAACACGGCGTGTGCGGCTGTACAGGGGTGTGTGCGTGCATGCCCAGGAGATTTTAAAAGTGTGCGTGCGCACAGGGTGTGTGCGTACGCACAGGTACTGAAATTCATAAGGTCTGTTCACTCGCACAAAGTGTGCTAGTACCCCCAACAGACTCCCCTTCCTGACTTGTGCATGCGCACAAGGGTGTGTGCGTCCGCACAGGTCGCAATTCTCCATTGATGTGTGCTCGCACCAGCTGTGCTAGCGCTGCAACCAGTAGGCACTTCCTTGCCTGTGCGTGCGCACAGGTGTGTGCGTCCACACAGAATAAGGTTTTCGCAGGGTTGTTGGTGCACGAAATTGTGATCTCAGGCAACGGCGCCAAAAACTCTGTACGCACGTCTTAATAAATTATTTTTCATTCACAACTTCGATACAACTAACCAGCAAGTGCACTGGGTCGTCCAAGTAATAAACCTTACGTGAGTAAGGGTCGATCCCATGGAGATTGTTGGTATGAAGCAAGCTATGGTCACCTTGTAAATCTCAGTCAGGCGGATATAAAATAGTTATGGATTTTTTGAAAATTAATAATAAAATAAGGATAGAAATACTTATGTAGATCCTTGGTGAGAATTTCAGATAAATGCATGGAGATGCTTTCGTTCCTCTAAACCTCTGCCTTCCTGCTGTCTTCATCCAATCAGTCTTACTCTTTTCTATGGCTGGCTTTATGTAAGGACATCACCGTTGTCAATGGCTACTTTTGATCCTCTCTGGAAAATTGTCCGATGTGCTGTCACTGCATGGCTAATCGTCTGGAGGCGTCACCCTTGCCACTGGCTGCATCCTATCCTCTTGTGAAAATGGTCCAAATGCTCTGTCACAGCACGGCTAATCATCTGAGGTTCTCGATCATACTGGAATAGGATTCACCCTCCTTTTGCGTCTGTCACTACGCCCAGCACTCGCGAGTTTGAAGTTCATCACAGTCATTCAATCCCAGAGTCCTACTCAGAATACTACAGACAAGGTTTAGACTTTTCGGACTCTCATGAATGCTGCCATCAATCTAGCTTATACCACGAAGATTCGGATTAAGAGATCCAAGAGATACTCATTCAATCTAAAGTAGAACGGAAGTGGTTGTCAGACACGCGTTCATAGGGAATGATGATGATTGTCACGTTCATCACATTCAGGTTGAAGTGCGAATGAATATCTTAGAAGCAGAATAAGTTGAATTGAATAGAAAAACAGTAGTACTTGCATTAATCTTTGAGGAACAGCAGAGCTCCACACCTTAATCTATGGAGTGTAGAAACTCTACCGTTGAAAATATATAAGTGAAAGGTCCAGGCATGGCCGAATAGCCAGCCCCCAAAACGAGATCATAGGATCAAAATACAATCCATGATGATCCGAAGATGTTAAATACATTAGTAAAAAGTCCTATTTATACTAAACTAGTTACTAGGGTTTACAGAAGTAAGTAATTGATGCATAAATCCACTTCCGGGGCCCACTTGGTGTGTGCTTGGGCTGAGCTTGAATGTTACATGTGCAGAGGCTCTTTCTGGAGTTGAACGCCAGGTTGTAACGTATTTCTGGCATTCAACTCTGGTTTGTGACGTGTTTCTGGCGTTTAACTCCAAACAGCAGCGTAGAACTGGCGTTCAACGCCCTTTTACGTCATTTAAACTTGGCCAAAGTATGGACTATTATATATTGCTGGAAAGCCCTGGATATCTACTTTCCAATGCAATTGGAAGCGCGCCATTTTGAGTTCTGTAGCTCCAAAAAATCCAATTTGAGTGCAGGGAGGTGAGAATCCAACAGCATCAGCAGTCCTTCTTCTACCTCTGAATCTGATTTTTGCTCAAGTCCCTCAATTTCAGCCAGAAAATACCTGAAATCACAGAAAAATACACAAAATCATAGTAAAGTCCAGAAATGTGAATTTAACATAAAAACTAATGAAAACATCCCTAAAAGTAACTAGATTCTACTAAAAACCTACTAAAAACAATGTCAAAAAGCGTATAAATTATCCGCTCATCACAACACCAAACTTAAATTGTTGCTTGTCCCCAAGCAACTGAAAATTAAATAGGATAAAAAGAAGAGAATATACTATAAATTCCAAACTATCAATGAAACATAGCTCCAATTAGATGAGCGGGACTTGTAGCTTTTTGCCTCTTGAATAGTTTTGGCATCTCACTTTATCCATTGAGGTTCAGAATGATTGGCATCTATAGGAACTCAGAGTTCAGATAGTGTTATTGATTCTCCTAGTTCAGTATGATGATTCTTGAACACAGCTATTTTATGAGTCTTGGTCGTGGCCCTAAGCACTTTGTTTTCCAGTATTACCACCGGATACATAAATGCCACAGACACATAATTGGGTGAACCTTTTCAGATTGTGACTCAGCTTTGCTAAAGTCCCCAATTAGAGGTGTCCAGGGTTCTTAAGCACACTCTTCTTTTGCTTTGGACCTTGACTTTAACCGCTCAGTCTCAAGTTTTCACTTGACACCTACACGCCACAAGCACATGGTTAGGGACAACTTGGTTTAGCCGCTTAGGCCAGAATTTTATTCCTTTAGGCCCTCCTATCCACTGATGCTCAAAGCCTTGGGATCCTTTTTATTTACCCTTGCCTTTTGGTTTTAAGGGCTATTGGCTTTTTGCTCTTGCCTCTTAGTTTTAAGAGCTTTTGGCTTTTTTTGCTTGCATTTTCTTTTTTCTTTCTATTTTTTTTCGCTATTTTTTTCTCTTTTTTTTTCTGCAAGCTTTGTTTTTTTTTTGCTGCTTTTTCTTGCTTCAAGAATCATTTTTATGATTTTTCAGATTATCAAATAACATGTCTCCTTGTCATCATTCTTTCAAGAGCCAACATATTTAACATTCTTAAACAACAACTTCAAAATATATATGCAGTGTTCAAGCATTCATTTAGAAAACAAGAAGTATTGTCACCACATCAATATAATTAAACTAAGTTCAAGGATAAATTCGAAACTCATGTACTTCTTGTTCTTTTGAATTAAAACATTTTTCATTTAAGAGAGGTGATGGATTCATAGGACATTCTTAACTTTAAGACAAAGTTACTAAATACTAATGATCATGTAATGAAGACACAAACATAGATAAGCACTTAACATGGAGAAAACGAAAAACAGAGAATGTAAGAACAAGGAATGAGTCCACCTTAGTGATGGTGGCGTTTCCTTCTTGAGGAACCAATGATGTCCTTGAGCTCTTCTATGTCTCTTCCTTGTCTTTGTTGCTCCTCCCTCATTGCTTTTTTATCTTCTCTAATTTCGTGAAGGATGATGGAGTGCTCTTGATGTTCCACCCTTAATTGTCCCATGTTGGAACTTAATTCTCCTAGGGAGGTGTTGATTTGCTCCCAATAGTTTTGTGGAGGAAAATGCATTTGAGGAATCTCCGGGATCTCATGGTGATGAGCTTCATGCGTTTCTTGAGATCCATGAATGGGCTCTCTTGCTTGCTCCATCCTTTTCTTAGTGATGGGCTTCTCTTCCTCAATGGGAATGTCTCCTTCTATGAAAGCTCCAGCTGAGTAACATAGATGGCAAATAAGATGAGGAAAAGCTAGCCTTGCCATGGGGGAGGACTTTTCGGCTATTTTGTAGAGTTCAAGGGAGATGACTTCATGAACTTCTACTTCCTCTCCAATCATGATGCTATGAATCATGATGGTCCGATCCACAGTAACTTCAGATCGGTTGCTAGTGGGGATGATGGAGCGTTGTATGAACTCTAACCATCCTCTAGCTACAGGCTTGAGGTCCAGTCTTCTTAGTTGAATCGGCTTGCCTTTGGAGTCAATCTTCCATTGAGCTCCTTCCACACATATGTCCATGAGGACTTGGTCCAACCTTTGATTAAAGTTGACCCTTCTAGTGTAGGGGCGTGCATCTCCTTGCA
This sequence comes from Arachis hypogaea, assembly GCF_003086295.3. NCBI lineage: Eukaryota > Viridiplantae > Streptophyta > Magnoliopsida > Fabales > Fabaceae > Arachis > Arachis hypogaea. The sequence continues at coordinate 45,803,524 of NC_092046.1, read as the reverse complement.
TCATAGACAAGTTGAACGCCAACCTCACATTTTCCGGACTAAAATCTAAGTATTTCCCCCGAACCATGGTGAGATAATTCTTTGGATTCGGGTTCTTACTTTGATAATGGTTCCTAGTGATCCATGCATTGGCATAGAACTCTTGAATCATTAGGATGCCGACTTGTTGGATGGGTTTTGTTAGAACTTCCCAACCTCTTCTTTGGATTTCATGTCAGATCTCTGGATACTCATATCTCTTGAGTTTGAAAGGGACCTCAGGGATCACCTTCTTCTTGGCCACAACATCATAGAAGTGGTCTTGATGGGCTTTGGAGATGAACCTTTCCATCTCCCATGACTCGAAGGTAGAAGTTTTTGTCTTCCCTTTTCCTTTTCTAGAGGATTCTCCGGTCTTAGGTGCCATCAATGGTAATGGAAAAGCAAAAAGCTTATGCTTTTACCACACCAAACTTAGAATATTGCTCGCCCTCGAGCAAGAGAAGAAAGAATAAATGCAGAAGAAGAAGAAAATATGGAGGAGAAGGGGGAGTGGTGTATTCGGCCAAGAAGAGAAGAGAGGGTTGTGTGGTGTGAAAATGAGGAAGAATAGAGGGCTATATATAGGGAAGGGAGGGGAGGTAAGGTTCTGCCATATAGGTGATGACATGTCATCATGTCATGTTTTTCTATGCTTTTTCATGCAAGAAATTTATGATCAGTGCTTAAATATTGCATTCTTTGGTGCTTAAATGGTATATTTCTTTGATCTTTTGATTTGATAAACTTTGTAGGAAATAAGAAGAAAAAGAAGCAAAAAGAGCACAAAATAAGCTAAAAAGAAGAAAAGAGGAATTTTGGGCACACTTTGAAGTTGGAGCACACTTTGGAGGCTTAGGCCACGCTTCTAAAAGCGTGGACCATGACCAAATCAAGGAAGAGAAGCGTGGCCCAAAGGAAGAGAAGCGTGGCCCAAAGGAAGAAAAGCGTGGCTCAAAACAAAGAGCAAGAGAGGACAAAAAGCTTGAGCCAAAGTTTGCCTCAAACTTTAGCTCAGACTTTTGGGAGAAAAGCTTGAGCCAACGTTTGCCTCAAACTTTTTGGCAAACGTTGGCATCACAAAACAAACACCCTAGAGGAAAAAGCTTACGCCAACGTTTGCCTCAAGCTTTTTGGCAAACTTTGGCGCCATACCACAACAGCCTGAAGGGGTATACTTCCAACAAGAATAACTTGAGCTACAGAGCTCCAAATGAGGTGATTCAAAAAGCAATGGAAAGTAGGAATCGAGAGCTTTCCAAGCATATATGGCACTGCATGGTGGACACTAAAATTGAGGGAGAAAACTGCCCCGCAATGAGCATAAATGAACATGGTGGCAACCTGCAGTGAGGCCAACTGACCTCTGCACCTTCGACGAAGTATAACTCGAGCTGTAGAGCTCCAAATGATGCGCTTCCAACGACATTGGAAAGTAGACATTCAGGGCTTTCCAACAATGGATAATAGTATGGGGTGGACAATATGTTTGAGCCTCCAGAACTGGCGTTTTCGACTACGTTTGAGACAAACTTTACCTCAAATGCTGCACACCAAGGCCAGCGACCTTGTCCTCTTCAAATGAGCATAACTTGAGTTGTAAATGTCCAATTGAGGTGATTCCAATTGGGTTAGAAAGCTGACATTCAGAGATTTCTAACCATATATAATAGTCTATAGTGGGCATGAAATTTGCAACGTTGACAAGCAGACAAAGTAGTACCCCAACATGCATGCAAGAAGGCCCAACGTTTGGCTAAAAGTTTGACCTCAAACTTTAGCCCAAACGTTGGTAGCAACAAATAAGGGCAGCTGGTATAAAAAGTTTGAGTAAAAGTTTGCCTCAAACTTTTACTCAAACTTTTATGATTCATGGCCCGGTTCACAATGGGTTTCTCTCCAACTCCAAGAGCAATCAACAGAGGCTTTTGTCAACCCAATTCCATCAAGAGCAAGGGCCCAATTGACACCACTCAAAGGCACAAGAGATAGTTAGAATAGAAATTTCATTTTAATTATAATTTGTTTTGAATTTCATTTTCATTTTGTAAAAATGCCTATAAATAGACATCTGTTTCATTTTTATTAGGGAGGCGAGCTCCACTAGGGAGCATTAGGAATATAGAACTCTCTCTCTTTAGTTTTTCTTTTTGTTTTAAATCTTGGGTTGAGAATTGAAGAAATTCTGTTTCAATCTCACCTTGAGAATTCTCTCTGTTTTCTTCTTCTGCAATTTTAATTTCTCCTCTACTACAAGTTCCTTTGCTGCAAGTTTAGAATTTAATTTACATTGAGCTTGATTTTGATCTTTGGTTCTCATTGCATTCTGTTCTCACTGAATTTAATTTACATTCAAGCAATTTAATTCTTCTGCAAGTGCTCTGCATTTTACATTTCTGTTCATGATTTGATTTACTTTTCCTGCAAGTTTAATTTTCTCTAAGCTTTGATCTATTGCTCTCTTTAATTTTCAGCACCCACTCCCCTTTACATTTAATGCAATTTTACTTTCCTTGCAATTTAAGATTCTTGCAATTTACATTTCTTGCTCTTTAAGTTACTCGCCAATTTACACTCTGCAACTTTAAATTTCATGTCATTTAAAATTCTGTTGGTCACTTTTCACTCAAATCATCAATGTTAGCTTAACTAAACTAATCACCCACTAAAGTTGCTTGATCCATCAATCCTCGTGGGATCGACCTCACTCACGTGAGTTTTATTACTTGATGCGACCCGGTACACTTGCCGGTTAGTTTCGGGTGTTTTGGAAATTCGTTTTTTCCAAAAATTTTCCCATCAAGTTTTTGGCGCCGTTGCCGGGGATTGAGTTAGACCAACAATGATTAAGTGGGTGAGAAGTCTAGATTAAGCATTTTCTTTGTTTTTGTTCTTGAAACCAAGGTGTTTGTGTTTTTGCCTCACTAAGCAAATATCATCTGAAACATGAATTTCAATTTTATTTGGTGTTGTGTTTTACAAAATTCAAATGGAGTTCAACTCATCTTTTGATCAAACAAATTTTATGGGATATTACCCACCATCACCAATCTCTAATGGTGGCTGAAAATATCACCAAGAGAATACACATTCTGAGCACTCCAATTCATGGAGACTTGCTTCAGAGACACAAGATAAGCAAAAAATTCATATGGGATACCAACCACCACCACAAAATGATTCATATCAGTATCCTCATGGTGGATGGAAGCATCATCAAAGAATGGAAGAGCATCCACCCTCACGTCCCAGTCTCTCATTTGAAAGTTCTTCATCACTTGATTATGATTACTCTCAACCTTCATCTCTTGAACCAACAGATGAGGATTACCTTCAAGCCATTGAAATACATAGAAAACTCGTGGAAAGATACACACAACCCCAATCCTGGAAAGAATTCGTATTCAAGAAGATGAATGAGTCCTCAGAGCAATCAAGGGGGAACTTAGAACCATCAAACAGTGAAGATGAAGACCAATTTGTGAGTGAGGAAGTGGAAAAACAAGATGAGGAGGCTACTGCATCAAGTGAACTTTCAATGAAGAATGAGGTGGTTAAAAATGAAACTACACTTGAGATGACAAAGGAACATGAAGAATCACAACTCTCACAAATTTCCCTGACCCAAGAACTCTCGACAATTGAATCTGTGATTGAAAAATATGAAGAGGAGATGAAGAAATGTTGGGAAGATCAACAAACCTCCTCAATGAAAAAGCTATTAAGTCAAATGTTGGGTGCAAGGGAGGAAGTGGAAGAGCAAGAAAGTGAGAAAGACAACCAAAGAATTCCGAACTCAAGTGAAGCAGAGAAGTACATGAAGGAAGAATCCACAGAACCACCATTGCAAGAGACTCTTGATGAAGACAAAACTCCAATAATCACACAGCAACCAAGTCGTAAATTCAAGGAAGTGAAGGCAATTAACAAAAGCACCAAGAAGAGGATTGTGACCAAGCTACAAAAGACAATATTCATGAAGAAAAGAAGGTCAACTCCAAGCAATCCTCCCCCTGATCCAGCAAGCAAGCTCAATCAAGCCATTAACAAAAGAAAGCTTGCTGAGGAGAGACCAAGACAGGGGGTAATAGCTGAATCTTCTCCTCCCTTGAGGTCATTCCTCTTAACAAACTGGAAGAAGAGGAAGAAAGTAAAGAACAACATGCCAACAGTAGGTAACGTTTCTCTTCTATGCTTTGTCTTCTTTCTTTGCTTTGTTTAAATTCAATAAATTGGCATATGGTTACATTCTAAGTTTGGTGTTGCCTTGCAACAAATTATTTTCAATCTTTTTGGATGATTGCATCAAATCAAAAAATGAAAGTGACACACCAAGATTCTAAGTTTGGTGTGCCACTTATTTTCTATGCAATTCATTCAAGCAACACTACTTGTTTGTATAATCATAATGCCTCTGCAGTTTTATTTTTCTCTTTTAATCTGACACTTTTTCATTCTACTTTCTTTAGACATTTTTCTGTTTTTAAATGCTTTCATTTTAGTTTGCTTATTTACTGTGTTTGTTAATACATTACCAAGAGAGCTTTATTCATGACAGATTCTTAGCTTGGTGATTGCACTTAACAAAGAACAGTTTTACTTACTTAGTTTTAATTCAAATAAATTGACATATGATTGCGTTCTAAGTTTGGTGTTGCTATGCAACAAAATTTGGTTCTAATTCCTACAAGATACTTGCATTAATTCCAAGTGAAAGTGTCACACTAAGTTTGGTGTGCCACTTATCTTTTATGCAATGTATTGTGCTCACCTTCTTAAGTTTGCAATCACAATGTCTCTGTCTCTTGTGCCTTGATTATTATCTTTAATTTTGCTTGCTTAGGACACATGTACTACTAACTTTTCATTGTGTAAGACACTCATGATCCATCTTAGCTCCATAGCCATGGTTCTAATTGTTGCTTGAGGATGAGCAAGCATTCTGAGTTTGGCAAGGGAAGGAGGAGGAATAGAGGAAAAAGGACAACAATAATGAAGATAAACTACAAGGTTGTAGAGTTCCTTTTCTCCTCATTTGTTTCCAGCACTTAAATTGCATGATTGTCTTCATCCTTTCTGTTTACATGTGTGTATGAATAAAGCATGACTTGAATCTTGATTTGCAACATGGTGCTGTGTCATTATGATTACCAACTTGAGTTTTTTGAATTCAAAAGCAACAAAGTATCATGATCATAAACAAACAAGGCATTAAAGAAGATTTTAGCATGTGCATAAAAGTATTGGGAAGCTAGTATGTTTGATTGTTGCTTAATTGCATTAGATTTTATTTAATTGAAGTTTTCATCTAGCACGTTTTGTGAAATCTTTTAAAATCATGAAAACCTTGAAAGCAAATGCAAAATAAAGCAAGAAAAGAAAAAGGGAAAGAATGAGAAAGCTGAAGGCTCTGAGTACCAATGGCAATTTATTTGTTAAGTGCTTGTGGTGTTTATGTATCAAGCCAAATGCTTGAAAACAAAACACTTAGAAGTCAAGGTTAGGCTCAAAGTGCAAAAGCACTCCCTCAAAGCTCAAGGCTCTGAGCATCAATGATTAGAGAGTCAAGAAAAGAAAAGAAACAAATGAGCTTAATGAAGTCCTCTAATCAAATGCTTGTGGTGCTTATGTATCAAGTGGTAATACTTGAAAACAAAGCATTTAGAAGTTGTAGCTTTGTTATCAACTCATGGGGGAAAGCACCCATAAGGAGAAGCTAATAAAAAAAATCAAAAGCTTGTTTCAAGGAAGAAATATAAGAGAAAAACTTCATAAATTGAGCTAGATGGAAGCATCAATCATTTACATTTCTTTTGTGATTGTAGCATGCTTAGAAAACTAGCTTACAATGAACATTGAGTTGCTATTCTTCTTACCTTGGATTGTCAATCTCTATTGCATGATTCTTTTCTTGCTTGGGGACAAGCAAGGTTTAAGTTTGGTGTTGTGATGACATGTCATCATGTCATGTTTTTCTATGCTTTTTCATGCAAGAAATTTATGATCAGTGCTTAAATATTGCATTCTTTGGTGCTTAAATGGTATATTTCTTTGATCTTTTGATTTGATAAACTTTGTAGGAAATAAGAAGAAAAAGAAGCAAAAAGAGCACAAAATAAGCTAAAAAGAAGAAAAGAGGAATTTTGGGCACACTTTGAAGTTGGAGCACACTTTGGAGGCTTAGGCCACGCTTCTAAAAGCGTGGCCCATGACCAAATCAAGGAAGAGAAGCGTGGCCCAAAGGAAGAGAAGCGTGGCCCAAAGGAAGAAAAGCGTGGCTCAAAACAAAGAGCAAGAGAGGACAAAAAGCTTGAGCCAAAGTTTGCCTCAAACTTTAGCTCAGACTTTTGGGAGAAAAGCTTGAGCCAATGTTTACCTCAAACTTTTTGGCAAACGTTGGCATCACAAAACAAACACCCTAGAGGAAAAAGCTTACGCCAACGTTTGCCTCAAGCTTTTTGGCAAACTTTGGCGCCATACCACAACAGCCTGAAGGGGTATACTTCCAACAAGAATAACTTGAGCTACAGAGCTCCAAATGAGGTGATTCAAAAAGCAATGGAAAGTAGGAATCGAGAGCTTTCCAAGCATATATGGCACTGCATGGTGGACACTAAAATTGAGGGAGAAAACTGCCCCGCAATGAGCATAAATGAACATGGTGGCAACCTGCAGTGAGGCCAACTGACCTCTGCACCTTCGATGAAGTATAACTCGAGCTGTAGAGCTCCAAATGATGCGCTTCCAACGGCATTGGAAAGTAGATATTCAGGGCTTTCCAACAATGTATAATAGTATGGGGTGGACAATATGTTTGAGCCTCCAGAACTGGCGTTTTCGACTATGTTTGAGACAAACTTTACCTCAAATGCTGCACACCAAGGCCAGCGACCTTGTCCTCTTCAAATGAGCATAACTTGAGTTGTAAATGTCCAATTGAGGTGATTCCAATTGGGTTAGAAAGCTGACATTCAGAGATTTCTAACCATATATAATAGTCTATAGTGGGCATGAAATTTGCAACGTTGACAAGCAGACAAAGTAGTACCCCAACATGCATGCAAGAAGGCCCAACGTTTGGCTAAAAGTTTGACCTCAAACTTTAGCCCAAACGTTGGTAGCAACAAATAAGGGCAGCTGGTATAAAAAGTTTGAGTAAAAGTTTGCCTCAAACTTTTACTCAAACTTTTATGATTCATGGCCCGGTTCACAATGGGTTTCTCTCCAACTCCAAGAGCAATCAACAGAGGCTTTTGTCAACCCAATTCCATCAAGAGCAAGGGCCCAATTGACACCACTCAAAAGCACAAGAGATAGTTAGAATAGAAATTTCATTTTAATTATAATTTGTTTTGAATTTCATTTTCATTTTGTAAAAATGCCTATAAATAGACATCTGTTTCATTTTTATTAGGGAGGCGAGCTCCACTAGGGAGCATTAGGAATATAGAACTCTCTCTCTTTAGTTTTTCTTTTTGTTTTAAATCTTGGGTTGAGAATTGAAGAAATTCTGTTTCAATCTCACCTTGAGAATTCTCTCTGTTTTCTTCTTCTGCAATTTTAATTTCTCCTCTACTACAAGTTCCTTTGCTGCAAGTTTAGAATTTAATTTACATTGAGCTTGATTTTGATCTTTGGTTCTCATTGCTTTCTGTTCTCACTGAATTCAATTTACATTCAAGCAATTTAATTCTTCTGCAAGTGCTCTGCATTTTACATTTCTGTTCATGATCTGATTTACTTTTCCTGCAAGTTTAATTTTCTCTAAGCTTTGATCTATTGCTCTCTTTAATTTCCAGCACCCACTCCCCTTTACATTTAATGCAATTTTACTTTTCTTGCAATTTAAGATTCTTGCAATTTACATTTCTTGCTCTTTAAGTTACTCGCCAATTTACACTCTGCAACTTTAAATTTCATGTCATTTAAAATTCTGTTGGTCACTTTTCACTCAAATCATCAATGTTAGCTTGACTAAACTAATCACCCACTAAAGTTTCTTGATCCATCAATCCTCGTGGGATCGACCTCACTCACGTGAGTTTTATTACTTGATGCGACCCGGTACACTTGCCGGTTAGTTTCGGGTGTTTTGGAAATTCGTTTTTTCCAAAAATTTTCCCATCAAGTTTTTGGCGCCGTTGCCGGGGATTGAGTTAGACCAACAATGATTAAGTGGGTGAGAAGTCTAGATTAAGCATTTTCTTTGTTTTTGTTCTTGAAACCAAGGTGTTTGTGTTTTTGCCTCACTAAGCAAATATCATCTGAAACATGAATTTCAATTTTATTTGGTGTTGTGTTTTACAAAATTCAAATGGAGTTCAACTCATCTTTTGATCAAACAAATTTTATGGGATATTACCCACCATCACCAATCTCTAATGGTGGCTGGAAATATCACCAAGAGAATACATATTCTGAGCACTCCAATTCATGGAGACTTGCTTCAGAGACACAAGATGAGCAAAAAATTCATATGGGATACCAACCACCACCACAAAATGATTCATATCATTATCCTCATGGTGGATGGAAGCATCATCAAAGAATGGAAGAGCATCCACCCTCACGTCCCAGTCTCTCATTTGAAAGTTCTTCATCACTTGATTATGATTACTCTCAACCTTCATCTCTTGAACCAACAGATGAGGATTAGTTTCAAGCCATTGAAATACATAGAAAACTCGTGGAAAGATACACACAACCCCAATCCTGGAAAGAATTTGTATTCAAGAAGATGAATGAGTCCTCAGAGCAATCAAGGGGGAACTTAGAACCATCAAACAGTGAAGATGAAGACCAATTTGTGAGTGAGGAAGTGGAAAAACAAGATGAGGAGGCTACTGCATCAAGTGAACTTTCAATGAAGAATGAGGTGGTTAAAAATGAAACTACACTTGAGATGACAAAGGAACATGAAGAATCACAACTCTCACAAATTTCCCTGACCCAAGAACTCTCGACAATTGAATCTGTGATTGAAAAATATGAAGAGGAGATGAAGAAATGTTGGGAAAATCAACAAACCTCCTCAATGAAAAAGCTATTAAGTCAAATGTTGGGTGCAAGGGAGGAAGTGGAAGAGCAAGAAAGTGAGAAAGACAACCAAAGAATTCCGAACTCAAGTGAAGCAGAGAAGTACATGAAGGAAGAATCCACAGAACCACCATTGCAAGAGACTCTTGATGAAGACAAAACTCCAATAATCACACAGCAACCAAGTCGTAAATTCAAGGAAGTGAAGGCAATTAACAAAAGCACCAAGAAGAGGATTGTGACCAAGCTACAAAAGACAATATTCATGAAGAAAAGAAGGTCAACTCCAAGCAATCCTCCCCCTGATCCAGCAAGCAAGCTCAATCAAGCCATTAACAAAAGAAAGCTTGCTGAGGAGAGACCAAGACAGGGGGTAATAGCTGAATCTTCTCCTCCCTTGAGGTCATTCCTCTTAACAAACTGGAAGAAGAGGAAGAAAGTAAAGAACAACATGCCAACAGTAGGTAACGTTTCTCTTCTATGCTTTGTCTTCTTTCTTTGCTTTGTTTAAATTCAATAAATTGGCATATGGTTACATTCTAAGTTTGGTGTTGCCTTGCAACAAATTATTTTCAATCTTTTTGGATGATTGCATCAAATCAAAAAATGAAAGTGACACACCAAGATTCTAAGTTTGGTGTGCCACTTATTTTCTATGCAATTCATTCAAGCAACACTACTTGTTTGTATAATCATAATGCCTCTGCAGTTTTATTTTTCTCTTTTAATCTGACACTTTTTCATTCTACTTTCTTTAGACATTTTTCTGTTTTTAAATGCTTTCATTTTAGTTTGCTTATTTACTGTGTTTGTTAATACATTACCAAGAGAGCTTTATTCATGACAGATTCTTAGCTTGGTGATTGCACTTAACAAAGAACAGTTTTACTTACTTAGTTTTAATTCAAATAAATTGACATATGATTGCGTTCTAAGTTTGGTGTTGCTATGCAACAAAATTTGGTTCTAATTCCTACAAGATACTTGCATTAATTCCAAGTGAAAGTGTCACACTAAGTTTGGTGTGCCACTTATCTTTTATGCAATGTATTGTGCTCACCTTCTTAAGTTTGCAATCACAATGTCTCTGTCTCTTGTGCCTTGATTATTATCTTTAATTTGGCTTGCTTAGGACACATGTACTACTAACTTTTCATTGTGTAAGACACTCATGATCCATCTTAGCTCCATAGCCATGGTTCTAATTGTTGCTTGAGGATGAGCAAGCATTCTGAGTTTGGCAAGGGAAGGAGGAAGAATAGAGGAAAAAGGACAACAATAATGAAGATAAACTACAAGGTTGTAGAGTTCCTTTTCTCCTCATTTGTTTCCAGCACTTAAATTGCATGATTGTCTTCATCCTTTCTGTTTACATGTGTGTATGAATAAAGCATGACTTGAATCTTGATTTGCAACATGGTGCTGTGTCATTATGATTACCAACTTGAGTTTTTTGAATTCAAAAGCAACAAAGTATCATGATCATAAACAAACAAGGCATTAAAGAAGATTTTAGCATGTGCATAAAAGTATTGGGAAGCTAGTATGTTTGATTGTTGCTTAATTGCATTAGATTTTACTTAATTGAAGTTTTCATCTAGCACGTTTTGTGAAATCTTTTAAAATCATGAAAACCTTGAAAGCAAATGCAAAATAAAGCAAGAAAAGAAAAAGGGAAAGAATGAGAAAGCTGAAGGCTCTGAGTACCAATGGCAATTTATTTGTTAAGTGCTTGTGGTGTTTATGTATCAAGCCAAATGCTTGAAAACAAAACACTTAGAAGTCAAGGTTAGGCTCAAAGTGCAAAAGCACTCCCTCAAAGCTCAAGGCTCTGAGCATCAATGATTAGAGAGTCAAGAAAAGAAAAGAAACAAATGAGCTTAATGAAGTCCTCTAATCAAATGCTTGTGGTGCTTATGTATCAAGTGGTAATACTTGAAAACAAAGCATTTAGAAGTTGTAGCTTTGTTATCAACTCATGGGGGAAAGCACCCATAAGGAGAAGCTAATAAAAAAAATCAAAAGCTTGTTTCAAGGAAGAAATATAAGAGAAAGACTTCATAAATTGAGCTAGATGGAAGCATCAATCATTTACATTTCTTTTGTGATTGTAGCATGCTTAGAAAACTAGCTTACCATGAACATTGAGTTGCTATTCTTCTTACCTTGGATTGTCAATCTCTATTGCATGATTCTTTTCTTGCTTGGGGACAAGCAAGGTTTAAGTTTGGTGTTGTGATGACATGTCATCATGTCATGTTTTTCTATGCTTTTTCATGCAAGAAATTTATGATCAGTGCTTAAATATTGCATTCTTTGGTGCTTAAATGGTATATTTCTTTGATCTTTTGATTTGATAAACTTTGTAGGAAATAAGAAGAAAAAGAAGCAAAAAGAGCACAAAATAAGCTAAAAAGAAGAAAAGAGGAATTTTGGACACACTTTGAAGTTGGATCACACTTTGGAGGCTTAGGCCACGCTTCTAAAAGCGTGGCCCATAACCAAATCAAGGAAGAGAAGCGTGGCCCAAAGGAAGAGAAGCGTGGCCCAAAGGAAGAAAAGCGTGGCTCAAAACAAAGAGCAAGAGAGGACAAAAAGCTTGAGCCAAAGTTTGCCTCAAACTTTAGCTCAAACTTTTGGGAGAAAAGCTTGAGCCAACGTTTGCCTCAAACTTTTTGGCAAACGTTGGCATCACAAAACAAACACCCTGGAGGAAAAAGCTTGCGCCAACGTTTGCCTCAAGCTTTTTGGCAAACGTTGGCGCCATACCACAACAGCCTGAAGGGGTATACTTCCAACAAGAATAACTTGAGCTACAGAGCTCCAAATGAGGTGATTCAAAAAGCAATGGAAAGTAGGAATCGAGAGCTTTCCAAGCATATATGGCACTGCATGGTGGACACTAAAATTGAGGGAGAAAACTGCCCTGCAATGAGCATAAATGAACATGGTGGCAACCTGCAGTGAGGCCAACTGACCTCTGCACCTTCGACGGAGTATAACTCGAGCTGTAGAGCTCCAAATGATGCGCTTCCAACGGCATTGGAAAGTAGACATTCAGGGCTTTCCAACAATGGATAATAGTATGGGGTGGACAATATGTTTGAGCCTCCAGAACTGGCGTTTTCGACCACGTTTGAGACAAACTTTACCTCAAACGCTGCACACCAAGGCCAGCGACCTTGTCCTCTTCAAATGAGCATAACTTGAGTTGTAAATGTCCAATTGAGGTGATTCTAATTGGGTTAGAAAGCTGACATTCAGAGCTTTCTAACCATATATAATAGTCTATAGTGGGAATGAAATTTGCAATGTTGACAAGCAGACAAAGTAGTACCCCAACATGCATGCAAGAAGGCCCAACGTTTGGCTAAAAGTTTGACCTCAAACTTTAGCCCAAATGTTGGTAGCAGTAAATAAGGGCAGCTGGTATAAAAAGTTTGAGTAAAAGTTTGCCTCAAACTTTTACTCAAACTTTTATGATTCATGGCCCGGTTCACAATGGGTTTCTCTCCAACTCCAAGAGCAATCAACAGAGGCTTTTGTCAACCCAATTCCATCAAGAGCAAGGGCCCAATTGACACCACTCAAAGGCACAAGAGATAGTTAGAATAGAAATTTTATTTTAATTGTAATTTGTTTTGAATTTCATTTTCATTTTGTAAAAATGCCTATAAATAGGCATCTGTTTCATTTTTATTAGGGAGGCGAGCTCCACTAGGGAGCATTAGGAATATAGAACTCTCTCTCTTTAGTTTTTCTGTTTGTTTTAAATCTTGGGTTGAGAATTGAAGAAATTCTGTTTCAATCTCACCTTGAGAATTCTCTCTGTTTTCTTCTTCTGCAATTTTAATTTCTCCTCTACTACAAGTTCCTTTGCTGCAAGTTTACAATTTAATTTACATTGAGCTTGATTTTGATCTTTGGTTCTTATTGCTTTCTGTTCTCACTGAATTCAATTTACATTCAAGCAATTTAATTCTTCTGCAAGTGCTCTGCATTTTACATTTCTGTTCATGATCTGATTTACTTTTCCTGCAAGTTTAATTTTCTCTAAGCTTTGATCTATTGCTCTCTTTAATTTCCAGCACCCACTCCCCTTTACATTTAATGCAATTTTACTTTTCTTGCAATTTAAGATTCTTGCAATTTACATTTCTTGCTCTTTAAGTTACTCGCCAATTTACACTCTGTAACTTTAAATTTCATGTCATTTAAAATTCTGTTGGTCACTTTTCACTCAAATCATCAATGTTAGCTTGACTAAACTAATCACCCACTAAAGTTGCTTGATCCATCAATCCTCATGGGATCGACCTCACTCACGTGAGTTTTATTACTTGATGCGACCCGGTACACTTGCCGGTTAGTTTCGGGTGTTTTGGAAATTCGTTTTTTTCCAAAAATTTTCCCATCAATAGGGTGGGTTTGGGTGGGAAATTGATTTTGAATTTTGAAGGTAGGTGGAGTTTATGGGGTAGGTTTATAGGGAAGAGTGGATGGATGTGAGTGGTGAAGTGGTAATAGGGAAGAGAGATTGAGGTGATTGGTGAAGAGTTTTGGGGAAGAGTGTTTATGGGATTGTGTGAAAGAGGGGTGAGAAGAAGTGAGTGGAGGTAGGTGGGGATCCTGTGGGATCCATAGATCCTGAGGTGATCTTGTGGGGTTCACAGATCCTGAGGTGTTCAAGGATTTACAACCTTGCACCAAATTGGGCATGCAAAATGCCCTTGCACACAACTTCTGGGCGTTGAACACCCATTTGTTGCCCATTTCTGGCGTTGAACGCCAGAACCATGCTTGTTCTGGGCGTTCAGCGCCAGCTCTTCTCCAGGGTGCAATTCTGGCGTTCAAACGCCCAGATGCTACACATTTTGGGCGTTCAGCGCCAGAACCATGCTCTGTTCTGGCGTTTAAACGCCAGTGAGATCCTCCTCCAGGGTGTGATTTTTCTTCTGCTGTTTTTTTTATTCCGTTTTCAATTTTTTTATTTATTTTGTGACTCCACATGATCATGTACCTAATAAAACATGAAAAACCATGAAAATAAAAATTAGATAAAAATTGGGTTGCCTCCCAACAAGCACTTCTTTAATGTCAATAGCTTGACAGTGGGCTCTCATGGAGCCTCACAGATGTTCAGAGCATTGTTGAGACTCTCTAACACCAAACTTAGAGTTTGGATATGAGAGTTCAACACCAAACTTAGAGTTTGGTTGTGGCCTCCCAACACCAAACTTAGAGTTTGATTGTGGGGGCTCTGGTTGACTCTGTTTTGAGAGAAGCTTTTTATGCTTCCTCTCTATGTTTACAGAAGGATGTCCTTGAGTTTTAAACTCAAGGGAGTCCTCATTCAATTGAAGGACTAGTTCACCTCTGTCAACATCAATCACAGCTCTTGCTGTGGCTAGGAAGGGTCTTCCAAGGATGATGGATTCATCCTCATCCCTCCCAGTATCTAGGACTATGAAATCAACAGGGATGTAAAGGCCTTCAACCTTTACTAACACGTCCTCTACTTGTCCATAAGCCTGTTTTCTTGAATTGTCTACCATCTCTAATGAGATTTTAGTAGCTTGCACCCCATAGATTCCCAGTTTCTCTATCATAGAGAGGGGCATGAGGTTTATCCCTGAACCAAGGTCACACAGAGCCTTATCAAAGATCATGTTGCCTATGGTACAAGGTATTATAAACTTTCCAGGATCCTGTTTCTTCTGAGGCAATGTCAGTTGATCCAGATCACTTAGTTCATTGGAGAACAAGGGAGGTTCATCTTCCCAAGTCTCAATACCAAATAATTTGGTATTCAGCTTCATGATTGCACTAAGAAACTTGGCAGCTTGCTCTTCAGTAACATTCTCATTCTCTTCAGAAGAGGAATACTCATCAGAGCTCATGAATGGTATAAGGAGGTTCAATGGAATCTCTATGGTCTCTAGATGAGTCTCAGATTCCTTTGGTTCCTCAGAGGGAAACTCCTTATTGATCACTGGACGTCCCAGGAGGTCTTCCTCCTTGGGATTCACGTCCTCTCCCTCCCTTACAGGTTTGGCCATGGTAATTAATTCAATGGCCTTGCACTCTCCTTTTGGATTCTCTTCTGTTATTGCTTGGGAGAGTACTAGGAGGGATTTCAGTGATCCTTTTACTCAGCTGGGCTACTTGTGCCTCCAAATTTCTAATGGATGACCTTGTTTCATTCATGAAACTCACAGTGGCCTTAGATAGATCAGAGACTAAGTTTGCTAAATTAGAGGTATTTTGTTCAGAGTTCTCTGTCTGTTGCTGAGTGGATGATGGAAAAAGTTTACTATTGTTAAACCTATTTCTTCCACCATTATTAAAGCCTTGTTGAGGCTTTTGTTGATCCTTCCATGAGAAATTTGGATAATTTCTCCATGATGGATTATAGGTGTTTCCATGAGGTTCACCCATATAATTTACCTCTGCTATTGTAGGGTTCTCAGGATCATAGGCCTCTTCTTCAGAAGGTGCCTCTTGAGTACTGTTGGATGCAGCTTGCATTCCATTCAGACTCTGAGAAATCATATTGACTTGCTGAGTCAATATTTTGTTCTGAGCCAATATGGCATTCAGAGTATCAATTTCAAGAACTCCCTTCTTCTGAGGCGTCCCATTACTCACAGGATTCCTCTCAGAGGTGTACATGAACTGGTTGTTAGCAACCATGTCAATGAGTTCTTGAGCTTCTGCAGGCATTTTCTTTAGGTGAATGGATCCACCTGCAGAAGTATCCAATGACATCTTAGATAACTCAAACAGACCATCATAGAATATATCCAGGATAGTCCATTCTGAAAGCATGTCAGAAGGACACTTTTTGGTCAGTCCTTTGTATCTCTCCCAAGCTTCATAGAGGGATTCACCTTCTTTCTGTCTGAAGGTTTGAACATCCACTCTAAGCTTACTCAGCTTTTGAGGAGGAAAGAACTTGCCTAAGAAAGCCTTGACCAGCTTATCCCAGGAGTTCAGGCTATCTTTAGGTTGAGAGTCCAACCATACTCTAGCTCTGTCTCTTACAGCAAAAGGGAAAAGCATGAGCTTGTAGACTTCAAGATCTACTCCATTAGTCTTAACAGTATCACATATCTGCAAGAATTCAGTTAAGAACTGAAAAGGATCTTCAGATGGAAGTCCATGAAACTTGCAGTTCTGCTGCATCAGAGAAACTAGCTGAGGTTTCAGCTCAAAATTGTTTGCTCTAATGGTAGGGATGGAGATGCTTCTTCCATGTAAATTGGAATTAGGTGCAGTAAAGTCACCAAGCATCCTCCTTGCATTATTATTATTTTCGGCTGCCATCTCCTCTTCTTGTTCGAAAATTTCTGAAAGGTGCTTGCTGGATTGTTGTAATTTAGCTTCTCTTAGTTTTCTCTTCAGAGTCCTTTCAGGTTCTGGATCTGCTTCAACAAGAATTTTCTTGTCCTTGCTCCTGCTCATATGACAAAGAAGAGGGCACAGAAAAATAATAATAATAGGGATCCTTTTTACCCAAGTATAGAGGTTCCCTTTAGGTGAGTGGAAGAAAAGGAGAAGAAAAGAATGTAATGTAATGAAAGAAACACAAGGGTGAGGAGAGCAGAGATGTGAGATGAAGAGAGAAGGAGAATTTTCGAAAATTATTTTTGAAAAAGAGTTAGTGATTTTCGAAAATTGTTTTTGAAAAAGGTTAGTAATTTTCGAAGATTAAAATAAAAAATTAGAATAATAAATTAATTAAAAAGAAATTTTGAAAAAGAGGGGAGATATTTTCGAAATTTAGAGAAAGAGAGTTAGTTAGGTGATTTTGAAAAAGATAAGAAACAAACAAAAAGTTAGTTAGTTAGTTGAAATAAATTTGAAAATCAATTTTGAAAAGATAAGAAGATGAGAAGTTAGAAAAGATATTTTAAAATCAAATTTTGAAAAAGATAAGATAAGAAGATATTTTTGAAAAGATATGATTGAAATTAGTTTTGAAAAAGATTTGATTTTTTTAAAATCACAATTAATGACTTGATTCACAAGAAATCACAAGATATGATTCTAGAACTTAAAGTTTGAATCTTTCTTAACAAGTAAGTAACAAACTTGAAATTTTTGAATCAAAACATTAATTGATGATGTTATTTTCGAAAATTATGTGATAAAGATAAGAAAAAGATTTTTGAAAAATATTTTTAAAATTTTCAAAAATAACTAAGAAAAATGAAAAAGATTTGATTTTTGAAAAAGATTTTGAAAAAGATAAGATTTTTAAATTGAAAATTTGATTTGACTCATAAAAACAAGATTTTTAAAAATTTTTGAAAAAGTCAAATCCAATTTTCGAAATTTTAAGGGAGAAAAAGGGAAAGATTTTTTTTTTTATTTTTGAATTTTTATGATGAGAGAGAAAAAATTAAAACATCATTTTCATGTTTTTCTCTTTTCTTTTTGGATCAAAACAAGGAATGCATGCAAGAACACTATGAATGTCAAGATGAACACCAAGAACACTTTGAAGATCATGATGAACATCAAGAACATATTTTTGAAAATTTTTATATGCAAAGAAAACATGCAAGACACCAAACTTAGAAATCTTTCATGTTTAGACTCTATGGATGCAAAAATGCACATGAAAAACAAGAAAATATGCAAAACAAGAAAACATCAAGATCAAACAAGAAGACTTACCAAGAACAACTTGAAGATCATGAAGAACACTATGAATGCATGATTTTTTCGAAAAATGCAAGATGAACATGCAATTGACACCAAACTTTCAACTTGACTCAAGACTCAAACAAGAAACATGAAATATTTTTGAAATTTTTTTTGATTTTATGATTTTTTTTGTATTTTTATTGTATATTTTTCGAAAATTATTTGAAAAAGAAAAATTGGGATTCCAGAAAATTTTAATATGAATTCCAGGAATCTTGTATTCTTATTCTAAAGCTCCAATCTGAGGGTTAGGCATGGCTTAATAGCTAGCCAAGCTTTAGTATGTAACTCAGACATGACACAGCTGACATACCAATTAACCTGCCTCTATGCTGATGGTTGGAAGCCCTTATCCAAAAGAATTAGACATGGCTTTACAGCCAGCCAGGCTTCAACATGCTTCATAAAACTCTAGAATTCATTCTTAAAAATTCTGAAGAAAAATATATTTTTGAAAACATTTATTTTAAAATATTTTTTTTTCAAAAACAAAGGAGAAAATTTTTGGAAGATTTTTGAAAAATTTTTTTGAAAACTTTTTGAAAATAAGAAGAAAATTACCCAATCTAAGCAACAAAATGAACCGTCAGTTGTCCAAACTCGAACAATCCCCGGCAACGACGCCAAAAACTTGGTGCACGAAATTGTGATCTCAGGCAACGGCGCCAAAAACTCTATACGCACGTCTTAATAAATTGTTTTTCATTCACAACTTCGATACAACTAACCAGCAAGTGCACTGGGTCGTCCAAGTAATAAACCTTACGTGAGTAAGGGTCGATCCCACGGAGATTGTTGGTATGAAGCAAGCTATGGTCACCTTGTAAATCTCAGTCAGGCGGATATAAAATAGTTATGGAGTTTTTGAAAATTAATAATAAAATAAGGATAGAAATACTTATGTAGATCCTTGGTGAGAATTTCAGATAAATGCATGGAGATGCTTTCGTTCCTCTAAACCTCTGCCTTCCTGCTGTCTTCATCCAATCAGTCTTACTCCTTTCTATGGCTGGCTTTATGTAAGGACATCACCGTTGTCAATGGCTACTTTTGATCCTCTGTGGAAAATGGTCCGATGCGCTGTCACTGCATGGCTAATCGTCTGGAGGCGTCACCCTTGCCACTGGCTGCATCCTATCCTCTTGTGAAAATGGTCCAAATGCTCTGTCACAGCACGACTAATCATCTGAGGTTCTCGATCATACTGGAATAGGATTCACCCTCCTTTTGCGTCTGTCACTACGCCCAACACTCGCGAGTTTGAAGTTCGTCACAGTCATTCAATCCCAGAGTCCTATTCGGAATACCACAGACAAGGTTTAGACTTTCCGGACTCTCATGAATGCCGCCATCAATCTAGTTTATACCACGAAGATTCTGATTAAGAGATCCAATAGATACTCATTCAATCTAAAGTAGAACGGAAGTGGTTGTCAGGCACGCGTTCATAGGGAATGATGATGATTGTCATGTTCATCACATTCAGGTTGAAGTGCGAATGAATATCTTAGAAGCGGAATAAGTTGAATTGAATAGAAAAACAGTAGTACTTGCATTAATCTTTGAGGAACAGCAGAGCTCCACACCTTAATCTATGGAGTGTAGAAACTCTACCGTTGAAAATATATAAGTGAAAGGTCCAGGCATAGCCGAATGGCCAGCCCCCAAAACGAGATCATAGGATCAAAATACAATCCATGATGATCCGAAGATGTCAAATACATTAGTAAAAAGTCCTATTTATACTAAACTAGTTACTAGGGTTTACAGAAGTAAGTAATTGATGCATAAATCCACTTCCGGGGCCCACTTGGTGTGTGCTTGGGCTGAGCTTGAATGTTACACGTGCAGAGGCTCTTTCTGGAGTTTAACGCCAGGTTGTAACGTATTTCTGGCGTTCAACTCTGGTTTGTGACGTGTTTCTGGCGTTTAACTCTAGACAGCAGCGTAGAACTGGCGTTCAACACCCTTTTACATCGTCTAAACTTGGCCAAAGTATGGACTATTATATATTGCTGGAAAGCCCTGGATGTATACTTTCCAACGCAATTGGAAGCGCGCCATTTTGAGTTCTGTAGCTCCAGAAAATCCACTTTGAGTGCAGGAAGGTCAGAATCCAACAGCATCAGTAGTCCTTCTTCTACCTCTGAATCTGATTTTTGCTCAAGTCCCTCAATTTCAGCCAGAAAATACCTGAAATCACAGAAAAACACACAAACTCATAGTAAAGTCTAGAAATGTGAATTTAACATAAAAACTAATGAAAATATCCCTAAAAGTAACTAGATTCTACTAAAAACATTGTCAAAAAGCGTATAAATTATCCGCTCATCAGTTGTGCACGCGCACACATTAGAAATCATAAAATTCTGTAGCTTAGTAGAATTTCAGATTTTTAACACTAACTTTGAATGATCATAACTTCGTCTACAAAATTTCAAATTTTACAAACTTTATATCAATTTAAAGGGTTTTCAAAGATCTTTAATTCTAAATAAATTTCATCAAATTTTGAAAACCGAAGCAAAAGTTATAATCAGACAAAGTTTACCAAAAATCCCTTTTTACCCAACTTTCACATATACCCAAATCTACCAAATCCACAAGCCACATCCAACTAGATCAATACCAAAAGTCCATTTACAGCACAATTTACCCTCTTGGGTTACCATTCACCATTTTCAATCACCAAACCCCAAGTATATAGCTCTAAAATCAATCCTCCATCAACACATTCACCAATCATCACTTTATCTCTATAAATTCTCATTTTCATCCTCCTTCATACATTACATTAATATCCATCAATATGCAGTCATTCAAAATCATAAATCATCATATCTCAACATCATCATTTCTCAACATAGCAACATCAATCCAACATACAACATCACTCAACTATCATCAACAACCATATAAACCCAACCTATCCTATAGGTCACTAGCCTAAGTGTCCATGAATATTATATACTACATAGAGAAAACCCCAGATATGCATGAAAACCCCAGATTGAGCCCAAGATAAGCTTTCAATCACAATCTAAGCCACCAAGAATCTCCAACAAGCATCAACAAGCTCCAAACTCACCATAATCAAGCTATATATACATAAATCATCATAAATCAACCTAGGGCTCATTATAATTGAAATTTCACAAGAGTTTCAATGCCTCTTACCTTGCCCAACAGTTTTGGAAGCCAAAACCAACATCAATCAAAGGCTAGAGTGTACCTAAACACCCAAAAATCACAAAACCTCACTTAGCCAAAACCCTATATTTTCGAAACTTTGAAGAGAAGAACTGAGAAGATTTCGTGGTTACCTCTCCAGTTTCTTGGATGGGTTTTGTAGAGCTCTTCACAAGGAACGCGTAGTCGCAAACGGTACGGCGATCGGAGCTCTGTAGCTCAAGATATGAGCTTGATAAGTTGGAAGTGAATAGTGACAATGGAGTTCTCTTCTCCTTCTCTTCTCAGCTGGTTGTGGGTGTGTTTGAGTGTGTTATGGTTGTTTGGGTTCATTAAATGAACCTTATATATGTTGGGCTTAGGCCTAACTTGGGCCTGGTTCAATCCGTTAGCGGTTTTAGCCCGTTTGGTCCAACTTCGGGCCAAACCTTTAAAATTAACGTCCGGTTTTCCATTTCTAATATTTTCTAAGGTTTTTGACGGTTTTCACTTTTTCTCGTGCGATACCGGGCAGACTTGAACCGGTTCAATCGGGTTCAACTGCCAGTTTATGGTTTTTTACGATTTTTTGCAGAAAGCACATTTTCTGACTCAGAAAAACCCACTGAGTCCAAAAATCACCTTTAAATCCTCTAATTCTCACTCTAACTTTTTGGAATCTAATTTGGGCATTATAATCACTTAATTAATCGGTTAATTAGTTGCGGTTCTTATATTGTGAATATTGTGAATAGCTTATTTTTGGTTGATTGTGCATATTTTGCTTTGCTTATTTCTTTGCTATTGTGAATATGTTAATGTGTGAATATCTTTCTTTTTAGTTGCTATTGTGAATATGTTGATATTGTGAATATATTTTTCTTATTTGCTTTTTGTTTTTCTTGTTGGGAGCTCAAAGCATTTTGGACACTCCATCCAAGCTTGGTGCAATCAGTTGGGAATTTTGGAGATTCAAGCATTGTTGGAAGCTCCAAGATGAATATAAGCACAAGCTTCCTTGGTTAGAGCTCTCCATAAGTCCAACTTAAGGACATTAAACTAAAGTGCTAGGTGGGAGACACCCCACCATGGTAACATTGTTCTTACCCTTTTCTTGTTTATAATTTTGGTTTGTTGCATGTTTGTTTCCTTTAAGTTAGCTTAGAATTAGTTCAATTTTGAGATTTGATAGGTTAATTTTGGCTGGGTTCTTGCATGTTTTGGTGTTGAGTTTTGATTGAGCTAAGGCTTGATACCTTAGATTTTGAAACAAAAAAATTTTGAAAAACAGGGCATCTGTGTGCATGCACACTTGTGTGTGTGCACACAACTTCTATTTTCTGCTTTCTGTGCATGCGCACCTGATGAGCGGATAATTTATACCCTTTTTGGCATTGTTTTTACATAGTTTTTAGTATGTTTTAGTTACTTTTTATTATATTTTTATTAGTTTTTATGCAAAAATCACATTTCTGGACTTTACTATGAGTTTGTGTATTTTTCTGTAATTTCAGGTATTTTCTGGCTGAAATTAGGGGATCTGAGCAAAAGTCTGATTCAGAGGCTGAGAAAGGACTGCAGATGTTGTTGGATTCTGACCCTCCTGCACTCGAAGTAGATTTTCTAGAGCTACAGAAGCCCCATTGGCATGATCTTAATTGCGTTGGAAAGTAGACATCTTGGGCTTTTCATATTTTGCCCGAGATTTGATGGCCCAAACTGGCGTTCAAACGCCCACCTAAGACCCTTTTCTGGAGTAAAACGCCAAAACTGGCACCAGAACGGGAGTTAAACGCCCAAACTAGCACCTAAGCTGGCGTTTAACTCCAAGAATGGCCTATGCATGTGAAAGCTTCAATGCTCAGCCCAAGCACACACCAAGTGGGCCCCGGAAGTGGATTTCTGCACTATCTGCACTTAGTTACTTATTTTTTGTAATCCCTAGTAATTAGTTTAGTATAAAGAGCACTTTTTACTATTGTATTCATATCTTTTAGCTATCTCTGGAAGTTTAGTCCTTAGACTTTGGACTTGGAGTCTGGCCACACGGCCATGCCTAGACTACTTTCTCTTATGTATTTTTCAATGGTGGAGTTTCTACACCTCATAGATTAAGGTGCGGAGCTCTGCTGTTCTTCATGAATTAATGCAAGTACTATTGTTTTCTATTCAATTCACGCCTACTTCTTCTCCAAGATATACTTTTGTACTTAATTCAGTTAAGTCAGAATGAAGGGGTGACCCATGACAATCACCCATTATCTTCGTTACTCGCTTAGCCAAGATCCGCGTGCCTGACAACCACAAGTGGTCTACATGATGTTCAACATAGTCATTGGACGACAGCTGGAGTATATTCTCTTGGGTCTCTGATCCGCGATTCGCATCGTCTCTCCTGACAACAGAGCATCCGAATCTGAGATTAGAACCTTTGTGGTATAGGCTAGAACCATTCGCAGCATTCCTGAGATCCGGAAAGTCTAAACCTTGTCTGTGGTATTCCGAGTAGGATCTGGGAAGGGATGACTGTGAAGAGCTTCAAACTTGCGAATGTTGGGCGCAGTGACAGTGTGTAAAAGGATAGATAGATCCTATTCCGACGCTAGTGAGAACCGACAGATGATTAGCCGTGCGGTAGCTGTACCTGGTATTTTTCATCCGAGACGAGAAATCCGACAGTTGATTAGCCGTGCAGAGATCGTACCTGGAATTTTTCATCCGAGAGGATCATACAGCTTGCCATGGAAGGGAGCACGCATGATTGGAAGAAGACAATAGGAAAGCAGAGGTTCAGAAGCAACAAAGCATCTCCAAACACTTATATGAAATTCCCACCAATGAATTACATAAGTATCTTTATTTTATTTTATGTTTTATTTATCTTTTAATTATCAAAACCTCATAACCATTTGAATCCGCCTGACTAAGATTTACAGGATGACCATAGCTTGCTTCAAGCCGACAATCTCCGTGGGATCGACCCTTACTCACGTAAGGTATTACTTGGACGACCCAGTGCACTTGCTGGTTAGTTGTGCGGAGTTATGAAAAGTGTGAATCACAATTTCGTGCACCAAGTTTTTCGCGCTGTTGCCGGAGATTGCTCGAGTTTGGACAACTGATGGTTCATCTTGTTGCTTAGATTGGGTAATTTTATTTTATGTTTAAGCTTTTTATTATTATTTACGAAAAAAAATAAAATATGTGTTTTTGAAAAATTCATTCAAAAATTTTTAAGAATGAATTCTTGAGCTTCTTGAGATATGTTGAAGCCTGGCTGGCTGTTAACCCATGTCTAATATTTTGGACTGAGGTTTCCACTTTCCATTGTAGAAAGGACATGTCTGTAATTGTTATGCTAAAGCTTGGCTAGCCATTTGGCCATGTCTAATTCTTTTGGACCGGAGCTTTAGACTAACATTACAGGAATCCTGAAATTCTTATTAAAAATTTTGAATTTCTTTATTTTCTTTTTACAAAATAATTTTGAAAAAAAATACAAAAAAATTAATAAAACTATAAAAACCAAAAATTTTGTGTTTCCTGCCTGAGTTTAGTGTCAAATTTTAAGTTTATTGTCAATTGCATGTTTTAATTTTTCTTTAATTTTCGAAAATATATGCATTGTGTTCTTCATTGATCTTCAAGTTGTTCTTGATGATTTTCCTTGTTTGATCTTTAAATTTTCTTGTTTTGTGTCTTTTCTTGTTTTTCATATGCATTTTTGAATTCATAGTATCTAAACATTAAAAATTTCTAAGTTTGGTGTCTTGCATGTCGTTCTTTTCTTAAAAATTTTTAAAAATATGTTCTTGATGTTCATCTTGATCTTCAAAGTGTTCTTGGTGTTCATCTTGACATTCAAAGTGTTCTTGCATGCATTATTTGTTTTAATCTTAAATTCTTATGTCTTGTGTCATTTTGTTGTTTTTCTCTTTCTTCATTAATTCAAAAAATCAAAAAATAATATCTTTCCCTTATTTTACTCATAAATTTTGAAATTTTGGGTTGACTTAGTCAAAAAATTTTAAAATTTAATTGTTTCTTGTTAGTCAAGTCAAAATTTCAACTTAAAAGTTCTATCTTTTCAAATCTTTTCCAAAATCAAATCTTTTTCATTTTTCTTTCATGTTTTTTGAAAATTCTTCAAAATAAATTTTTAAAAATCTTTCTCTTAATTTTATTTCATAATTTTTGAAATCATTGCTAACATTTAATGTTTTGATTCAAAAATTTCAAGTTTGTTACTTTCCTGTTAAGAAAAGTTCAATCTTTAAATTCTAGAATCATATATTTTAGTTTCTTGTTAATCAAGTCATCAACTTTAATTTTCAAAATCAAATCTTTTTAAATTTCTTTTTCAAATCTTTTTCAAAATAAACTTCAATCATATCTTTTTCAAAATTTAATTTGAAAATCTTTTTCTAACTTCTTATCTTTTCAAAATTTGTTTTCAAATCTTTTTCAATTAACTACTTGACTTTTTGTTTGATTTTAAAAGTTTACTATTTTTTATCTTTTTCAAAACCACCTAACTACTTTTCTCTCTCTAATTTTCGAAAATTACTAACCACTTTTTCAAAATTCTTTTTAATTAACTAATTGTTTTAAATTCTAATTTTATTTTATTTCTTTTCTTAAATTCGAATTCTAACTTATAATTAAAATAAAAACAAAAATATTTTTATTTTCTTTTAATTAAAATTCGAATAACTCTCTCTCTCATCTCTTTCTATTTATTTTATTTATTTATTAACACTTCTTTTCTACTCATAATTCGAACCCTCTCCTCTCTCTGTGTTCGAATTCTTCTTATTTTCTCACAACCTCATTCTTCTATTCTTCCATTCTTCTACTCACATAAAGGAATCTCTATACTGTGACATAGAGAATTCCTCTTCTCTCTTTGTTCTTTTCTTTTTCATATGAGCAGGAACAAGGATAAGGACATTCTTGTTGAAGTTGATCCTGAACCTAAAAGGACTCTGAAGAGGAAGCTAAGAGAAGCTAAAGCACAACACTCCAGAGAGAACCTTACAGAAAAATTTTTGAAAAGAAGCAGACATGGCAGCCAAACCCAAAAACAATGGTGGAGATGCCAGGAAGATGCTTGGTGACTTTACTGCACCAACTTCAGACTTCTATGGAAGAAGCATCTCAATTCCTGCAATTGGAGCAAACAAATTTGAGCTTAAGCCTCAATTAGTTTCTCTAATGCAGCAAAATTGCAAGTTTCATGGACTTCCATTGGAAGATCCTCATCAGTTCTTAGCTGAATTCTTGCAAATCTGTGACACTGTTAAGACCAATGGGGTTAATTCTGAGGTCTACAGACTTATACTTTTCCCTTTTGTTGTAAGAGACAGAGCTAGGATATGGTTGGACTCACAACCTAAAGAAAGCCTAAACTCTTGGGAAAAGTTGGTCAATGCTTTCTTGGTCAAATTCTTTCCACCTCAAAAGATGAGCAAGCTTAGAGTGGAAGTCCAAACCTTCAGACAGAAAGAAGGTGAATCCCTCTATGAAGCTTGGAAAAGATACAAGCAATTGATCAGAAGGTGTCCTTCTGACATGCTTTCAGAATGGAGCATCCTATGTATATTCTATGATGGTCTGTCTGAATTATCCAAGATGTCCTTGGATCACTCTGCTGGTGGATCTCTTCATCTGAAGAAGACACCTACAGAAGCCCAGGAACTCATCAAAATGGTTGCAAATAACCAGTTCATATATACTTCTGAAAGAAATCCTGTGAATAATGGGATGACTCAGAAGAAAGGAGTTCTTGAGATTGATACTCTGAATGCCATATTGGCTCAGAATAAAATATTGACTCAGCAAGTCAATATGATTTCTCAGAATTTGACTGGAATGCAAGCTGCATCCGGCAGTGCTAAAGAAGCCTCCTCTGAAGGAGAAGCTTATGACCCTGAGAATCCTGCAATGGAAGAGGTGAATTACATGGGAGAATCCTATGGACACACCTATAATCCTTCATGGAAGAATCATCCTAATTTCTCATGGAAGGATCAGCAGAAGCCTAATCAAGGCTTCAATAATAATAATGGTGGGAGAAATTGGTTTGGCAATAGCAAGCCTTTTCTATCATCTTCTGAGCAACAGACAGAGAATTCTAAGCAGAACCTCTCTGACTTAGCAACCATAGTCTCTGATCTATTTAAGACCACTCTCAGTTTCATGACTGAAACAAGGTCCTCCATCAGAAATTTGGAGGCACAAGTGGGTCAGCTGAGTAAAAGAGTTACTGAAATCCCTCCTAGTACTCTTCTAAGCAATACAGAAGAGAATCCAAAGAGAGAGTGCAAGACCATCAATATGTCCAAAATGGACGAACCTGTAGAGGAGGAAGAGGCAGTGATTTACAGTGAGGAAGACCTCAATGGATGTCCACTGACTACTAAGGAGTTCCCTAATGAGGAACCAAGGGAATCTGAGGCTCATACAGAGACCATAGAGATTCCACTGAACTTACTGTTGCCATTCATGAGCTCTGATGAGTATTCTTCCTCTGAAGAGGATGAAGATATTATTGAAGAGCAAGTTGCTCTATATCTTAGAGCAATCATAAAGCTGAATGCCAAGTTATTTGGTAATGAGACTTGGGAGGATGAACCTCCATTGCTCATCAATGAACTGAATGCTTTGGTTCAACTGAAATTACCTCAAAAGAAACCGGATCCCAGAAAGTTCTTAATACCCTATACCATAGGCACCATGACCTTTAAGAAGGCTCTGTGTGACCTGGGGTCAGGTATAAACCTCATGCCACTCTCTGTAATGGAGAAACTAGGGATCTTTGAGGTATAAACTGCAAGAATCTCACTAGAGATGGCAGACAAATCAAGGAAACAAGCTTATGGACTTGTAGAGGATGTCTTAGTGAAGGTTGAAGGCTTGCACATCCCTGCTGATTTCATAATCCTAGACACTGGGAAGGAAGAGGATGAATCCATTATCCTTGGAAGACCCTTCCTAGCCACAGCAAAAGCTATGATTAATGTGGACAGAGGAGAGTTAGTCCTTCAATTGAATGAGGACTACCTTGTGTTTAAGGCTCAAGGATCTTCTTTTGTAACCATGGAGAGGAAGCATGAAAAGCTTCTCTCAATACAGAGTCAAACAGAGCCCCCACACTCAACTTCTAAGTTTGGTGTTGGGAGGCCACCATTAAGCTCCGAGTCTTTGTGAAACTCTCTAAGAGCTCACTGTCAAGCTATTGACATTAAAGAAGCGCTTATTGGGAGGCAACCCAATATT
Source organism: Arachis hypogaea (assembly GCF_003086295.3). Lineage (NCBI taxonomy): Eukaryota > Viridiplantae > Streptophyta > Magnoliopsida > Fabales > Fabaceae > Arachis > Arachis hypogaea. The sequence continues at coordinate 45,775,312 of NC_092046.1, read as the reverse complement.
ATTTAATTATATTTATATATTTATTTTCCATTGTCATGTTATGTTTTCTTTAGGTAGATGATCATGTAGAGTCACAAAAACAGCTACAGAATTAAAGCAAAATAAAAACAGCATCAAAATTAGCACACCTTGGAGGACAGGCTTACTGGCGTTTAAATGCTAGTAAAGATAGCAGAATGGGCATTTAACGCCCAATCTAGCAGCATTCTGGGCGTTAAACGCTAGAATTGGCAGGCAGACTGGCGTTTAGCACCAGAAAAGGGTGTCTGGTGTCTGGCTGGCATTAAACGCCAGAATTGGCAGACAGACTGGCATTTAACGCCAGAAAAGGTAGCAGAGTTGGCATTAAACGCCAGAAATGGCACACAGAGGGTGTTTAAACGCCAGAAAGGTGCATGAAGCAGAATTTTTTGACACCTCAGGATCTGTGGACCCACAGGATCCCCACCTACCCCAACTCTTTTTCTCTCCTTTTCACACATTTTCATAACATTCTTCCCCAAAATAACCTCCACAATCACCTCTATTTCTCCTCCAAAACCATCATACAACCCACCTACCCCCTTGGCCGAACCATTCACACACCTTCATCTCCTCCATTTCTTCTTTTTCTACTCATTTCTTTCTTCTTTTGCTCGAGTACGAGCAAACTTTTAAGTTTGGTGTGGAAAAAAGTTTTACTTTTTATTTTTTTATAACCATTAATGGCACCTAAGGCCGGAGAAACCTCTAGGAAGAGGAAAGGGAAGGCAATTGCTTCCAACTCCGAGTCATGGGAGAAAGAAAGATTCATCTCAAAAGCCCATCAATAGAAAGAGGATGGAGCAAACAAGAGAGCCCACTCATGGACCTCAACAAGAGCTTGAGGAAATTCCTTATCAAGAAATACCTGAGATGCCTCAAGGGGTACACTTTCCTCCAAACAATTATTGGGAGCAACTCAACACCTCTTTAGGAGAATTGAGTTCCAACATGGAGCAACTAAGGATGGAGCACCAAGAGCACTCCATTATCCTCCATGAAATCAGAGAGGACCAAAGAGCTATGAGAGAGGAGTAACAAAGGCAAGGAAGAGATATTGAGGAGCTAAAGCACTCCATAGGATCTTCAAGAGGAAGAACTAGCCGCCGTCACTAAGGTGGACCCGTTCTTTAATTTTCTTGTTCTTATTTTTCTATTTTTTGGTTTCTATGCCTTATGCTCTGTCTATGTTTTTTTGTCTTTATTACATGATCATTAGTATTTAGTGTCTATGTCTTAAAGCTATGAATGATTCCATGAATCTTTCACCTTTCTTAAATGAAAAATATTTTCTGAAAAAGAAAAAAAAAGTACATGAATTTTGAAATTTATCTTGAAATTAGTTTAACTGTTTTGATGTGGTGGCAATACTTCTAGCCTTCTGAATGAATTCTTGAACAGTGCATATTTTTTATAGTGAAGTTTATGAATGTTAAAATTGTTGGCTCTTGAAAGAATAATGAAAAAAGAAAAATGTTGTTAAAAATCTGAAAAATCATAAAATTAATTCTTGAAGCAAGAAAAAGCAGTGAAAAACACAAAAGCTTGCAAAAAAAAATATGCAAAAAATAAAGAAAAAGAAAGAAAAAGAAAAAGCAAGCAGAAAAAGCCAATAACCCTTTAAACCAAAAGGCAAGGGTAAAAAGGATCCAAGACTTTGAGCATTAATGGATAGGAGGGCCCAAAGGAATAAAATCCTGGCCTAAGCGGCTAAACCAAGCTGTCCCTAACCATGTGCTTGTGGCGTGAAGGTGTCAAATAAAAAGCTTGAGACTGAGCACTTAAAGTCATGGTCCAAAGAAAAAAGAGTGTGCTTAAGAGCTCTGGGCACCTCTAACTGGGGACTCTAGCAAAGCTGAGTCACAATCTGAAAAGGTTCACCCAGTTATGTGTGTGTGTGGCATTTATGTATCCGGTGGAAATACTGGAAAACAAAATGCTTAGGGCCACGGCCAAGACTCATAAAGTAGCTATGTTCAAGAATCAACATACTAAACTAGGAGAATCAATAACACTATCTGAATTCTGAGTTCTTATGGATGCCAATCATTCTAAACTTCAAAGGATAAAGTGAGATACCAAAACTGTTCAGAAGCAAAAAGCTACTAGCCCCGCTCATCTAATTAAAACTAATCTTCATTGATAATTTTGGAATTTATTGTATTTTATCTTCTTTTTATCCTATTTTGTTTTTAGTTTCTTGGAGACAAGTAACAATTTAAGTTTGGTGTTGTGATGAGCGGATAATTTATACCCTTTATGGCATTGTTTTTACATAGTTTTCAGTATGTTTTAGTTACTTTTTATTATATTTTTATTAGTTTTTATGCAAAAATTACATTTCTGGACTTTACTATGAGTTTGTGTTTTTTTCTGTAATTTCAGGTATTTTCTGGCTGAAATTGGGGGATCTGAGCAAAAGTCTGATTCAGAGGCTGAGAAAGGACTGCAGATGCTGTTGGATTCTGACCCTCATGCACTCGAAGTGGATTTTCTAGAGCTACAAAAGCCAATTGGCGCGATCTCAATTGCGTTGGAAATTAGACATCTTGGGCTTTCCAGAAATGTATAATAGTCTATATTTTGCCTCAGATTTGATGGCCCAAACTGGTGTTCAAACGCCCACCTGAGACCCTTTTCTGGAGTAAAACGCCGGAACTGGCACCAGAACTGGAGTTAAACGCCCAAACTGGCACCCAAGCTGGCGTTTAACTCCAAGAATGGCCTATGCATATGAAAGCTTCAATGCTCAGCCCAAGCACACACCAACTGGGCCCCGGAAGTTGATTTCTGCACTTCTACACTTAGTTACTTATTTTTTGTAATCCCTAGTAACTAGTTTAGTATAAATAGCACTTTTTACTATTGTATTCATATCTTTTAGATATCTCTGGACGTTTAGTCCTTAGGCTTTGGACTTGGAGGCTGGCCACACGGCCTTGCCTAAACTGCTTTCTCTTATGTATTTTTCAAAGGTGGAGTTTCTACACCTCAAAGATTAAGGTGCGGAGCTCTGCTGTTCATCATGAATTAATGCAAGTACTATTGTTTTCTATTAAATTCACGCCTACTTCTTCTCCAAGATATACTCTTTTACTTAATTCAGTTAGGTTAGAATGAAGGAGTGACCCGTGACAATCACCCACTATCTTCGTTACTCGCATAGCCAAGATCCGCGTGCCTGACAACCACAAGCGGTCTACATGATGTTCAACGTAGTCATTGGACGACAGCCGGAGTATATTCTCTTGGGTCTCTGATCCATGATTCGCATCGTCTCTTCTGACAACAGAGCATCTGAATCTGAGATTAGAACCTTCGTGGTATAGGCTAGAACCATTGGCAGCATTCCTGAGATCTGGAAAGTCTAAACCTTGTCTGTGGTATTCCGAGTAGGATTTGGGAAGGGATGACTGTGAAGAGCTTCAAACTTACGAATGTTGGGCGCAGTGACAGTGTGCAAAAGGATAGAGAGATCCTATTTCGACGCTAGTGAGAACCGACAAATAATTAGCCGTGCGGTAGCTGTACCTGGTATTTTTCATCCGAGACGAGAAATCCGACAGTTGATTAGCTGTGCAGAGATTGTACCTGGTATTTTTCATCCGAGAAGATCATACAGCTTGCCATGGAAGGGAGCACGCATGATTTGAAGAAGTCAATAGGAAAGCAGAGGTTCAGAAGTAATAAAGCATCTCCAAACGCTTATCTGAAATTCCCACCAATGAATTTCATAAGTATCCTTATTTTATTTTATGTTTTATTTATCTTTTAACTATCAAAACCTCATAACCATTTGAATCCTCCTGACTAAGATTTACAGGATGACCATAGTTTGCTTCAAGCCGACAATCTTCGTGGGATCGACCCTTACTCACGTAAGGTATTACTTGGACGACCCAGTGCACTTGCTGGTTAATTGTGTGGAGTTGTGAAAAGTGTGAATCACAATTTCGTGCACCAGTACCGTCCTGTGTGCACGCACACTCATGATTTTGCCATCTGTTCGTAGCGCCAGCACAGCTTGTGCGTATGAACCCCTGCCAATTTTGCGCATGTGCGCACGCACAGACCTGTGTGCGCGAGCACATGATGAAGGAAAAAAATTGATGGTATAGAATTTCACAAATAAATTCTCGTTGCAAGTATAGTTTCTAAACCAACAAACAATCCTCAATAAAAAATTTGTTTGTCACAAGTACAAATCCAAATAAAAATAACCGAAGTATTTAAACCTTGAGTCGTCTCCCTAAGAATTACAATGAAGTGTTTTGTTATTTACCATGAAGGAATATTTTGGGGTTTTTGTAATAAGAGACAAGGAATGTAAATAACAAGAGAAATAAGCTAATAACTAAGAAAGCTCTTAGCAAGGAATGAGAATTAGAAGTCCTATCCTCATTATCATCATCAACTGTGACAAGAATTATCCATTGCTCCCACTTAGTTAACCTCTAACTATGAAGGAAAGTCAAGTGGATACAATCAACTTGATTCCACAAGTCCTAGTCAAATCATGAGGAAAGACTAGATTTAGTGGGATTCAAGTCAATGAGCAACTTCCAATTGTCAATCAACAAGAGAAATTGATAACTCAAGAGTCTCCAATTATTCAACCAAAGCCAAGAGGAGAACAATCTAGCTCATAACTAAAAGAAATATTTCATCAAACACCTAGTGGGCAATAAAAATAAACATCATCAATTGCAAGAATTAAAGGAAGCTATAACTAATCAAAGCAAGAAATCAACAATGGAAACTAAGGCAAATATAAAAAGGCATGGAAATCATAAATTGTATTAAAAGGAAATGGAAATCAACAAGAGAATTCATAAACTAAAATTGACAAAATAAGAAAATTAACAAGAGAAGTAGAATGAACTAAAGTGCTAGAACAATAAAAATGTAAAGGAAGACTAAATTGAAGGAAGATTGAAATCTAAATCTAAGAAGAGTTGTGAATCTAATCTAACCTAATTCTAGAGAGAAGAGAGAGCTTCTCTCTCTAGAATTCTAGCCTAAAACATGATAAAAACTAAACTATGACTACCTGGTTCATCCCCGCTTCAATCCTTGGATTCAATAGCATCAGAAATGAGTTGGATTGGGCCTAAAATGAGCTAGAAATCGCTGGCCACGAGTTGCTAAAAATGGTCCATGCTGATCCTGCGATGCACACGCGTGGGCGACGCGTGTGCGTTGGCTAACAGCAAGGCAACTATGACAAAATACATATTATTTTGAAGCCCCGGATGTTAGCTTTTTAATGCAACTGGAACCGCCTCATTTGGACCTCTGTAGCTCAAGTTATAATCGATTTAGTACGAAGATATCAGGATTGACAGCTTAGCAATTCCTTCATTTCTTTATGAGTTCTCCCACTTTGCATACTTTTGCTTCATTCCTTCAATCCAATCTTTGCCTTCTAAATCCGAAATCACTTAACAAACATATGAAGGCATCGAATAGAATTAAAGTGAATTAAATTTATTAATTTTTGGGTCTAAAAAGCATGTTTTCACTCTTAAGCACAATTTAAGGAGAATTTACAAAACCATGTTATTTTAGTGAATAAACGTGGAAAAAGTTGATAAAATCCCCTAAATTCAACACAAGATAAACCACAAAATTGGGGTTTATCAATTCTCCCCACACTTAAACCAAGCATGTCCTCATGCTAAACCAAGACTAGAAATGGGGTATGAACATTTATTCAATGCAAAGAAACTATATAAACCTATCTACATGCATGCAACTAAATGCAAAATGATTCTACCTACTTGATTAAAAGTAAATCAATCTCCAAGAACATATATGAACAAGTAGGGCTAACATAGTATGATGATTCATAAATCCTACCAATTCAAATACAAAAATGAAGTTTAAATACACTTGCAAGAAGAAAGCTCATGAAAGCTGGGAACAAGGAATTGAGTATCGAACCCTCACCGGAAGTGTATCCGCTCTAGTCGCTCAAGTGTATAGGGTTGATCACTCAATTCTCTTCTAATCATGCTTTTCATGATTTGTTTTTCATCTAACAATTAACAATTATTCAACGCATGCACACATTTATCATGAGGTCTTATTCATAGGTTGTAATGGGGCTAGGGTAAAGGTAAGGATGCATATGGTCAAGTGAGCTTGAAATTTGAATCTTTGATTAACCTAAGCTCTCATCAAACACATATAACAACCTATACAATTCTAATACATACCTAGCTACCCATGATTCCCACTTTTTCACATACTCATGCATTCTCTTCAATTCACATTCCATATGCATTGTTATTGTTACTTTACTTTGGGACATTTTTGTCCCCTTTTTATTGCATTTCTTTTTTCTATACATTTTTTGTTTCTTTTATTTTTCTATTTCTTTTTCTACATTTTTTCACATTTTTTTTCAACAAAGTACATACAAACATATCAATGTATATGATTTTACATATTTAATGCATAAGCACGTACCCAATCCCATAATTTTTAACAAAAATACAAAATACACTTTTACCTCAACCAATGTCCCAAGTTTCCCCACACTTGAATGATACACACTCACTAGCCTAAGCTAATTGATGAGCAGATAATTTATACGCTTTTTATCATTGTTTTTACATAGTTTTTAGTATGATTTGATTAGTTTTTAATATATTTTTATTAGTTTTTAAATAAAAATCACATTTCTGGACTTTACTATGAGTTTGTGTATTTTTTTGTGATTTCAGGTATTTTCTGGCTGAAATTGAGGGACCTGAGAAAATTCTGATTCAGAGGCTGAAAAAGGACTACAGATGCTGTTGGATTCTGACCTCCTTGCACTCAAAATGGATTTTCTCTACAAGAGTCCAAATGGCGCACTCTCAATTGCGTTGGAAATTCGACATCCAGGGCTTTCCAGCAATATATAATAGTCCATACTTTGCTCGAGTTTAGATGATGCAAACTGGCATTCAACACCAGTTCTTTGCCCTATTCTGGCGTTAAACGCCTGAAACAGGTTACAAGTTGGAGTTAAATGCCCAAAACAGGTTACAACCTAGCGTTTAACTCCAGAAATAGCCTAGGCACTTGTAAAGCTCAAGTCTCAGCCCCAGCACACACCAAGTGGGCCCCGGAAGTGGATTTATGCACTATCTATCATAGTTTACTTATTTTCTATAAACCTAGGTTACTAGTTTAGTATTTAAACAACTTTTAAAGATTTATTTTGAACATTGGTGCACGAAATTGTGATCATCAACAATGGCACCAAAGACTTGGAGCTCTCAAACGTGAATCACACTTTGTCACAATTGCGCACAACTAACCAGCAAGTGCACATGGTCGTCCAAGTAATACCTTACGTGAGTAAGGATCGATCCCACGGAGACTGTCGGCTTGAAGCAAGCTATGGTCATCTTGTAAATCTCAGTCAGGCAGATTCAAATGGTTATGGAGGATTGATAATTAAAAGATAAATAAAACATAAAGTAAAGATAGAGATACTTATGTAATTCATTGGTAGGAATTTCAGATAAGTGTATGAAGATGCTTTGTTCCTTTTGAGCCTCTGCTTTCCTATTGCCTTCTTCCAATCATTCATACTCCTTTCCATGGCAAGCTTTATGTTGGGCATCACCGTTGTCAATGGCTACTTCCCGTCCTCTTAGTGAAAATGTTCTACGCACGCTGTCACCGCACGGCTAATCATCTGTCAGTTCTCGATCATGTTGGAATAGGATCCATTGATCCTTTTGCGTCTGTCACACTGACGTGGCAGAAATTGGCGAGTCAAGAATTGTTGTAAATATGCGTTGCAAGTATAGTTCTTAACCAACCAAAAATCTGCTTATCAATTTAGAAGGTTTGTCACAAAAATTAAAATTAAAATACTGGGAGTATGAATCCCAGGTCGTCTCCCAACGAATTGTAGAAAGGTGTTCTATTTTATTAATCAGATATTTTTAGAAAGAGTTTGAGTTGAATAAAAAGGAAATTAAATTGGGGAAATTAAGTAATTTAAAAAAAAGCCTTGACTGGGAGTAGATTAGCTGGAAGCCCTATTCTTGTTGCAGTACTCTCAAGATTAATTGATAATTGAAGGTCGTTCTGTTTAGTTATCCCTTACTAAGTAAGGGAAAGTCAAACAAGTTAGAATGATGTTTCTACTCACAAGTCCCAATCTGCTTACTTGGAAAGACTGGCGTTAGTGACTAGAGAGCCATCCAACAGTAAACCCAATTACAATCTTTCTTTTGAGTATTCCAACTCAAGGGTTCCTTTCAATCAACTCCCCATCAAGTTAGAGAACTACTCGCTCATTGTGATTATGGAACACATAACATAGAAAAGGGAATTAAAGAAAGACATGATAAATAAAACTCAAAGAAATCAATTAAAAATAAAAGTAACTCTTGTATTAATAAATTCTAAAATAATCCAATAGTAAAATTGAGTAAATTAAAGGACATGGAAGAGTAAAGACAAGTAAAGAAAATGAACTAGAATGACGAAGTCTTGATGAGGTAATAACTCTTCTCAATATCCCAATGCAAAGAGCAATCGAAATAAAAATCCTAAGAACTATGAATGTATAGAGAGAAAACTTAGAGGAGGAGTAAAACTAGATCTAAAAACTAAAAATTGTGTAGAATGAATCTTGTCTCTGGTTTCTGCATGTTCTCTGGCTCTAGTCTGCTTTTCTGGGTCAAAAACAGGGCCCAAAATTGCCCCCAGCGAATTCTGCAGATTATGCAGATCGCGCATGTCACGCGATCGTGTCATTCATGCGGACGCGTCATGCGGCGTTTTGCTTTGCCACGCGGGCGCGTCGTCCACGCCTCTGCGTCACTTGTGCTATTCCAATCCGCGCGGTCACGTGAGCCATGTGACCGCGTCACTGCGATTTCCTCTCTTCCGCGTGGTCGCGTGAGCCATGCGGCCGCGTCACTTCTCGCTGGTCATCTCCTTAATTTCTTGTGTTCCTTCCATTTTTGCAAGCTTCCTTTCCAATCTCCAACTCATTCATGCCCTATAAAGCCTGAAACACTTAACACACAGATCACGGCATCGAATGGAATAAAGGAGAATTAAAATACATAATTAAAAGTCTCTAGGAAGCAAATTTTCAATCATGTAATAATTTTAGGAAGGAAATATAAATGCATGCTAATCATATGAATAAGTGGGTAAAGATCATGATAAAACCACACAATTAAACACATTATAAACCATAAAATAGTGGTTTATCAACCTCCCCACACTTAAACATTAGCATGTCCTCATGCTTAGTTGAAGGAGACAAAATAAATAAGTAAGAACATGTAAAACTCATGCAATGCAATGCAACCTATATATATGAATGCAACTGTATGATTTTTGTCCACTTGATCAATAGTAAATAAGCTCTTCAAAACAATTACAAATCAAATTCCACTAATTCAATTCTCATGCAGTAAGAACAGATAAAAGTGCAAGAAGGCAGCTCATGAAAGCAGGGAACATAGAATTTTAAGCATTGAACCCTCACTAATGATGTATATACGCTCTAATCTCTCTAGTGTATAGGGCAATCACTCTATCCTTCTCTACTCATGCTTTCTAATTTTTGTTCTTCTCCTAATCAATCAACAACATTTAATATACCAATGCAGACATCATGAGGTCTTTTCAAGGTTGTAATGGGGCCAAGGTAATGGTAAGGTTACATATATGGCTAAGTAAGCTTATAAGCTGAATCTTTAATTAACCCAAGCTTTAACATAACCTATGTATATGTTCTATATAACTTTAGAATTCATACCTAGCTACCCAGAATTTCTCTTTTATATTCCATACTCATGTATCAACTTTTTATTTTAATTTTATCATACATGCATTGACCTTTGAATTCTTAACTTAACATTGGGGTAATTTTGTCCCCTTATTTATTTATTAAATATTTTTTATTTTTTTTATAGAAAAATAAACATAACTTATCAATGCATATAGATTTTTAATTCTTATAGTTTCACATGACTAGGTATCCAAATTCCCATTATATTATCATGACACATTCCCTTATTATCTTTTGTTCCCCTTCCCACAATTTCCCATACTTAATTAGCACACACAATTCTATCTTAAGCTAACCAAAGATTCAGTTTGGGATATATAATTATTTTTCCGTTTAAGGCTAGTAATGTAGTAAAATATAGAACAAATGGGATTTAAAGGCTCAAAGTGGCTAACAAAGGTAATTGAAAGGGTAAGCTTAATTTGGATAAGTGAGCTAAACAATTAATGGCCTCAATCATGTGCAAACATATAAATATAATAAATATTGGACATATAGGATGAAACAAAATATAGATTACAATCATAGAGAAGTAAACACACAAGAATAAAATAATTATGGTTAAATAATGTAACCATGCATAAAGGCTCAAGTCTCACAGGTTGTGTGTTCTTTAGCTCAAAAATCATGTTCCAAATACAACTTCAAGCAAATTTAACATAAAAATTTAATTAAAATTAGTGAAATTTTGTTCCAAAAATAGAGTCTTAGAAGAAACTTATTGTCTTTTCAATCAAGTAGAACATGCATGCAACTAATTTATTACTATGCAATTTATCCTATTCTATAAAAGAAAAACTAACTAAATATCCTAATTTATTGGTGTTTAGGAAAGAGAAATTACCTCCGGAAGTCAGGTACTGACCGACCTCCCCACACTTAAGGCTTTGCACCATCCTCGGTGCCATCTGTCAGGAACAGGGGTGGGCTGGTAGCAGTATCTCCACAGTCGGGACCATCATGGCTCCCTGTGCTGGTAAAAGAAGTGGAGTCCGGGGTGTCTGAGTCCTTGAATTGTCCCATGATCAGCTCCTTGAGGTATGTGAATCGCCGCTTGTTACGGCGCTCTCTCATCTCAGCTTTGTGTTCCTGCCGATCCAACCTTTCGAGTATCTGATGGAGCAGTTGGTCTGTGGTAGGTGCTTGTGGTACGGAAGGAGGAATATCCTGAGCCGGTTCAGTGGGCTGGCTTGTAGTGGCTGTTGAGGGTCTGATATATTTCCCATTAGGGACATATTGATCATCCCGTGGAAGTATGGCTTTGGTGTCCCCGGCTCTGAAGGAGACTCCGGCTGCGGAGACGAGATCTGAGACCAAGGTGGGAAAAGGTAAGTTGCCCGTGATTTGTATGTGTCCCATGGCATTCCGGATGTGTCTTGGGAGGTTCAGAGGCTGGTCTGTAAGGATGCACCATAGTAGAACGGCCATGTCTGCAGTGAAGGAGGACTCATGAGTGCTCGGAAAGACGTAATGGGACATGATCTGTGCCCATACGCGAGCCTCCAAGGTAAGTGCTGAAGCCAAAATTCCCTTAGGGCAGGTACGATGGTATTCGTAGATCCATCGGCTGCCAAGTAGTGCGATAACTCTGAGAACGACATTCCAGTCAAATTGGTGCGTCTGGCGCTTAAGTGCGGCTTCTTGAAAGGTGTCCAAACCTTCTGGAATAGGTGGAAGACCTAGAGCTTTTTGAATGGCCTCTTCTGTAATGGGGACTTGCTTCTGTCGGACAAAGACAGACTGCAGGGTTGGCAGGTGGAAGTTGGAGTAGAACTCGACTACCCAAGAAAGATTGACCTGCCTCAGCTGTCTCTGTAGGAAACCCCATTGTCTTTGTGCAATTTGCAGCTCAACAAAGGTAGCAATATGGTTTGGGAGGAGAAGAAGGTAGTCGTTGTTGTAGCTCCTTTCTGCCAGGATGGGGAACATCTGCTCACAGTAGCGATTGGAAAATCGTGCAGTGTCCTTTGCTGGGAAGGCTTTTTCTTTATCATCAACCTTTATAATCCTCTTAAGTCTCTTTGTTGAGGGTTTAATCGCAATTGAAGAGGGTTCTGCCACTAATGCTCTTTTTGTTCCTCTTCTTGCTGTTGATTTAGGAGTAGCTTTCTCTTTTCCTTTCTTGGTGGCCATTCTGAAAAAGGGGAGAGAAAGTAAATTAAATTCAAAGAGATAGAGCAAGGAAGAGAACGGAAAAGGGTGGTTATGAATGCACAGTAAAAGGTAAATGATGTTAACACATGGTCATGACTACATGTGAAAAGTCATCAATGGAAAATAGTTAGTGCATATGATGACAAGTGAATGCAAGGTGTTTATTGGCATGCTGGCAAAGGCATGAGTAGCATAGATCAAGCATCACTCATAACAAACCATCACGTTTGTATTGACAATTATTTATGACGAATAAAATATAAAAGGGGTTTTATGAAAAACGGACATTTAATAGTAGAGTAGAATAACGTAGAAAAGTACAAAATGCCATATGGGCTTTTTCACAAACACATAGCATGCATGGTGAAATAATGTATGGAAAGTATTAAATTGAACATGCAAGCAACCCTTTAAAAAGTAATATATAATTGCCAAACAAATTTAGAACAATCCACAAGCGTATAATGAAAAATAATAACTCAAATAAATTTCTAACACCAAGTAAAAAAGGAAGAAAATATGAATAATGAAAGGAGAAAGAAAAGAAAATAAGATAACATATAAAAATAAGGAGAAAAATAGAAAAATAAGGAGAGAAGAAGAAAAAGAAAACGTTGTTAATGGGAGGGGAGAGAGAGTGAGGGTGTAAAAAGTGAGAAAGAAGGAAGAAGGAGGAAGGAAGAAGGGAGGAGGAAGAAATAAGGAGGGAAAAGAGAAAATAGGATTTGAGGAGAAAAAGATAAGATAAGTGGCAAAATAGGGAAGTTGTGCGGTGCAATCGACGCGGTCGCGTGGGACACGCGGTCACATGGGGCACGCGGTCGCACGACTTGAGCTGATACTGATTGATGCGGTCGCGTCGGTCACGCGGTCGCATGACCCGTTTTATGCCACTGGCGCGAGGGCAGCCTCGCACTCGCACAACTCTCTGTTCAAAATCATTAATTGCCAAATATTGGGTGACGCGATCGCGTGGGGCATGCGATCGCGTGAGTGGTCATTAGAAGGATATGACGCGGTCGCGTCGGTCACGCGGCCGCGTGGGAAGGATTGTCTGTTCGGCACCAATCCAGCACCACTCTGGCACAACTTTCGGTCGTGCACCCTTTTGACGTCGAATTCTAGGGCACGCGGCCGCGTGGGTCACGCGGTCGCGTGGGAGGCCAATGTTCCCATGTGACGCTGACGCGTCGACGACGCGGTCGGGTGGGGCAATTTGTGCTATTGGCACGCCTCCAGCCACGCTCCTGCGTGACTCTCTGTTTGTTTTTATTTTCTCCCATCTCCTTGCGACGCGGACGCGTCAATGATGCGGTCGCGTCGCGTAACCATTTTTTTTCAATTAAAAATAAAAGTATGTAAATGCAAATGTACGAAATGTACTAATAAAGAGAAGAGTTATTAAATAGAAAAAATAAAAATAAAGAAAAGAACGATCATACCATGGTGGGTTGTCTCCCACCTAGCACTTTACTTTAACGTCCGTAAGTTGGACGCTCCATTAGCTCAATCTTCGGCTATGTGAGGATCTTCCAAGAGGAAGATCTCGAGCTCCTTGTTTTTCTGCATCCGCTCTCCATGGTACAGCTTTAAACGATGTCCATTAACTTTGATAAATTCAGAGCTGGAAGGATGGCTTAGGTGATAAACTCCGTACGGTTCGGCCTTCTCTACTCTGTATGGACCTTCCCATCTTGATCTCAACTTGCCTGGCATGAGCCTCAGTCGAGATTTGTAAAGGAGGACTAAGTCTCCAGGTTGAAACTCTTTTCTCTTAATGTGCTGATCATGTACAACCTTCATCTTCTCCTTGTATAGTCTTGAATTCTCATAAGCTTCTAGGCGAAGGCTTTCCAATTCTTGCAGTTGCAATTTCCTTTCAGCTCCGGCTTCCTCAATTCCCATGTTGCACTCATTTACTGCCCAAAAGGCTTTGTGCTCGACTTCAACAGGGAGATGACAAGCCCCTTTCCATAGACTAAGCAGAAAGGACTCATCCCAATGGGTGTCTTGTATGCGGTTCTGTACGCCCAAAGTGCATCTTGTAGCCTGGTGCTCCAATCTCTTCTATGAGGTTTGACTATCTTCTGCAAGATACACTTTATCTCTCTGTTTGACACCTCAGCTTGTCCATTAGTCTGAGGATGGTATGCTGTTGCAACCTTATGAATTATTCCATGCTTCTTCATTAATCCTGTTAGTCTCCTGTTACAAAAATGGGTGCCTTGATCGCTCACGATTGCTCGTGGTGATCCAAAGCGACAAATAATGTGGTTTCTCACAAAGGAAATAACAGTGTTAGCATCATCAGTGCGGGTAGGAATTGCTTCCACCCATTTGGAAAGATAATCCACAGCTAACAATATATAAAAATAACCATTAGAATTTGGAAATGGACCCATGAAGTCAATGCCCCATACGTCAAAAATTTCACAGAAAAGCATAATTTGTTGAGGCATCTCATTCCTCCTGGATATATTACCACATTTTTGGCATGGAAAACAAGATCTACAAAATTCAGCAGCGTCTATAAAAAGTGTAGGCCACTAGAATCCACAGTCTAAGATATTTCTAGCTGTTCTTTGAGGGCCAAAATGTCCTCCACTCTCAGATGAGTGACAAACCTCTAAGATGGATAGGAATTCTGATTGAGGCATACACCGTCTAATTACCTGGTCAGCGCCACATCTCCATAAATATGGGTCATCCCATATATAATATTTAGACTCACTTTTCAGCTTGTCTCTTTGATGCTTAGAAAAGTTTGGAGGAAAAGTGCGGCTAACTAGATAATTAGCTACAGGTGCATACCAAGGGACTACCTCGGATACTACTTGCAGGTTATCAAATGGAAAATTATCAGCTATAGGAGTGGGGTCATCTGAAATGTGCTCAAGGCGACTCAAGTGGTCTGCCACTAAATTCTGGTTACCACTCCTATCCTTAATTTCTAAATCAAATTCTTGTAATAGCAGTATCCAACGTATAAGCCTTGGTTTGGACTCCTTTTTAGCTAATAGATACTTTAGAGCTGCGTGGTCCGAGTACACTACTACCTTCGTACCAAGTAAATAGGCTCGGAATTTATCCAGAGCAAAAATAATAGCAAGAAGCTCTTTCTCAGTAGTAGTGTAATTGGACTGTGCTGCATCTAGAGTTTTGGACGCATAAGCAATAACAAAAGGATCCTTACCTTCACGCTGAGCCAATGTTGCTCCTACTGCATGGTTGGAAGCGTCGCACATTATTTCGAATGGCTGGCTCCAGTCTGATCCTCTCACAATTGGAGCTTGAGTCAGGGCGGTCTTCAGCTTATCAAACGCTTGTTTGCAATCTTCACTGAACTCGAACTCAATATCCTTCTGCAGTAGTCTGGATAAGGGAAGTGCTACCTTACTGAAGTTCTTAATGAATCTCCTGTAAAAACTTGCATGGCCAAGGAACGAGCAGACTTCCCTCACAGAAGAGGGGTAAGGTAAACTAGAAATAACATCCACCTTTGCTGGATCTACAGAAATGCCAGTATTAGACACAACATGTCCTAGAATCGCTATAAACACTAAAATCATCCATAAAAACTTCCATACAATCCTCAATAAGATAAGAAAAAAGGCTCATCATGCACCTTTAGAAGGTAGCTGGTGCATTGCACAAGCCAAAGGGCATTCTCTTGTAAGCATAAGTCCCAAAAGGACATGTAAAAGTAGTATTTTCCTGATCCTCAGGAGCTATATGATTCTGGAAATAACCTGTGTAACCATCTAGAAAACAATAATGTGATTTACCTGACAGGCGATCCAGCATTTGATCAATGAATGGA
This sequence comes from Arachis hypogaea, assembly GCF_003086295.3. NCBI lineage: Eukaryota > Viridiplantae > Streptophyta > Magnoliopsida > Fabales > Fabaceae > Arachis > Arachis hypogaea. The sequence goes on along the minus strand of NC_092046.1, from coordinate 45,759,500 downwards.
AGAGGATAGTGATCCTTATGGGTTGCTTGGTTGAGGCGTCTGTAATCAATGCAGACCTGCCAAGCGTTCTGTACTCTGGTTGCTATGAGCTCTCCATGCTCATTTTTCACTGTAGTGACTCCAGACTTCTTTGGCACTACTTGTACTGGGCTTACCCATTCACTGTATGAGATGGGATAGATGATATCTGCCTCCAGTAGTCTGGTCACTTCCTTTTTGACAACCTCTAAGATAGTGGGGTTCAGTCTTTTCTGGGGTTGACGAACGGGCCTTGCTCCCTCTTCTAAAAATATTCTGTGCTCACATACTTGAGGGTTGATACCTACTATATCTGCCAAACTCCACCCAATTGCCTTCTTGTGCTTCCTCAGCACACTAACTAACTGCTCTTCTTGTTGAGAAGTGAGTTTCCTTGCAATGATAACTGGACACTGTTGCTTGTCCTCAAGGTAAGTATATTTGAGGTGTGGAGGAAGGGGTTTCAAGTCTAACTTCTGATCATGGTCAGGCTCTGGGTTGTCTAGAGCTGGTAACAATGGTAAAGCACTATTATTGTCCTCTGAGAATGTCCCCACACTTGGACCTTGTCCTGTGTGCTTCTCCTCTAATTCCTCCTAGTGAACTTCAGCTACAGTTTCATCTATGATGTCACACTAGAAGATAGAATGATCTTCTGGAGGGTGCTTCATAACTCCATTCAGGTTGAAACTTACTAATCGGCCATCTATTTCTAAAGAGTATGTTCCTGAAAAAGCATCCAACTTGAACTTTGATGTCTTCAGCAAAGGTCTTCCAAGTAGGATTGATGATGGCTTCTCTGAGTCATTTTGGGGCATCTCCAGAATATAAAAATCAGTGGGGAATGTGAGTCCCTTAATGCCCACTAATACATCTTTGCAACTCCAACCACTGTAATAATGCTCTTATCTGCTAACACAAAACGAGCTGCCGACCTTTTCAAGGGAGGGAGCCTCAAAATATCAAAAAATAGACAAAGGCATTATACTCACACATGCTCCTAAACCACACATGCAGTCAGAAATTATCACACCACCAATAGTACAATTAACTATACAAGGACCTGGGTCACTACACTTTTCAGGTAAACCTCCCATTAAAGCAGATATGGAACTACCTAAAGGAATAGTTTCTAATTCATTAATTTTGTCTTTATGTATACATAAATCTTTTAGAAACTTTGCATATTTAGGTACCTGTTGAATAACATCAAAAAGAGGAACAGTTACCTCAACCTTTTTGAATATCTCTACCATTTTGGGATCAGGTTCTAGCTGCTTCCTGGGCTTCCTTGCAGGTTGTGGAAATGGGATAGGAGTGGTGTCTTCTGCAGTATCTGCACCCTGTGGTGCTTCCTCCTTTGGTTGAACTTCTTCTTTTTCAGCTATGTCCTGTATGTCCTCTTCCTCTTCAACATCTTCTAGTTCCACTACCTCTTCAGCTGAGGCGTGTTCTGGTAGGCTTGGCTCCTCCTGATTCCTCTCCTGCAGTGTGGTTCCGGACCTCAGGGTGATGGCATTAATGCCACCCTTGGGATTGGGTAATGGTTGAGAGGGAATTCCACTGGAGCTCAAAGGCTGGTTATTGGAGTTATTCATTGATCCAATCTGTGAGACAAGAGCTTGCAAAGTGGCATTCAGACCATTTAGAGTGGCATTAATGTTATTTTCCATGGTCTGTTGTCTTCGATCAATAGATTGTAGTAAATCATCATTAGAAGATGAGGAAGGATAAGTAATTTGAGAGGTCTGCTGTTGGATATTCTGTGGTCCTTGGGACTGTCTTAGGTGAGGTACTCTGTAAGGCTAGTTCTGGTTCTGCTGCCTGTTGTTGTTATTATTATACCTCTGATTTTCCTGATTGTCTCTGCCTCCTCTGTTGTTGTTGTCCCTCCAATTCTGGTTAGAATTGTCCTACCATCCATGGTTGTAGTTGCCACCTTGATTGTACCCTTGGTTGGGGCGGTCATAGAAGTTATGAGTGGCTGCCACGGTGTTGTCTTCCTGTTGGAGCTATGGAGATTCATCAGTATAGTAGCTATAATCAGCACAGATTCTACAAACTCTCTGTGGGACTAACTGTTGGTTTTGCTGTGGTGGAGAAGGTTGAGCTTGCTGAACTTGTTGTTGATTCAATTGCATCTGCTTCAGCAAGTTGGTCATTTCACAGATACTCTGAGTTAGAGCAGCAGTCTCTCTGCTAGAGCATACTTCTGCAACGGCTTTTGAACGGCCTTGTTTCTGTCTGTGATTCCGAGTAGATTCAGTTAAGTCGCTGATCAATTGCCATGCCTCATCAGTGATCTTGTACTTTTTCATAGACCCATTGCTAGTACTTTCCAATGTGGTCTTATCTTGGGGCCTCATGCCTTGTGTGACGTGATGACAAGTCATCTTAGCCTAGTTTCATTAGCCTTTTTCTTTTGTTTTCAACTGAATTATGCACTTTCTTGAGCCATAAGCAAGCCAATTGGGTAGATTTTCATGTTTCCTTTGATTTTATCAACCATGTATGAATTCATGCTATTTCATGAGGTTTTATGCTATAATTGTCACATATTATGAAAGAATGAATATCTCATGATTTTGAGCATAGCTTTGATGTGTTTGGTTGATTAATGATAGGTGAAGAAAGCTTGGAGAAAGGTTGATGCAAGAAGGAAGGGCTAGGAGGAAGAGAGAACAAAAAGTTTGAGCAAAAGTTTGCCTCAAACTTTAGCTCAAACTTTTGGATTAATTGAAAATGAACCAGGAAGCAAAAAGCTGGACCAAAAGTTAGCCTCAAACTTTTTGGCTAACTTTTGGGCAAAAGCTGGAGCAAAAGTTAGCCCCTAACTTTTTGGCTAACTTTTGGGCAAACGTTTGCGCCAACGTTAGCCCCTAACTTTTTGGCTAACGTTGGCGCATGAAAAACACTCCCTGGACTAGCAAAAGTTTGCGCCAACGTTAGCCCCTAACTTTTTGGCTAACGTTGGCGCCATGAATAAGCAAGGGGAGGCCAACGTTGGAGCAAAAGTTAGACCCCTAACTTTTGCCCCAACGTTGGTATCAGCAAGGAAGGGTGCTGATGTGAAAAGTTGGAGCAAAAGTTAGCCCCTAACTTTTACTCCAACTTTTACTCAAGCTTTCATGATTCCAACCCGGTTCAATTCGGTTCTTCTCCAAACTCCAAGAGCAATCAACCAAGGTCTCTATCAACCCAATTCCATCAAGAGCAAAGGCCCAATTGAAGGCTTGAAGACCATTTGAAGAAAGTGTATAAATAGCATAGGATTTAAGTTTTTCGGGGAGCTTCCCTTTTAGTTTTTCAGAATAGCTTTCTTTTTGGTTTTGCTTAGAGCTCACTTTTATTTTTCTTAGCATTGTTGTTTAATTCAAGAGAATTTGGGAGGAGAATTGATCTCTCTTCTTCCTTGTTCTTGCCCAGCACTCTTTACTTTTCTTGTCTTGGATTTTGGGTGGAGAATTGAAGAAATTCTGTTTCAATCTCACCTTGGGATCTTGTTTAATTTTCTGCTTAATTGAATTTCAGTTTCAGTTACTTGCTTCTTCATCTACTTTCTTTGCAATTTACAATTTCCTTTGCAATTGTGCTTGTTGGATCTAGGAAGGCATTGAGATCTAGACTTGGTTTTCTAGTCTCTTGGGTCCTGAGATCTGAATTCCAATTTTACATCTTCTGTTTACTGCTTTTCATGCTCATTTACTTTTCTGTTTTAGATCCAATTCAATCCAAGTCTTCTTCTATTTCTCTGCTTGTTGCAATTTTACATTTTCTTGTTTAATTTCTGCAAATCCAACTCCCCATTCCCTTTACAATTCAAGCCATTTACATTTCTTGCACTTTAAGATTTTGCAATTTATATTTCTTGTGTTCTAAGTTTCTGCCATTTAATTTCTTGTTCTTTAAGATTCAGCACTTTAATTCCTGTTCTCTTTAATTTCATGCCAATTACCCATTCCCTTTACTTTCTATGCAATTTAAATTCTGCAAATCACAAATCTCTCAACCAAATCTTGATTCGCTTGACTAAATCAACCACTAAACTAAAATTGCTCAATCCTTCAATCCCTGTGGGATCGACCTCACTCCCGTGAGTTATTATTACTTGATGCGACTCGGTGCAGTTGCCGGTTAGATTTGGGTGTTTTGGAGAAATTCGTTTTTCCACGAAAATATCCCATCAAGTTTTTGGCGCCGTCGCCGGGGATTGATTAGATTGACAATGATTAAGTGAGGTGGTGATCTAGATCTAGCATTTTTATTTTCTGTTCCTTTAATTTTCAATTAAGCCACTAACTGTTTGAATTTTTGCTTAAGCTAACTAAAACTTCATTCTAGCACTAGATTGAAGTGTCACTGGTTTGTGTGTTTCTTATGTTCTGCTTGTATGTCAGGTACAAGAAGAAATACATCCATCTTTCATGAACAAGACGAAAGAACTCTTAGAAGGTTAAGAAGAGCTGAAAGAGGGAAAAATATTGTTGGAGAAGAGGAATCAGAAGAAGAATTCCAAGATATGGAGGAACATTCAACCAATCCACCAGGTGGAGCAGACAACAACAATAACAATCCACCCCAGAGGAGAGTTTTAGCTTCCTATACTTTTGCAAATCCTAGACATTGTGGAAGTAGCATCTTAACTCCAAATGTCAATGCAAACAATTTTGAACTAAAGCCACAACTCATCACTTTGGTTCAAAACAATTGCTCTTTTAGTGGAGGACCACTTGAAGATCCAAGCCAACACTTATCCACCTTCTTGAGGATTTGTAACACTGTTAAAACTAATGGTGTGCCTCCTGACAGCTACAAGCTATTGCTATTCCCATTTTCTCTCAGAGACAAGGCCACTCAATGGTTGGAATCCTTTCCAAGAGACAGCATCAACAATTGGGATGATTTGGTAACCAAATTCCTTGCCAAATTTTACCCACCTCAAAGGATCATAAGGTTGAAGACTGAGGTACAAACATTTACACAAATGGAGGCTGAACCCATCCATGAGGCATGGGAGAGATACAAGGCTCTAATCAGGAAATGTCCTCCTGAAATGTTCACTGAGTGGGATAAGCTACAGAATTTCTATGAGGGCTTAACATTGAAATCTCAAGAAGCTTTGGATCATTCAGCTGGAGGTTCCTTGCAACTCATGAAAACTGCAGAGGAAGCTCAAAATCTCATTGATATGGTGGCTAACAACCAATATTTCTTTGCTCATCAAAGAAACCGCCAACCATCACAAAGAAGAGGAGTAATGGAGCTAGAAGGAGTGGACTCAATCTTGGCTCAAAACAAGATGATGCAGCAGCAAATTCAACAACAATTTGAGCAAATGGCCAAGAGGATTGATAGTCTCCAAGTTGCAGCAGTTAACACTAGCCAACCATCAACCACATGGGGACAGAATGAAGATACTCAAGAAGAACAACAACAAGAGCAAGTACAGTATATGCACAACCAAGGACCAAATGAAGTGTATGGTGATACATACAATCCATCCTGGAAGAACCACCCAAACCTCAGATGGGGAGATAATCATACCCAAAACCAACAACCATGGCAGAGGAACTCAAACCAAAACAACCCAAGAAGCAACCAAAACCACAACCAACAGCAAACTAACCAAAACCCCTACAGAAAACCTCAAAACAACTACCCCAACCCCAACCAGTACCAATCTAATAACCAACCCACCAACCAAAATGCCTACCATCCACCACTCACATCTCATAACCCACCTCAAGTATCACCTGAAGCCCAAAGAATCACTAACTTGGAGGCCGTGATAGACAAAATGTTGAAACACCAGGAAATGACAACCAAGAATCATGAAGCATCCCTGAAGAGCCTAGAGAGACAGATGGGGCAAATCTCCAAGCAGATTTCTCTTGAGAGACCCTCAAGCTCTCTGCCAAGTGACACAATTCCAAACCCTAAGGAAGAATGTAAGGCGATACAATTAAGGAGTGGAAGAACATTGATGAGCAATAATGACACTATAAAGAAGCAAGCAGAGAGCAGCAAAAGTGCAATAGAAGATGAAGAGCAAACAAAGGCAGATGAAGCCAAGGATCAAGTTGTGATGCCAAACAAGAGCACTGAGAAACTCAAAGAGAAGGATAACCAGTCACACGGTTCAAAAGAAGTAACTCAGGGACAGCAGCAAATAGGAAAGAGCATCACACCTCCACTGCCATATCCCCAGAGGTTCAACAAAGAAACCAAGGACCAGCATTTTCACAAGTTTCTTGAAACTTTCAAAAAGCTGAAAATCAATATTCCTTTTGCTGAAGCACTTGAGCAAATGCCTCTGTATGCCAAATTTTTGAAGGAGCTTATCAACAAGAAAAGAAGTTGGGATGAGAAGGAAACCATACTGCTCACTGAGGAATGCAGGGCTTTGATTCAAAAAGGGCTTCCCCCTAAGCTTGAAGATCCAGGGAGCTTTTTGCTACCTTGCACCATTGGAGAATTAACCATCACTAAAGCAATGTGCGATCTAGGAGCAAGCATCAACTTAATACCATCCTCCTTGGTAAAAAAGCTGCATATAGAGGAAGTTAAACCAGTACAGATATCTCTAGAGCTAGTAGATAAGTCAACAGTATACCCCAGGGGTATGATTGAAAACCTTCTGGTCAAGGTGGACAATTTCATATACCCTGCAGATTTTGTGGTTCTAGATTCAGAAGGGGATGATGGTGACTCTATTATTCTGGGAAGGCCATTCTTGGCCACTGCTAGAGCTATCATAGACATAGAGGAAGGAGAATTAACTCTCAGAATGCATGATAAGAGTGTCACTCTGAAGGTGTTACCAGAAGCACAGTTTGGTAATGAGAAGAAAGACTATATGGAAATTGACAAGGCGATTCACAGCAACACCCCAAGGCAGAAGATTGTGCAGAAGGATGAAAAAGTCCAAGAGGATATTGGAGCATTAGCCACTGAAGAGGGAGATCCTCAAGGTAAGCCTACGGCCAGAAAAGAAAGATCAACAAAAAAGGGATGAAACCCAGAAACAAAACAAAAAGGGGTTGGAAGAACAGGAAGATTCCAACAGAGGGGTTTTCCAAAGGTGACAAAGTGCAATTGATATATCAACAACTGGGAGCAAGCCGACAGACTGATGACTATTACAATGTTAGCAACATACTCTCGTTGGAACATGCTGAAATTGAACACCAGAGAACAAAGAGGAGGATCACAGTCAGGGGAGACAAGCTGAGGCACTACAATCCTCAACCACCATAAAAGAAAGCCCCAAGGTCAAGCTAGTGACAATAAAAGAGCGCTCCATGGGAGGCAACCCATGATTTAAGATTTATGTCATTTTAAATTCAATAAGCTATGATCATCTGAGCATGAAATTTGTTTTCATGGACTAACTCAATGAATGCAAAAAAAATTTTTTCATATGCTAAGACTTCTAAAGTTTGGTGTACCTTCAAGCACACCAAACCAGTGTTACAAATATTTTCACGTTATATGCCTAGCATATGACCAAACACTAAGTTTGGTGTTTCTCTTCTCATAAAAAAAAATCATGCATCAATGATCATACATTATCTCTTATTGAGACTTTTCAATTAAAAAGAAATCATAGTCTGTGATGAAGGCATCAATTGTGATTTACTACTAGCATCTCACATTTACCCCTTAAGCAAGATACAAGTTTGGTGTTCACCAAACTTTGATGCACGGATTTAGGGACACAATTGATCCTTCATGAAAAAAAAAAAAAGAGAGAGAGAAAAAGGAAAATTATGATGAAAACATTTCTTATAAACATTTGACTAAGAATGACATTGGGATTTCAATTTCACTAGTTGGAGGGAGAAACACATATTTTCAACTATATGACCAAACATTAAGTTTGGTGTCCTCCAAGGAAAGTCACGGTTCAAATGGATATAAGGAATGATGATTCATATAGTGTTAATGAAAAGAAGCACTATTGCCACGGTTTGATATAGCTAATGTGTGTTGTCTTGTTGTGATGACTAGGTGGTCAAAGAACACTTTATGAAAGAGAGGAACCAATGGAGGGAGAAGAATTACAAGAGGAAGAAGAGCCACAAGAGGAGGAGGAACAGCAGCACATTCCTCTACATAACAATCTGGACATGACTCAAATGCAGGAAGCAATTGGAAGATTATCACAATAGTACATGAGAATTCAAGAAAGGCAAGAGGAATACCATTCACTATACATGAAAAACCAACAAGCACAAGAAGAACGGGAGCTAAGAATGATGAACAAACAAAGTGAATTCGAGTCAAGATTCCTTGTGATGCAAGAAGAACATGCTTTTTAATCTCATGAATCATTTGGAAAGTTGGAACAAATGCAAGCTGAAAATTTGAGGGCTCTCAAAGAGTTCACAACACTCCAAGATGCAAGATATGAAGTCCAAGCCGACTACAACATAAATAGTCAAATCAAGCTGAACTATATTGGAGAGCATCTGCACAACATGGATCCAGCTTTTCCAACTTTTGATTAATTCTTCAAAAGGAGAAGTGAGATAGAAGTAAGCAATGCAATGAAGCTTGAAGATAGAGTAGAGGAAGCAATGAATAGAGCTGGTTTCTGGCGGGATCAACAGACAACAGACATGGACACAGGGAACACCAGCAACCAGGTGTATGAAAGAAGAAAGAAAAAGCATGACAAATAAAAGGTGGACTTGCTCCTTGTTCAGCACTAAGAAAGCATGCATTGTGTCTGTTTTAAGTGGTCCTTGCATCTTTAAGTAGTTGTCATAATTAATAGTCTTTGCATCTTGTTTGTTTCTCTTAGAATAAGTAAGCTAGTCTATGTGTGTGCTTGTGTATTTACTTTCACTTAACAAAAAGCATGCTTTGTCCCCTACATTTTCAATTCAATAAAAGAAATGTTTGAATGTGAAGTGAGATAGTTCTCTGTTAGATAGAAGTAAAATAAAAGTAAGTGGTGGTATGTGTGTGATTGTATAGTAGCTCATCTTTGGTGAATAAGAACACTAGGATGTCTCCTCTTAAGTAGAAAGTAGCTACTGTCTATGAATCTCAATCGAATAAAAATCCTTGGTTAGAAAGAAAAACAAAAAGAAAGAAAAAAAAGGGGAGAAAAAGAAATAGCCAAAAAGTGGCAGAACAAAAGAAAAACAAAAAGAAACAAAGCTGGACACCAATAGCTTGAACCTTAGAATATATGCCTGTGGTGTCTTTGTATTAGGATCTGCTTGGATTATTAAGCTCTTTGGAGTGCATCAACACTTGATGACTTGGGTTAACTAACCCGGGATCATCAGCTGAAAGTCCACTATCAAGAGCAACCTAACTACAAGGCATTTAGTAGCCCAAAGAGGTGCTGGGCATCAATGTTCTAAGAAGGAATGTGAGCCAAGTGTCTATAGTGAATAATGTGTCAAGTATAAAGAAAAGGAAATGAATTTGCTACACATGACACTCAAATAAAGCTTATGAACAAGATAATAGCCAAGGATAAAGGAATAATGAGAGGTCATAGCAGTATGTTACTTGAAGCTTGAAGGAGGTTTTCTAGGCTTAAGAGTAAATAAGAGGTGAGTGTGTACATATCCACATAAAACCCCATGAACTATCAATAACACTCTACTAGCATGAACATCCTCTCCCATTTCATTCTTTCTTCTCAATAAATCATTTCTTGCTTGGGGACAAGCAAGCTTTAAGTTTGGTGTTGTGATGACAAGTCATCTTAGCCTAGTTTCATTAGCCTTTTTCTTTTGTTTTCAACTGAATTATGCACTTTCTTGAGCCATAAGCAAGCCAATTGGGTAGATTTTCATGTTTCCTTTGATTTAATCAACCATGTATGAATTCATGCTATTTCATGAGGTTTTATGCTATAATTGTCACATATTATGAAAGAATGAATATCTCATGATTTTGAGCATAGCTTTGATGTGTTTGGTTGATTAATGATAGGTGAAGAAAGCTTGGAGAAAGGTTGACGCAAGAAGGAAGGGCTAGGAGGAAGAGAGAACAAAAAGTTTGAGCAAAAGTTTACCTCAAACTTTAGCTCAAACTTTTGGATTAATTGAAAATGAACCAGGAAGCAAAAAGCTGGACCAAAAGTTAGCCTCAAACTTTTTGGCTAACTTTTGGGCAAAAGCTGGAGCAAAAGTTAGCCCCTAACTTTTTGGCTAACTTTTGGGCAAAAGTTTGCACCAACGTTAGCCCCTAACTTTTTGACTAACGTTGGCGCATGAAAAACACTCCCTGGACTAGCAAAAGTTTGCGCCAACGTTAGCCCCTAACTTTTTGGCGAACGTTGGCGCCATGAATAAGCAAGGGGAGGCCAACGTTGGAGCAAAAGTTAGACCCCTAACTTTTGCCCCAACGTTGGTATCAGCAAGGAAGGGTGCTGATGTGAAAAGTTGGAGCAAAAGTTAGCCCCTAACTTTTACTCCAACTTTTACTCAAGCTTTCATGATTCCAACCCGGTTCAATTCGGTTCTTCTCCAAACTCCAAGAGCAATCAACCAAGGTCTCTATCAACCCAATTCCATCAAGAGCAAAGGCCCAATTGAAGGCTTGAAGACCATTTGAAGAAAGTGTATAAATAGCATAGGATTTAAGTTTTTCGGGGAGCTTCCCTTTTAGTTTTTCAGAATAGCTTTCTTTTCGGTTTTGCTTAGAGCTCACTTTTATTTTTCTTAGCATTGTTGTTTAATTCAAGAGAATTTGGGAGGAGAATTGATCTCTCTTCTTCCTTGTTCTTGCCCAGCACTCTTTACTTTTCTTGTCTTGGATTTTGGGTGGAGAATTGAAGAAATTCTGTTTCAATCTCACCTTGGGATCTTGTTTAATTTTCTGCTTAATTGAATTTCAGTTTCAGTTACTTGCTTCTTCATCTACTTTCTTTGCAATTTACAATTTCCTTTGCAATTGTGCTTGTTGGATCTAGGAAGGCATTGAGATCTAGACTTGGTTTTCTAGTCTCTTGGGTCCTGAGATCTGAATTCCAATTTTACATCCTCTGTTTACTACTTTTCATGCTCATTTACTTTTCTGTTTTAGATCCGATTCGATCCAAGTCTTCTTCTATTTCTCTGCTTGTTGCAATTTTACATTTCCTTGTTTAATTTCTGCAAATCCAACTCCCCATTCCCTTTACAATTCAAGCCATTTACATTTCTTGCACTTTAAGATTTTGCAATTTACATTTCTTGCATTCTAAGTTTCTGCCATTTAATTTCTTGTTCTTTAAGATTCAGCACTTTAATTCCTGTTCTCTTTAATTTCATGCCAATTACCCATTTCCTTTACTTTCTATGCAATTTAAATTCTGCAAATCACAAATCTCTCAACCAAATCTTGATTCGCTTGACTAAATCAACCACTAAACTAAAATTGCTCAATCCTTCAATCCCTGTGGGATCGACCTCACTCCCGTGAGTTATTATTACTTGATGCGACCCGGTGCACTTGCTGGTTAGATTTGGGTGTTTTGGAGAAATTCGTTTTTCCACGAAAATATCCCATCATGACGTAACTGAGTAATACTATCTTGTCAATCATATGGTGGGGGCATGCTTCCAGAAGATTATTGAAGCGCTCCCAGTATTCATAGAGAGTCTTAGATTCATCCTGAACAATCATGAAAATGTCTTTCCTCAGTTTATCAGTAACTTCAGCTGGAAAGAATTTTTCAAAGAATTCTCTTCTCAGTTTATCATGAAAATTGAAGTTTCATCTGCACCATCACGCCTGACGGTAGAACAGGCTACTTGAAAATCTCTCAGGTGCTTGATAGGCTCTTGAGCAGGCAAGCCATGAAACTTGGGCATCAAATTGAGCAGTGCGGTCTTTATTTCAAAGTCTATAGCCACCGCTGGGTGATGCGCTTGAAATGGTTGTACTGTAAAATCAGGGGCTCCAGCCTCCTGGATAGTAACTCTCCTAGTTGCTGCCATGTTACCTGCACGTAAATCAACCAAATCAGTAGAATGGGGGCTGGCTTCTTTCTCAAGTGACGTTTCAGATCCGCCCTCAGAGAGGACTAACCGACGCCGAGCTTGCCTTATTCGTGAAATAGTTCTTTCAATCTCAGGATCGAATACTAGCAAGTTTGGATCAGGAAGTGAACGCATCATCTAACGAAAGAAACAAGCAGCTCATGGTAGCAAGATAAAATAAAATACAAATAAATAAAATCTAATTAATAACTTTAGCACTCTATTGCAACTCCCCGGCAACGGCGCCAAAAATTGACGTGGCGAAAATTGGCGAGTCAAGAATTGTTGTAAATATGCGTTGCAAGTATAGTTCTTAACCAACTAGAAATCTGCTTATCAATTTAGAAGGGTTGTCACAAAAATTAAAATTAAAATACTGGGAGTATGAATCCCAGGTCGTCTCCCAACGAGTTGCAGAAAGGTGTGCTATTTTATTAATCAGATATTTTCAGAAAGAGTTTGAGTTGAATAAATAGGAAATTAAATTGGGGAAATTAAGTAATTTAAATAAAAGCCTTGACTGGGAGTAGATTAGTTGGAAGCCCTATTCTTGTTGCAGTACTCTCAAGATTAATTGATAATTGAAGGTCGTTCTGTTTAGTTATCCCTTACTAAGTAAGGGAAAGTCAAACAAGTTGGAATGATGTTTCTACTCACAAGTCCCAATCCGCTTACTTGGAAGGACTGGCGTTAGTTACTAGAGAGCCATCCAATAGTAAACCCAATTACAATCTCTCTTTTGAGTATTCCAACTCAAGGGTTCCTTTCAATCAACTCCCCATCAAGTTAGGGAACTACTCGCTCATTGTGATTATGGAACACATAACATAGAAAAGGAAATTCAAGAAAGACATGATAAATAAAACTCAAAGAAATCAATTAAAAATAAAAGTAACTCTTGTATTAATAAATTTTAAAATAATCTAATAGTAAAATTGAGTAAATTAAAGGACATGGAAGAGTAAAGTTGATGAGCGGATAATTTATACACTTTTTGGCATTATTTTTACATAGTTTTCAGTATGATTTAGTTAGTTTTGAGTATATTTTTATTAGTTTTTAATTAAAATTCACATTTCTGGACTTTACTATGAGTTTGTGTGTTTTTCTGTAATTTCAGGTAATTTCTGGCTGAAATTGAGGGACTTGAGCAAAAATCAGATTCAGAGGTTGAAGAAGGACTGCAGATGCTGTTGGATTCTGACCTCCCTGCACTCAAAGTGGATTTTCTGGAGCTACAGAACTCCAAATGACGCGCTCCCAATTGCGTTAGAAATTATACATCCAGGGCTTTCCAGAAATATATAATAGTCTATACTTTGATTAAGGATAGACGACGTAAACTGGTGTTGAACACCAGTTCCATACTGCATTCTGGAGTCAAACGCCAGAAACAGGTTGCAAAGTGGAGTTAAACGCCAGAAACAGGTTACAAACTGGCGTTCAACTCCAAGAGAGACCTCTACACGTGTAAAGCTCAATGCTCAGCCCAAACACACACCAAGTGGGCCCCAGAAGTAGATTTCTGCATCATTTACTCATTTCTGTAAACCCTAGTAACTAGTTTAGTATAAATAGGACTTTTTACTATTGTATTTACATTCTCTTTGATTAGTTTTATGCTATCTTAGACCTTTATGAGGGCTGGCCATTCGGCCATGCCTGAACCTTCATCACTTATGTATTTTCAACGGTAGAGTTTCTACACACCATGGATTAAGGTGTGGAGCTCTGCTGTTCCTCAAAGATTAATGCAAAGTACTATTATTTTTCTATTCAATTCAAGCTTATTCCTATTCTAAGATATCCATTCGCACCCAAGAACATGATGAATTTGATGATTATGTGACGCTCATCATCATTCTCACTTATGAACGCATGCCTGACAAACACTTCCGTTCTACATGCAAACAAGCTAGAATGAATATCTCTTAGATATCTAATACAGGGGACCGAGTCCGAGATATTAAAATCTTCGTGGTATAAGTTAGAACCCATGGATGGCCATTCTTGAGATCCGGAAAGTCTAAACCTTGTCTGTGGTATTTCGAGTAGGATCTGGGATGGGAGGGCTGTGATGAGCTTCAAACTCGCGAGTGCTAGGCGTAGTGACAGACGCAAAAGGATAGTAAATCCTATTCCAGTATGATCGAGAACCGACAGATGATTAGCCATGCAGTGACAGCGCAATGGACCATTTTCACAGAGAGGATAGGATGTAGCCATTGACAACGGTGATGCCCTACATAAAGCTTGCCATGGAAAGGAGTAGGAATGGTTGGATGAAAACAGTAGGAAAGCAGAGGTTCAGAGGAACGAAAGCATCTCTATACGCTTATCTGAAACTCTTACCAATAAATTACATAAGTATCTCTATCCTAGTTATATTTTATTTATCTTTTACTTATCAATTCATAAAACCATTTGAATCCGCCTGAATGAGATTTACAAGGTGACCATAGCTTGCTTCAAGCCGACAATCTCCATGGGATCGACCCTTACTCACGTAAGGTTTATTACTTGGACGACCCAGTGCACTTGCTGGTTAGTTGTACGAAGTCGTGAAACAGAATTAAGAACATGAACGTGCGTATTGAGTTTTTAGCGCTGTTACCAAGGAAGGAATGATCACGATTTTGCACACCAAAAGCCAAGTAAAGAAAACGAACTAGAATGACGAAGTCTTGATGAGGTAATAACTCTTCTCAATATTCCAATGCAAAGAGCAATCGAAATAAAAATCCTAACAACTATGAATGTGTAGAGAGAAAACCTAGAGGAGGAGTAAAACTAGATCTAAAAACTAAAAACTGTGTAGAATGAATGTTGTCTCTGGTTTCTACATGTTCTCTGGCTCTAGTATGCTTTTCTGGGCCAAAAACTGGGTCAAAACAGGGCCCAAAATTGCCCCCAGCGAATTCTGCAGATTATGCAGATCGCGCATGTCACGCGATCGCGTCATTCATGCGGACGCGTCATGCGGCGTTTTGCTTTGCCACGCAGGTGCGTCGTCCACGCCTCCGCGTCACTTGTGCTATTCCAATCCGCGCGGTCACGTGAGCCATGCAGCCATGTCACTGCAATTTCCTCTCTCTCGCACGGTCGCGTGAGCCATGCGGCCGCGTCACTTCTCGCTGGTCATCTCCTTAATTTCTTGTGTTCCTTCCATTTTTGCAAGCTTCCTAACACACAGATCACGTCATCGAATGGAATAAAGGAGAATTAAAATACATAATTAAAAGTCTCTAGGAAGCAAATTTTCAATCATGTAATAATTTTAGGAAGGAAATATAAATGCATGCTAATCATATGAATAAGTGGGTAAAGATCTTGATAAAACCACACAATTAAACACATTATAAACCATAAAATAGTGGTTTATCACACACGCCCAACAATCGCGAGTTTGAAGCTCGTCACTGTCATCCCTTCCCAGATCCTACTCGGAATACCACAGACAAGGTTTAGACTTTCCGGATCTCAGGAATGGCCGCCAATAATTCTAGCCTATACCACGAAGGTTCCAATCTGAGATTAGAAACCCAAGAGATACACATTCAAGCTTTTTTACATGTAGAACGGAAGTGGTTGTCAGTCACGCGTTCATAGGTGAGAATGGTGATGAGTGTCACATAATCATCACATTCATCATGTTCTTGGGTGCGAATGAATATCTTGGAGAAGAAATAGACTTGAGTTGAATAGAAAAACAATAGTACTTGTATTAATTCATGAAGAACAACAGAGCTCCACACCTTAATCTATGGTGTGTAGAAACTCCACCATTGAAAATACATAAGAACAAGGTCTAGGCATGGCCGTGAGGCCAGCCTCCAAAACGTGAAAAGGTCTATCAAAAGTATGAAAATACAATAGCAAAAGGTCTTATTTATAGAGAACTAGTAGCCTAGGGTTTACAGAAATAAGTAATTAATGCAGAAATCTTCTTCCGGGCCCACTTGGTGTGTGCTTGGGCTGAGCATTGAAGCTTTCACATGTAGAGACTTTTCTTGGAGTTAAACGCCAGCTTTTGTGCCAGTTTAGGCGTTTAACTCTAGCTTTTGTGCCAGTTCTGACGTTAAACGCCAGAATTCTTGTGCTGAATTGGAACGCCTGTTTGGGCCATCAAATCTCAGGCAAAGTATGAACTATTATATATTTCTGGAAAGCCCAGGATGTCTACTTTCCAACGCAATTGAGATCGCGCCAATTGGGCTTCTGTAGCCCCAGAAAATCCACTTTGAGTGCAGGGAGGTCAGAATCCAACAGCATCTGCAGTCCTTTTTTAGCTTCTTAATCAGATCTTTGCTCAGGTCCCTCAATTTCAGCCAGAAAATACCTGAAATTACAGAAAAATACACAAACTCATTAATTTAAAAAGTTGTATTGTGTATGTGACAGTAATAATATATAGTTGGACTAAGAAAAAAAAGAAGAGGAAAGAAAAAAGGAAAAATGTGAAGAAAAGTAAAGCAGGAAAAAAAAGAAAACAGAAAAATAATAGAAGAGAAAAAAAAGGAAAAAAAAGACAAAAAAAAGAAAGAAAGTAAAGGAAAATAGGGAGACAAGGGAAAAAAAGTTGAAAAGTTAGACTTGGTTTAGAAACTAGGTTATCTACTTAACCAAGACGATTATCTAGGTTAGAAAAAATCGCAAAACTCATCACAAAATTATCTTGAGGACTTGACATGTGTATTGAGCAAATTTTGAATTCAGAAATTGTTGTCAAGTTTGGTGTTAGAAGAACATGCATTGATTGACACAAAAAAAATCGTATTATATATTCTAAGAATTTTTTTTGTTTGGAGATTTTCAAGATATTTAACCTTTTTTGTTTGAATTTTTTTAAAAAAAAATTATCATGTAGTTGATTCCACTTAATAAGATAAAGCTCCGTCATTATTGTTTTTGAAAAAAAATAACAAATAAGTCCTTGACCTTTTGACTCACGGACATTTATGTCTCCGAAAATTTGAAAATATATTTAAGTCTCTGACCTTTTGAAAATCTGGACACATTGATCCCTCTATTTACTTGAATCTATCAAACCCAACAGAAAAATTAAACGTGGCTTTCGTTGTACTGACCTAGCCGATATATGAATGCACACGTAGGAGAATTTTTAAAATGGGACAAATTAGACACATGGATCGATATGTTTAGGTTTTGAGAAGGTCAGGAACTTAAATGTATTTTCAAATTCTCGAAAACTTAAATGTTCGCAGACCAAAAAATCAAGAACCTATTTGTTCTTTTCTCGTTATGTTTTTTTTTAAAGTTACAATAATAGTAAAATACTCTCTATTCATTGTAAGAATAGGAGATTGAGCACACACCACTTAGTTAAATGTCTTGTTAACAAATATCCTGGGTTACTCCTTTACTAAAGCTTAACTCCTCCCTTATCCTTACAAAGTTGAATCTTGTTCTAGTTATTAAAGAAAACTCAAAATTTAGAATCACTATAATAGCATCAACAACAACAATAAAATCTTATCCTATTAGATAAAGTCAGTTTTATGAATCAAACGTACTATTGCGTATGTAATGAGATCTTTCACTCAATTTTATTTTTTTAAATCTTTATTTACATTACTAGTTTTTTTTTTATATTCTGTCTGATTTACTCTCTACTAAATATTTTATTGACATTTTCCCCAAGTCCAAACCATTTATAGCACGAGATTTTACATTATTTTGCAATGAGCAATAATAGATGTGACTCTAATTTCCTTTCATATCCTCATTCTTTATTCTATCCATACACATATATAAGGCTCATCCATAGAAACATCTATCCATACATATATCGGATTATCTATAGAAACATCGTCATCTCAATTTCACTGAATTCTTGTTCACAATTTGCCACCAGCACTTCATAAATTTTAAAATTATGTTTTTCTCTCAAATTCCAAAACACTGCGAATCCATCTCAATACAAAACTTTTTTATATTCTTAGAGACAAATTTAGAAGGGTTAAGTACTTTTTTTGTCCTAAAAGTCTGAGGTGAAAATCAAATTCGTCGCTGACCTTTTTTTGTTATTAAAATTATCCTCAACGATACTAAACGTTTAAAATCATCTTTTTTACAAAAAATAATAATGCTTTGAGGATTTTTTTTCCTTAAAACAAAAATAAAAGGTTTGGGTACTGGCCGCCGCTTAACCATTTGTGATTTTTACTTCAAAATTGAATTGCTGTTGTCATTTGTTTGTTGTTTAGATGAGGGTGTGGCTGACATTGTAAAAGATGAAGAGTTATGATTGGTGTTAGAACTATGGATAGTGGATGGTATGGTAGTGGTGGTGTTAGAGATGAGAGAGAGAGAGAGAGAGAGAGATGTGCGTTTTTGGAGGGGGACAAGGGGTTAGTGGTGAGGGTGAGAGATAAACCCCTATTTTATGATTCATCTTGTGCTCAATTAAGTGTTTTTATCAATTCTTCACCCACTTATTCATAGGAATTGTATGGTTTTACAATTTCTTCCTTATTTTATGATATATGATAAAACACGTTTCCTATGCTTTAAAATTATTTACTTTAATCACCCTTTATTATCATTCGATGTCGTGATTTGTGTGTTAAGTAATTTCAGGCTTCATAGGGCAGGATTGGCTTAGAGGACAGAAAGGAAACAAACAAAAATGGAAGGAAAGCACAAAAATGGAGTTTTGAAGAAATGGCAGCAACGCGTACGCGTGGCTGACGCGGACGCGTGTCTAGCGCGAAATGATAGTGACGCGCACGTGTGGACGACGCGAACACGTGCCTAGAGAAGAACACAAATGACGCAGACGCGTAACTGACGCGTACGCGTGACAAAGAAAAATTCCAAACCACGCGAACGCGTGACCCACGTGCACGCGTGACGGACGCCACGTGCAGTAATTTGCAGAAGTCGCCCCCAGCGATTTTTAGGTCCCTTTTTTGCCCAAATCCAAGACCAGAAACACAGAATATGAGCCAGAGAATGGAGGAATCAAAGAAGAGAACAGATACAACATTGATAATACACAATTTTAGGTTTTAGATATAGTTTTAGAGAGAGAGAGAGAGAGGCTCTCTCCTCTCTCTTAGGATTTAGGATTAGGATTTAGGATTTCTCTTAAATTTAGGATTCCTCTCAGTTTATGGTTATTTCTTCATTCCAGGTTCAATTTTCCTTTAATTTAATTTCTCTTCTACTTTTATTTACTTTATCACTTAGTTTATTTACTTTCCCAATTTGATTTATGAACTTTCCTATGTTAGAATTGATATATTTATTTAATGCAATTTGAGGTATTTCAGATTAATGATTGTTTTACTCTATTTATGATGCTTTCAATTTAATTTAGATTTCTTTTCCCCTTTTGGCTTTGGTTAAGTAATTGGTAACACTTGAGTTATCAGACTCAACATTTGATTGAGATTCGTGAATTGCTGATTGAATTGGATCGCTCTAAAGCTAGTCTTTCCACAGGAGTTGACTAGGACTTGAGGATCAATTTAATTAGTCCACTTGACTTTTCTTTATTTAGTAAGGGTTAACTAAGTGGGAGCAACAACAATTCTCATCACATCTGATAAGGATAACTAGGATAGGATTTCCAGTTCTCATACCTTGCCAAAAGTTTTCTAATTATTAATTTATTTTTCTTGCCATTTAATTTACTTGTTCCCTATTTTAAAAACCCAAAAAGATACAATTTCATAACCAATAATAAACACACTTCCCTGCAATTCCTTGCGAGACGACCCGAGGTTTCAATACTTCGGTTATCAATTTTATTGGGTTTGCTTAAAGTGACAAACAAGTTTTTGTACGAAGGGATTCTTGTCGGTTTAGAAACTATCTTGCAACGCAATTATAATTTTATAAAAATTTCTTTACTAGCAGGAATCCCGATCGTCAAAATGGCGCCGTTGCCGGGGAATTGCAAATGTGTGCCTTATTATTGGTTATTGTAAATATTTTACTTTTCTTATTTATTTGTTTTTATTTTTGTTTTTAATTTTTATTAGTTACTATGAGTTCTCACCCCATCGCTTTGAGTTTGGTTCTAATATTGTTGAAAGGAATGGGAGCTATAACAGAAACATGCATCAAGGTCAAAACAATCAAAGATGGAAGGAGCCACGAGGATCTGATCAACCCTTTCGGCAACAACACCTTCCAAGATACCATGGATGACGACCATTATACAATGCATGCCAAGACAATAGATACGGTGGACCTTCTCGTGACAACCAACCCCCACCAGTATACTATGGTCAAGAGTCATTCCGAGGTGCGTACCAAGATGATGGATATGGTAGACCCCCTTGTGGTTACCAACAAGCCCCATCATACGCCTATAACCCACCTTCTCAACATAGCTATGAACCACCACACTCACAAGCCACCTACCAACACTCACCTCCATATGACCCTAACCCTTACCCACCCCAATTCCAATCTAATTACTCCCAAGAACAACCACTTCCATATGCACCATGTCCATATCCATCAACCCGAGAATCACAGGAGCGTCTCAAGGAAACAGTGAATAAATTTCATGCAACCCTTCACCAATTAGATCAAGCGATCAATCGACTAGCTTTCCAACATTCAGACACTCAAGGAACCCCCACGGCTTCATGTAGACAATCAAAAGAAGAACGAAGCATGAAGGAGGTACTAGAAACTCCAGTGGACAGTACAGAGCATGACTTTGTGCTGGAACAAGTGAAGAAAGCAGAAATTATCGAAGAAGAAGAACTGGTTGAAGACTTAGGAGATGCTAAACCTCCATGGGAATCCAGAATTATGGAGAATTCCGTCACGAAATTTGCAACTGATGCTAAGGAGGATAGTGCACAACCCCCAAAGCATGTATCTTATGAAGAACTGGACGGAACAGCTCGAGAAGCGAATTTCCTTGATAATGATAATCACGAATCAAGTTTCCCTAGTAATAAACTTGCATCCGCAAGTGAATTCTTTGAGATTGAAGAATCTTCCCCAAGTGAATACGAAGATGAAGTGGAGGTGGACTTTTCTCAACCTCCAAATTATGACTTGAGTGATAAGGAAAAAACCGAAGACTTTGATCAAGATGTGGTTGCAATTGAAAAAGTTAGCAAGGAAGTGGAGGAATTCATAGAAGAATACAATGGAGTAGAGCTTGCAAAACCACTGGAAATACCTATCCCAAGGCCATTACCACCCAATACAAACTTGATGAGCGGATAATTTATACGCTTTTTGGCATTATTTTTAGTATGTTTTTAGCAGGATCTAGTTACTTTCAGGGATGTTTTCATTAGTTTTTATGTTAAATTCACATTTCTAGACTTTACTATGAGTTTGTGTATTTTTATGTGATTTCAGGTATTTTCTGGCTGAAATTGAGGGACTTGAGCAAAAATCATATTCAGAGGTTGAAGAAGGACTGCTGATGCTGTTGGATTCTGACCTCCCTGCACTCAAAGTAGATTTTCTGGAGCTACAGAACTCAAAATGGCGCGCTTTCAATTGTGTTGGAAAGTAGACATCCAGGGCTTTCCAGAAATATATAATAGTCCATACTTTGGCCGAGTTTAGACGACGCAAAAGGGCGTTGAACGCCTGTTCTACGCTGCAGTCTGGAGTTAAACGCCAGAAACACGTCATGAACCAGAGTTGAACGCCAAAAACACGTTACAAATTGGCGTTCAACTCCAAAAGAAGCCTCTGTACGTGGAAAGCTAAAGCTCAGCCCAAGCACACACCAAGTGGGCCCCGAAAGTGGATTTATACATCAATTACTTACTTCTGTAAACCCTAGTAGCTAGTTTAGTATAAATAGGACTTTTTACTATTGTATTAGACATCCTGGATTGTATTTTTGATCCTGTGATCACGTTTTGGGGGCTGGCCATTCGGCCATGCCTGAACCTTTCACTTATGTATTTTCAACGGTAGAGTTTCTACACTCCATAGATTAAGGTGTGGAGCTCTGCTGTTCCTCATGAATTAATGCAAAGTACTACTGTTTTCTATTCAATTCAACTTATTCCGCTTCTAAGATATCCATTCGCACCCAAGAACATGATGAATGTGATGATTATGTGACGCTCATCATCATTCTCACTTATGAATGCGTGCCTGACAAACACTTCCGTTCTACATGCAACCAAGCTAGAATGAGTATCTCTTAGATATCTAATACAGGGGACCGAGTCTGAGTTATTAGTATCTTCGTGGTATAAGTTAGAACCCATGGATGGCCATTCCTGAGATCCGGAAAGTCTAAACCTTGTCTGTGGTATTCCGAGTAGGATCTGGGAAGGGATGGCTGTGACGAACTTCAAACTCGCGAGTGCTGGGCATAGTGACAGACGCAAAAGGATAGTAAATCCTATTCCAGTATGATCGAGAACCTCCAGATGATTAGCCATGCCGTGACAGAGCATTTGGACCATTTTCACAGAGAGGATGGGATGTATCCATTGACAACGGTGATGCCCTTACAGAAAGCTTGCCATGGAAAGGAGTAGGACTGATTGGATGAAGACAGCAAGAAAGCAGAAGTTCAGAAGAACGAAGGCATCTCTATACGCTTATCTGAAATTCTCACCAATGAATTACATAAGTATTTCTATCTTTATTTTCTATTTATTTATTATAATTCGAAAACTCCATAACCATTTGATATCCGCCTGACTGAGATTTACAAGGTGACCATAGCTTGCTTCATACCAACAATCTCCGTGGGATCGACCCTTACTCACGTAAGGTTTTATTACTTGGACGACCCAGTGCACTTGCTGGTTAGTTGTGTGAAGTTGTGAAGTTATGTTTGGACCATGGTATTGTGCACCAGTTTGTTGGCTCCATTGCCAAGGAGAGAATGAACAACAAATTTTACAACCTGAGTAACAATTTCGCATACCAAGTTTTTGGCGCCGTTGCTAGGGATTGTTCGAGTTTGGACAACTGACGGTTCATCTTGTTGCTCAGATTGGGTAATTTTCTTCTTATTTTATTTTCAAAAAGTTTTCAAAAAATTTTTCAAAAATATTTTCTTCTTTTTCGTTTTTCCCAAAAAATTTTTTCAATATATATATATATATATATATATTTTTTTTTTTTTTTCTTCAGAATTTTTAAGAATGAATTCTAGAGTTTCATGAAGCATGTAGAATCCTGGCTGGCTGTAAAGCCATGTCCAAATTCCTTTGGACTGAGGATTCAACTAATCACTTCAATGCATGTAATAGCATACTAAAGCTTGGCTGGCTATTAAGCCATGTCTAACCCTCAGATTGGAGCTTTAGACTAAAGAGCACAAGATTCCTGGAATTCATATTAAAAATTTTGGAATCCTTATTTTTCTTTCTCACATTAATTTTTGAAAAAAAAATACACAAAAAAAATCATAAAATCATAAAAATCAAAAATATTTTGTGTTTCTTGTTTGAGTCTTGAGTCAATTTTTAAGTTTGGTGTCAATTGCATTTTTTCTAAAAATTTTATGCATTTTTCGAAAATTCATGCATTCATAGTGTTCTTCATGATCTTCAAGTTGTTCCTGGCCAGTCTTCTTGTTTGATCTTGATGTTTTCTTGTTTTGTGTCTTTTCTTGTTTTTCATGTGCATTTTTGCATTCATAGTGTCTGAACATGAAAGATTTCTAAGTTTGGTGTCTTGCATGTTTTCTTTGCATTGAAAATTTTTCAAAAATATGTTCTTGATGTTCATCATAATCTTCAAAGTGTTCTTGGTGTTCATCTTGACATTCATAGCATTCTTGCATGCATTCATTGTTTTGATCCATAACTTTCATGCATTGAGTCTTTTTCATGTTTTTCTCTTTCATCATTGAAAATTCAAAAATAATAAAAAATATCTTTCCCTTTTTCACTCATAAATTTCGAAAATTTGGATTGACTTTTTCAAAAATTTTTAAAATCTAGTTGTTCTTATGAGTCAAATCAAATTTTCAATTTAAAAATCTTATCTTTTTCAAAATCTTTTTTCAAAAATCAAATCTTTTTCATTTTTCTTATTTATTTTCGAAAATTTTAAAAATATTTTTCAAAAATCTTTTCTTAATTTTATCTTATAATTTTCGAAAATATTCTCATTAATTAATGTTTTGATTCAAAAATTTCAAGTTTGTTACTTGCTTGTCAAGAAAGATTCAAACTTTAAGTTCTAGAATCATATCTTGTGATTTCTTGTGAGTCAAGTCATTAATTATGATTTTAAAAATCAAATCTTTTTCAAAACTAATTCTAATCATATCTTTCTATCATATCTTTTTTTTAAAAATCTTATCTTTTTCAAAAATTTGATTTTCAAATATCTTTTCTAACTTCTTATCTTCTTATCTTTTCAAAATTGATTTTCAAATCTTTTTCAACTAACTAATTGACTTTTTGTTTGTTTCTTATCTTTTTCAAAACTACCTAACTAACTCTCTCTCTCTAATTTTTGAAAATATCTCCCTCTTTTTCAAAAATTCTTTTTAATTAACTAATTGTTTCAATTTTTAATCTTAACTTGATTTCATTCCTAATTTTCGAAAATCACTAACCCCTTTTCAAAATTTTATTTTCAAAAATTCTCTTTCTCTCTCATCTCCTTCTATTTATTTATTCATCTACTAACACTTCATCTCACACAAATTCGAACCCCCTCTTCCATCTGTGTTCGAATTTTCTCTACTTCCCTTCTTTACATTGCATTCTTTTCTTCTTCTACTCACACAGGGGAACCTCTATACCTAGGCAAAAAGGATCCCTATTATTATTATTTTTCTGTTCCCTCTTTTTCATATGAGCAAGAGTAAGGACAAGAACATTCTTGTTGAAGCAGACCCTGAACCTGAAAGGACTCTGAAGAGGAAACTAAGAGAAGCTAAAATACAACAATCCAGAGATAACCTTACAGAAATTTTCGAACAAGAAGAGGATATGGCACCCGAAAATAATAATAATGCAAGGAGGATGCTTGGTGACTTTACTGCACCTAATTCCAATCTACATGGAAGAAGCATCTCCATCCCTATCATTGGAGCAAACAATTTTGAGCTTAAACCTCAATTAGTTTCTCTGATGCAACAAAACTGCAAGTTTCATGGACTTCCATCTGAAGATCCTTTTCAATTCTTAACTGAATTCTTGCAGATATGTGATACTGTTAAGACTAATGGAGTAGATCCTGAAGTCTACAGGCTCATGCTTTTCCCTTTTGCTGTAAGAGATAGAGCTAGAATATGGTTGGACTCTCAACCCAAGGATAGCCTGAACTCTTGGGATAAGCTGGTCACGGCTTTCTTAGCCAAGTTCTTTCCTCCTCAAAAGCTTAGTAAGCTTAGAATGGATGTTCAAACCTTCAGACAGAAAGAAGGTGAATCCCTCTATGAAGCTTGGGAGAGATACAAGCAACTGACTAAAAAGTGTCCTACTGACATGCTTTCAGAATGGACCATCCTGGACATATTCTATGATGGTCTGTCTGAATTAGCTAAGATGTCATTGGATACTTCTACAGGTGGATCCATTCATCTAAAGAAAATGCCTGCAGAAGCTCAAGAACTCATTGACATGGTTGCTAATAACCAGTTCATGTACACTTCTGAGAGGAATCCTGTGAGTAATGGGATGCCTCAGAAGAAGGGAGTTCTTGAAATTGATGCTCTGAATGCCATATTGGCTCAAAATAAAATATTGACTCAATAAGTCAATATGATTTCTCAGAGTCTGAATGGAATGCAAGCTGCATCCAACAGTACTCAAGAGGCATCTTCTGAAGAAGAAGCTTATGATCTTGAGAACCCTGCAATAGCAGAGGTGAATTACATGGGTGAACCATATGGAAACACCTATAATTTCTCATGGAGAAATCACCCAAATCTCTCATGGAAGGATCAACAAAAGCCTCAATAAGGCTTTAATAATGGTGGAAGAAATAGGTTTAACAATAGTAAACCTTTTCCATCATCCACTCAGCAACAGACAGAGAACTCTGAACAAAATACCTCTAATTTAGCAAACTTAGTCTCTGATCTATCTAAGGCCACTGTAAGTTTCATGAATGAAACAAGGTCCTCCATTAGAAATTTGGAGGCACAAGTGGGCCAGTTGAGTAAAAAGATCACTGAAATCCCTCCTAGTACTCTCCCAAGCAATACAGAAGAAAATCCAAAAGGAGAGTGCAAGGCCATTGATATAACCATCATGGCCGAATCCAAAGAGGAAGGGGAGGACGTGAATCCCAAGGAGGAAGACCTCCTGGGACGTCCAGTGATCAATAAGGAGTTTCCCTTTTGAGGAACCAAAGGAATCTGAGGCTCATCTAGAGACCATAGAGATTCCATTGAACCTCCTTATGCCATTCATGAGCTCTGAAGAGTACTCCTCTTCTGAAGAGAATGAAGATGTTACTGAAGAGCAAGTTGCCAAGTTCCTTGGTGCAATCATGAAGCTGAATGCCAATTTATTTGGTAATGAGACTTGGGGAGATGAACCTCCCCTATTCACCAATGAACTGAATGCATTGGATCAACTGAGATTGCCTCAGAAGAAACAGGATCCTGGAAAGTTCCTGATACCTTGTACCATAGGCACCATGACCTTTGAGAAGGCTCTATGTGACCTGGGGTTAGGAATAAATGTCATGCCACTCTCTGCAATGGAGAAACTGGGAATCTTTGAGGTACAAGCTGCTAAAATCTCATTAGAGATGGCAGACAATTCTAGAAAACAGGCTTATGGACAAGTAGAGGACATATTAGTAAAGGTTGAAGGCCTTTACATCCCTGCTGATTTCATAATCCTAGATACTGGGAAGGATGAGGATGAATCCATCATCCTTGGAAGACCCTTCCTAGCCACAGCAAGAGCTGTGATTGATGTTAACAGAGGTGAACTAGTCCTTCAATTGAATGAGGACTCCCTTGAGTTTAAAACTCAATGACATCCTTCTGTAAACATGGAAAAGAGGCACAGTAAGCTTCTCTCAAAACAGAGTCAACCAGAGCCCCCACAGTCAAACTCTAAGTTTGGTGTTGGGAGGCCACAACCAAACTCTAAGTTTGGTGTTGAACTCCCATATCCAAACTCTAACTTTGGTGTTGGGGAGTCTCAACAATGCTCTAAACATATGTGAGGCTCCATGAGAGCCCACTGTTAAGCTATTGACATTAAAGAAGCGCTTGTTGGGAGGCAAACCAATTTTTATTTATCTAATTTTACTTTTATTGTTATTTCATGTTTTATTAGGTTCATGATCATGTGGAGTCACAAAAAAAATATAAAAATTGAAAAGGGAATCAAAAACAGCAGAAGAAAAATCACACCCTGAAGGAGGATCTTACTGACGTTTAAACGCCAGTAAGGAGCATCTGGCTGGCGTTCAACGCCAGAACAGAGCATGGATCTGGCGTTGAACGCCAGAAACAAGCAGCATCCTGGCGTTCAGACGCCAGAAATGCACACTGAGGAAGAGTTGGCGCTGAACGCCAGAAACAAGCATCTGGCTGGCGTTCAACGCCAGAAATATGCTGCATCTGGGCGCTGAACACCCAGAACAAGCATCAATTCGGCGTTTAAACGCCAGAATTGCATGCAAAGTCATTTTACATGCCTAATTGGTGCAGGGATGCAAATCCTTGACACCTCAGGATCTGTGGACCCCACAGGATCAACTCAGCATCTGTGGACCCCACAGGATCCCCACCTACCACCACTCACTCTCTTCCCTCTTCTCAATGTTCATCCTCTCTTCCCAATAAACACTATTCCCCAAAACTCTTCACCAATCACCTCAATCTCTCTTCCCTATCATCACTTCACCACTCACATCCATCCACTCTTCCCCATAAACCTACCTCATAAACTCCACCTACCTTCAAAATTCAAAATCAATTTTCCACCCAAACCCACCCTATATGGCCGAAATTAAACCCCCTCCCCTCCCTATATAAAGCCCTCCATTCTTCCTCATTTTCACACAACACAACCCTCTCTTCCCCTTCTTGGCCAAATACACATCTCCCTCCTCTCCTCCATATTTTCTTCTTCTTCTTCATCTATTCTTTCTTTTCTTGCTCGAGGGCGAGCAATATTTTAAGTTTGGTGTGGTAAAAGCATAAGCTTTTTGTTTTTCCATTACCATTAATGGCACCTAAGACCGGAGAATCCTCTAGAAAAGGGAAAGGGAAGACAAAAGCTTCCACCTCCGAGTCATGGGAGATGGAAAGATTCATCTCTAAAGCTCATCAAGACCACTTCTATGATGTTGTGGCCAAGAAGAAGGTGATCCCCGAGGTCCCTTTCAAGCTCAAGAGAAATGAGTATCCAGAGATCCGACATGAAATCCAAAGAAGAGGTTGGGAAGTTCTAACAAACCCCATCCAACAAGTCGGCATCCTAATGGTTCAAGAGTTCTATGCCAATGCATGGATCACTAGGAACCATGATCAAAGTAAGAACCCGAACCCAAAGAATTATCTCACCATGGTTCGGGAGAAATACTTAGATTTTAGTCCGAAAAATGTGAGGTTGGCATTTGACTTGCCTATGATGCAAGGAGATGCACGCCCCTACACTAGAAGGGTCAACTTTGATCAAAGGTTGAACCAAGTCCTCATGGACATATGTGTGGAAGGAGCTCAATGGAAGATTGACTCAAAAGGCAAACCGGTTCAACTTAGAAGCCTGGACCTTAAACCTGTGGCTAGAGGATGGTTGGAGTTCATCCAACGCTCCATCATCCCCACTAGCAACCGATCTGAAGTTACTGTGGATCGGGCCATCATGATTCATAGCATCATGACTGGTGAGGAAGTAGAAGTTCATGAAGTCATCTCCCTTGAACTCTACAAAATAGCCGAAAAGTCCTCCCCCTTGGCAAGGCTAGCTTTCCCTCATCTTATTTGCCATCTATGTTACTCAGCTGGAGCTTTCATAGAAGGAGACATTCCCATTGAGGAAGAGAAGCCCATCACTAAGAAAATGATGGAGCAAACAAGAGAGCCCACTCATGGAGCTCAAGAAACACATGAGGAAGCTCATCATCAAGAAATCCGTGAGATACCTCAAGGGATACACTTTCCTCCACAGAATTTTTGGGAGCAAATCAACACCTCCCTAGGAGAATTAAGTTCCAACATGGGACAATTAAGGGTGGAACATCAAGAGCACTCCATCATCCTTCATGAAATTAGAGAAGATCAAAGAGCAATGAGGGAGGAGCAACAAAGACAAGGAAGAGACATAGAAGAGCTCAAGGACATCATTGGTTCCTCAAGAAGGAAACGCCACCATCACTAAGGTGGACTCATTCCTTGTTCTTAAATTTTCTGTTTTTCGTTTTCTTATGTTAAATGTTTATCTATGTTGGTGTCTTTATTACATGATCACTAGTGTCTAAGTGTCTATGCCTTAAAGTAGTGAATATGAATCCATCACCTCTCTTAAATGAAAAATATTTTAATTCAAAAGAACAAGAAGTACATGAGTTTTGAATTTATCCTTGAACTTAGTTTAATTATATTGATGTGGTGACAATGCTTCTTGTTTTCTGAATGAATGCTTGAACAGTGCATATGTATTTTGAAGTTGTTGTTTAAGAATGTTAAATATGTTGGCTCTTGAAAGAATGATGACAAGGAGACATGTTATTTGATAATCTGAAAAATCATAAAAATGATTCTTGAAGCAAGAAAAAGCAGTGAATACAAAAGCTTGCAGAAAAAAAAAGAGCAAAAAAAAATTAGAAAAAAAAAAGAGAAAAAGCAAGCAGAAAAATCCAAAAGCTCTTAAAACCAAGAGGCAAGAGCAAAAAGCCAATAACCCTTAAAACCAAAAGGCAAGGGTAATAAAAAGGATCCCAAGGCTTTGAGCATCAGTGGATAGGAGGGCCTAAAGGAATAAAATCCTGGCCTAAGCGGCTAAACCAAGCTGTCCCTAACCATATGCTTGTGGCGTGAAGGTGTCAAGTGAAAACTTGAGACTGAGCGGTTAAAGTCAAGGTCCAAAGCAAAAGAAGAGTGTGCTTAAGAACCCTGGACACCTCTAATTGGGGACTTTAGCAAAGCTGAGTCACAATCTGAAAAGGTTCACCCAGTTATGTGTCTGTGGCATTTATGTATCCGGTGGTAATACTGGAAAACAAAGTGCTTAGGGCCACGGCCAAGACTCATAAAGTAGCTGTGTTCAAGAATCAACATACTGAACTAGGAGAATCAATAACACTATCTGAACTCTGAGTTCCTATAGATGCCAATCATTCTGAACCTTAATGGATAAAGTGAGATGCCAAAATTATTCAAGAGGCAAAAAGCTACAAGTCCCGCTCATCTGATTGGAGCTATGTTTCATTGATAGTTTGGAATTTATAGTATATTCTCTTCTTTTTATCCTATTTGATTTTCAGTTGCTTGGGGACAAGCAACAATTTAAGTTTGGTGTTGTGATGAGCGGATAATTTATACGCTTTTTGGCATTGTTTTTAGTATGTTTTTAGCAGGATCTAGTTACTTTTAGGGATGTTTTCATTAGTTTTTATGTTAAATTCACATTTCTGGACTTTACTATGAGTTTGTGTGTTTTTCTGTGATTTCAGGTATTTTCTGGCTGAAATTGAGGGATTTGAGCAAAAATCAGATTTAGAGGTTGAAGAAGGACTGCTGATGCTGTTGGATTCTGACCTCCCTGCACTCAAAGTGTATTTTCTGGAGCTACAGAACTCAAAATGGCGCGCTTTCAATTGCGTTGGAAAGTAGACATCCAGGGCTTTCCAGAAATATATAATAGTCTATACTTTGGGAGAGTTTAGAAGACGCAAAAGGGCGTTGAAATCCAGTTCTACGCTGCAGTCTGGAGTTAAACGCCAGAAACACGTCACGAACCAGAGTTGAACGCCAAAAACACGTTACAACTTGGCGTTCAACTCCAAAAGAAGCCTCTGCACGTGGAAAGCTAAAGCTCAGCCCAAGCACACACCAAGTGGGCCCCGGAAGTGGATTTATGCATCAATTACTTACTTCTGTAAACCCTAGTAGCTAGTTTAGTATAAATAGGACTTTTTACTATTGTATTAGACATCCTGGATTATATTTTTGATCATGTGATCACGTTTTGGGGGTTGGCCATTCGGCCATGCCTGAACCTTTCACTTATGTATTTTCAACGGAGAGTTTCTACACTCCATAGATTAAGGTGTGGAGCTCTGCTGTTCCTCATGAATTAATGCAAAGTACTACTGTTTTCTATTCAATTCAACTTATTCCGCTTCTATGATATCTATTCGCACCCAAGAACATGATGAATGTGATGATTATGTGACGCTCATCATCATTCTCACTTATGAACGCGTGCCTGACAAACACTTCCGTTCTACATGCAACCAAGCTAGAATGAGTATCTCTTAGATATCTAATACAGGGGACCGAGTCCGAGTTATTAGTATCTTCGTGGTATAAGTTAGAACCCATGGATGGCCATTCCTGAGATCCGAAAAGTCTAAAACTTGTCTGTGGTATTCCGAGTAGGATCTGGGAAGGGATGGCTGTGACGAACTTCAAACTCGCGAGTGCTGGGCATAGTGACAAACGCAAAAGGATAGTAAATCCTATTCTAGTATGATCGAGAACCTCTAGATGATTAGTCATGCCGTGACAGAGCATTTAGACCATTTTCACAGAGAGGATGGGATGTAGCCATTGACAACGGTGATGCCCTTACAAAAAGCTTGCCATGGAAAGGAGTAGGACTGATTGGATGAAGACAGCAGGAAAGCAGAAGTTCAGAAGAACGAAGGCATCTCTATACGCTTATCTGAAATTCTCACCAATGAATTACATAAGTATTTCTATCTTTATTTTCTATTTATTTATTATAATTCGAAAACTCCATAACCATTTGATATCCGCCTGACTGAGATTTACAAGGTGACCATAGCTTGCTTCATACCAACAATCTCCGTGGGATCGACCCTTACTCACGTAAGGTTTTATTACTTGGAAGACCCAGTGCACTTGCTGGTTAGTTGTGCGAAGTTGTGAAGTTATGTTTGGACCATGGTATTGTGCACCAGTTTGTTGGCGCCATTGCCAAGGAGAGAACGAACAACAAATTTTACAACCTGAGTAACAATTTCGCATACCAAAACTTCAAGTGGGTAAAATCCTTAGCCTTTATCTTTACTTTTCTACTTGAATATGGTTTGCTTGAAACTGATGGCCAGCTTAGAGCTCTTTGTGGCTTTAAGAGTAAGAGAGAAATGGCTCGCACTCCAAGCTGGTATGCAGGATTCAATAAAGCTCCACGCTTCAATTTGAGGTGCAAGGATTGGTTTCGAGCTCGAGTGAATGGATCTCGAAAGATGTTTGGTCATCTTAGTGAGAATTTAAATTCCATACTACCCGGGCTGGAAAAATGTAGATCCAGACAAAGATGGGTACAGAAGCAAGGTTTGGGATCCTGGAATTTATCCTGATAGTCAACAATCGTGGAGCCTGAAAACCTATTTAAATTTACTAAAAGGCTTTACATGCCTAGTTTGGGACCCCGGAGGATATCGGAATTGCAAACATTGGTGGAGATATCTGGATGAATTCAAACACAAGCCACCATAACAAGAAGCTCACCAGAATGTCCAACTTAAGGACTTTAACTAAAAGTGCTAGGTGGGAGACAACCCACCACGGTATGATCGTTCCTTTTTCAACTTTAATTTTGTTTCGTTTTGTTTGATTTTTGTTTCATTTTATTTTATTTTACTTTAATTTCATTAGGATCATTCATGACATCTGCATTTTGCATATATATAAAAAAAAAAGCAACCCACGCATGCGTATGGCCCCGCGTGGGCGTCGATTCAAAAATCGACGTAACAGTCCAACGCCCAGAAAGTTGGGCTGGAATCGTGCGGCTGGTATGCGTTAGGCACAATTTGGACCACGCGATCGTGTCGGTAACGCGAACGCATCACTTTCACTTCACACACACACCACGCGAAAGCGTGGGTGACGCGTACGCGTCGCGTGAATATTCTTGCCCCCTAAATGGAAACAGAGAGCTGCGTCAAAACGACGCTGGAATTGTGCGTTTAGCACAATTCTGAGCGACGCGTACGCATGCCCCACGCGTACGCGTCACTTTCATTATCCCTCACCCATGCGACCGCGTCAATGACGCGTCCGCGTCATTTCCTTTCCACCCCAATCACGCGATCGCGTGCTCCACGCATTCGCATGGATTTAAATACACTAACCCCCTTCGACATGGAACCCTAACCATTTTGCGTCCCCAAACCCCCCCCCCTTCCCCTCTACACTCTCCCTCTTCTCTTCTGCCACCACCGACCAGCCACCACCACCCCGCCCCACCTCGCCGCGCCCCCACCACCGCGCCGCCCTCGCAGAACCCCCTCCTCCCTCTTTTCTTCTTCCCTCTTTCTCCCCTTCCACTCTCCCCCCCTCCACGACCCCCCGCCTCATCGCCTCGCCCCCACCACCGCGCCACCCCGCCAGAACCACCGGCCACCATGCCCCCAACCCTCCCCTCCTCGCCCCTTCTTCTCCTTCCCCCCATAACCCTTTTCCTCCCCAACCACCAAACCACCACCCTGCCTCCACCGAACCGCCGCCGTGACCGCCTCCCAGCACCGCCGTGTCACCACCACCACCACCATCTCCCTGAATCCAAATTCTATACCTCCGCCCACCAGGTTACGCCAAACACCGATTCCTGTCCCAAGTTAGTTAGTTAGTCGTATGTTTTTTTTTTCAAATTCTGTTCAAATTAGGATAGTTAGAGATGCATGATCGTAGTGGATTATAGGTGGTTAGGTAGCTACGATGTGGTTAGTGGATTTAGGCCTGATAATTGCACCGTTTTTGTTACTTGTTTTATCTGTTTCGCAATTTTGAATTTGCTGTGATGATAATGCTGTTCATATGCTGTTCTTTACCATTCTTTAATGCAGATTGAGTTTGTTTATTCTGAATTCTTGTGAATTACTATTTTTTACTCTTTCCTGCACTACCTTATTATCATATGAACTGTTTTTGCTGTTGTTTATTACCCGGAAACGTCCAATTTTTAGCCGAAATGCTGTCCAATTTTTTTTTTTAGCAAATTGTTTCACCCAACTCCCATTCATGAATTAGTTGGTTTCAACCAAAAGCAATTCATGAATGCACGGGCTAGCTTTCTTATTCTTTCTGATTCCCTTATTCATTAAATAACATTATTGATGATTTCACTTTAATTTTGCAATTCTTTTCTATGTTTAATCGTCAATAATCTGCAATATCTACTTGAATTTGAGTTACTTGTTATTCAAATTTGTGCAATTTTAGTTAATTGGAAATCACAACACCATGCCACTTACTTTAACTTCATTTTTAACTCTTAACTACTTTAACTTTCTAACTTTTCTATTAGCTTTCAACTAACCACTTTAAAACAACTTCAAGGCATGATTACTGTTTTTCCTGATTAACAACAATTCCGCACATCATAGATTTTGGATTGTGATTTTTTCTTCTCCAACTTTTAACTTGCATACAATCCATAATTCTACATCTATTTAACTCAATTCATGCTTATATTGCTACTGTATTCCTCTTTTGCCACTCTATGCTTATATTGATAAAATCCTATTTGCTTACGTGTTTTCCTGCTTTAGTTTCTTAAATTGTATCCTGGAATTTATGCTTTTCATGATGTCTGACCCTAAAAGCAAAGAAAAGGGCAAAGCAACCACTGGAAAAAGAAAAAGAGGCGAATCCTCTACCTCTATATTGGATATCCTCCATGACGATTCCTGGCGGGAGAAGAATTTTACCCCGCAGGAAAACGCTGATCAGTTGGTGCTTGCCACTGACCCAGTAAAGTTTGCCAACAGATACTGTGAGCTGAAATATCCGGTCTTTGAAACTTCCAGGAACCTATACCTGGAAATGACTCTGAAAATTCCAGAAGAACTCAAACAATACACCTCAGAACAAATTAAACAGAGAGGCTGGTTCTTCTTGGAGAGGAATTTGACTGAAGTCAACTCATCCTGGTCAGAGAATTCTACTGCAACTACTTCAAAACGTCCCTGGATGCAGTACAATTCAGAGAAAAACAGATTCTGGTTACTGAAAAAGTAATTGAGAAAATCCTCACCCTCCAGCCTAAATCAGATCAACCAGATGGTTACCAAAAGGCTGAAGAGGATATGAGATTCATGAGATCTGACTGGGACGCAGTGAAACGGACTATAGCCTTTGATCCTACCGTCCCATGGGTCATGGGTAAGACAATAACAAACCCAAAGGGAATTAAGCTTATCTATCTGAATGATGAGGATCGGCTTTGGCAGCAGATTCTAAGTAACTACGTGATGCCGAGCACTCATGAGACAGAGGTGCCAGCTGCCATGATCACCCTCATTTGGTGTGTGATGGAGGGCAAGGACCTATATCTTCCCCGCTTTATCCGGTATTACATGGCCAGGGTCCATGTTAGAGGCACTCTGCCCTTTCCCTACTTGATTACTCAGCTGGGCCGCCGAGCTGAGGTGCCTTGGGAGATTGCTGATGAAAAGTCAACCGCCGCAGACTGCAAGAAGATTATCCCTCACAGTAGGAAGTTCCAGGCTTTGGGCTACCGACCGCCATTTCTCACTGACTCTGCTGAGGCAGCCACATCTTCTCACTAGGATAATCTTTAAATTATATAGAGTATGTATATGTTAGGTGAGATCTTAAACTAATCAAGGATTCAATTTATAGCTCACTTAGCCTCATATGTATCCTCACCTTTACCTTGGCCCCATTACAACCTTGAAAAAAGACCTCATGATATTTGTATGCATACATTGTATATTTGTTGATTGGTTAGATGAAGAACAAAGTTTTAGAAAGCATGAATAGAAAAGAATAAGAGTGATCAACCCCAAACACTGAGTGACTAGAGAGTAAACACAAATCCAGTGAGGGTTCAGTAGCTCATCTCCATATATCCAAATTTAATTATTTAATTGTCTTGCAAGTTTGTGGATTTCTCTAACTCAACTCAATTGTGAAAGTGTTTTAACATGATTTTGGCTTGGCTATGCATATATAATTCCTTGAAAATATGAATCAAATTAACATGTAAGCTCTATATATATATAGGTGGATAGTAATTAGAATTGCATGACTCATTTAGGTAGCTTGCATTTAGAATAGATTGCATTGCATAAGATTCCACCATTCCACCTTC
Source organism: Arachis hypogaea (assembly GCF_003086295.3). NCBI lineage: Eukaryota > Viridiplantae > Streptophyta > Magnoliopsida > Fabales > Fabaceae > Arachis > Arachis hypogaea. The sequence continues at coordinate 45,723,274 of NC_092046.1, read as the reverse complement.
ACTCTTTCTCTTGGATTTAGCATGAGGACATGCTAATGTTTAAGTGTAGGGAGGTTGATAAACCCCTATTTTATGATTCATTTTGTGCTCAATTAAGTGTTTTTATCAATTCTTCTCCCACTTATTCATATGAATTGCATGGTTTTACAATTCCTTCCTTATATTATGATATATGAGAAAATATGCTTCCTATGCTTTAAAATTATTTACTTTAATCACCCTTTATTACCATTCGATGCCGTGATTTGTGTTTTAAGTAATTTCAGGCTTCATAGGGCAGGAATGACTTAGAGGACATAAAAGAAACTTACAAAAATGGAAGGAAAGCACAAAAATGGAGTTTTGAGGAAAAGGCAGCGACGCGTACGCGTGGATGACGCAAACGCGTGTCTAGCGCGAAATGACAGTGACGCGCACGCGTGGACGACGCGAACGCGTGCCTAGAGCAGAACACAAATGACGCGGACACGTGACAAAGAAAAACTCCAAACCACGCGAACGCGTGACCCACGCGCACGCGTGACGGACACCACGTGCAGTAATTTGCAGAAGTCGCCCCCAGCGATTTCTGGGCCCCTTTTTGGCCCAAATCCAAACCCAAAAACACAGAATATGAGCCAGAGAATGGAGGAATCAAAGAAGAGAACAGATACAACATTGATAATACGCAATTTTAGGTTTTAGATGTAGTTTTAGAGAGAAAGAGAGAGAGAGAGTGAGTGAGAGAGAGGCTCTCTCCTCTCTCTTAGGATTTAGGATTAGGATTTAGGATTTCTCTTAAATTTAGGATTCCTCTCAGTTTATGGTTATTTCTTCATTCCAGGTTCAATGTTCCTTTAATTTAATTTCTCTTCTACTTTTATTTACTTTATCACTTAGTTTATTTACTTTCCAAATTTGATTTATGAACTTTCCTATGTTAGAATTGATATCTTTATTTAATACAATTTGAGGTATTTCAGATTAATGATTGTTTTACTCTATTTATGATGCTTTCAATTTAATTTAGATTTATTTTTCCCTTTTGGCTTTGGTTAAGTAATTGGTAACACTTGAGTTATCAGATTCAGCATTTGATTGAGATTCGTGAATTGCTGATTGAATGGGATCGCTCTAAAGTTAGTCTTTCCACAGGAGTTGACTAGGACTTGAGAATCAATTTAATTAGTTCACTTGACTTTTCTTTATTTAGTAAGGGTTAACTAAGTGGGAGCAATAACAATTCTCATCACACCTGATAAGGATAACTAGGATAGGATTTCCAGTTCTCATACCTTGCCAAAAGTTTTCTAATTATTAATTTATTTTTTTTGCCATTTAATTTACTTCTTCCTTATTTCAAAAACTCAAAAAGATACAATTTCATAACCAATAATAAACACATTTCCCTGCAATTCCTTGAGAGACGACCCGAGGTTTCAATACTTCAGTTATCAATTTTATTGGATTTGCTTAAAGTGACAAACAAGTTTTTGTACGAAGAAATTCTTGTCAGTTTAGAAACTATACTTGCAACGCAATTATAATTTTATAAAAATTTCTTCACTAGCAGGAATCCCGATCGTCAGTGAAAGAAAAGGGTTTTTTTGTTTTAAGGAAAAAACGTCAAATCGTTATTATTCTTTATAAAAAAAATTATTTTAAAACATTTAATAATAAAAAAAAATCTGGGACAAATTTGATTTTCATCACAGACAGGACGGAAAAAAGTACTTAACCCAATTTAAAATTACTAACGATAAAGTGAAATGGAAAAAAAATGGATTTGCAACTGCACATACCCTTTATATAGAAGGAAGGACTGATTTTTTTTTTCCTTTTCCTTTGGCCAAACAAAAAACTTATTATTTACAGAGCAGAAACTGGGAAAAATAAAAAAAAGGAACAAACCTCGGCACTTTCTACACTTCTCTGTATACCAACATCCAATTCATATTCTTCACTACATGCTATACAAAACTCGTACGATTTTTTTCAATATGCTAAATGAACCATATAAAACCAAAACCATTACAAATTTCTTGGAGGCCAGTACCCTTAGGTTCACCCTCAGACCACATCTTCGCATCAAACCCAAACAGCCAGCACCAACAAAGAAAAGCCAAGACACAACTGCGCAGAAAAAGACCTTCAGGGCCTCCGAAGGGCCACAGACATGGGCAACATCAGGTGTAATTTCCACATAGGGGATGGCAGGGCTTACTTGAGTCCCCTCCGCCGCTTGATTCAGTCCAAGACTCTCATTCATCCAATCAGACAACCTAATCAGCACTTTTGCAAGCCACGCAATCTCGTCGTTCGATATTGGACGTCTCATCCAGTCGCCTTTATACTTAACATCTACATACGCATGGTTGCCAGCTCTTCTTGGCTTGAATATGTCATCACGACAATGTTGATGATGGATTGGTTCCGGGGAAGTTGGGGATGATATCATTGTGTGTCCATCAAATAAGTACCCCAACTTTTCCTTCAATGAATCTATGCATTGAAGGCTTGATACATGCCCAGACATAGCTTGCAACTCAGCTTCTGCACGTAGTATAAACAGCTGCAGGGACCCAAAAAAAAAAAAACAAAGGATGAAAACCTAGTACCATCAACTACATATATCATTTTAGTTAGAAACACGGGTCTGGTTGACTTTTTTACCCAAAAAAAGGTACAACTTAGATAAATACACTCTTTGACTGTTGTAATCTAGTTAGAAAATATGTATATATTTGATAGCAGAATTAAAGGACCTGAAGAAGCTGTTGTCCACCATCCTCCCCCTCGGCAAACAGTCGCAAATCCTTGTTCCAATTCTCGTGTAAGAATGAGCCATCAGCATCAGTCTCACATAAACCATCTTCCCAGTCCTGAAAAACCAGTATTATTCTTTTTAACAATTGTGAAGGTAAGAGGTCAAACTTAATACAGCGCTTAGGTGAGAAGCAAAATTGATCAAGTTCAGATGCACATGACAAAATATATTAACTATGTGGGAAAAGTCGCATAATTCATAATAATCATCCTATAACAGTAAGTATAGAATAAACTTTTAGCTCAAACACAGGGCAAATAACTACTAAACTGAAAGATAAGCATACTTGCAGGAACTGTAAAAACAGGAGAGAAAATTAAGCCCACCTGCAACTGCTCATGGATACTAGGAACATATCTGTACAAGTTGTTCAACATTGGTTTGCCTGGTCCAGCCTGTTTGGAGTGGAAAAGCGTATCCACATTCTTCAAAAGGTCGATGAGCTCTTTTGATGTCGTCAACATGTCTAACACCTGAAAGTTCCATTCAAGTAGACATAAAAGATATATTATCACTATAATAAGATTCCATCAAGCCTCAAAAGTCTACAATAACAGCAACAATACACACATAAGGGCAAAACTTAACTTGATCACAGAAACTTTCTAAATGTTACAGCAGCAATCTAAATGTATTTTCAACAGTTAACCAGTTCACAGATATTACTACCAAAACACTAAATGGATTATTTTCCTTGTAAACTTTAACAAACTAGATAAAATATTTACTAGCAATTTCATATGTGGTTAGGTGAATAGTATTCTGTGCCTCAGACCAAAATGCCAATTAAACAATAAACCAGTGCTTTTATTTAGACACAAGGTTTATAGTTACTAATATTACTAGAACAACAACAAACAATAACGAAAACAAAATCTTATCCTACTAAGAGGGGTTAGCTATATCAATCAAATAATGCTATTGCTTCCTATGTATCACGTCTGAGATTGTTCATTCAGAAATTTTGCTTAAACACTTCACACAAAGCCTCTTTAGATCTTTCTCTGCCTCTAACTATTGGTCTATCTTCCATATGATCCACTACTCTCACTGGATGTTCTGATGGCCTCCTCTCCACATGTCCAAACCACCTAAGACAAGATTCCATCGTCTTTTCAACAACAGGTGCTACTCTAACTTTCTCTTTTATATTCTCATTCCTGATTTCATCCATAAGCCTATGACTAAATCCATTGAAGAATCTTCATTTTGGCCATCCTGAACTTGTGTACAGGTTCACCCTTTGCCGGCCAAAACTCCATTGCATACAACATAGCTTATCTAAACAGTGCAATGAAATTTACACAAGTTTTAAAGATACTTTTTTCCGATCAAATACTGCTTAAAAATCAGGTAAGACCAGCAATGATTTGGAAACTAAAATGACTTGGTTAACCCATGCATGCCACTGCTAGAAACTATAAAGCCTTGCCAATGTGTTGCAGGGCCGAAGGGAAAATTGACATAGACTTCAACATCAGTTAATAGCCATGTTTGAATGCATCCAGCATTCCTAGATTTTAACTTCCTACTCACCCCGCTCACTGGGCCATGCTGCCAGGGATGGTAAAGCAAGAAAATTGAAAAAGACTTCCATAACATCTAAAAGCACCACATTTCAATGCTTCCAATATTCCCATGTTTTATATCACAATCATGATGGACAAAAGCTCCTGGTCTGAACAAACTTCATTGCACTGAGCTGTAAATATTATTTACCACCGGGGATCATTCATACAGATCCAACTTAGTAGCCACTTTTAAAAACCTGATTTTGCTATGAGACTATAACATGCAAGGACCTACAGCCATTATAACTAAGAACATGCAAATCACCCAGTCACTCACTACAACCGGTAAACATGAAACAATGGAATACAATTTTCTGTAACATGAAAGGAACCGAATATAGCTTGTTATACAGTTGCTAGTGTGCTCAAGAATCAGCTGCAGTTTTAGACTTTCAGTTCCACCATATGTCCTAAACATGAAACACTATATAAGTAAATACCCAACTCCCTATCAAATTCATAAGCAAGTCAAATAATCATAGAACATCCCAGCCCACAACATGGACTTACGAAAGTAAGGCATAGATTGCCCAACATTGGAAATTCTGACAATATGGAACAATGAAAAACATAAAAGAAGGTTGAGAAAGAAACCTTGAGCACCATCTGGATTATAAGTTCAACATCATTATGAAGAAATCTGTGAGCAAATCCAATAAAATGCATAACCAGGGAACTGAAGTATAGGTAGTTAGACAGCACATAATCCTGCCACTGTGGAGTATAACCACGGCTTCTGGCAACATAATTCTCCTTCCTTTCATTCACCTGAGCAGAAGCAGACCCATTGGCAATAGCTTCAAGCTCAGAAAGCTCATCCTCAGTTACATTCCAAGGCTCCAAGTAACTAATCCAGACCGAGAAAACCTGAGAAACATTCTTCACGGAAGCTGCCATAGGGCAAAACAAGAACGTTCTCAGCAGGTATCTATACAGAGGCCTCTGCGCCCATGGGTTCCAACACCGCAGAGAATTGTACTTCGAAGCCAATTCCTTCGCCCTCACTGCATCAAATGAGGAAGAAGAACCCAAATTCCTCCATCTAGGGCTCCCACAACACTCGCTGGCACCTCCACCGTCGCGAGCTTCAATCACCGCTACAGTGCTCAAATTCAAATACCTCACAAAAACTTTCACCACCTCACCGAGCCCTGGAGTCGGTGGAGTCTCTCCCAGTACCGACCGGAGCCGGAAAGAGACGCCGAGGAACTTGCAATCGTTCAAAGGAAACGGCGAGAAATCGTTATCAACAAGCCAGAAATGAATTAAGGTAGAAACCAGAAACTGAGCACGCGCCACAACCTTGGCATCAAAACCGCCACTGTAGTGAAGGATCGAGCTACGGTAGGGTTGGTGTGCGTTGAGGTCGTAGGTTGGGACATACGCGCTCAGATACGACCGTAGAATACGTATATACAAATTCGATTCAGTTTTCTGTTCGGCACTACCAGAACGTTTAACGGCGCTGGCAAAAACTGGAATCGAATGAGCCCAATTCTCTAACCGAAACTTCTTCACACTCTTAACCTCGACAAGGTGTGAATTCTCCGATTTGCCCCTGCAAACAGGGTAATACGCGAACCAGAAGAGGAAGTACTCGAAAACATTGAGCTGGATTTGTGAAGAAGGTGGCGATTCTTTAACCCTAGATTGGAAGAGAGAGGGGCAGAGTTCGGAGAGTGCGCCGGGGCCGCCGGAGGCTACACCGGCGGGAGAGGAAGAGGAGGAGATTAGAAGGAAGCGGGCCCACTCCGGAAGGCGCTCGGCAGGGAAGACGTATTTGACGAGGGAGAGGTTGTCGACGGCGGAGATAGCGGAGGAGAGGGTTCCGGCGGGGGAGAGGAGACTGGAGAGTGCAGCGGAGAGGTCGGAGTCGTTGGAGGAAATGGCGACATCGATCCAGCCAGCGGGGGAGGGAGGTTTGTTAGGGTTGCTGGGGTCGTCAAAGCCGAAGAGTTTGCAGATTAGGGTTGGGAAGGCGAGGGAGAAGAAGTGGCGGGACTGATCGGGTGTGTGGGAGTGCAGGAAGGAGTCGATGGAGGCGCAGGTGGAGACGATTTGGGAAGGTGTTGATGCGGCGGCGATGGTTGAAGCGAGGTCCTGGGATTTAGAGAGGGAATCGAGGGTGTAGGAGTGAGGGACCATCGTAAGGGGTTACGGTGGGGGCGCGATAAGACCGATTTGGTATTGAGTTTTAGGGTTTTAAAGGAAAGAGAGAAGGGAGAAGCAGGGTTTTTTGTTTGTGTGATTGGGTTTGGGAAGTTTTTTCAAAATAAGAGAAGAGGCAAAGGCAAATGGCGCCCTTTTATGGGGGTGAGAGTGTGTGTAACGTGGCGAAGTAATAGAGTCACTGTGATCGTATATGGTGGGGGCACTCTTTCATTTTGATTTGAAAAATTGTAAAAAGGAGGTGGAAAAAGAAGTAAGAAAGAGCTCGAGGTTCTTTGTAGTTTATAGCGTCGAGCCGGGGACTGCTTTTGTTACTTTCTCTGTTTCCACTGTAGTTATAAAAATTGAATCTGGGATCGAATCGATCATATTGTTGATTTATTAATTTATTAATTTAACTAATAAATTATCGATTAAATGACTTAAATCAGTAAATTAATCTTACATAAATAAAAAATATAAAATAATTTAAAATTTAAAATAAATAATTTTATTAATATTTTAAAAATAATCAAAATTTAATAAATTATAATCAACAAATTATAATCTAATTATTATTAAATAAATATATATAATTTTAATATTTATTTATAATAAAAAAATTTTAATTTTATTTTCATACTAAAATAACTATTTTTATTTTTATAACTAACTAATTAATTTATATTTATTATATTATTTTTATTAAAAAATAATATTTAATAAATATCATAAAATCATAAAAAAATAATGATATTGTAATTAATAAAAGAGTAAAGTATCGTTTTTGTCCCCAACATTTGGAATAAGTTTTAAAGTTGTCTCTAACGTTTCAATTGTCCTATTTAAATCCCTAACGTTTCAAAATTGACTCAATGTTGTCCTGCCGTTAGGAATCTGTTAACAGAATTGACGGCAGGACAAAATTGAGATGATTTTGAAACGTTAGGGACTTAAATAGGACGAAAACGTTGGGGACAAAAACGATACATAGAAATAAATTTTAGTTTTATCCTTCAATAATATTAATTTTTTACTGTACATAGTATTCAATTTTTTTTAATCACATCTAAGTAAATTACACTTAATCATGCTATTTTCATTCTAAATAAATTTTTTTATATTTTTATATTAACTTATAACTTTAAGTGTAAAATTATAAAAAATTAAATTTATTTAGAATAAAAGTAATGTGATTAAGTGTAATTTACTTAGATGTGATTGTAGGATTACAAGTGTTCATAACACGCAGCGGAAGTAATAAAGTAATCCTATTGATCTATTTTGTGCTTAAAATTTTATTGAAATAAGATGGGTTAGATGCCAATACCTGAGTACCCTAGTGAATGAAAACTTTCTCCTTCGATAGTACGAGGTACTATGTGTATCCACACCGAGACTGATCCTTGTTGTCAACTCCTTGACCAATGAATTTAACTGAGAAATTTCTTGCAACTCCTTGCACCAGCAATTCTTCACTAAGAATTGGAATATTTGTGTATGTGGAGGTAAAAGAAAAACTTGTGTGTTCTTTCTTTTATCATATACACATATATATAGTATGAGATTGGTGACTGATTTGTGAATCAAATTACAACTTAATTTAAAACAGAATCAGTTGGAATCTTATCCATATTTAAAACTCATCATAGAATAAATAATTAATTATTTAATATTCTCAATTATCATATTATTATATTCATGGTGCTAGCAAAGAATATAATAATATTCCATTTGAATTAATATAATTATTTATTTGATCTAATCAAAATAATAATTAAATGATTATTTACCAAAGATTAGAACACTCGTTAGTGTGTGACCACATAGGTTCAATACTAAGCGGGTAGTAAATTAGTCATACTAAATTTACTAATCAAGGTTGGCGTCTAACAACGCTCCTTGACGACCCGATAGTATGAAGTAATAATATTTTTATTAAGAACCCAAGATGAACAAAAAATACAACTCCTTCCATCTTTTCAGCTCTTGGCTAACTTTTAGAGTACGATTTGATTGTCAAACTCTAACTTGTAACCATTATTATAATGAATTATGAATAACTTAAGAAACTCATTTCTTAATTCATTCAAACCCTTTGGCCAAGGCATTGTTTATTTCATTCATTATAATCGTAGAGCTCAAACTCATTACCATAGTGGATAAATTCCATTTTGACTAATCATTAATTCTACAAGTATTTAAATCATACTCAATGTCCATTCAACTAACACCGTAGGGTGTTAGGTGTCGGGAATCAAAGTATAACAAATACATTGTCAATTACTATGATAGTCGCATGTCAAAGGAAAATTCTAATATTATGTTCATCATAAGAATATCCTATTGACAAATATACGGTAACTATAACCATTAGGAATTCTTAGAGTGAGTCAGTTCAATGGTTATATCTCTATATATACCATTTATATATATAATTTAATAAATGAGATCTATTAATCTTCATCCAATGAAGACTATTATATATCCGAATCACTAATGTCCCATTTTTAGTGATTCTACGATTAAGAACAATTTAAATTAAAAGTACTTATAAAATGTATATCTCATTATTACGATCCCTATCGTAATTATTCGTTTCTAATTTTAATTAAGGACACTATCATAAATTATAAAAGTTTATTCTTATAAAAAGAAATAATAATAATAATAATTCACAATAGTATTTTGTTGGACATACACACTTATCTCCAACAATCTCCCACTTGCACTAGAGCCAATGACAGATTGGATCTAGGGCATACATGTATTTTCAACAAAATCTCCCACTTGCACTAGAGCCAATCAGTCATATATTTCAATCCTAATTCCTACATGTGCTTATCAAACTCTTTTGATCCAAGTGCCTTAGTGAATGGGTCTGCTGCATTATCCTTCCCAGCAAGCTTTTGAATTTCAACGTCTCCACGTTCAACGATCTCTCTTATCAAATGATATCTTCTCAAGATATGCTTAGATTTTTGATGTGATCTTGGCTCTTTTGCTTGTGCAATGGCTCCATTATTGTCGCACAGTAATGGAAGTGGTTCTTTAATTGAAGGCACCACACCAAGCTCGTTTATGAACTTCTTCATCCACACAGCTTCTTTAGCAGCCTCACTTGCTGCTATGTACTCAGCTTCAGTTGTTGAATCAGCTACAGTAGCTTGTTTGGAACTTTTTCAACTCACTGCACCACCGTTTAAGGTGAAAACATAACCTGAAGTAGATTTGCTATCATCTTTGTCTGAGGCAAAACTTGCGTCAGTGAACCCTTTTGGTATAAGTTCAGAATCTCCATAGATGATGAATTGGTCTTTGGTTCTTCTTAAATATTTAAGAATGGATTTAACCACCTTCCAATGTTCCTCACCAAGATTTGCCTGATATCGACTGGCTACTCCTAGCGCATATGCGACATCAGGACGTGTACATGTCATGGTATACATGATAGCTCCCATGCACTAGCATATGGTATTCTACTCATGCGTACTCTCTCTTCAGAAGTTTTAGGACAATCCTTTCTACTGAGAGTAATTCCAGTGCCTATTGGTAAATAACCCTTTTTGGAGTTTTCCATGTTATACCTTTTCAATATGGTATCAATGTACATAGATTGTGAGAGTCCGAGCAACCTTTTAGATCTATCTCTATAGATCTTTATTCCTAGAATATAGGCTGCTTCTCCCAAATCTTTCATGGAGAATTGTTGAGATAGCCAAGTTTTGGTATTTTGTAATGCTGGTACATCATTTCCTATTAGTAATATGTCATCAACATAGAGTACTAAGAAAATGACTGTACTCCCACTAAACTTTTTGTATATGCAAGTATCCTCTTCACACCGGATAAAATCGAACTTTTCGATTGTCTTATTAAAGCAAATATTCCAACTTCTAGAAGCTTGCTTTAGCCCATAAATGGCGCGTTGCAGCTTACAAACTTTACTATGATCAGACTGAAGTGTTAAACCTTCAGGTTGTGTCATGTACACTTCTTCTTTGAGTTCTTCGTTAAGAAAAGCTGTTTTCACATCCATTTGCCATCTTTCATAATCATAGTATGCTGCTATAGCAAGTAGAATCCGAATAGATTTGAGCATTGCCATAGGAGAAAATGTTTCTTCATAATCTATTCCCTCCTTTTGACGGTATCCCTTAGCAACTAGACGGGCTTTATAGGTCTCTGCCTTACCATCTGCTCCAATCTTTTTCTTGTAAACCCATTTGCAACCAATAGGTTTTGCCTTTTGAGGGTTCAACCAAAGTCCAAACATTGTTGATCCTCATAGACTCTATTTTGGATTCCATGGCACTCTGCCATTTTAGACTTTCGGAACTTTGCATTGCCTCTTCATAAGTCTTAGGATCATTATCATCATAATCGATCCCATTTTCCACATCATCTTGCACCATTAGGTTTAGCCTTAGTGGTGGACGATGTTCTCTTGTGGACCGTCGAAGAGGTAGTTCTTGTACCAAATTTGGAGGTTGTTGAACCGGTTCCAAAGGTAGTTCAAGGATTGGTTCATTAATCTCTCTTTGAACTACTATTGGTTCGTTATCCTCAACTCTTGAAGATGATAAATTTGGTGTTAGTTTGAGTATATCCAAAGTTGGTTGCTCAACTTGAATTTCATATTCTTGAGCTTGTACTATTTCATTGGTTTCTTGAACTTCATCAAGTTCTATTTCTTCACCTTGTCTTCCCTCAGAAAGAAATTTCTTTTCTAAAAAGGTTCCACCTCTTGCCATAAACACTTTGTGATCAGAAGGGTGATAGAAATAATAACCCATTGTTTCTTTAGGGTAACCAATGAATCTACATTTATCGGACCTATCATCAAGTTTATTACTTTGCAATTTTTTAACATATGCTGGACATCCCCAAACTCTAATGTGCTTAAGATTTGGTTTTCGTCCTTTTCATATCTCATATGGTATTGAAGAAATTGCTTTAGTGGGTACTTTATTTAGCAAATATGCTGCTGTTTCTAAAGCATAGCCCCATAAATTCAATGGAAGATCAGTAAAACCCATCATGGATCGAACCATATCTAATAAAGTTTGATTCCTCCTCTCTGAAACACCATTGTGTTGTGGAGTACCAGGAGGTGTCCATTGAGAAAGAATCTCATTTTTCTTTAAGTACTCAAGAAAATTATCATTCAGATATTCTCTTCCTCTATCAGATCTAAGCACCTTAATGCTTTTACCTGTTTGATTTTCAACTTCACTGTGAAAAATTTTGAACATTTCAAATGACTCAGATTTGTGTTTCATAAGATACACAAAGCCATATCTAGACATATCATCAGTGAAAGTGATAAAATAGGAATATCCTCCTCTGGCTTGAATTTTCATTGGTCTACAAACATCTGTATGTATTAGTCCCAATAATTCTGTAGCCCTTTCTCCATGTTCCATAAATGGAGTTTTGGTCATTTTTCCTTTGAGACAGGATTCACAAGTTATATATGATTCATAATCATATTTGTTAAGATAACCTTCTTTATGTAACTTAGAAATCCTTTTTTCTCCTATATGACCAAGTCTACAATGCCAAAGATATGATTCATTTACTTGATTATTCCTCTCTCTTTTGAGAGTAAAAACATGCATGACAGAATTACCATTTAAATTGGAAAGAATATAAATGCCATAATGGAGATAGCCATTTACGTATAAGTCATCACCATAATAAGTAGAACAAATTTCATTTTTAATATTAAAATAAAAATCACGTTTGTCCAACATAGAAACAGAAATAACATTTGCAACAAAATTAGGAACATAATGACAATTCTCTAATATTAATGTCTTACACGTAGGCATTGCTAAAGAAATAGATCCTATAGCTACAGCAGCAATATTTGCTCTGTTCCCGACTTGAAGGTAAGTTTCTCCCTTCTTCAGCCATTTACTTACTCGTAGTCCCTGCAACAAATTGCAAATATTATGAGCACTTCAGGTATCTAATACCCATATAGAAGAATTAATAGTAGCACTTCTGAAAGATTCTGACGCTGACAAAATGGTACCTGACTTTTGTTATTGACAAAATAGTCCCTAAAAAATTTTAAAATTTGACAAACATGTCTTCGAGCTTGTCGGAACAAATCTCTGACAAGCACAATGCTGACATGACCACCGTATTTTGGTGACCTGACAAACCACCCCGCAAACCCTAATCCCTCTCTCCCCAACGCAGACTCCCCCTCCATCTCCCTCCCCATCACAGCCCACCTCCTACCCAATGCAAACCCCTCCCCCTCCCTCCCCATCGCAGCCCCCTTTCCTCTCCCTCCCCATCGCAGCCCCCCAACACACACTCTCCCTTCCCTTTCCCTCCCATCGCAGCTCCCTTCCCTCTCCCTCTCATCGCAGATCATATAAAGGCACAGATAGAAGCACACACAACAGAATACAATATCATAATTCAAATTACAATCTTCTAATATCATTTGTGTTTCTTTCCAAATGTATTACACTATTCTATTAATTACATTAAAAAAAGAAGAAAAAGAAAAAAATCAGTTACAAACCCCCCAAATTTCTTTCCCTTTGAACATACATCCAGATTCTCCATTTGAATGCTGCTCTTGAGGGGCATATACACTTGCACCAACATAGTAGATGAATAAATTCACAATCCCATCAAATTCACAATGACCAACACACCCACAATAACCGTAAAAAATAGCAGAGGAAGAGAAGGTTATCAATTGCTATAATAAGCAAAACCAAAAAAATCACGAAGACAAAGTTATAGATGAAAATAAAAAATGTGACCCAGAGGTAAGTGATGAACAAACGCTTGAAGACTTTGGGGATTGCGAAGACGGTGGAGGAAAAGGAGACAGCTTTGTTGGTGTAGAGGGAAGCAACGATGAAGACGACAGTGGTGGTGGAGAGGAGAGAGAAGGCGAAGAGAAAGAGAATGTAGCAGAACTGGATTGTGAGGAGAAGAGTCCATTCATGGTTAGCTTGAGAAGAGTCCTGTTAAGAGTTCTGAAACTGAGTGAGGAATGGGTGTGTAAAAAATGGGTGTGCGAGGATTGCGAATGAGAGAGGAAAAATTAGGGTTAGGGTTATGAGGTAGAACATCTTCGATGATCTCTTTGGAATTGAGATTGATTCTCTCAAGATTTCTGGAATGTTCAGGAATTGCAGCTCCTCTGGTGCTAGATCCATTATTCCTTCTTCTTCTTCTCAAATTCTCGTTTTGGTTTGTGATTGCTTTGAAGGGATGGGATTTTGAGGTATCAGATTTTTGTTCTTCTTCGTTGCAGAAATGAGATGAGATGAGATGATATGAGAGGCAAGAAGAGGGAAGGGGGCTGCGATGGGGAGGGAAAGGGAAGGGGAGAGTGTGCATTGGGGGCTGCGATGGGGAGGGAGGGATTAGGGTTTAGGGGGTGATTTGCCAGGGATCAAAATACTATGGACATGTCAGCATTGTGCTTACCGGAGATTTGCTCCGGTGAGCTTGGAGACACGCTTGTCAAATTTTAAAATTTTTTAAGGACAGAGGACTATTTTGTCAATAACAAAAGTCAGGTACCATTTTGTCAGCACCAAAATCTTTCGGGTACCGATTTGGTATTTACCTCTAAAAAATAATTGAATACTATGTACATTAAAAAATTGATATTATTGAAGGATAAAACTAAAATTTATTTCTATGTATCATTTTTATCCCCAATATTTTCGTCCTATTTAAGTCCCTAACGTTTTAAAATCGTCTCAATTTTGTCCCGCCGTCAATTCTGTTAACGGATCCCTAACGGCAGGACAACATTGAGTCAATTTTGAAATGTTAGGGACTTAAATATGACGATTAAAACGTTAGGGACAACTTTATTAGGACTTACCCCAAACGTTGGGAACAAAAACGATACTTTACTCTTAATAAAAATATTTGATATTTTTATTTTATATATTTAATAACATTTATATTAATAATTATGATATAATTAATTTAAATATAAGTGAGTATAAAATTAAAATAATATGAAATAACATAGCTTGGTGATAAAAGGAATATGTAATAACAAAAAAGGCTTAAGTTCAAACTATATCTTTAATAATTTTAAATTTTTTTTAAAATGGTTCGATTAGACCGATTTTTTATCAATTCTATTTTTTAAACGGTCATATTATTGGACCGCATCGATTAAAAGTCTGGTCCTTACAATAATGTTCACTTTCCAATTAAAAATTTATTGTGAATTTGAAGCGTTTGTTTGATTTGCTATTTTATTGTTTTATTTATATTTTTAGTTTTTTACTTACAAAATCTTAATAATAAAAATATTAAAAATTAAAATAAAAAATATTTTCACAAATTAAACAAGTTCAACTAAATTGGTTGAGCTAAATTAGTTAAAAGTTTTATTTAAATATAGAATAAAATATATTTTTTTATTTTTAATATTTTTAAAAAATTAAAAAATATATAAAATTTAATTTTTTTATTTTATCTTTAATATTTTTAATAAATTTTAATTTTATTCCTACTTTTAATTTTTTTTATTGTCAAAATGTGGTTAATATTTTTTTTCAATTTTATTAAACCGATTAAATATATAACCAATTGCAACAAGTTAGTAAAAAAAAACCTATTAAAAAAATAGAGCTGGACCTTTTTTCTGAATTTTTTTAAACCCAACGTAAATTTAAATTATCATGAGAAACATAAAAAATTTAAAACCAAATGAAAATAAATATGTAAAATCATTGTAAAATAAATATCCAGAATCTAATATAAAAAAATTCAAAAACATAACAAAAAAAACATAAAAAATCTAACAAAAAAATAGATTTTCAAAATTATTTTAAAAAATTCAAAACCTAACAAAACGATAGATCCAAAAAATAAAAAAAAAACATCTGAAAACTAAGGAAAAATATCTAAAACTATTAAAAAGATCTTCCAAAACTTAAAAAGAAGAACCATCCAAAACATAAGAAAAAAAATATCTAAAACATATAAAAAAAATACATCCAAAACTTAGGAAAAAAATTCAAAATTTATTAAAGAATTATCCAAAAATTAGAAAAAAGAGAAAGAAAGAAGAAGGTCATGTGTGGAGACTGGTGCACGGATGATGAGCGGCGCAGTGTGCAACAGAAAAGACAAACGTACACAAATATTGGAACACTTTTTTTAAAATTAAAAAAGTTAGCTCAAGTTGGCTATATTTAGTAAACCTATCCTTTTTTTTTCTTTCTATTTTACCTCTTCTCTCCATCATCACTATTATCACACTACCACACCATTCTAACCCTCAATTCTAACTCATTTTCATTTCTCATTGTCACCTTTACCTTTACTATAATTACCGTTGCCATAGTTGCAACCTCTAATTCCAACAATCTCTCACCGCACCGTAGCCCCAACCTCAACCTAAATCCTAACCCTAATCACCCTTTACCCCGACTATATTATCACCTTCATTACCACTGCACTTAACACCAACTACTTCCCTTAATCTACTGCCACCAACATCATCACCTTCTCCCTCATTAACCCCAAATTTTGGCTCCATTATCTCAACCTCCACCATCACTAGCATCTCCATTATTAGCCTTAATCACAATTTCAGATCACCTCCAATCACAGCTTCATAGCTCAGCTTTCACTTTTACCAATACGTTCACCTTATATAACAAACAAACAACAAAAACATCCATCATCACTAGCATCTCCATTATTAGCCTTAATCACAATTCCACATCACCTCCAATCACAGCTTCATAACTCAGCTTTCACTTTTATCAATACGTTCACCTTGTATAACAAACAAACAATAGAAACATTCACCTTGTTTTTATTTTTTTTAAAGAAAAATAAATATCAATAGAGAAAGAGGTGTGATGTTGGCGATGAAGATGGCAGAGACGACTTGAAGATAATAATAGTGGTAATATTGATGGCACGATGGAGAAAAAAAAAAGGTATGATGAGTCGTACAAAGAGTGAAGGTGGTACTAGCAAACACGAAAAACAAAAAGAGGTAAATACAAAGGTAAAGAAAAAGAGGATAAGAGAGAAACATTTTTCTAGTGGGTGAAAAAAGAATATTTGATGTAAATGAAGCAGAGACAATACTAGTGGTATGTAGAAGTGATGATGATGGCAACAGTGCTAGTGTGTAAGGAAAAAATGATGATGGTGGTTGGCAGAGATAGCAGTTAATGGATTTAGAATGAGAGTGTCTTGAAGAGAGAAGAAAAGAATTTGAAAATGATGATAATGATGATGACGATTAAATAAGAACTTTTTTTTTTAAATATTGGACTTCATTTTGTGTAATCAAAATAAATGGTCCAACTCGTGTAATACGCCGTTGTGGGAAGTGCCGAAAAACGGTGTCAATTCGGCAATGCTGTTTTCTTAAAAAACGGCACTGACGTGTTAATCAATTTGGCACTGCTAAATTGTTTGGAGAGTCAACACGTGGTACTTCTTTTTTAACCTACCCACTCGTGATCCAGTTGTTTCTTTACTTATGATTAACACTCCTTTTACGGTTTCATATTTTTACTTCTTATTTCTCCTTCTTTAACTTCTTTATATTAGAGCTTTAAACCTTTCATTTTTACAACTTCAAAGCACCAAATTCATACTCCTGCCAATATTATCTCTTAAGCTTATACACTCATCTCTGATACAAAATTTACTTTGCAAAAAGAAAAATACAACTAACATTGTATAATACAAGTAAGTAGTTTAGTTAACATTATTATTAGTTAATTATTCGAATAATTTTATAATATTATATGCTAAAAATATATAATTTATTAGTGCTATTTTCTAGTTGATTAATGTTGTTTAGAGTAGTAGTTGCTAGTTATTAGTAACAATTGTTTAATAATTTTGTTAGTTAGTGTAATGTTAATGTTAGTTGTTTGTGTATAGTTCTATGTATTTTATAGTAGTTTATGTATTTTTTAAATTTTTATTAAAAACTCAGAATTATTAGTAAAGTTGTTAGCATATTTTGTTAGTAGTTTTAATTTTATTGTAAATATTTATTAAAAACAAAATTATTATTGTTGTTAGTATATATTTTTAATAATTTTGATTTTACTTTAATTTTATTTTATTAAGTTTTTACATAAAAAGACTTGTTATTTTTGGTAATTGCAATTTTAATTAATTACTTTAATTATTTATTAAAAAACGGGTTTATTATTAATTTAGAGTATAGTTTTAGTCATTTTAGTTTGACTTAAAAAATGTATTAAAAAACAGAATTAATATTAATAATGGTTAGCATACAATTTTAGTAACTTTTAGTTAGTAATTTATTTTTTGTAAAAAATATTTATCAAATAAGCTTTTTTTTTTTTTTTTGCAAAATAAAAAAAAAGACTAGGTCGTAACATCACACGCCCTGAAGACCATATTATAGAACATCTTGACAATCTTTTATATGTAACTAATTTGAAAATTATCAATTAAGTAATTATGTTGTTAGTTTTATTGATATGAGTGATTAATTTTTTAACTGTTAATTATGTTTATTCTAATTTAGTATTAATTTAATGATTATTTTTAATTATATTTATGATTATTATTACTATTGTTGATGTTGTTGTTGTTAGTTGTAATTATTGACTGATATCATTATTTATTTTAGGCTTCAAGAAAGTTGCGCACGAGGCACTTAAATCAAATGGACTCCTACGATGTTAGGGTAGAAGAACAGTTAAGAGAAAGTGGGTTTTACTATATATCTCAAATTGGTAAGATTATGGCTCATTGTCCCACGATAGATGCACTGATTGAAAGGTAGCATCCTGAGACACACACTTTTTATCTTCCACACGGTGAGTGTATGATTACGTTGGAGGATGTCATGATGATCCTGGGACACCGGACTCATGGCCAACCAGTAACTGGTTGGACTGATAGCAGCACAAGTGGGCTAGAGAATGAGTGTCTAATGCAATTTGGTACTGCACTTAGACCGAACGACCATAAAGGAAGCGGGATCAAGTTGACGTGGTTCCGTAGCCTAAAGCGACGCCTACCTTTGACTGATTGGGTTAGTAAGAAAATGTATGTGAAATGCCACATAATGTTACTATTTGGAACGATATTATTCTGTGACAAGTCCGGAGCCACCGTGCACTTGAAGTTTTTGCTATTACTTCGACAATTTTCTAACATTAAGAAGTTCAGTTGGGGTTCCGCATGCCTTGCACATATGTACAGATCATTGTGTCAGGCATCACGATATGAGTGTAAGGACATGGATGATCCTCTTGTGTTGTTCCATGTGTGGGCATGGATACGTATGCCGTCAATAAGGCCTCTACCGTTAGATACTAGCTTTCCACTTGTATGTAGGTAAAATTTTGATATGATGTTATTTTTTATTTTTTATTTTTGTTTTAATTACTTTCTCCCATTTATGTGTTAGGTGGAATAATTATCAACTGAGCGAAGACCAATACAGACATTGGACAACTGCTTACATGAGGGGAAGGTTGGATGATCTTCTCCCAGATGGGGTATGTGTTTTGTCATTTGTGCTTTGTATTGATATTGAATTCAGTTGATAACAACTATTGATAACGTTGTGCTTTGATATATTTCTGTAGTTTCTATGGGATGCATACAACTCAGACTGAGTTCCATCTCATGTAATTCCACTTGAAATCAATGAGGGGTCAGATTTATGGAGTGCGGCGGTGCCATTGATATGTTTTGAGTGTGTTAAATGACATCCAACCGATAGGGTAAGGTGACAGTTTGGGTTTCATCAGGACCCCCCAAAAAATCCTTTTAACCTTAAAGGTTCGCATAACATAGTACTTACTGGTCCCAAAAACAAAGATTGGGCAATTGAACATAAAGATTAGATTTCGGCATGGACAAATAGTTCTGCATGTGTTCTAACTGGTCAACGTGTCGAGAGATATGAACCATCCAAACAATACATGGACTGGTACATTTCCACATTTGGTGATTACTTGAGACTTTCCGGTTGTGCGGGGCAGCTACCACTACAGCAACAACAACAACAACAACAACCACCACCACCATAGCAACAACCACATCAACAGCCATAACAACAACAATTGCATCCCTATCCACCACTATATCCATATCCACCACCATATACACACCCGTAGCACGTGCCTTATTCACAACCACCTTTAGATTATGTTCCATATCCGCAAGCACAGACATTTTCACAGCCATTTATACCACCATATTCACATCCATACCCACCACCATACATACAGGAATGTTCACACCAATCTCAATTGTCATTCATGCAGCCTTTTATACCACCATACTCACAGTGTAACACCCTACCATACAGAGTCTTATGCTTAAGTCATAAAACAGAGATGGCGAGGTATTACGACCTCTAAAAATAAAATCTAGTACTTATAGTATTGCAAAAAATGTTTGTAACTAGGAGCCTTTGAAGAAAAAGGGGTAAATTAAAACTGTTAAATCAAAACGCGCAACACTCTGATCGGTAACGTAAACGAAACAGATAAAGAGTAAACTGACGCTAAGATATACAAAAGAGTGCCAAAATACATATATCAAGGCTCGGGACTTGGCTTGCAAAGATAGCCGATCCGAGCAAATAAGAGTATACATGCGTATATAGATGGAAATCCCAAAAGAACCCGAAAGACAAAATACAAAACTTGTTTCTCCAAAATAACCTCTAAGAGAAGTAATACAAAATACATATACAGTGGAGAATATAGTATCTAAACAGGTATATAATAACCAAAATAAAATCCTAAAAACTAAGGATCTTCGCCAAAAGGGAGTCTCCAGTATGTCTTAGGGAGGAGCCTCACGTCCTGCATTTGAAAATCACAAAATCCGCATGGGTGAGAACCGGAGGTTCTCAGCATGGTAACAGTGCCCAAATATCTAACATGTAATGTCCTGGGAAAGCCGAAGGCAATCCTAGAACTTCCAGATTATAATCAAAGCGCATAAACATGCTAAACCATAAGAAATGTAAATAGGCGACTAACTTAAGGGTCTTCAGACTAACTAAACATTCCCTTTCCAAATCCTGCAAACCTCCCAATCGCCAATAGTAACAGATGCAAACACAAGTATATCAAACAAGAAAATGTACAAGTAGGAAACAGATAAGGTAATTAAGTAATTAGCAAGTAATGATGCAATCAATTAGGCAATCCAAACAATTCACATGTAATGCATATGATGCATGCATGTCCTAGTGGCTGATGAGTCTCATCTGTCGGTTATAAAGCCAACCCGACAAGTCCTGGTAGCTAACCATTGGACTGTCCCTCTGTCGTGCATCCCCAACTCATGTTATACTCAATATAAATCATAATCTCATATATATCCAACACCCTCACTGGTGTATATTTACGGGGGCGAGCTCATCCGAGACTTTCACAGTGCCCGACCACACTTACGACATAGGGTCAACAGAGTATCAAGTCTCCACCTGGAGCACGTAGTGGCTAGCCACTGCTTTCACCCAAGAAAACTTGTATCTCAGATAGGTGGAATGCAACAATCACAGTAATCACAATTTAGCATATATACATATAAATCACAGCCTTATATTAACATACATCTCAGCCATCCGGCTTATAAATCATAATTCATAACCAGCCATAATCATCAACACACACAGCCATTCGGCTCACCTCATACTCGGCCATTCAGGCTCATATCATATACAATACTCCATCATCCTCCTCAATAACTCATATCCTCATCTATCATCACAACTCATCATAACTCATCATAACATCCCTTTTTTTCCTCCACAAGTTACCCTCTTCCCTAGCTTTCTCTCAATCACTAGGCATTCTATATCAATTTAAGATTAGAGGATGAAATTGGGGGTTTATAAGCATGAAATAACATCTCGAAAGGTTACGAGCTTGTTGGGAATGTGAAGAGCTTGAAAACAGAAGTTTTAGAAGAGAATTGGGTCGCGTGCGTACGCATAGGGGTGTGCGAGCACATGCCCATAAGCATTTTTAAAAGTGTGCGTACGCACAGGTCTGTGTGCATGCACAGAAAGCAAAATCTCCATGGTGGAGCACGCGCACAATGTGTGCTAGCGCCGCCACCAGTGTGTCATTCCCAAGGTGTGCGTGCGCACAGGTCTGTGCGTACGCACAGCTCAAAGTTCTTCGTTAGTTGTGTGTGCGCATAGGGCGTGCTAGCACTGCCATCAGTAGCCCTATCTCTACGTGTGCATATGCACAAGGCTGTGCATGCGCACAGGACTAAATTCTCGCGGAGTGTGCGTGCGCACACAAACTAGAAATCACAAATTCTGCAGAAGTTGCAGAATTAAGATTTTTAGCCCAAACTTCCAACGATCATATCTCCTTCCGCAAAATTTAGATTTCAACCAAATTTAAACCATTTTAAAGCTTATGAAATTATCTTTCTTTTGATAAAAAATCATCAAATTCCGAAAACAATAGCTCAAGATATGATCCATTGAAGTTTGTCAAAATTTCATTTTTACCAAAACTCAAACTCCCCATTTCAAAACATATACTTACCAAATCCAAACAAAATCAACTCCAAAACTTAAACCATTCCAATATTAACCATTCCCAAACCTCATTCAAGCATCAACCCATCAATTACACCATATTTAACCAATATCTCAATCTAACAAATCCCACATCAAATCACCATTTCATATCTCAATTTCCAATCAACATTCAAATTTACCAATTACCATATGTCCTCACATATCAATTTTACATTCTCCCATGCTCATCAACAAGAGCCTCCACATAATCATCAATTAAACACATTAATACACATCACATACAACATTTCATTCTTACCAACCATTATCATCATAATTCATATATCCAATTCAAATCCAAATCACCCTACAATTACATCAACATCTCATAATCCACCAAATACATACATAACCACACATATATATTATTCATCAACTAACTTATTAATACAAAACCCTATCCTAAGGCCACTAGCCTACGTTTTCACACAACATTACATTTTAGATACAGGAAACCAAAATCATACCTTGGCCGATTTTCGTTCCACCCGAAACACTCTCAAACTCAACTTCCAAGGATCCCAAACTCCACCAACAGATTTTCCAAGCTTGGGGCTCCACACCAAAGCTTCCAAAATCACCAATCAAGCTCCAAAACACACATATATAATGCCTAAGCCATAATATCACATCAAAACACAATAACTCAATACCCAATACCTCAAGTTCAACACTTTCACTAGGGTTTGAGATCCCTTACCTCACCCAAGAACCAAAGAGGAAAGAACAAGCCTTCTCCTCAAGTTAATTTGAGCCTACAACATAAATGAGCTCAAAATCTCAACATTTTTACCCATGAAACTCGAAATCAAGAACTGGAGTTCGAAGAAGAAAACGTGGCTTACCTTAAGATTGATTGTATGAATTTTGTAGAACTCAACACCGCAGTCACGTGACCGCAAACGGTGCGTCAATCAGAGCTCCGGATCAAAAGATATGATCAATTGAAGTTGGAGCAAGGGTTTATGTTTCCTCCCCCTTTCCCCTTTCTAATTTCAGCGTGAGTGTGTGTTCTTGGAGGAGAGAGGGCTAAGCTTCATTAATTAAATGAAACTTGGCTGGGCCTTGGGCCCAAATTGGGTTTGGTTGGCCCAATTTGGGCCGTTCGGCCCAATCTTGGACCGATTTCTTTAAAATTGGTGTCGAAATTCTCGTTTTAAATTTTTCTATCACATTAAACCATAAAAATCCCATTTTCTCCTCCTCTAGAATATATTTTAATTTATGGATTAATTAGCCATTAATTAACCGGGTTTTACACATAGACCAACAACCAGGCACCCACCATGTGCAACGAATACATACCGTCACATCCACCGCAGCAAGAATCGTCACAACTACAAGACCTATTAGGACAGGAAACAGATGCATATAGACACATTATGGATTGGGTTTAGGAGTGTCCAGAGTCATATCAGTGGGTCAATGATTTATTCTCTACTCAAGATCATACACCAGTTGCCCAAGAGGCATGACATGAGAATTTTCCAGCTGCTCAAATTGTTCCCGATCGTTTGTCTTAAGATTTGAGGCATCAATCATAGTCCTCTTCAGAATACTCCATGCCACGACATTTTGTTGATTCGAATAGGAGTGTCCACAGAGGAATTGGATGTCGCCAATCCCTAAGAGGTATTTGTATGCCCGGGGATGTCGAGGAGGAAGACGATGAGTTCGATGAGCCTAGTGTAGGTGGGGATGAAGTTAATGAACCTGGTGCAGGTGAGGATGAGGTTGATGAGCCTAGTGCGCGTAAGGATGAGGTTGATGAGCCTGGTGCGGGTAAGTTACTAGTATTGTCGCCTAATTAAAATTGTATTTCTTGTTGTTTTATCTTATGTAGGATTGTTCTTATTTATTATAGTTATCATGCAAGTGCAACATATGACAGCTCCAATTAAGTGGTTCGTGGCAAGGGCTATAATCTTAGGGTTGAGCCGATTCGTAAAAGTCAAAATAAATGGAGTCCTTCAAAGATCAAGAAAAAGGCTCAAAAGAGGATGTTCCAAGGTGGCTCAAAAATGAAGAAAAATATCTTTAAATGAGTTATTATGCAATTTAGTTAGTAGATTTGCGCAATATAAGTTTGTACGAGTTGTGTTATCTTCATAGATGACTTTCTATTATTCCCAGACCTATTCGCAATGTGAACTTTGAAATTAATTCTAAAAAAGTTGCAATAACATAATTCAACACAAATATCTTCAAGTAACTATATTAATTAAGGATTTGGATCCTCTAAATTTTGTATTTCACTTTAGAGAATAAAGTGTGATCTCTCACCATTTATTTTGTAGGTAGGACCAAGAATAAATATGAGAGAAAAATCATTCAAGGATAGAAGATTACACTTTACCCTCTAAAGTACAAATTCAAAATTTAGAGGATCCAAATCCATTAATTAAAGCAGTAGATACAATACTAAACAAAAGAATGAAGAATACAACTAACACAATTAAAGCATTCGATACAACCGAGTTATTCCAGTACCTCTAATATGAGAACTAGGGATTTGGAGCCGAGCCACTAGCATTAGATCTGGCACGGTGTGGGCATCAAGTTCGGTTATGACCCTCACCTCCACAAAGTCTGCAATGCCTAGGACCACGCATGTCACGTGGTGCATAAAACTAGCTCCGCACGTTTCGCACAAATAGACCGGCAAGTATACCGGGTCGTCCAAGTAATACCTCAGGTGAGTGAGGATCGATCCCACGGAGATTGTTGGTTTGAGCAAGCAATGACTATCTTGCAGATCTTAGTCAAGCAGATAGAAAATATGGTTGTCACGAGAAAATGCATAAAAATAGATAAATAAATAAAACGTTACTAGATAGGTGTGAAATCAGTGGTATGAGAACGGTTGAGCCTTCGGAGATGCTTCCTCCTTCTAGATCAACTTTTCTCACCATCTACTCCAACTTCTGTTTGATTCATTCCATGACAGGCTGTATATGATTAACGCCGGGTCAGCGGTCATTAATCTCCTCTGCTTCAGATTAAACGCCGGGTCATCGGTCATCCAATCTGAACGGGGGTGATGCTTTAGCAATCCATTCCCTTGGTGATCATACTCAAAATGCCACAGACAAGGTTGGATCTTCTGGATCAGAGAATGGTGCTTCTTTGGTTCTAGCCTATACTACAAAGGCCCTAATCGCCCCACACCTCGGCTGAACTGATGTCTCGAGAAGTCCCCAACGAAGCCGTGGATTAGCCGTCTAAGAGATGTATAATCAAGCTTGTGGTTCAGTACTATCCCGGAAAGGACTTACAAGAACCCATGTGAATAGGGATGACGGTCAAGTTACACTCCCAATTCATTAGGATGAAGAACAAAGATACATCTTAGAATGGAATCAAGCATATATTGAAGTAGAATAGTGATATTATTAATTCATAAGAATCAGCAGAGCTCATGACCTTAACCTTAGGAGGTTAGTGACTCATACTTTACAATGTAACTCGAAAATAATGTAAAAGTGGGCAAGAGTTCAGGTAGAAGATCCTAAACATGGGTGATCTTCTCCTATATATACTAATATAATAACTAAGGATTACAGAAATATGATAGACTTGACTTGTAGTGAGAAAATCTACTTTTCGGGCCCACTTGGTGAGTGTTTGGGCTGAACCAAGGGTGTCTCCACGTGCTAGGACTCCTTATGGTCAATGAACGCTGGCTTGGGACTTCCTTTTGGGCGTTGGACGTCAGTTGCTCCCTTTTGGGCGTCCAATTCCAGGAATAGGGTAGGTAGCTAGCATTGAACGCCAGTTTTTGGCCTTCATCTCCAAAACAAAGTATGAACTATTATATATTTCTGGAAAAACTTGAATGTTAGCTTTCTATAGCCGTTAAGAGCGCGCCATTTGAACTTTTGTAGCTCCCGAAATGCTCCTTCGAGTGCATGGAGGTTATAATCTGACAACATCTGTAATCCTTTTTTTGTCTCTGAATCAGACTTTTGCTCAAGTTCCTCAATTTCAGCCAGAAAATACCTGAAATCACCATAAAATACACAAACTCACAGTAGAATCTAAAAATGTGAATTTTGCACTAAAACCTATGGAAACATAATAAAACTTAAACAAAACATATTAAAGACTATATGAAAATGATGCCAAAAAGTGTATAAAATATCCGCTCATCAGAACACCAAACTTAAATTGTTGCTTGTTCTCAAGCAACCAAAAACAAAGTAGGATAAATAGAAGAGAAGGATACAATAAATCTCAGAGTTTTCAATGAAGCTCAGAGTCAATTAGATGAGCGGGACTAGTAGCTTTTTGCTTCTGAATAGTTTTGGCATCTCACTTTCCTTTGAAGCTCAGAATAATTGGCATCTTTAGGAACTTAGAATCCTCATGATATTATTGACTCTCCTAGTTCAGTTCTTTTTTATTCTTGAACACAGCTCTTTTTTTAGTCTTGGCTATGGCCCTAAGCGCATTATTTTTCAGTATTATCACCGGATACATAAACGCCACAGACACTTAACTGGGTGAACCCTTTCGGATTGTGATTCAGCTTTGCTATAATCCCCAGCTAGAGGTGTCCAGAGTTCTTCAGCACACTTTTTTTGCTTTAGATTACAATTTTAACTGCTCAGTCTCAAGCTTTTCACTTGACACTCTCACACCACAAGCATATAGTTAGGGGAGGAGTTCAATTGAACTTTTTAGGCCAAGATTTTATTTCTTTTAGGCCTTCCTAACCATTGATGCTCAAAGCCTTGGATCCTTGCTCTTGCCTTTTGGTTTAAAGAGCTATTGGCTTTTTGCTCTTGCCTTTTGGTTTTAAGAGCTATTGGCTTTTTCTTTTTTATTTCTTTTTCTGCTTGCTTTTTTCGCATATATATTTCTTTTTTTTTCTTTTTTTTGCATGCTGCTTTTTCTTGCTTCAAGAATCAATTTTTGGATTTTTCAGATTACCAATAATACTTCTTTTCATCATCATTCTTTCAAGAGCCAACATTCTTTACTCCAAAATCAAATATGCACGGTTCATTCATGCATTTAGAAAATAAAAGCAATGCCACGACATCAAATAATTGAACTATTCTTAATATATAACTCAAAATTCATGAATCTTAATTCTCTTTTTCAAATAAAATTTTTCTTTTAAGTAAGGTGAGAGATGCATGGAATATTTCATAGCTTTAAGACATAAATAAAGATGATCATGCACTAGAAACAGACAATAAGATAGAGTACATGGAAAACAGAAAAAATAACGTAAGCAACAAGAGATAAAAGGAACGGATCCACCTTAGTGACAGTGACTGCTGCTTCCTCTAGAGAAGCCAATGGACCGCTTGATCTCTTCTATGTCACCCCCTGCCTCTGTTATTCTTCCCTCATGGCTCTTTGATCTTCTCTTATTTCATGGAGGATAGTGGAGTGCTCTTGATGTCCCATCCTTAGTTAATTCATGTTGGAGTCTAATTCTCCTAGAGAAATGTGTAATTGGTCCCAATAGCCTTGGGGAGGAAAAAGCATCCCTTGAGCCATCTCAGAGATTTCTTATTGAGGCAGCTCCACATGCTCTTGTTGAGGTGCATGTGTAGGATCTCTTGTTGCTCCATCCTTCTTTTAGTGATGGGCTTGTCCTCTTCAATAGGGATGTCTCCTTCTATGACAATTTCAGTTGAATTGCATAAGTGACAGATAAGGTAGAGGAATGCCAACCTTGCTAAGGTGGAAGGCTTTTCAGCTTTCTTGTACAAATCTTGAGGTATTACCTCATGTACCTCCAACTCACTCCCAATCATGATGCAATGAATCATGATGGCTTTATCAATGGTCACTTCTAACCAATTGCTAGTAGGGTTGATAGAGCGTTGGATAAATTCCAACCATCCTCTAGCTACATGGTTGAGGTCAAGCCATCTTAGTTGGATAGGCTTGCCTTGAGCATCCCTCTTCCACTGAGCTCCTTCCACAAAAATGTCTGAAAGGACTTGGTCCAGTCTCTTATCAAAATTGACTCTCCTAGTGTAAGGATGTGGGTCTCCTTGCATCATTGGCAAATAGAGCGTCAACCTTACACTTTCTGGGCTAAAATCCAAGGGTCGCCCTCGGACCATGGTGCTCCAATTTTTTGGATGTGGGTTCACACTAGTGTCATGGTTTTTAGTGACCCATGTATTAGCATAGAACTCTTGCACCATCAAGATTCCATCTTCTGAAATAGGATTAGTTAAGACTTCCCAACCTCTCCTCTGGATTTCTCTTCGGATCTCCGGGTACTCATTCTTTTTTAGCCTAAAGGGGACTTCAGGAATCACCCTCTTCTTTGCCACTACTTCATAAATGTCTTGATGAGCTTTAGTGATGAATCTCTCCATTTTCCAAGGTTCAGAGGTGGAAGCAACTACTTTTCCTTTCCTCTTTCTAGAGGGTTCTCCGAATTTGGGTGCCATAAGTGGGAATGGAAAGCAAAAAGTAAGGCTTTTCCAACACCAAACTTAAAAGGTTCGCTCGTCCTCGAGCAAAATAAGAACAAAAGGGAAGAAAAGAGTAGAAGAAGAAGAGAAGTGGTAGAGAAAGGGGGAGAGGAGGAGTCGGCCAAGTGGGGCTTTAGGGTGGGGTTTGAATGAATGGGAGGGAAATAGGTGGGAAATTTTGAATTCAAAGTGGATAGGGGTTGGTGGGAGTTATAATGGTTCTGGGAAGAAATATGGAAGTGATTAGTTTATGGTTTATGGGTAAGAGTGTGTAGGAAAGAGTGAAAGTAAAAGAAAGAAGAAGGTGGGGTAGGTGGAGATTTTGTGGGACCTAATGATCCTGGGAGGCTGGGAAATTTGAATTCTCTGTTCCCTTGTGGGCGTTGAACACCCAGCTCCTGCTCCTGGCTGGCGTTCAATGCCAACTATATGCTCCTCAGAGGGCATTGAATGCCCATTGGGGGCCTCCTCCCTGGTGTTCAACGCCAGGTTTGTGCCTCTGCTGGGCATTGAGCACCCAGTCTCTGCCCCATGGCTGGTGTTCAACGCCAGCTTCATGCTCCTTGGCTGGTGTTCAATGCCAGCAATGCTACTCTTCATGGGCATTGAACGCCCACTCAGGCCCCTTGTCTGGCGTTCAACGCCAACAAGGTACTTGCTTCAGGGTGTTCTGTTTCCAGCTCTGACAGTTTCTGTTTCTGTGCTAACTACTGCACATGATCACAAACTTAAACAAATATAAAAATTAAACTGATAAACTTAATGAAAACGGAAATAACTTTAATTATGGTTGGGTTTCCTCCAAACAAGTACTTCTTTAACGTCACTAGCTTGACGGTTAGCTCCTTACATAGATGGATAGGGGCTCAGAATTTTGCCCCTTACAGTGAACTTCTTGCCTGTGCTCTCATGGATAAGTTTCACATGTTCTAGAGATAGGATCCTGTTCACAGTGTGTGGAATGACTGGATTGTCAATGAAAATAACTCTCATGCCAGGTGAGAGTCCTTCAGTAGGGATCTTCTTGTCCCTCCAGCCCTTTGGTACCTTTTTCTTAGTACCAGTGTTCTTAGTGCTTAATGATGGCTGCCCAACACCAAACTTAGGGTTGGTGTCTGGGGGCTCTGTATAGCTCTGCACTGAGAGAGAGAGGGTAAGAACACTAGGTGTTGCACAACTGTCTCTCTTTTGTCAAAGGGAGAGATAGGGGTAGGTATCTTGAACAAGATGTGGTCCTCCCATAACTGTAAAATCAGCTCTCCCTTTGCCACATCAATGATGGCATTGGCAGTGGTTAGGAAGGGTCTTCTGATGATGATGGATTCATCCTCTTCCTCCCCAGTATCCAAGATTATGAAATCAACAGGGATGTAAAGGTCTTCAACCTTTACCAAGACATCTTCTACCAGTCTATAAGCCTTTTTCATGGACTTGTCTGCCATCTCTAGTGAGATTCTTGTAGCTTGTACCTCAAAGATTCCCAGCCACTCTATTATAGAGAGAGGCATGAGGTTTATGCTTGATCCTAGGTCATACAGAGCCTTATCAAATGTCATGGTACCTATGGTGCAAGGAATTAAGAAATGTCCAGGATCCGGCTTCTTCTGAGGTAACTTCTGCTGAACCAAGGCATTGGGTTCCTTGGTTAGCACTGGAGATTCTTCCTCCAAAGTCGTTGTTCCAAATAACTTGGCATTCAGCTTCATCAGAATTCCTAGGTACCGAGCAACTTGCTCCTCCCTAGTTTTCTCTTCCTCATCAGAGGAAGAGTACTCTTCAGATTCTATGATCTTCAACCAAGCATTCAAGGGAACTTCAATGGGCTCCTCATGAACCTTGGGTTCTATCAGTTCTTCAATAGAGGAGTTCTCAGTGGGCTTAAGGTCGCCAACTATCCCTATTGTGGCATTCAACGCTAGGACTTGTGTCTCTTTGGGCGTTGAACGCCCAGCTTGTATCCCTTTACTGGCGTTCAATGCCAGTTATTGTGTCTCTTTGGGCGTTGAACACCCAGTAAGGACCTCCTTACTAGCATTCAATGCCAGTGATGGTGCTTCTTTGGGCGTTGAATGCCCAGTAAGGACTTTCTTACTGGCGTTCAACGCCAAAGTATCCCCTTCAGATTCGGCCTCAGCTTTTTTAGTGATGGCCTTGCACTCTTTCCTTGGGTTTACTTCAGTGTTACTTGGGAGAGTGTTAGAAAGGGTCTCAGGGATTCTCTTGCTCAACTTACCAACTTGTACCTCCAGATTTCTGATAGAGGACTTAGTTTCTGTTATGAAATTGTGAGTGGTCTTAGAGAGTTTAGAGACTATGGTTGCTAAGTCAAAAAGACTTTGCTTAGAAGTCTCCATCTATTGTTGAGAATGTGGGAATGGTGGTCTATTGTTGAACCTATTCTGGGTTCTTCCACCTTGATTATTGTTGAAGCCTTGCTGAGGCTTTTGTTGATCCTTCCAAGAAAGGTTAGGATGGTTTCTCCATGAGGAGTTATAGGTGTAGGTGTTTCTATAGGGTTCTCCCATGTAATTCATCTCTTCCATTGTAGGTTGATCTGGATCATACGCATCTCCTTCATAGGAGGCTTCTTGCATGCTGCCAGTTGCAGCTTGTGATCCAATCAAATGCTAAGAGATCATACTGACATGCTGGGTCAAGATCTTGTTCTGAGCTAATATGGCATTCAGAGTTTCAACTTTCAGGACTTCTTTCTTCTGAGCTACCCCATTGTTCACAGGGTTTCTCTCATAAGTATACATGAATTGATTATTTGCAACCATTTCAATGAGTTCTTGTGCCTCTTCAGGCATTTTCTTTAAGTGGAGTGATCCACCAGCAGAATGGTTCAGTGACATTTTGGACATCTCAGATAGACTATCATAGAAGATTCCTAGGATAGTCCATTCTGAGAGCATATCAGGAGGACATCTCCTGATCAGTTGCTTGTATCTTTCCCAAGCTTCATAGAGGGATTCACCCTCTTTTTGTTTGAAGGTTTGAACTTCCACCCTGAGCTTGCTCATCTTTTGAGGTGGAAAGAACTTGGCCAAGAAAGCATTGACCAACTTTTCCCAAGAGTCTAGGCTTTCCTTAGGTTGAGAATCCAATCATATCCTAGCTCTGTCTCTAACAGCAAAAAGGAAAAGTATAAGCCTGTAGACCTCAGGATCCACTCCATTGGTCTTAACAGTGTCACAGATTTGTAAGAATTTAGATAGGATTTGATGTGGATCTTCGAGTGAAAGTCCATAAAATTTGCAATTCTGTTGCATTAGAGAGACTAACTAAGGCTTAAGCTCAAAGTTATTTGCTCTAATGGCAGGTATGGAGATACTTCTTCCATAGAAGTTAGAAGTCGGTGCAGTGAAGTCACCAAGAACCTTCCTTACATCTTCTCCATTATTCTGTTCGACTGCCATGTCTGTATTTTCAGTTTCTTGTTCAAAAAGTTCTGTGGGGTCTCTTTCGGAATGTTGTGCTTTAACTTATTGTAAACGCTTCCTTAGGGTCTTCTCAAGTTCAGGATCAGGATCAAAGAGAGGTTATTTATCTCTGTTCCTACTCATAAACAAGAAAAAGAAAGCAAGAAAGAAAGAGAATGGGAGCTCTATGTCAAAGGATAGAGAACTCCCTGTGAGATGTGAAGAAGAAAGAAGAATGAAGATAGAAGAATAAGAAGAAGAATTCAAATAGAGGGGGTAAAGCATTCAAGAATTAAGAAGTAAATAGAGAAACTGGAATTAAAATATTTTTGTTTTTATTTTATTTATTTAATAGGAAATTAAAAGCTAATTAACTAAAAAGATTTGAAAATTAGAAGGTAGTTTTCGAAAAAGAAGAGAGAGAAATAGAAGAGAAGTTTCGAAAATAGGAGAGGAATTAGTTAGGAAATTTTAAAAAAAAGATAGAAAGAGAAAACAAGTAACTAATTAAGAAAGATTTGAAAATAAGATAAGATAGGAGATTTGAAAAAGATTTGATTTTTAAAAATTTTGAAATTTAAAATTTGAAAGGAAAAGTCAAAAAGATGAGATAAGAATTGAAAAGATTTGATTTTGAATTTTGAAATTGAAGCAAGATAAGATAAAGATTTGAAAAGATTTAATTTTTGAAAAGATTTGATTTTGAAATTTAAAATTAAGATAAGATAAGATAAATATTTGAAAAAGTTTTCGAATTTTAAAATTTTAAAAGAAAGATAAGATAGGAACAAATTAAAAGAAAAGATTTGGAAAGAATTAAAAAGATAATATTTGAAATTTGACTTCACTAACAAGAAAACACTATCTTTAAAAATTTTTAAATCAAAATAAGCAAGATTTTCGAAAATTGTTTGAATAAAGATAGAAAATATATTTTTTTTATTTTTGATTTTTTGAATTAATGAGGAAGGAGAAAAATAACTAAAAGACACTAAACTTAAAATTTTTAGATCAAAGACACTAATTTTTTCAAAAATTAAAAAGAAAAATACCAAAAGACACCAAGCTTAAAACTTTTGAGATCAAAACAAGAAAAGAGACAAGAACAACTTGAATACCAAGAAAGAATACTAAGAACAATTTTCGAAAAATTTAAAGAAAAGATAAACGTACAAGGGACACCAAACTTAAGAATTGACACTAAACTCAAACAAAAGACACTATTTTTGAAAATTTTTTAAAAAAGACACCAGAAAGTTCGAAACTTTAGCGAGAAACAAGAACAAAAGACTCAAACAAAAGACAAAGATCAATAAAGAAAAGAAAAGGTTTTGAAAAATTTTTTGAAAAGAAAACAAAAAACTCGAAACAAAATAGTAAAAAGTACCTAATCTAAGCAACAAGATAATCCGGTAGTTTTTCAATTCCGAACAATCCCCGGCAACGGTGCCAAAAACTTGGTGCACGAAACTGGCTTCGCACGTTTCACACAAATAGACCGGCAAGTATACCGGGTCGTCCAAGTAATACCTCAGGTGAGTGAGGGTCGATACCACGGAGATTGTTGGTTTGAGCAAGCAATGGCTATCTTGTAGATCTTAGTCAGGCGAATAGAAACTATGGTTGTCACGAGAAAATGCATAAAAATAGATAAAAAATAAAGCGTTACTAGATAGATGTGAAATTAATAGTATGAGAATGGTTGAGGCTTCAGAGATGCTTCTTCCTTCTGGATCAACTTTTCTCACCATCTACTCAAACTTCTGTTTGATTCATTCCATGGCAGGTTGTATATGATTAATGCTGGGTTAGCGGTCATTAATCTCCTCTACTTCAGATCAAACACCGGGTCAGCAGTCATCCAATCTGAACGGAGGTGAAGCTTTAGCAGTCCATTCCCTTGGTGATCCTACTCAAAATACCACAGACAAGGTCGGATCTTCCGGATCAGAGAATGATGCTTCTTTGGTTCTAGCCTATACCACAAAGGCCTTAATCGTCCCGCACCTCGGCTGAACTGATGTCTCGAGAAGTCCCCAACGAAGCCGTGGATTAGCCGTCTAAGAGATGTATAATCAAACTTGTGGTTCAGTAATATCCCGTCAAGGACTTGCAAGAACCCATGTGAATAGGGATGACGGTCAAGTTAAACTCCCAATTCGTTAGGATGAAGAACGAAGACACATCTTAGAATTGAATCAAGCATAGATTGAAGTAGAATAGTGATATTATTAATTCATAAGAATCAGCAGAGCTCCTAACCTTAACCTTAGGAGGTTAGTGACTCATACTTTACAATGTAATTCGAAAATAATGTAAAAGTGGGCAAGAGTTCAGGTAGAAGATCCTAAACATTAGTGATCTTCTCCTATATATACTAATCTAATAACTAAGGATTACAGAAATATGATAGACTTGACTTATAGTGCAAAAATCCACTTTTCAGACCCACTTGGTGATTGTTTCGGCTGAGTCAAGGGTGTCTCCACGTGCTAGGACTCCTTACGGTTGTTGAACGCTGGCTTGGGACTCCCTTTTGGGTGTTGGACGCCAGCTGCTCCCTTTTGGGCGTCCAATGCCAGGAATAGGGTAGGTGGCTGGCGTTGAACACCAGTTTTGGGCCTTCATTTCCAAAGCAAAGTATGGACTATTATATATTTTTGGAGAGCCCTGGATGTTAGCTTTCGATAGCCATTGAGAGTGCACCATTTGAACTTTGGTAACTCCAGAAATGCTCCTTCGAGTGCATGGAGGTCAGAATCTGACAGCATCTGCGGTTCTTTCTCTGTCTCTGAATCAGACTTTTGCTCAAACTCCTCAATTTCAGCTAGAAAATACCTGAAATCACCATAAAACACACAAACTCAAAGTAGAATCCAAAAATGTGAGTTTTGCACTAAAATCTATGAAAACATAATAAAACTTAAACAAAACATATTAAAAACTATATGAAAATGATGCCAAATAGCGTATAAAATATCCGCTCATCATCACGCATATCCATTTCATTTAAGAAGCGAGTTTTTTTAGGGCGACCTTTGGTTACTCGCTTGAGGTAGGGATTGGGTATTAGTCTTGCTCCTTGATGTATTGGCCATGTTGTTGGATTTCCTAGCGGCCTGAATCGGGTTCTATACACCTTTCGGATATCTTCCATCCTATATACCTCATGCACATATTGTTTCCAATCAAGCCGCTGGTTTGCACAACAAGCAAGGACATGGCGACAAGGAATTCAATGTACCTGAAACTCGCTACAGTCACAATGATGATGACGAAGATTCACCGCAAAATCCATGCTGCTGGGCACCTTACGCACCTCAAAGACCTCGTTCTGCCGGTCAAATAAGTTAACTTGGATTCTTCCCGCTGCACGCTAATTTGACTGAATTTTCTCAGTTGCATATTTAGAGAATACATGTCCTGCACTTATACAAGTCTCAACCTCAGACCTTTTCCTAGTGAACAACTCATTTAGCCTGTAAAAAGTTGCCTTAACAAGGGATACGATAGGTA
Organism: Arachis hypogaea; assembly: GCF_003086295.3. Classification (NCBI taxonomy): domain Eukaryota; kingdom Viridiplantae; phylum Streptophyta; class Magnoliopsida; order Fabales; family Fabaceae; genus Arachis; species Arachis hypogaea. The sequence goes on along the minus strand of NC_092046.1, from coordinate 45,687,776 downwards.
GATTGCGTGCCCTTTTCAAAACTCCGTTAATTCACTCTACTAGGTTGGTGGTCATGTGGCCCCAGCGATGTCCCTCATCATACGCCAAAGCATATTGCGACCGAGGGATATTGTCGAGCTAGAGCTTGTAAGCCTCACTCCACTCACATAATCTTTGGTAACACATATTGAATTCACGCACCGTTCTAAAATAGCCTGCCACAAAAGAACAACACAACTCAGATAATAAATAATGTTGTTATTATCAACATCGCCACATAATAATAAAAATATTGTAATTTATTCACCTATGTTGACGATCAGCTTCTGCACATATGGTTCCTTAAACCTCCTCAAGAAGTTGGATGCTATGTGTCTAATGTAAAACATGTGAATAGCTCTCAGATACTGCCATGCTCCATTGCTACGAGCTATGGCTGAGCTAATGGACTCATGTCGGTCAGAGATAAGATCAATACCATCTCGATTCACCACATGTGTTCGCAAATGGCTAAGAAAAAAGTGCCATGCATCGGCAGTCTCACCCTCAACTATGGCAAATGCGAGAGGCACAATATTTTTATTGTCGTCCTGTGATACTACAACTTAAAGAGCTCCTTTATATTTTCCATACAAGTGTGTGATGTTGGTGCACGAAATTGTGATCATCAATGGCACGAACAGCTTGGTACGCACAATTGTAATCTCAACTATTTATCACAACTCCGCACAACTAACCAGCAAGTGCACTGGGTCTATCCCACGGAGACTGTCGGCTTGAAGCAAGCTATGGTCATCTTGTAAATCTCAGTTAGGCAGATTTAAGTGGTTATGGAGAATTGATAATTAAAAGATGAATAAAACATAAAATAAAGATAGAGATACTTATGTAATTCATTGATGAGAATTTCAGATAAGCGTATGAAGATGCTTTGTTCCTTCTGAACCTCTGCTTTCCTATTGCCTTCTTCCAATCATTCATACTCCTTTCCATGGCAAGCTTATGTTGGGTTTCACCATTGTCAATGGCTACCTCCCGTCCTCTCAGTAAAAATGTTCCAAATGAGCTGTCACCGCACGGCTAATCAGCTGTTGGTTCTCAATCATGTTGGAATAGGATCCATTGATCCTTTTGCATCTGTCACTACGCCCAACACTCGCGAGTTTGAAGCTCGTCACAGTCATCCCTTCCCAGATCCTACTCGGAATACCACAGACAAAGTTTAGACTTTTCGAATTTTAGGAATGGCCGCCAATAATTCTAGCCTATACCACGAAGGTTCTGATCTCATGGAATGGAAGGCTCGGTTGTCAGGCGAGGCAACCATGCGTCATGAACCAGGAGGCTAAAAAATACGCACTCAAGCTATTGCAAGTAGAACAGAGGTAGTTGCCAGGCACGTGTTCATAGGTGAGAATGATGATGAGTGTCACGGATCATCACATTCATCATGTTGAAGAACGAATGGATATCTTAGAGAAGAAGTAGGCATGAATTGAATAGAAAAACAATAGTACTTTGCATTAATTCATGAGGAACAGCAGAGCTCCACACCTTAATCTATGGTGTGTAGAAACTCCACCGTTGAAAATATAAAAGTGATAATGGTGATCATTGGCTTCGGCCCCAGAGAGAGAACCAGAAGAACCAAGATGAAAATACAATAGTAAAAGGTCCTATTTATAGAGAACTAGTAGCCTAGGGTTTCAGAAATAAGTAATTAATGTAGAAATCTTCTTTCGGGCCCACTTGGTGTGTGCTTGGGCTGAGCATTGAAGCTTTCACATGTAAAGACTTTTCTTGGAGTTAAACGCCAGCTTTTGTGCCAGTTTGGGCGTTTAACGCCAGCTTTTCTGCCAGTTCTGGCGTTTTGACGCCAGAATTTTTATGCTGACTTGGAACGCCAGTTTGGACCATCAAATCTCTTGCAAACTATAAATTGTTATTTATTGCTGGAAAGCCCAGGATGTCTACTTTCCAACACAATTGAGAGCGTGCCAATTGGGCTTCTGTAGCTCCAGAAAATCCGCTTCGAGTGAATGGAGGTCAGAATCCAACAGCATCTGCAGTCCTTTTTCAGCCTCTGAATCAGATTTTTGCTCATGTCCCTCAATTTCAGCCAGAAAATACCTGAAATTATAGAAAAATACACAAACTCATAGTAAAGTCCATTGAGGTCTTCCTCAGTGAAAATCATTGCCTCTTCCTCCTCTCCAAGTTCGGCCGTGTGGGTAATGTTGATGGCCTTGCACTCTCCTTTTGGATTTTCTTCTGTATTGCTCGGAAGAGTACTAGGAGGGAGTTCAGTAACTTTCTTGCTCAGCTGACCCATTTGTGCCTCCAAATTTCTAGTGGAGGACCTTGTTTCAGTCATGAAACTTTGAGTGGTTTTAATTAAATCAGAGACTACAGTTGCTAATTCAGAGTGGCTCTGCTTAGAATTCTCTGTTTGTTACTGAGAAGATGATGGAAAAGGCTTGCTATTGCTAAACCTATTTCTTCCACCATTATTGTTGTTGAAGCCTTGTTGAGGCCTCTATTCGTCTTTCCACGAGAGATTTGGATGATTTCTCCATGAAGGATTATAGGTGTTTCCATAGGATTCTCCCATGTAATTCACCTCTTCCATTGCTGGGTTCTCAGGATCATAAGCTTCTTCTTTAGATGAAGCTTCTTTGGTACTGCCTGTTGCTGCTTACATTCCAGACAGACTCTGAGAAATCATATTGACTTGTTGAGTCAATATTTTGTTCTGAGCCAATATGGCATTCAGAGTATTAATCTCAAGAACTCCTTTCTTCTGATTTGTCCCATTATTCACAGTATTCCTTTTAGAAGTGTACATGAATTGGTTATTTGCAACCATTTCAATGAGTTCCTGAGCTTCTGCAGGCGTCTTCTTCAGATGAAGAGATCCTCCAGCAGAGCTGTCCAATGATATCTTGGATAGTTCAGATAGACCATCATAGAAAATACCTATGATGCTCCATTCTGAAAGCATGTCAGAAGGACACCTTCTGATCAATTTCTTGTATCTTTTCCAAGCTTCATAGAGGGATTCACCTTCCTTCTTTCTGAAGGTTTGGACTTTCACTCTAAGCTTGCTCAATTTTTGAGGTGGAAAGAACTTTGCCAAGAAGGCATTGACTAGCTTTTCCCAAGAGTTCAGGCTTTCTTTAGGTTGTGAATCCAACCATGTTCTAGCTCTGTCTCTTACAGCAAAGGGAAAAAGCATAAGCCTATAGACCTCGGGATCAACCCCATTGGTCATGACAGTGTCACAGATTTGCAAGAATTCAGCTAAGAACTGATGAGGATCTTCCAATGGAAGTCCATGAAACTTGCAATTCTGTTGCATTAGAGAAACTAATTGAGGCTTAAGCTCAAAGTTGTTTGCTCCAATGGCAGGGATTGAGATGCTTCTCCCATAGAAGTCAGGGGTAGGTGTAGTAAAGTCACCAAGAACATTCCTTGCATTGTTGGCATTGTTATTGTTTTCGGCTGCCATGGCTTCTTCTTGTTTGAAAAGTTCTGTTAGGTCCTCTATAGAGAGTTGTACTTTAGCTTATCTTAGCTTTCTCTTCAAGGTCCTTTCAGGTTCAGGATCAGCTTCAACAAGAATGCCTTTGTCCTTGCTCCTGCTCATATGAAAAGAGAGGAGAAGAAAATATGGAATCATCTATGTCACAGTATAGAGATTCCTTAAGGTGTCAGAGGTAAAGAAGAATAGAAGGAGAAGGTAGAGAAGAAAGAATTCGAACTTATCAAGAGGGATAGAGTTCGAATTGCACATTGAGGAGGAGTGTTAGTCCATAAATAGAAGGATATGAGAAGAGGGGAAGACTTTTTTAAAATAAAGTAAAAAGATTTTGAAATAATTAAGGGAAATTTTGAAAATTTGGTAAATGATTTTCGAAAACTAAGATTGGGAAAGAAATTAAGTGATTTTTAAAAAAAAAAGATTTTGAAATTAGAAATAAAAAAGATATGATTGAAACTTAATTTTGAAAAAGATGTGATTGAAAAGACATGATTGAGAAGATATGATTGAGAAGATATGATTGAGAATCAAATTTAAAAGAAGAAAGTTTTTAAAATTAAAGTTGATTACTTGACCAACAAGAAATTAAAAGATATGATTCTAGAATTAAAACTTTTGATCCTTTCTTAATAGGCAAGTAACAACTTGAAAATTTTGAATTAAATCACTAATTGTAGCAAGGATTTTTGAAAATAGTAATAAATAAAAAATTGAAAAGAAATTGATTTTGAAAAGATATGATTTGAAAAAATTTGATTTTGAAAAATTATGAATATTTGAGAAAGATTTGAATTAAAAACAAAATCTTCCCTCTAGTGTTCTCCTGGCATTAAACGCCCAGAATGGCATGCATTCTGGCGTTTAACGCCTAAAATGTTACCTTTTTGGGCGTTTAACGCCCAGCCAGGTACCCTGGCTGGCATTTAAACGCTAGTTTTCCTTCTTCACTGGGCGTTTTGAACGCCCAGCTTTTTCTGTGTGATTCCTCTGCTGAATGTTCTGAATCTTCAATTCTCTGTGTTACTGACTTGAAAAGACACAATTTTGAATTTTTTTTTGAATTTTTAATGATGAGAAACAACAATAAAAAAATGTAATTAAGATCAAATAAACAATGCATGCAAGACACTAAACTCAGAAGTTTGTATACTAATGACTATAACAATTTAAAAATGCATGGAAGAAACAACAAAAGATACAAAATAAGAGAAATTAAAGATCAGAGTACTGAAATCATCAAGAACATCTTGAAGATCAATGAAGAACATAATGCATATATTCGAAAAAATGCAAGAAGAATAAAGACATGCAATTGACACCAAACTTAAAAATTGACACTTGACTCGAACAAGAAACATAAAAATTTGGTTTTTATGATTTTATTAATTTTTTTGGTTTTTCAAAAATTATTTTGAAAAAGAGAAAATAATTAAACTCAAAATTTTTAATCAGAATTCCAGGAATCATGCAATGTTAGTCTAAAGCTTCAGTCTAAAAAGATTAGACATGGCTAGCCAAGCTTCAGCAGACATACAACAGCCAAATTGATGGGAATCAACTAGCTTCTGTGATGATAAAAGCATCATTTGAAACTCTAGAATTCATTCTTAAAAATTATGAAGAACATAGAATAATAATTTTTTTTTGAAAATTTTTCGAAAATAAAAAGCTTAAAATTAAAATAAAATTACCTAATCTGAGCAACAAGATGAACCGTCAGTTGTCCAAACTCGAACAATCCCCGGCAACGGCGCCAAAAACTTGGTGCACGAAATTGTGATCATCAATGGCACCAATAGCTTGGTATGCACAATTGTAATCTCAACTCTTTATCACAACTCCGCACAACTAACCAGCAAGTGCACTGGGTCGTCCAAGTAATAAACCTTACGTGAGTAAGGGTCAATCCCACGAAGACTATCGGCTTGAAGCAAGCTATGGTCATCTTGTAAATCTCAGTCAGGCAGATTCAAGTGGTTATGGAGAATTGATAATTAGAAGATGAATAAAACATAAAATAAAGATAGAGATACTTATGTAATTCATTGGTGAGAATTTCAGATAAGCGTATGAAGATGCTTTGTTCCTTCTGAACCTCTACTTTCCTATTGCCTTCTTCCAATCATTCATACTCCTTTCCATGGCAAGCTTATGTTAGGTTTCACTGTTGTCAATGGCTACCTCCCATCCTCTCAGTGAAAATGTTCTAAATGCGCTGCCACCGCACGGCTAATCAGCTGTTGGTTCTCGATCATGTTGGAATAGGATCCATTGATCTTTTTGCGTCTGTCACTACGCCCAACACTCGCGAGTTTGAAGCTCGTCACAGTCATCCCTTCCCAGATCCTACTCGGAATACCACAGACAAGGTTTAAACTTTCCGGATCTCAGGAATGGCCGCCAATAATTCTAGCCTATACCATGAAGGTTCTGATCTCATGGAATGGAAGGCTCGGTTGTCAGGCGAGGCAACCATGCGTCATGAACCAGGAGGCTAAGAGATACGCACTCAAGCTATTGCAAGTAGAACAGAGGTAGTTGCCAGGCACGTGTTCATAGGTGAGAATGATGATGAGTGTCACGGATCATCACATTCATCATGTTGAAGAACGAATGGATATCTTAGAGAAGAAGTAGGCATGAATTGAATAGAAAAACAATAGTACTTTCCAACGAAATTGAGAGCGTGCCAATTGGGCTTCTGTAGCTCCAGAAAATCCGCTTCGAGTGCATAGAGGTCAGAATCCAATAGCATCTGCAGTCATTTTTCAGCCTCTGAATCAGATTTTTGCTCATGTCTCTCAATTTCAGCCAGAAAATACCTGAAATAATAGAAAAATACACAAACTCATAGTAAAGTCCAGAAATGTGATTTTTATTTAAAAACTAATAAAAATATAATAAAAACTAACTAAAACATACTAAAAACATACTAAAAACAATGCCAAAAAGCGTATAAATTATCCGCTCATCAGCTGTCTACTTGTACTAATGGTTTGCAGCTTCTGAATGCTTTAATGCAAGGATAGAAAGCCCAAGAGACTCACGTCAGAACCTGAATATCCTGCACTAACTCATCCCCTTGGTAGGCATATGCAGTTTCGTACTCAATGGCTGCTAATGGTTCTTTTGCTACCATTGCTTCAAACCATGTGGGCAAAGCTTCATAAGAATCTTTCCATCCACCAAATATTTTCTCAATTGCCTTTTGCTTAGTGAAGAGCAGATAATTTATACGCCTTTTGGCATTGTTTTTACATAGTTTTTAGTATGATTTAGTTAGTTTTTAGTATATTTTTATTAGTTTTTAAATAAAAATCACATTTCTAGACTTTACTATGAGTTTGTGTGTTTTTCTGTGATTTCAGGTAATTTCTAGCTGAAATTGAGGGACTTGAGCAAAAATCTGATTCAGAGGCTGAAGAAGGACTGCAGATGCTGTTGGATTCTGACCTCCCTGCACTAAAAGTGGATTTTCTGGAGCTACAGGAGTCTAAATGGCACGCTCTCAATTGCGTTAGAAAGTAGACATCTAGGGCTTTCCAACAATATATAATAGTCCATACTTTGTCTGAGTTTAGATGACGCAAACTGGCGTTCAACGCCAGCTCTCTGTCCTATTCTGGAGTTAAACGCCAGAACACAGGTTGCAAAGCAGAGTTAAACGCCAGAAACAAGTTACAAACTGGCGTTTAACTCCAAGGAAGACCTCTACATGTGAAAGCTTCAATGCTCAGCCCAAGTACACACCAATTTTTTGGCACCGTTGCCGAAGATTGTTCGAGTTTTGACAACTGACGGTTCATCTTGTTGCTCAGATTATGTAATTTTATTTTAATTTTAAGTTTTTGTTTTTATTCTTTTTATTTTCGAAAAAAATTTTCAAAAAAAATTAATAAAAATAAATTATTCTATGTTCTTCAGAATTTTTAAGAATGAATTCTAGAGTTTCTTCATGATTTGTTGAAGCCTGGCTGGCTGTCAAGCCATGTCTAAATTTTTGGACTGAGGCTTCCACTTATCATCACAAGAGTCCGTGGACTCTCATCAATTCAGCTGTTGTATGCCTGATTTGTATCTACTAAAGCTTGGCTGGCCAGTGGCCATGTCTAGTGTTTTGGACCGGAGCTTTCACTGAAAGCTTGGCTGGCTAGTGAGCCATGTCTAATTCCTAGACCGGAGCTTTAGACTAACATTGAATGATTCCTGGAATTCTCATTAGAAATTTTGAAATCCTTATTTTTCTTTTTTAAAATAATTTTTGAAAAATTCAAATTTTTTTTAATAAAATCATAAAAACCAAAAATAATTTTGTGTTTCTTGTTTGAGTCTTGTGTCAAAATTTAAGTTTGGTGTTAATTGCATGTTTTTAAAATTTGTGCATTTTTCGAAAACTCATGCATGTGTTCTTCATGATCTTCAAGTTGTTCTTAACAAGTCTTCTTGTTTGATCTTCATATTTTCTTGTTTTGTATCTTTTGTTGTTTCTCATATGCATTTTCAATTTGTTAGTGTCTAAAGTTTGAAAATTTCTAAGTTTGGTGTCTTGCATATTTTTCTTTTCTTAAAAATTTCAAAAAATAAGTTCTTGGTATTCATCTTGACATTCAAAGTGCTCTTGCATGCATTATGTGTTTTGATTCATAATTTTCATGTTTTGAGTCTTTTTATTGTTTTTCTCTTTCATCATTAAAAATTCAAAAATCAAAAAAATATCTTTCCCTTTTTCTTCTCATAAAATTCGAAAATTTGAGTTGACTTTTTCAAAAATTTTTAAAATCTAGTTGTCTCTTATGAGTTAAATCAAATTTTCAATTTAAAAATTCTATCTTTTTCAAATCTTTCTCATTTTTTCTTTCATATTTTCGAAAATTTTAGATTGATTTTCAAAATCTTTTTCTTATTTCTATTTCATATTTTTGAAATTAATGCTAACCATTAATGTGATTGATTCAAAAATTTTAAGTTTGTTACTTGCCTAGTAAGAAAGGTTCAATCTTTAAATCTTAAAATCATATATTTTTGTTTCTTGTTAGTCAAGTAATCAACTTTAATTTTCAAAATCAAATCTTTTTAAATTTCTTTTTCAAATCTTTTTCAAAATAAATTTCAATTATATCTTCTTCAAAATCAATTTCAAAATATTTTCTAACTTCTTATCTTTTCAAAATTGATTTTCAAATCTTTTTCAATTAATCTTATCTTTTTGTTTGATTCTTATCTTTTTCAAAATTACCTAACTAATTTTCTCTCTCTAATTTTCAAAAATCACTAACCTCTTTTTCAAAATTTCTTTTCATTAACTAATTATTTTAAATTTTAATCTTAATTTTATTCTTTTTCATATTTTCGAATTTTAACTTTAATTTTAAATTGAAAACAAAAATATTTTTATTTTATTTTATTTAATTTTTGAATTCTTCCTTCTCTCATCTCCTTCTAATTATTTATTTATCTACTAACACTTCTCTTCTTCTTAAAAATTCGAACCCTCTCCCTCTTTCTGTGTTCGAATTTCTTTTCTTCTTCTACTCACATAAAGGAATCTCTATACTGTGACATAGAGGATTCCTCTTCTTTTCTGTTTTCTTCTTTTTCATATGAGAAGGAATAAGGATAAGAACATTCTTGTTGAAGCTGATCTTGAACCTGAAAGGACTCTGAAGAGGAAACTAAGGGAAGCTGAAGCACAACTCTTTGGAGAAAATCTGACAGAAATTTTCAAAAAAGAAGGAGACATGGCCAAAAATAATAACAATGCAAGGAAGATGCTTGGTGACTTTACTGCACTAAATTCCAATTTACATGGAAGAAGAATCTCAATCCCTGCCATTGGAGCAAACAATTTTGAGCTAAAGCCTCAATTAGTTTCTCTGATGCAACAGAATTGCAAGTTTCATGGACTTCCATCAGAAGATCCTTTTCAGTTCTTAACTGAATTCTTGCAGATCTGTGATACTGTTAAGACCAATGGAGTTGATCCCGAGGTCTACAGGCTTATGTTTTTCCCGTTTGCTGTAAGAGACAGAGCTAGAATATGGTTGGACTTTCAACCTAAAGATAGCCTGAACTCTTGGGATAAGCTGGTCACGGCTTTCTTAGCCAAGTTCTTTCCTCCTCAAAAGCTTAGCAAGCTTAGAGTGGATGTTCAAACCTTCAAACAGAAAGAAGGTGAATCCCTCTATGAAGCTTGGGAGAGATATAAGCAACTGACCAAAAAATGTCCTTCTGACATGCTTTCAGAATGGACCATCCTGGATATATTCTATGATGGTCTGTTTGAATTATCAAAGATGTCATTGGACCATTCTACAGGTGGATCCATTCACCTAAAGAAAATACCTGTAGAAGCTCAGGAATTCATTGACATGGTTGCAAACAACCAGTTCATGTACACTTCTGAAAGGAATCCTGTGAGTAATGGGACGCCTCAGAGGAATGGAGTTCTTGAAATTGATACTCTGAATGCCATATTGGCTCAGAATAAAATATTGACTCAGCAAGTCAATATGATTTCTCAGAGTCTGAATGGATTGCAAGCTGCATCCAACAGTACTCAAGAGGCATCTTCTGAAGAAGAAGCTTATGATCCTGAGAACCCTGCAATAGCAGAGGTGAATTACATGGGTGAACCCTATGGAAACACCTATAATCCCTCATGGAGAAATCATCCAAATTTCTCATGGAATGATCAACAAAAGCCTCAACAAGGCTTTAATAATGGTGGAAGAAACAGGTTTAGCAATAGCAAGTCTTTTCCATCATCTACTCAGCAACAGACAGAGAGTCCTGAGCAGAATCCATCTAGCTTAGCAAATATAGTCTCTGATCTATCTAAGGCCACTTTAAGTTTCATGAATAAAACAAAGTCCTCCATTAGAAATTTGGAGGTACAAGTAGGCTAGCTGAGTAAAAGAGTCACTGAAATCCCTCCTAGTACTCTCCCAAGCAATACAGAAGAGAATCCAAAAAGAGAGTGCAAGGCCATTACCTTACTTGGTGTGGCCGAACCCAAAGAGGAGGAGGAGGACGTGAATCCTAGTGAGGAAGACCTCCTGGGAAGTTCACTAACTAATAAGGAGTTTCCCTTTAAGGAACCAAAAGAATCTAAGGCCATCTAGAGACCATAGAGATTCCATTGAACCTTCTTTTACCATTCATGAGCTCTGATGACTATTCATCTTCTGAAGAAGATGAAGACATTGCTGAAGAGCAAGTTGCTCAATATTTAGGAGCAATCATGAAGCTGAATGCCAAATTATTTGGTAATGAGACTTGGGAGGATGAACCTCCATTGCTCATCAAGGAACTAAATGCCTTGGTTCAACAAACTCTACCTCAAAAGAAACAGGATCCTGGTAAATTCCTAATTCCCTGTAACATAGGCAGCATGACCTTTGAGAAGGCTCTATGTGACCTGGGATCAGGCATAAACTTAATGCCACTCTCTGTAATGGAGAAATTAGGAATCTTTGAGGTACAGGCTGCCAATTTCTTATTAGAGATGGCAGACAAATCCATGAAAATGGCTTATGGACAAGTAGAGGATGTGTTAGTAAAGGTTGAAGGCCCTGCTGATTTCATAATCCTAGACACTGGAAAGGATAAGGATAAATCCATCATCCTTGGAAGACCCTTCCTAGCCACAGCAAGAGCTGTGATTGATGTGGACAGAGGAGAATTGGTCCTTCAACTGAATGAGGACAACCTTGTGTTTAAAACTCAAGGATCTCCTTCTGTAACCATGGAGAGTAAGCATGAAAAGCTTCTCTCACTGCAAAGTCAACCAAAGTCCCCACAGTTAAACTCTAAGTTTGGTGTTGGGAGGTCCCAACAATACTCTGATTATCTGTGAGGCTCTATGAGAGCTCACTGTCAAGCTATTGACATTAAAGAAGCACTTGTAGGAGGCAACCCAATGTTATTTAATTATATCTATTTATTTTCTATTGTTATTTTATGTTTTTTTAGGTTGATGATCATGTGGAGTCACAAAAACTACTAAAAAATAAAAAACAAAATGAAAAAACAGCATAAAAAATAGCACACCCTGGAGGAAGAGCATTCTGGCGTTTAAACGCCAGAAACAAGCATCAAGCTGGCGTTAAACGCCAGAAACAAGCACCAGACTGACGTTTAACGCCAGAACAGAGCATGGAAGTGGCGTTAAACGCCAGAAACAGGCTACATTTGGGCATTTAACGCCAAAAACAAGCAGCAAGCTGGCGTTTAACGCTAGACATGCATGCTAAGGGCGTTTTACACGCCTAATTAGAGCAGGGATGTTAATTCCTTGACCCACTGGATCTGTGGACCCCACAGGATCCCCTCAGGATCTGTGGACCCCACAGGATCCCCACCTTTTCTTCTCCCCTCTTCACACCTTTTCATAACTCTCTTCCACAAATACCCCTCACCAATCACCTCAATCACTCTTCCCCATCACCTCTTCACCACTCACATCCATCCTCTCTTCCCCAAAAACCCTACCTACCTCCAAAATTCAAACTCTTTTCCCTCCCAAACCCAACCCTAATGGCCGAACCCTAAACCTCCCCCACACTCCTATATAAACCCTTCATTCCTTCTTCATTTTCACACAACGCAACCCTTTCTTCTTTCCCTTGGCCGAATACACACCTCTCTCTCTCTCCTCCATTTTTATTCTTCTTCTCCTTCTTTCTTTCTTCTTTTGCTTGGGGACGAGCAAACATTTTAAGTTTGGTGTGGTAAAAGCATTGTTTTTTTTTCCATAACCATTAATGGCACCTAAGGCCAGAGAAACCTCAAGAAAGAGGAAAGGGAAGGCAATTGCTTCCACCTTTGAGTCATGAGAGATGGAGAGATTCATCTCAATGGTCCATCAAGACCACTTCTATGAAGTTGTGGCCAAGAAGAAAGTGATCCCTGAGGTTCCTTTCAAGCTCAAAAAGAATGAGTATCCGGAGATCCGACATGAGATCCGAAGAAGAGGATGGGAAGTTCTCTCTAATCCTATTCAACAAGTCGGGATCGTAATGGTTCAAGAGTTCTATGCAAATGCATGGATCACTAGGAACCATGATCAAAGTGTGAACCCGAATCCAAAGAATTGGCTTACAATGGTTCGGGGGAATTACTTAGATTTCAGTCTGGAAAATGTAAGGTTGGCGTTCAACTTGCCAATGATGCAAGAAAACGGACGCCCCTACACTAGAAGGGTCAACTTTGATCAAAGGTTGGACCAAGTTCTCATGGACATATGTGTGGAAGGAGCTCAATAGAAAGTTGACTCAAGAGGCAAGCCAGTTCAATTGAGAAGACTGGACCTTAAGCCTGTAGCTAGAGGATGGTTGGAGTTTATTCAACGCTCAATCATTCCTACTAGCAACCGGTCTGAAGTTACTATAGACCGGGCAATCATGATCCATAGTATCATGATTGGGGAGGAAGTGGAAGTTCATGAGATTATACCTCAAGAACTTTATAAGGTGGCTGACAAGTCTTCCACTTTGGTAAGGTTAGCCTTTCCTCACCTCATCTTCCACCTATGCAATTCGGCTGGGATTGATATTGAGGGAGACATCCTCATTGAAGAGGACAAGCCCATCACTAAGAAAAGGATGGAGCAAACAAGATATCATGGACCTCAACAAGAGCATGAGGAAATTCCTCACCATGAAATCCCTGAGATACCTCAGGGGATGCACTTTCCTCCACAAAACTATTGGGAGCAAATCAACACCTCCCTAGGAGAATTAAGTTCCAACAAGGGACAACTAAGGGTGGAACACCAAGAGCACTTGATAAGCGGATAATTTATATGCTTTTTGGCATTGTTTTTAGTATGTTTTTAGTAGGATCTAGTTAGTTTTAGGGATGTTTTCATTAGTTTTTATGTTAAATTCACATTTCTGGACTTTACTATGAGTTTTTGTGTTTTTCTGTGATTTCAGGTATTTTCTGGCTGAAATTGAGGGACTTGAGCAGAAATCAGATTCAGAGGTTGAAAAAGGACTGCTGATGCTGTTGGATTCTGACCTCCCTGCACTCAAAGTGGATTTTCTGGAGCTACAGAACTCGACATGGCGCGCTTCCAATTGCTTTGGAAAGTAGACATCTAGGGCTTTCCAGCAATATATAATAGTCCATACTTTGGCCAAGAATTGACGACGTAAACTGGCGTTCAACGCCAGCCTTCTGCCCAAATCTGGCGTCCAGCGCCAGAAAAGGATCCAAAACAAGAGTTGAACGCCCAAACTGGCACAAAAACTGGCGTTCAACTCCACAAATGGCCTCTGCACGTGCAACACTTAAGCTCAGCCCAAACACACACCAAGTGGGCCCCGGAAGTGGATTTATACATCAAATACTTACTCATGTAAACCCTAGTAGCTAGTTTATTATAAATAGGACCTCTTACTATTGTATTAGGCATCTTTGGATTACCTTATGATCCTTTGATCACGTTTTAGGGGGCTGGCCATCTCGGCCATGCCTGGACCTTCACTTATGTATTTTTAACGGTAGAGTTTCTACACTCCATAGATTAAGGTGTGGAGCTCTGCTGTTCCTCAAAGATTAATGCAAGTACTACTGTTTTCTATTCAATTCTTCTTATTTCGCTTCTAAGATATCCATTCGCACCCAAGAACGTGATGAAGGTGATGATTATGTGTGATGCTCATCATCCTTCTCCCTTATGAACGCGTGCCTGACAAACACTTCTATTCTACATGAATTAAGCTAGAATGAGTATCTCTTAGATCTCCTAACCAGAATCTTCGTGGCGTAAGCTAGAATGATGGCGGCATTCAAGAGAATCCGAAAGGTCTAAACCTTGTCTGTGGTATTCTGAGTAGGATTCAATGATTGAATGACTGTGACGAGCTTCAAACTCGCGAGTGCTGGGCGTTAGTGACAGACGCAAAAGGAGGGTGAATCCTATTCCAGCATGATCGGGAACCGACAGATGAATAGCCGTGCCGTGACAGGGTGCGTGAGCATATTATTCACTGAGAGGAGGGGATGTAGCCACTGACAACGGTGATGCCCTTGCATACAGCCAGCCATGGAAAGGAGTAAGACAGATTGGATGAAGATAGCAGGAAAGTGGAGGTTCAGAGGAACAAAAAGCATCTCCATTCGCTTATCTGAAATTCCTACCAATGAATTACATAAGTATCTCTATCCCTATTTTATTATATAATATTCGAAACACCATTATCACTTTATATCTGCCTGACTGAGATTTGCAAGGTGACCATAGCTTGCTTCATACCAACAATCTCCGTGGGATTCGACCCTTACTCACGTAAGGTATTACTTGGACGACCCAGTGCACTTGCTGGTTAGTTGTATCGAAGTTGTGACAATTATGAATTAAGATCAGAGCACTAAGCTTTGGAGCCATTACCAGGATTTGTTCGAGCCTGGAGATCACAATTTCGTGCACCAAGTTTTTGGCGACGTTGCCGGGGATTGTTTGAGTTTTCGGCAAGCTTTTGGTCCGGTAACATCAGTGCCAGATTCCCTTTTGATCCGGCAACAACACCAAGTTTTTGGCGCCGTTGCCGGGGATCGTTTGTGTTTGGACAACTGACGGTTCATCTTGTTGCTCAGATTAGGTAATTTTCTTTTTATTTTATTTTTCAAAACTTTTTCAAAAATCTTTCAAAAATATTTTCAAAAAAAATTTCTCTTGTTTTCGAAAAAAATAAAAATGTTTTCAAAAATTTATTCAAAATTTTTAAGAATGAATTCTAGTGTTTCATGAAGCATGTGAAGCCTGGCTGGCTGTAAAGCCATGTCTATTCCTTTGGTAATGAGTATGTCAGACATGTCATATCTGAGTTACATGCTAAAGCTTGGCTGGCCATTGGCCATGTCTAGTGTTTTGGACTGGAGCTTTCATTGAAAGCTTGGCTGGCTAGTGAGCCATGTCTAATTCCTGGACTGAAACTTTAGACTAACATGGCAAGATTCCTGGAATTCATATTAAAAATTTTGGAATCCTTATTTTCCTTTTTCATATAATTTTCGAAAAAATCCAAAAAAAATTAGAAAATCATAAAAATCAAAAATATTTTTCTGTTTCTTGTTTGAGTCTTGAGTCATATAATAAGTTTGGTGTCAATTGCATGTGCATCTTGCGTTTTTCGAAAATTCATGCATTCATAGTGTTCTTCATGATCTTCAAGTTGTTCTTGGTAAGTCTTCTTGTTTGATCTTGATGATTTTTTGTTTTGTGTCTTTTCATGTTTATCATATGCATTCTTGAATTCTTCGTGCGTAAGCATTAAAGAATTCTAAGTTTGGTGTCTTGCATGTTTTCTTTGCATTAAAAATTTTTCAAAATTATGTTCTTGATGTTCATCTTGACATTCATAGTGTTCTTGGTGTTCATCTTGACATTCATATCATTCATGCATGCATTCATTGTTTTGATCTAAAAATTTCATGCATTGCATAATTTTCATGTTTTTCATAAAAAAATTTCAAAAATAAAAAAATATCTTTTCCTTTTTCTCTCATCAAATTCGAAAATTTGGATTGACTTTTTCAAAAATTTTTAAAATCAAGTTGTTTCTTATGAGTCAAATCAAATTTTCAAATTTGAAAATCTTATCTTTTTCAAAATCTTTTTCAAAAATCAAATCTTTTTCAAAATTATTAGTTATTTTCGAAAATTCCAAAAATATTTTTCAAAAATCTTTTTCCTATTTTTAAATCAAATTTTCGAAAATAACATGATCAATTAATGTTTTGATTCAAAAATTTGAAGTTTGTTACTTGCTTGTTAAGAAAGATTCAAACTTTAAGTTCTAGAATCATATCTTGTGATTTCTTGTGAATCAAGTCATTAATTGTGATTTTAAAAATCAAATCTTTTTCAAAACTAATTTCTATCATATCTTTTTAAAAAAATATCCTCTCATCTTATCTTTTTCAAAAATATCTTTTCAAAATATCCTTTCTAAATTCCTAACTTCTTACCTTTTCAAAATTTGTTTCAACTAACTAACTAACTTTTTGTTTGTTTCTTAACTTTTTCAAAACTACCTAACTAACTCTCTCTCTCTAATTTTCGAAAATATCTTCTCTCTTTTTCAAAAACTTCTTTTTAATTAACTAATTATTTTTATTTTTATTTCAAAAAATTTTCGAAAAAAAAAATTTTTTTTTAACATTTTTCAAAAACCATTTTTCAAAAATCACTAACTCTTTTTCAAAATAATTTTCGAAAATTATACCCCCCCATCCTATTCTATTTATTCATTCATATCCTAACATCTCATCTCACATCTCTTCCATTGGTACAGTTGTGTTTCTTCCTTTACATCACATTTTTTGTCTCTCCCTCTTTTCTTCCACTCATAAAGGGATCCCTATACTGTGGTATAAAGGATCTCTATTATTATTATTATTATTTTTCTGTGCCTTCTTCTTTGTCATATGAGCAGGAGCAAGGATAAGAACATTCTTGTGGAAGCAGATCCAGAACCTGAAAGGACTCTAAAGAGAAAATTAAGAGAAGCTAAAATACAACAATCCAGAGAAAACCTTTCAAAAATTTTCGAACAAGCAGAGGAGATGGCAGCCGAAAATAATAATAATGAAAGGAGGATGCTTGGTGACTTTACTGCACCTAATTCCAATTTACATGGAAGAAGCATCTCCATTCCTGCCATTGGAGCAAACAACTTTGAGCTGAAACCTCAATTAGTTTCTCTGATGCAGCAGAACTGCAAGTTTCATGGACTTCCATCTGAAGATCCTTTTCAGTTCTTAACTGAATTCTTGCAGATATGTGATACTGTTAAGACTAATGGAATAGATCCTGAAGTCTACAGGCTCATGCTTTTCCCTTTTGCTGTAAGAGACAGAGCTAGATTATGGTTGGATTCTCAACCCAAAGACAGCCTGAACTCTTGGGATAAGCTGGTCACGGCTTTCTTAGCCAAGTACTTTCCTCCTCAAAAGTTGAGCAAGCTTAGAGCTGATGTTCAAACCTTCAGACAGAAAGAAGGTGAATCCCTCTATGAAGCTTGGGAAAGATACAAACAGTTGACCAAAAAGTGTCCTTCTGACATGCTTTCAGAATGGACCATCCTGGATATATTCTATGATGGTTTATCTGAGCTATCAAAGATGTCACTGGACACCTCTACAGGTGGATCCATTCACCTAAAGAAAACGCCTGCAGAAGCTCAAGAACTCATTGACATGGTTGCTAATAACCAGTTCATGTACACTTCTGAAAGGAATCCTGTGAGTAATGGGACGCCTATGAAGAAGGGAGTTCTTGAAGTTGATACTCTGAATGCCATATTGGCTCAGAATAAAATATTGACTCAGCAAGTCAATATGATGTCTCAGAGTCTGCATGGAATGCAAGCTGCATCCAACAGTACTCAAGAGGCATCTTCTGAAGAAGAAGCCTATGATCCTGAGAACCCTGCAATAGCAGAGGTGAATTACTTAGGTGAACCTTATGGAAACACCTATAACTCAACATGGAGAAATCATCCAAATTTCTCCTGGAAGGATTAGAAGCCTCAACAAGGCTTTAACAATGGTGGAAGAAACAGGTTTAGCAATAGCAAACCTTTTCCATCATCAACTCAGCAACAGACAGAGAACTCTGGACAAAATGCTTCTAATTTAGCAAATCTAGTCTCTGATCTATCTAAGGCCACTGTAAGTTTCATGAATGAAACAAGGTCTTCCATTAGAAATTTGGAAGCACAAGTGGGCCAGCTGAGTAAAAGGATCACTGAAATCCCTCCTAGTACTCTCCCAAGCAATACAGAAGAGAACCCAAAAGGAGAGTGCAAGGCCATTGACATAAGTGCCATGGCCGAACCTGTGGGGAAAGGAGAGGACGTGAATCCCAAGGAGGAAGACCTCCTGGGACGTCCAGTGATCAATAAGGAGCTTCCCTCTGGGGAATCAAAGGACTCTGAGGCTCATCTAGAGACTATAGAGATCCCATTGAACCTCCTTATGCCCTTCATGAGCTCTGATGAGTATTCCTCTTCTGAAGAGAATGAGGATGTCACTGAAGAGCAAACTGCCAAGTTTCTTGGTGCAATCATGAAGCTGAATGCCAAATTATTTGGCATTGATGCTTGGGAAGTTGAACCTCCCTTGTTCATCAATGAACTAAGTGATCTGGATCAACTGACATTGCCTCAAAAGAGACAGGATCCTGGAAAGTTCATAATCCCTTGTACCATAGGCACCATGCTCTTTAAGGCTCTGTGTGACCTTGGTTCAGGGATAAACCTCATGCCCCTCTCTGTAATAGAGAAACTGGGAATCTATGGGGTGCAAGCTGCTAAAATCTCACTGGAGATGGCAGACAGCTCAAGAAAACAGGCTTATGGACAAGTAGAAGATGTATTAGTAAAGGTTGAGGGCCTTTACATACCTACTGATTTCATAGTCCTGGATACTGGAAAGGAAGAGGATGAATCCATCATCCTAGGAAGACCTTTCTTGGCCACAGCAAGAGCTGTGATTGATGTTGACAGAGGTGAAATAGTCCTTCAATGGAATGAGAACTCCCTTGTATTCAAAACTCAAGGATCTCCCTCTGCAACTATGGAGAAGAAGCAGAAAAAGCTTCTCTCCAAGCAGAGTCAATTAGAGCCCCCACAGTCAAACTCTAAGTTTGGTGTTGGGAGGCCACAACCAAACTCTAAGTTTGGTGTTGAACTCCCATATCCAAACTCTAAGTTTGGTGTTGGAGAGTCTCAACAAAGCTCTGCACATCTGTGAGGCTCCATGAGAGCGCACTGTCAAGCTATTGACATTAAAGAAGCGCTTGTTGGGAGGCAACCCAATGTTTATCTAATTCTTATTTTTATTGTTTTTCATGTTTTCTTAGGTTCATGATTATGTGGAGTCACAAAATAAATATAAAAATTGAAAACGGAATCAAAAACAGCAGAAGAAAAATCACACCCTGGAGGAGCATCTGTCTGGCGTTCAAACGCCAGAACAGAGCATAGTTCTGGTGCTGAACGCCCAGAATGGGAGCATCCTAGCGCTGAACGCCCAGAACAAGCATGGTTCTGGCGTTCAACACCAGAAATGGCAGCAAAGGGGCGTTGAACGCCCAAAATGGGCACCAACCTGGCGCTGAACGCCCAGAGTTGTGTGCAAGGGCATTTTACATGCCTAAATTGGTGCAGGGATGTAAATGCCTTGACACCTCAGGATCTGTGGACCCCACAGTACCCCCACCTACCTCATCATCTCTCTTCTCATTCATGATCATCCCTTCTACTTTCCATTTACCACTCACATCCATACACCCACTACCTTCAAAATTCAACATCTCTCTCCCACCCAATCCCACCCATATGGCCGAATACACATTCCCATCCATCTCCTCCATATCTTCTTCTTATTCTTCTATTCTTTCTTCTTTTGCTGGAGGGCGAGCAACATTCTAAGTTTGGTGTGGTAAAAGCATAGCTTTTTTGTTTTTTCCATAACCATTGATGGCACCTAAGGCCAGAGAAACCTCTAGAAAGAGGAAAGAGAAGACAAAAGCTTCCATCAAGGGTCTATAGCTCAGTGGTAGAACATTTGACTGCAAATCAAGAGATCCCTGAGATACCTCAGGGGATACATTTTCTTCCACACAATTATTGGAAGCAACTAAGGGTGGAACATCAAGAGCACTCCATCATCCTTCATGAAATCAGAGAAGATCTAAAAGCAATGAAGGAGGAGCAGCCAAGGCAAGGAAGAGACATAGAAGAGCTCAAGGACATCACTAAGGTGGATTCATTCCTTGTTCTTATTTCCTCTGTTTTTCGTTTTCTATGTTATGTGCTTATCTATGTTTGTGTCTTCATTACATGATCATTAGTAGTTAGTAACTTTGTCTTAGAGTTATGAATGTCCTATGAATCCATCACCTCTCTTAAAATAAAAACTGTTTTAATTCAAAAGAACAAGAAGTACATGAGTTTCGAATTTATCCTTGAACTTAGCTTAATTATATTGATGTGGTGACAATGCTTCTTGTTTTCTGAATGTATGCTTGAACAGTGCATATGTCTTTTGAAGTTGTTGTTTAAGAATGTTAAATATGTTGGCTCTTGAAAGAATGATGACTAGGAGACATGTTATTTGATAATCTGAAAAATCATAAAAATGATTCTTGAAGCAAGAAAAAGCAGCAAAAAAACAAAGCTTGCAGAAAAAAAAAAAGAAGAAAAAAAAAATTAGGCGAAAAAAAATAGAAAGAAAAAGAAAAAGCAAGCAGAAAAAGCCAAAAGCTCTTAAAACCAAGAGGCAAGAGCAAAAAGCCAATAACCCTTAAAACCAAAAGGCAAGGGCAAATAAAAAGGATCCCAAGGCTTTGAGCATCAGTGGATAGGAGGACCTAAAGGAATAAAATCCTGGTCTAAGCGGCTAAACCAAGCTGTCCCTAACCATGTGCTTGTGGCGTGTAGGTGTCAAGTGAAAACTTGAGACTGAGCGGTTAAAGTCAAGGTCCAAAGCAAAAAAAGAGTGTGCTTAAGAACCCTGGACACCTCTAATTGGGGACTTTAGCAAAGCTGAGTCACAATCTGAAAAGGTTCACCCAATTATGTGTCTGTGGCATTTATGTATCCGGTGGTAATACTGGAAAACAAAGTGCTTAGGGCCACGGCCAAGACTCATAAAGAAGCTGTGTTCAAAAATCATCATACTGAACTAGGAGAGTCAATAACACTATTCGAAATCTGAAGTTCCTATAGATGCCAATCATTCTAAACTTCAATGGATAAAGTGAGATGCCAAAACTATTCAAGAGGCAAAAAGCTATAAGTCCCGCTCATATGATTGCAGCTATGTTTCATTGATAGTTTGGAATTTATAGTATATTCTCTTCTTTTTATCCTATTTGATTTTCAGTTGCTTGGGGACAAGCAACAATTTAAGTTTGGTGTTGTGATGAGCGGATAATTTATACGCTTTTTGGCATTGTTTTTAGTATGTTTTTAGTAGGATCTAGTTAGTTTTAGGGATGTTTTCATTAGTTTTTATGTTAAATTCACATTTCTGGACTTTACTATGAGTTTGTGTGTTTTTCTGTGATTTCAGGTATTTTCTGGCTGAAATTGAGGGACTTGAGCAGAAATCAGATTCAGAGGTTGAAAAAGGACTGCTGATGCTGTTGGATTCTGACCTCCCTGCACTCAAAGTGGATTTTCTAGAGCTACAGAACTCGAAATGGCACGCTTCCAATTGCGTTGGAAAGTAGACATCTAGGGCTTTCCAGCAATATATAATAGTCTATACTTTGGCCAATAATTGATGACATAAACTGGCGTTCAACGCCAGCCTTCTGCCCAAATCTGGCGTCCAGCGCCAGAAAAGGATCCAAAACCAGAGTTGAACGCCCAAACTGGCACAAAAACTGGCGTTCAACTCCACAAATGGCCTCTGCACGTGCAACACTTAAGCTCAGCCCAAACACACACCAAGTGGGCCCCGGAAGTGGATTTATACATCAAATACTTACTCATGTAAACCCTAGTAGCTAGTTTATTATAAATAGGACCTCTTACTATTGTATTAGGCATCTTTGGATTACCTTATGATCCTTTGATCATGTTTTAGGGGGCTGGCCATCTCGGCCATGCCTGGACCTTCACTTATGTATTTTTAATGGTAGAGTTTCTACACTCCATAGATTAAGGTGTGGAGCTCTGCTGTTCCTCAAAGATTAATGCAAGTACTACTGTTTTCTATTCAATTCTTCTTATTTCGCTTCTAAGATATCCATTCGCACCCAAGAACGTGATGAAGGTGATGATTATGTGTGACGCTCATCATCCTTCTCCCTTATGAACGCGTGCCTGACAAACACTTCTGTTCTACATGAATTAAGCTAGAATGAGTATCTCTTAGATCTCCTAACCAGAATCTTCGTGGCGTAAGCTAGAATGATGGCGGCATTCAAGAGAATCCGGAAGGTCTAAACCTTGTTTGTGGTATTCTGAGTAGGATTCAATGATTGAATGACTGTGACGAGCTTCAAACTCGCGAGTGCTGGGCGTTAGTGACAGACGCAAAAGGAGGGTGAATCCTATTCCAGCATGATCGGGAACCGACAGATGAATAGCCATGCCGTGACAGGGTGCGTGAGCATATTATTCACTGAGAGGAGGGGATGTAGCCACTGACAACGGTGATGCCCTTGCATACAGCCAGCCATGGAAAGGAGTAAGACAGATTGGATGAAGATAGCAGGAAAGCGGAGGTTCAGAGGAACAAAAAGCATCTCCATTCGCTTATCTGAAATTCCTACCAATGAATTACATAAGTATCTCTATCCCTATTTTATTATATAATATTCGAAACACCATTATCACTTTATATCTGCCTGACTGAGATTTGCAAGGTGACCATAGCTTGCTTCATACCAACAATCTCCGTGGGATTCGACCCTTACTCACGTAAGGTATTACTTGGACGACCCAGTGCACTTGCTGGTTAGTTGTATCGAAGTTGTGACAATTATGAATTAAGATCAGAGCACCAAGCTTTGGAGCCATTACCAGGATTTGTTCGAGCTTGGAGATCACAATTTCGTGCACCAGCACTCCATCATTCTCCATGAGATTAGAGAAGATCAAAGAGCTATGAGGGAGGAGCAACAAAGACAAGGAAGAGACATAGAGGAGCTCAAGAGCACCATTGGTTCTTCAAGAAGAAGAAGACGCCACCCTCACTAAGGTAGACCCGTTCCTTAATCTCCTTGTTCTTATTTTCCTGTTTTTTGTTTACTATGCTTTATGTTTATGTTTGTGTCTTATTACATGATCATTAATATTTAAGTGTCCATGCCTTAAAGTTATGAATGCCCTATGAATTCATTACCTCTCTTAAAGGAAAAATGTTTTAATTACAAAAGAACAAGAAGTACATGATTTTGAATTCATCCTTGAAACTAGTTTAATTATTTTGATGTGGTGACAATACTTTCTGTTCTCTGAATGAATGCTTGAACAGTGCATATGTCTTTTGAAATTGTTGTTTATGAATGTTAAATATGTTGGCTCTTGAAAGAATGATGAAAAAGGAGACATGTTATTTGATAATCTAAAAAATCATAAAAATAATTCTTGAAGCAAGAAAAAGCAGTGAATACAAAAGCTTGCGAAAAAAAAAAAAGAAAAGAAAAATGGCGAAAAAAAAAAGAAAAAGAAAAAGAAAAAGCAAGCAGAAAAAGCCAAAAGCTCTTTAAACCAAAAGGCAAGAGCAAAAAGCCTAAAACCAAAAGGCAAGGGTAAAAAGGATCCAAGGCTTTGAGCATCAATGGATAGGAGGGCCTAAAGGAATAAAATCCTAGCCTAAGCGGCTAAACCAAGCTGTCCCTAACCATGTGCTTGTGGCGTGAAGGTGTCAAGTGAAAACTTGAGACTGAGCGGTTAAAGTCGAGGTCCAAAGCAAAAAGAAGAGTGTGCTTAAGAACCCTGGACACCTCTAATTGGGGACTCTAGCAAAGCTGAGTCACAATCTGAAAAGGTTCACCTAGTTATGTGTCTGTGGCATTTATGTATCCGGTGGTAATACTGGAAAACAAAGTGCTTAGGGCCACGGCCAAGACTCATAAAGTAGCTGTGTTCAAGAATCAACACACTGAACTAGGAGAATCAATAACACTATCTGAATTCTAAGTTCCTATAGATGCCATTCATTCTGAACTTCAAGGGATAAAGTGAGATGCCAAAACTATTCAAGAGGCAAAAAGCTAATAGTCCCGCTCATCTGATTGGAGCTAAGTTTCATTGATATTTTGGAATTTATAGTATATGCTCTTCTTTTTATCCTATTTGATTTTCAGTTGCTTGGGGACAAGCAATAATTTAAGTTTGGTATTGTGATGAGCGGATAATTTATACGCTTTTTGGCATTGTTTTTACATAGTTTTTAGTATGATTTAGTTAGTTTTTAGTATATTTTTGTTAGTTTTTAAATAAAAATCATATTTCTGGACTTTACTATGAGTTTGTGTGTTTTTCTGTGATTTCAGGTAATTTCTGGCTGAAATTGAGGGACTTGAGCAAAAATCTGATTCAGAGGCTGAAGAAGGACTGCAGATGCTGTTGGATTCTGACCTCCCTGCACTCAAAGTGGATTTTCTGGAGCTACAGGAGTCCAAATGGCGCGCTCTCAATTGCGTTGAAAAGTAGACATCCAGGGCTTTCTGGAAATATATAATAGTTTATACTTTTTCTGAGTTTAGATGACACAAACTGGTGTTCAACGCCAGCTCTCTGCCCTATTCTGGAGTTAAACGCCAGAAACAGGTTGCAAAGCAGAGTTAAACGCCAGAAACAAGTTACAAACTGGCGTTTAACTCCAAGGAAGACCTCTACATGTGAAAGCTTCAATGCTCAGCCCAAATACACACCAAGTGGGCCCGGATGTGGATTTCTACATCATTTACTTATCTCTGTAAACCCTAGTAACTAGTTTAGTATAAATAGAACTTTTTACTATTATTTTTATATCTTTGGATTATCCTTTGTTCATCTCTGGACGTTTAGTTCTTAGATCATGGAGGCTGGCCATTCGGCCATGCCTGGACCTTATTCTTATGTATTTCCAACAGTAGAGTTTCTACACACTATAGATTAAGGTGTGGAGCTCTGCTGTTCCTCATGAATTAATGCAAAGTACTATTATTTTTCTATTCAATTCAAGACTATTTCTTCTCTAAGATATTCATTCGCACACAAGAACATGATGAATGTGATGATTATGTGACGCTCATCATTATTCTCGCTTATGAACGCGTGCCTGACAAACACTTCCGTTCTACATGCAAACAAGCTTGAATGCATATCTCTTAGCCTCCTGATCGTGAGATCAAAGTCTTCGTGGTATAGGCTAGAATTATTGGCGGCCATTCTTGAGATCCGGAAAGTCTAAACCTTGTCTGTGGCATTTCGAGTAGGATCTGGGAAGGGATGGCTGTGACGAGCTTCAAACTCGCGAGTGCTGGGCGTAGTGACAGACGCAAAAGGATTACTGAATCCTATTCCAGTATGATCGAGAACCGACAGATGATTAGTCGTGCGGTGACAGTACATTTTGGACCATTTTTACTGAGAGGACGGGATGTAGCCATTGACAACGGTGATGCCCAACATACAGCTTGACATGGAAAGGAGTAGGAATGATTGGATGAAGACAGAAGGAAAGCAGAGGTTCAGGAGGAACAAAAGCATCTCTATACGCTTATCTGAAATTCTCACCAATGAATTACATAAGTATTTCTATCCTATTTTATATTTTAATTATATTTTAATTATCAATTCACCATAACCATTTGAATCTGCTTGACTGAGATTTACTAGGTGACCATAGCTTGCTTCAAGCCGACAATCTCCGTGGGATCGACCCTTACTCACGTAAGGTTTATTACTTGGACGACCCAGTGCACTTGCTGGTTAGTTGTGCGAAGTTGTGACAAAGAACTAAAATTATGAACGTGCGTATTATGTTTTTGACGCCGTTACCAAGGAATGAACGATCACGATTTCCCACACCACTTAGCTAGCCATGCTTTGTGATAACTTATCGTATAATTGAACTTGGACTATAATTCAGCAATTACAGATTTCACCTTTAGAGTTGGGTCAGCTTCAACCAATGCCCTTATTGACTCTGCAATTGTCTCTGAGTCCAATTTAGCATGATCTTGGAAAATGGCAGCTCTGGTGCATGTGTCGCTACCATTGTATCTCCTTATAACTCAACAATATTATCTTTTGATAAGACTAACTCTGATGAGCTAATCACAGAATGCTCCGTATTGTACACATTTTGCATAGAATGTCGTAGGCACTGATTCAAATACCCTATAATCAATGCCTCTACGAATGGTATACTTTTTAATTGCTGCAATCACAATCTCTCTCGAGTTAAACTCTATTCTAATGATGAATTCACCATCTGCAACAATGTGTGGGGCTGCACCAATAACAATACAAAATAAATCATAAAATGCTAAACTTATATTGACTAAAATAACTAATTATCTCTATAATAATAATAATATTAATAATAACAAAAATAATAATAACAAAACTAATAAATGACTAAAATAATTAACTATATCTAAATTTTTAATTAACACGATTACTAAGATTATAATTAAAAATATGCTACCACTAGTAATTACCTGCATTGACATACTAAGGAAACTCTGGTGCATGCATGGCATCAATATTCAAAGTATGTATGACAAATGGCTCTCCGGATGGATGCCGATCTGCTAGTACATTTGTAACATCTGTCACATCTATGTCATCCATTATATTGTCTTTATCTCCATCTTCAGTTGGACCAAGAATTTGGTAATTGCCTTCAAACTCTTCTTCACTTTTACTGTTATAACCTGTCCAGTCTATGTTAGGCTCCACTAAATCAGCCTCAGCGATTTCTTCGAACTCAACATATAACTCGATAATTGAGACTTGTGTTCTAATTTAATGGTAGGTTGAAAATATTTCTTGTATATTTGTTTCATCAGCCACATACATTATTTAAAATTGAACGAAACTACCAAATACCAATACAGATTGTCTGTACAAAATATTTGTTACTCTCTTCAATACTTAGTGATCTATACTTTGACAAAGTACACTCTTAAGTGTTTCATATGTTATTCTAAGAGAAACAACAATAACACATGAATTCTTACATACAAAACTTATACCTTCATGTGTTTGAGATAAAATTTAACTATTATAATATATTTTTAAACTAACATAACCTTCTATTTTATAGGCTCAAACAATTTTATTCTCACTCAAAATACAAAACTCAAAAAATAAACAAACACATAATTCAGGAAGAAGGCAAGAAGAATATCCTACTATACCATGCTAAACCACTAAATCTATCTAATGCAGTAAGCATCCCCTTTTCCTCCTTTCATAGTTGGTTTAATAATTTTTTAATATACATGGTACAAAACGAAACTAACGTATTCAGAATACGGCACTACTGTTTTATTTTTCCTGACAAAACGGCAACTACGTTTTACACTTTTTACTATTTTTAATTTTTTCATATAACAATTTCGCATTGCCGAATTTATTTTGAACAAAATATTTTTTTTTTATTTTTTAAAATGTAAATCGGCATTGCCGAATCATTTTTTAATGAATTAAAAAATTTTAAAAATAATAATATAGCAGTGTCGAATTAAACTTTAATAAATTTTAGTTTTCAAAATCCACGTACATGTATAACACGATAATTACAAAATAACATGAAAAAACACATAAATAATTCCAATAACAAAAAAATTGAGCCATCATATGATAGATGTATAATTTTGAAGGATAAAATTAGAAAAAAAAATGTTGACCTAAATTGATTAAAAAAATTTGTAAATAAGAATAAAACTAAAATTTATAGAAAAAAGAATTAAAGATATAAAATTAAAACAGTTACTAAAAAAAATAAAATTAAAACAAACTAAACATTAAAAATATTTTTAAAATTTTTTAAAAACATTAAATATACAAAAAATATGCTTCACTCTTAAATATAGTAATGTAACGTATTAATTAATAAAGTAGGATTCTATATGGATCTATCAAAGTATTTATTAACAAATTTTTACACTTGAATAAATTTTTAAATTGAGAAAAGTTAGTGCAAGTCTTTTTCTGGTGTATTTAATAATTTAGATACCTTTACGCATACAATATACGTACATATATATGTAAATTATCAAGATGTGGCTGAAAAATTTAGATATAGATATTTTATTGGTATTGTTTTTTAATATAGGTAATTAGATATGTGGAGTGTTGTATTCGACCGTGGTGGATACTTTCTCGTACTTAGCAAGATGAGTATTTTTTAGATGGACGAGAAATATTGTGATAAAAATTTTTAATTCATCTCGCAGTGAGTGAGTTTTCTTTTATTTATTTTTTAATAAAAAAATTATTTATAAAAAGTATTTGACAAAAATATTTAAACTATAAAAAAAAAGTATGATTTGACATTTTCACTATTTTAAAGAGTGCAAAAAACATAATAATTTAATATTATTTTAACACAACTTAACTATTTTAGAATGAAAAACAGTTAAAAAAAATAAAAAATTAATTTTTTATTCTTATATAAAAAAATCAGTGTTCCAGCACAACATTTATTTTCGATGATCAAGTTAAAACTGTGATCTTCTATAAGTCTTCAATATATAAGTGTTTTTTTCAGAAATTTTTTTTTTAGTCATGAAAACTACAGTATGTTTTTCAGGGTGAGATATAAAAATAAAGGTATGAAATTTATTTGTCATTTTTTATTATTCCTTGCATGATGTCATTTATAGAGTTATAAAGTGGACTATGTTAACACATATATGGTGATTTTTTTAAAAGAATTAACAGTTTTTTATATAGACAGTCCGTATTAATTTTTAGTGATGTAACACAGTTTCAAGTAATGAATGTAACGAATGAAGCCACCATGATAGAAATGTTAATGAATTATCGACATAATCAAACTCATGTGACGATAATCATGTTGTATGTTGAATTCAAGGAGTTGGCTATTGGTGCACGAAATTGGCTCCACAGAATTCGCACAGATAGACCGGCAAGTATACCGGGTCGTCCAAGTATTATGTGAGGTGGTCAGAGTCGATCCCACGGGGATTGTGGTTTGAGCAAGCAGTGGACAATTAGGCGGATAGAAAATATAGTTTGTCACGGAAAAATGCATAAAACAATTAATTAAACAAAACGTTACTAATGAGACGAGAATTCAATGGTGATAGAATGGTTGAGACTTTGGAGATGCTTTGTCATTTTGGATTAACTTTTCTTACTGTCTTCTTCAATAACCTTCTGATTCCTTCAATGGAAGCCGTAAGTGGTGAACTCATGTCCTCTCATCAAGTTAACATCTTCTATTGCAGTAATCCACCACGTTGAGATGACTCATGTCCTCTCATCAAGCCACTTCTAGGTTGCTCACTGTAGCAGAAGATGAAGCTCTAACCACTCCACTTCCCTTCACGATCTGACTCAAGGTGCCACAGACAAGGCAGATCTTTCGGATCAGAGAGTGCTGCTTCTCTGACTCTAGCCTTAACGCCACAGAGACTTCATGCACCCATAGTCAACGAGATAATATGTCATATATCCAAAGTTGCTCAGGTGCTCTGTAGGAATCCGCAATGCAATCTCTAGCTTTGGTTCAACGCTATCCGGGTCAGGAATTGCATGGAACTCATCTAGAACAAGGGTGATTGTCACGGGTCACCCTCAATTCATAAGATGAAGAACGAGGTTGCATAAGATAATAGAATCAGACATATTGAATGAAAACAGTAATATTATTGATCCATAAAACTTAACAGAGCTCCTAACCTTAAACTTAGTAGTTTAGTGACTTATACTGTACATAATAGTGTTCGAAAATAATAGGGGAGGAAGAAGATCCTAAACATGGGTGATCTTCTCCTATATATACTAATCTAATGACTAAGGATTACAGAAATAGGATAAACTAAGTTGATAGTGCGAAAATCCACTTCTGGAGCCCACTTGGTGAGTGTTTGGGATGAGCTTAAGTGTTTCCCATTAGGGGCGTTGAACGCTGGCTAGGGACCCCCTTTTGGGCGCTGGACGCCAGGAATGGGGCTAGTGGCTGGCATTGAATGCCAGTTTTGGGCCTTCATTTCCGAAACAAAGTATAAACTATTATATATTTCTGGAAAGCCCTGAATGTTAGCTTCCCATAACTATTAAGAGCACGCCATTTGGACTTCTATAGCTCCAGAAAAGCTCCTTTGAGTGCACAGAGGTCAGATCCTGACAGCATCTGCAGTCCTTTTTCTGCTTCTGAATCAGACTTCTGCTCAAGCTCCATAATTTCAGCTAGAAAATACCTAAAATTACCATAAAACACACAAACTCAAAGTAGAATCTAAAAATGTGAATTTTTCACTAAAACCTATGAAAACTTAATAAAACTTAAACAAAACATACTGAAAACTTTATGAAAATAATGCCAAAAAGCATATAAAATATCCGCTCATCAGAACACCAAACTTAAACTGTTTCTTGATCCCAAGCAACCAAAAACAAAGTAGGATAAAAAGAAGTAGAAGAATAAAATAAATCTCAGAGTTCTCAATGAAGCTCAGCTTCAATTAGATGAGCGGGACTAGTAGCTTTTTGCTTCTGAATAGTTTTGGACATCTCACTTTCTATTGAAGCTCAAAATGATTGGCATCTTTAGAAAATCAGAATCCAGATGATATTATTGATTTTCCTAGTTAAGTTCTTTTTTATTCTTGAACACAACTTCTTTAGAGTCTTGCAGTGACCCTAAGCACTTTGTTTTCCAGTATTACCACTGGATACATAAATGCCATAGACATTTTAACTGGGTGAACCCTTTAGGATTGTGACTCAGCTTTGCTAGAGTCCCCAGCCAGTGCTATCTAGAGTTCTTAAGCACACTTTTTGCTGTGGATCACGACTTTAACTGCTCAGTCTCAAGCTTTTCACTTGACATCTTCACGCCACAAGCATATAGTTAGGGAAGCAGCTTATTTGAACTGCCTAGGCTAAGATATTTCTTTTAGGCCCTCCTAACCATTGATGCTTGATGAGTCCATATTTGATGAGATATTTTAGCTTGATTTGAATGGATTTCATTATACAAACTCACACTTAAACACCAAAATAGCATACTTTTGTGTTTGATCCCTAAATTGAACCTAAATATAAAAACATGCATTTTTGTGCTTAAATTGAGCAATTTAATCCCACTTTTATTTCATTCGATGCCATGATGTGTTTTGTGAGTGATTTCAGGTCAATTAGGCATGAATAACTAGGAAAACGTGGAAGGAAGCATGTACAAAGGAAGAACACATGAAGAAAACAAGGGGAAAACACACAGTCAAGTGTGCGTGCGCACAAGCATCTGTGCGTGCGCACAAGAAGGAAATCGGCTGGTGTGCGTACGCACAGAACATTCAGCGAAGTGTGCATACGCACACATCTATGCGTATGCACAGGTCTCTGCATGTGGATTCATTAATGAAACACGTGATCCGTGATTTTTGGGGCCTTTTGGCCCAATTTTGGAAGGCTTGATGCTGAATGGGAGTGCTATATCAAGGGAAATTGAAGCCATATGAAGGCATTAGGACTTAGAACTTTATTTTACATTTTAGAACATATAGTAGGAGTAGGAGTAGTGTAGATTAGGGAGTGCTCTCTTAGGGTTTTTAATTAGGGTTCATTGTAGCATTTTATAGCAATTGATTTTGCTCATTTTTATTGTAAGTACGCTTAATCTTCTCTTTAATTACACTACTTTTGCTTTTATTTTTCTTATGGTTCAAGTTACTTTGTTTATATATGCAATTTTGGTTTCTTGAAGTTTTGATTGATGATTTTAGTCTTTTATGGTTTATATTTTCTTGATTGAGTTTCTATTGTTGATATTGTGAATAGTTGGTTATAGTTTTCATTTTTCCTTTGCAATTTCTCATGTTTTGGTTTTATGCCCACCAAGTGTTTGTGAAAATGCCACTTGGTAATTTTGAGTAGATTTTCACACCTTGACTTGGGAAATGAGTTCCTAGGATACTAGAGTCATAATGTCCAACATTTAGTGGTAATTCTTGGGTAGTTAGTTGACTCTTGTTTCCATTGACGCTAGCTTTTTACCAATTAATTTGGTAAGTTTGTTAGGACTTATGGATCAAGGTCAATTATGCTTGCTAAACTTATTCTTCGATGTAAGGTGTAGACGAAGCGAGATTGACTCATCATAGTTGCCATAGTTGTGGTTATGACGATGATAGGATTCCTTGGATCCTCATTCCCAAGTCAAGGCTCTTTTATACATATCTTTGCATTTTCACTAGTTTTAACCTTGTTTCTTTTTGACTTGCATTGATTCCAATTTTGATCATTTCTTAGTTCTTTTATTTCTTAGTTGCTTTAATCTTTTGTTCTTTGATTGTAAAACCCCTTTTCCTCACAACCGAAAGCGTGACATTTCAATTGTATTCCTAGGGAGAATGACCCGATGTTTAATTACTCTCGGTTAATGTTTGAATTTGAAAACTAAACTTTGATTGTGAGGATTGTTTGTCGGTCCAGGCTATGCTTACAACGAAGAGATTCTATATTTTGTGAAATTTTAGACCGACACTAATTCTTCACATCAAGTTTTTGGCGCCGTTGCCGGAGATGTAATCGGTGTTATATTTTTGGTTGTTGTGAATATGTTAATAGTGTAAATAGCACTTTTTAGTTGTTTGTTTGCTTTTCTTAGTAAGTTTTGTTTATACTTTCTCTATGACCTTTTTACACCATTACCCCAATTCAACCCCATGGAACCCAAACACTTACCCTTCTAGTCACCAATGCTACATACCATCACCTCACTACATACAAAACCAAGACCCTCACTTTCATGAGTTTGATTGTCAACCTTCATCATCTCAAGCTTCATCTTCATACATGGATCAAGCCACACAAGAAGCACTCCAAGTGCTTATTCAAGAACAACAAGAGTTCTGGAAGAAGCAAGAGCAAGTCATGTCTACCTTAGCGGAAACCTTGGATCGGTTAGCTTCCTTGTGTTCATGCCACAACTAAGAGGCTCTAAAGGTAGAATGTGAAGAATCAAGCGAAGAGTGTGGAATGGAAGAAAAATTGCAAAATCAAGTAGAAGATGAGAGTTTGCAACATGAAGTATAAGAGGAGGCACTTGAAGAATTGTTGGAGATTGATCAAATGGATTCCATTATCCAAGAATTTTTGTCCAACTTGGTCAATCCCTTTAATGACCTTCATGAACCTCCCGTGATTGAATTTGAAGGAGATGTTGATGTGGACTTCACACAAGCTTCCATTTTTTACTTGAGTGATGATGAGGAAGATTTAAAGGAGGTTGAGGAATATTTTAGCTACCAAGAAGTGAAGGTACATGTACAAGAGCAAATTGAGTGGGTAAAAATTACACCAACAAGCTTTTTAGGCCCACATCAATATGCCATCTTGGAGATGGATTATTAGCTTCAAACCCTTCTTGGAGTAATGGATGGTGGAGAAAAGAATGTCAATTGGCAAGGAAATAGAAAGTTCATCAATGAAGCCAATTCAACATTTGAAGTTAAAATATGGTGCAAGAGTCAATTGAGTGGATTTTGGAGAGTGTACAAGTGTGTCAATAGTGATTCAAGAAGTTGTTCATCTAAGTGCAACAATGAAGATCAACAAGAAACTAGAGCATGGGATCCAGACATTAATTTCAACACTCAACATTTATGAATCCTCAAGGCTAGTTTGGAATTGCCATCTAATTTTGTTCTTAATTTGACCTTGTCTTGGCAATTCAAGGAAGAGTGGAAGCACAAGCCACCATAACACAAGCTTCACTCAAAAAGTCCAACTTAAGGACTTTAAACCAAAGTGCTAGGTGGGAGACACCCTATCATGGTAATATCCTTCTAACACTTCCCTCCTTTAGCTTTTATTTCTTGAATATTCGGGTATGTTACTTAGTTTAGTTTAGTTGCATGTTGGTGTTACTAGGTAATTTTAGTGGAATAATGTGTTTTTGGAGTTTTAACATGTTTTGGGGCTTGAAAACCTGTTTTGGATGTCATGTTGGTGCCCTGAAGGTGCTAAAATTTTTTGAAGAAACAGAGTTCTGTGCGTATGCATGCACCCGTGCGCGCACACACTTCCCCTGTTTTTCGTTATCTGTGCGTACGCATAGCCATGTGCATACGCACACTTAATGACACATGCTCTGTTCACAGCGCTCGCACACCCTGGGCACGCGCACCCCACCACATTTTCATTCTGTGCGTGCGCACGCCTTTCTATGCATACGCACACATGGTCCTTTTTCCATGTTCAAAAAAAAAAAAGAGGAGCTACCTGTGCGTGCGCACGCACAACTTTTGTCACCCATTCTGCTCGTAGCACACGCACCCAGTGTGCGTGGGAACAAACCTTTGATTTCCCTTATGTGTGTACGCACACGTTCTTATGCGCACGCACAGACCCTAATGTCCCTTCTGTTCATATCGCCCGCACGCTGCTGTGCGTGCGCATACCTTTTCTTTTCTCTAGTGTGCGTCTGCACACTACCTTGTGCGTACGCACAAGGCCCTTTTCGAAACGTTAATTCGAAAGGGAAGATCACTCGCGCTTCAGTTACCCCCCAACCCTTCTCTTCTTCTTCTTTCCCTCGCCCAGCAACCCAGCCACCACAAACCAGACCTCCCAACCGCCAACCCTCCGTTTGAAAACACCACTAGTGACCGCCGTCGCCCATCCCCTCTCTCTCTCTCTCTCTCTCTCTCTCTCCCTCTCTCTCTTCCTTCTTCTTTTTCTTTACCCTTTCTCCATTTCTTCCCTTCTGTGCGCGTCGCCCCTATCTTCGCAACAGCATCTGCTCCGCGCTCTTCCGGTCCGGCGAGCAACCACCAGCAACGGCGAGGTTCTGTGCCGGTGCGACGACACCACCACTGCTCCCTATCTATTCTTCTTCTTTCTTTGTCAATGTAGTTTCCATTTATCCCCTCCTCTGTGTCTATTTCTCTTTTATTTTCATGGCTTTTGATTCTGCTTTTACTGGTTCTGTTAGACTTAGGTTAGCTAATTTTTGTGTTTTCTGGACTGAATTTCTATGATTGTTTATTTTACCGAGTTGACTACTGCTTACATTGAACTGTTTATGAATCCTGCATACAACCTGTTCGATAAATTGCCTGAATGGAGTTTTTGATTTAAATCTTATGTCTGATCAGCATGAGCTTTGAATTTTGTTTTCATTAGGCAGTTTAATTCAAAATTGTGCAGTTTTCTGTAGTTTATGATGATGATTGAGATTGAGTTCTTACATGCACTTGAATGTCATTTTTTGCTTAAACACCAAATTGCACTGAAATTCAGCTTTGATTCCTTGTTTGGTGTTATATGTTAAGTTCATAAAGTGTTACATTAGTGAAATGACTGAGTTGCTTACTCATGTGTTCTTGAACATAAATGATCATATACAATAACTTGTTCTTTGAAATTCTTTTTGAGCAATACAATCTAATTTTAATCAATTATTGCTTTTGAACAAGAGTTATGTGTATGTGATTATTTTCTATCTTTTTAACATGAGTGAGTAAATGCTTCAATTGTTGAATTGATTATCACCTTTGTGCATATTTTTGTTAATTCTTCCAATTTCAATGCACAATGGCAATAGCCAATTTGTTTAGGTCAATTCACTTCCATTTCTATACCTAAGTTATTTGTGCTTTAATTATCGTTCATTCCTTTAATTGTTACTTAGGTTTCTTGATTGTGGAAAACTACATTTTCTTTTGAGCATATTACTTATTTTGAATATTTTTTCCTTGATTAAGTGTCGGTTTACTTTATTGGCTCTAATTTGCATTGTTTGACTATTTCCTTTTTGCTTTTGTGATTTTTATCTATTTCTCCTAAGTTGTATTCCGTTTTTGTTCTTTTTCAGGATGCATCGCAAGGGTAAGGAGAAAGCCAACCCTTTGGCTCCTCCTCCGGCATGTCCGAGCACTCAGCCGGACACGTTTATCAATGAAGAAGCCCATGAGCAGTATAAGAAATTGGAAAAGAAAGCCTTCCACTATGAGCGGAAGCTAAGCGTACCAGAGAAGTATGCGGAAGTCATACATAACAAACTCGATTTCTACCAGTGGAAATTTGTAGAATTCGACACAGTGGAGATCAATGAACACATGGTCAAAGAATTCTACGAAAATTTGCTGAAGAGAGAGTCCATCACTATTTTTCTTAGGGGGGTCACCTTAGACACTTCCGACCATGCCTTAGAGGCTCTCTTGCAGATTCCGCATATTCCTCCGAGCCATGATGCTTACTCGAAAATAGTGGCAGACTTGACTACGGGCAAGCTTTCCTTGGACGCAGTTCTGAAGAGGATTGGGCTACCTAAGGCCTGTTAGGAATATAGTCGAGGGGAGAATGCGGTTCCACAAAGCATTGCATGTGCTCACTTACACCCGGAGGCGAGGATCTAGTAGCAGATCATTGCCGATTACATTTTTCCTAGCACACATGCTACACACATTCGCGTCCATGTGGCAGTACTACTTTTGGCCATTCTGGAGGGGAAG
This sequence comes from Arachis hypogaea, assembly GCF_003086295.3. Taxonomy (NCBI): domain Eukaryota; kingdom Viridiplantae; phylum Streptophyta; class Magnoliopsida; order Fabales; family Fabaceae; genus Arachis; species Arachis hypogaea. The sequence continues at coordinate 45,651,077 of NC_092046.1, read as the reverse complement.
AGGATCTCTGTTCTTCCCCTTATTAGAGAGTTGATGTGGAAGGTGAACCAATAGCAGAAATACAATATTCTCTTCCCATTGATGATCACCCGCTTGGCCACTTTATCTGGGGTGGAGAGGCGACCGGGAGATCGGACGTTTGTCTATATCAGCACCTAGCCATTTCTGCCATACGGAGAGTATGATAGACCGCCACAAAAGAAGAGAAAGACTACATAGCCACCATCATCATCAGCACCTTCAGTTCCCACACCTACACCTCGAACCCCTTATGAGTTGGCCCATGACATCCTTTAGGTACTCCACCGAAACGAGCACCACAGTGAGCGCCGTTTTTAGTGGTTGGTAGCTAAGCTAGAGGGTAGAGATCCCGGTCTGCCTCCGATAGCTACACCAGAGCCCGAGCCCGAGCCTAAGACAAAGCTGACAGCAGAGAGGCAGGCAGTTGAGCCAACAGTTGAGAGAGCTGAGGAGGCAGCCGAGCAGACAACAGAGGTAGCTAACCAGGCCATCCAGGAGCCGACAACTCAGACCACCACAGAGCCGACCTAGGATATCATCATCTACCAGCCACTACAGCACCCACCACCGCTAGACGGTGGAGCTTGTCAGAGTTGACCACCCCCGGTCTGATTTTCGGCACAGAGGACCGTGCACCATTTAAGTGTGGGGGAGGATCTACTATTTTTTGGGTGTAAAATTCTCTTCTAAACACTCTTTTATTCTAGTTAATATCATACTTTTGTGGATATTTTTAGTACTTTGTCTTATGCTATATACTTTTGTTTTGATCATTTGTATATATGTTAGTTGCTTCTAGTTTGTCTTTAGTATTGCATTTTCATTTTAGTATATATATATATATTGCACTTTATTTTACTTGATATATAGTATAGATTTTGGTTGTGATTGGATGATGTGAATAGCATATACCTAGTTCAATTTTGCTCCTAATTGTTCATGTTAATTTTTGGATGTTGAAAATTAGGAAAAGGACTAGGAATTTTGAAATTGCATCCATCACAACATACATACATACATATAGAAAATAATTTTGGTGGAAAACAACAAAGATTTTCAAGAATTTTGTTTCAAGGGCGTTCTATTGAATTGATTTGGAAAATTGCTTTTAAAACTTGCTTGAATGATTTTTATGGAGCATAGAAGAGAGATAGAACAAAATACCTTGTGAGTCTTTGAGCTTTAATGAGTGGTTACCATTTATAACCACAATTTTTGTTCATTGTGTGCTATATCTCTTCTATGATTGTGATATTAGTTTTGCTTAATTCTTTATTTCCGATGATTGATGTTTGAATGCATTGATCATGATTGAGGCCATCTTTGTATAACTCACTCGCCCATATGGACCCACCTTTGCATCTACTGTTGTTAACCCCTTTGAGCCTTATTTACCCCATTATTTTCTATATTACCATAACACAGCCTTAAGCAAAAAACCATGATTTACCTTGAATAGAATCCTTGATTAGCTTAAGTTGAGGAGTGTGTTTCAATTAACTGTGGGAGAATTTTGGGAAGCATTGGTAGAAAATTTTTTTATTCTGGATCTTCATTGAAAATTTTGGAAAATGGGTGCATTCATGTATGAACTATTAAACCATATGCATTATCTTGATTTAATAAAATAAAATAAAATAAAATAAAATAAATCAAGAAATGGGACAAAAGTTACCCCAAAGAGAAAAGAAATGAATAAGGAATGCATATGTGATGTGAATGAAAGAGCATACATGAATGTGTGTAAAAAGTGAGAATGGGAAGGTTAGGATTGCATGTCTTTGCTATTAGGTTGATATAGGTTAAGTGAGATACTTAAACTAATCAAGGATTCAATCTTAGTCCACTTGGCATATCTATCCCACCTTGACCCTAACCCTACTACAACCCTATAAAGACCTCATGATACTTGCATTCATGCATCAAATAGTTGTTGATTGTTAGATGAAAAGCAATTCTTTGAAAACATGATTAGAGGAGACTTGAGTGAATAAACCCTAGACACCGAGCGATTAGAGTGTATACACACCTAGTGAGGGTTCGATCACTCAATTCTATGTCTCCACCCTTCTTATCATGCATTCTTGCAAGTTGCTTCATTTTGATGAGTTAAATCAATTCTTTAGATTTTGAATGTATTGAATTATTTCTTTGCTTAGCCCTTTATGTCTATACTCTTGCTTGGGAATTTGATTGTTTGTTTTCACCAACTTAATAGGAAATGATAGATAGATAGATAGGTATAGATAGTATATAATATACTTGCATGTATATAGATAGTTGCATTCAATAAGTTGTTACCTGATAAACCCATATTTCATGAGTTCTTTTGTGCTTAATTTGAGTGATTTATACAATCCTTCACCTACTTATCTACATTAATTGGATGGTTTTACTTTCCCTTCCTTATTAAGTGATGTAAATGAAAAACATGTTTCCTAAACTTTAAAATTAATTAATTTAATTACCTTTATTTCCATTGAATGCCGTGATTAGTGTGTTGAGTAGTTTCAGATTTTCTAAGGCAGAATGACTTAAAGGATGGAAAAGAAAACATACTAAAATGAAAGGAGAAAGCAAAACGGAGCTTTAAGGAAACTAGTATCCACGCGATCGCATGGATGACGCGATCGCGTGCCAGAAGCGAAGATGCAGCGACGCGGCCGCATGTCTGACGCGACTGCGCGCCATAAGCAGAACGCATACGACGCGGACGCGTGACTGACGCGACCGCGTGGCAAGGAAAAGCTCCGAATGACGCGACCGCGTGACCCACGCGGACGCGTGACAGAGGCCACATATCAGAACTTATAGAATACGCCCCCAGCGAATTCTGAAGCCCTTTTTGGCCCAGATCCAAGTACAGACAGCATAGACCAGAGGTTATAAAGTGTGGGAATTCACCCATTCAAAAGGAGAGCTCGCATATTTTATTTTTCAATGATTTAGATTTAGTTGAGAGGGAGATCTTCTCTCTCTCTCTCTTTTAGGATTTAGGATTTCTTCTTGTTTTAAGAGTGACTCTCAATCCAGGTTTTATGTTTCTTTGTTTTAGCTTTCTTTTACTTTTGTTTATTCCAGCACTTGATTAATCATTGAATCTATGAATTCTTCCATGTTGCAGACTGTTATTTGAATTAATAATATTTGAGGTATTTTCAGTTTATAATTGTTCTCTTTGATTTAAGTTACCATTGCTTCCCATGTAAGGACATTTTTTATTATTCCAGCAATTTTACTTTTTCCCCTTTTGGTGCTGGTTAAGAATTCAGTAACTCAACAGTTATCAAACTCAACATAACTGATGATCGTTATCTTGCTAATTGAGCTGAACTTAAGTAATCTCAATCTTTTCTTAGGAAATAAATAGGATTCAAAGGTCAATTTAATTAATCCCTTGACTTTCCTTTGCCCTAGTAAGGGTTGACCAAGTGGAGTTTAGATTCAACTTTCATTATAGTTGGGAGAGATAACTACGTTGGACCTCCAACTTCCCTTACCTTGCCAAAAGTCTGCTTTACAGTATTTATTTATTTTAATTGCCATTTATTTTACTTGTCATTTAAATTACTTGCTTCTCATCTTCTAAACCCCGATTACAACCTTTATAGCCAATAATAAGAACATACTTCCTCGCAGTTCCTTGAGAAGATGACCCGAGGTTTGAATACTCGGTTAACAATTTTTAAAGGGGTTTGTTACTTGTGACACCCAACACGTTTGTACGAAGGGATTTTTGTCGGTTTAGAGACTATATCTACAACGTAACTGTTTTTATGAATCTCTTTACTGGTAAAAATCCTAACGTCAAAATGGCGCCGTTGCCGGGGAACTGTTAACGTGTGCCTTATTATTGGTTATTATAAATATTTTTCTTTTGCTTGTTTATTTATTTTTGTTTTTCCTTTTTATCTTTATTTGCTACTATGAACTCTCACCCCTCTCACTTTGAGTATGGTTCTAATATTGTTAAGGGAAATAGAAGTTACAGCAGGAATGTGCATCAAGGTCAGACCAATCAAGGATGGATGGAACCAAGAGGATCTAATCAACCCTTTTGGCAGCAATACCCTCTGAGATATACTGGACAAAGACCATTCTACAGTGCATACCCAGCTGAACGACATGGTGGATAACCTTGTAACTACCAACAGGCCCCACCTCGTGCATATAAACCATCCTTTCAACATAACCTCGAATTACCACACTCACAAGCTTCTCTTCACCATTCGCCACTATATGATCCTTCCTTACCCCAATACCAATCCAATCACTCCCAATCACCACCACTTTTCTTTGTATCATGTCCAAGTCCAACAACCCGAGAAGCAGAGGCTCGCCTAAGAGAAACAGTAAATAAATTTCAAACAACCATTCAACAACTGGAGCAAGCGATAATTCAATGGGTTTCTAGGCGCTCAACTACACAAGGATCACCCACAATTCCATGTGGACAGTCCAATGAAGAGCAGAGCATGAAGGAAATACTAGAAACTCCAGTGGACAAGACAGAGAATGAATTTGTACTAGAACAATTAGAAGAAGCTGTCATCGCTCAAGAAGAAGAGTTAGTTGAAGACCTAGGAGATGCTGAACTTCCATGGGAATCCAGAATTGAGGAAAACTCCGTCCAGGATGCTACAGTTGATGCTAAGGAGGATACCGTACAATCTCCAAGGCAAGACTTTTATGAGGAATCAGACGGAATAATCCAAGAAGCAATTTCCCTTGATGATGATAGTCACAAGTCTAGCTCTCTTGGTGATGAACTTGCATCCGCAAGTGAATTCTTTGAGATCGAAGAATCTTTCCCAAGTGAATATGAAGATGATGCAGAGGTAGATTTCTCTCAACCTCCAATCTATGACTCAAGTGATGAGGAAGACACCGAAGACTTTGACCAGGACACAGATACAATTGAAGATCTTTGCAAAGAAGTGGAGGAATTTACAGAAGAGCACAAAGAAACGGAACTTACAGAACCACCAAAAATACCTATCCCAAGGCCATTACCACCTAATACAAGCTTCAAGTGGGTACAATCCTTAACTTATAACTTTACTTATTCACTTGAATATGGTTTGCTTGAAACAGATGGCCAGCTTAGAGCTCTCTGCGGCCTTAAGAGTAAGAGGGAAATGGCTCGTACTTAGAGCTGGTGCACAAGGTTCAATAAGGTTCCACGCTTCACCTCGAAGTACACGGATTAGTATCATGCTCAATTGCATGGATCACGGAGAACGTTTGGTCACCACGGTGAGATTCTACTTTTTAAACCGCCCAGATGGAGACATGTAGATCAAGACGGAGACGGATTTAAAAGCAAGACTTGGAATCTTGGAGTTTATTCTGACATTTGTCATCCCGGGAGCCTAACAATATATTTGAAGCTGTTCGGAAGCTTTGCATGCCTAGTTTGGGACCCCGGAGGCTATTGGCATTCCAAACACTGGTGGAGATTTTTAGACGAATTTAAACATAAGCCGCCATAACAGGATACTCCTCCAATGTCCAACTTAAGGACTTTAACTAAAAGTGCTAGGTGGAAGATAACCCACCATGGTATGGTCGCTTCTTTTTCAATTTATTTCTTGTTAATTGCTTTCATTTTTTTTCTTTTTTATTTTAATTTATTAAACCTGGAATCATGCATAGCATTCATGTTAATCATTGCATTCTGCATTTTTCATGCATATAAAAAAAAGGTGCACGACGCGACCGCATGCCCCATGCGATCACATCATATTGCGAGAAACACCACCCACGCGACCGCATGACCCATGCGGCCGCGTGATATATATATTGGCGTAAGGATCCAACGAACAGAAAGTTAGGCTGGAATCGTGCGGCCCTTGTGCGTTTCACACAAATTGACCCACGTGATCGCATGTCCCATGTGATCGCGTCACTTGCACAATACCAATCCCATGCGACCGCGTGAGCGACGTGATCGGGTCGCATGGATTGCACATCACCCCAAAAGGAGACAGAGAGTTGTGCTAAAACGGCGCTGGAGTCGTGCGTTTCGCATGAATTCCAGCGACGCAATCGCGCGACCCACACGATCGCGTTACTCCTATTCCCCTCTCTCATGTGATCACGCACCCCACGCGATCGCGTCACTCCCATATTCACCCCAACCACGCGACCGCGTGCTCCACGCGGCTGCGTGGATTCGAAAATATAAACCCCCAGCCACGCGAACCCTATCAGTCGCGCAGCCCCCCCACCCCAACCCTCTTCTCCCTCTCTGCTTCTTCTTCCTCCAGCCACCACCCAGCACCACCCAGCCGCCACTGCGCCACCACCGAGATGCCGCCGTCGTCCAGACACCGCCGCCGCACAACCCCCTCCCCCTCTTTCTTCTTCTTTCTTCTTCTCTTCTCCCCTCTCCGCCACTGCCCTCCGAACCACCACCCACCACCGCCAACCTTCCAGCCGCGCCCCTCCTCCGCCACCCACCCGCAATCCCCCTCCCTTCCTCTATCACTATCCCTAAAACCCTATCCCCATTCCCCTCTTCCACTGCCCCACCTCAGCCGCCACCGCGCTGCCATGCCCCGCCACCACGCCGGACATCACCGCCGCCCCCACCCAGCCGTTTTTACCCCGTTCTGCTTCTTTCACTTTCCAGGTTCCGCAACACGCACTCCCTTTTATCCGTTCGTCGTTTTTCTATCTTTTTTTTCCATTTTTGTTCATACTTAGGATAGATAGATATGCATGCTGTAGTGGATTTTTAGGTTATTAGGTAGCTTAGGCTGTGGTTAGTGGATCTAGGTCTGTTTACTTGCACTGTTCCTGTTTCTGTTTTATCATAACTGCAATTATGCTGTTCCTGTGACCTCGTTCATATGCTGTGATCTCTTGCTTTTGCTGCTTGTTACTCTGAATTCTCCTGTTTCTATTAATTATAAGTGACTGCAGCAAGTTTTTAATTCATATGAACTGCTATGCTTGCTGTTTATTTTCTGGGACGATCCAATTTTAGCCGGAATGCTGCCCAAATTTTTTGTAAATTGTTTTCATTCATGTTTTGGTTTGGCATTTTTGAACTCTGTTTTACTCTACTTTACCCAAACCGTTTCATGAATGCTATGGCAGACTTTCTTATCCTCTTTGATTTCCTGGTTCATAAACTGCATTTGTGATTCACTGATTCCAATTTTTGCTTTCTTTATTTCTATTCGAATCAGCATCACCCTGTTTTCCCTGTTCGATTATGAGTACTTCTATTCTTACCTGTGAATCCTTGTTATATGAAATTTTTTCTCTATGCCATTTACTTTAACTCGCACTTTACTAACTCACTAATTTCTTTTTCAATTTTTAACCATACTAACCCTTTTGATCTCCTTTCTGATTATTTTCACTTTCCTCTAACTTTCTAACCATGGCATATTAATTATTTTTCCATTTAACATACATTCAATCACATTTCATATACTCATTTTCCTTATTTTATTTCTTTGCCGCTTTGAGTTTCCTTTGTTTAATTGCCTAGTTGCTTTCCTATTTTTATCCATATCCTGGTTTTCTGTTTTTCAGGATGTCCGCCTCACAAAGGAAAGGAAAAGGCAAGGCTACTGGCAAGCACAAGCGAGCAGATTCCTCCCAGTCCATCATTGCTCTAATGCACGATTCTTCATGGCGGGAGAAGAACTTTACACAGCAGGAAAAAGCTGACCAGTTGCTCCCTGCAAATGATCCAATAAAATTTGCAAACCGGTACTGTGAACTGAAGTACCCGGCTTTTGCAAACTCCAGAAATCTATACCTGGAGCGAACTCTGAAGATTCCAGAAGCACTCCAGCAGTACACCACTGAACAAATCAAGCAAAGAGGTTGGTTCTTTCTGGAAAGAGCACTGACAGAGGTAAATGCATCTTGGGTACGGGAATTCTACTGCAACTACTATCTCACTACCCTAGATGCAGTGAACCTGAGAGGAAAACAAATTCTGGTCACTGAGGAGGCCTTAGAGGACATTCTCCGGTTCCCAGCCAAGTCCGATCAGCCTGATGGTTATTCAAAGGCTGAGGAGGACATGCGTCAGATGCAGTTTGATTGGGATGCCGTGAAGGCACGGATAGCTCTCGACCCGACAGTTCCTTGGGAGATGGGTCAGGACACCACCATGCCTCGAGGGATCAAGAGGGCGTACTTAAATGATGAGGCTCGATTATGGCACCAGATCTTGAGTAATTATGTGATGCCGACTCACGAGACGGAGATCCCGGCTGCTATGATCACCCTCCTTTGGTGTGTGTTGGAGGGGAAGGACCTTTATTTGCCACGCTTTATCCAGCACTTTATGGTCATGGTCCACGTCCGAGGCACCCTCCCTTTTCCGTATCTGGTTACACAGCTAGGCCGTCGAGCTGACGTGCCATGGGAGGATGCCGATGAGAGACCACCAGCGGCGGATTGCAGGAAAATCATTCCTCACAGCAGGAACTTCTTAGCTTTGGGCTACAGACCACCACCCTTCACTGCTACTGATGAGCCAGCCCCACCGTCTGCTGGACCCTCTTCATCCACAACTGCCACTGCTGCTCCTGCTGCTACCACTGCACCTTCACCTGCCTCTGAGCCCGTATACCGCCTCGTGCACCGCCTATTTCGACAGCTTGATCAGATGGAGCGCCGTAACAGGCGCCGGTATGAGAGATTAGAGCATCGCAGCCAGCGACGCTATTCGCATCTGAAGCTGATGATCCGACAGGGTGGTGACATCCCTCTGAGCCCGACACACCATCTGAGCCATCAGAGGAGGAGGAGGATGGGCACGAGGAGGAAACTCATTTCCAGGAGGAGACCCATCAGCAGGCAGCCACCGAGCAGGCTACCCCGCATCAGGAGGTTATGCCCCAGATAGAGGCTGCGGATCCGGAGATTCCGATCCAGTCAGCACCTCCTCTACAGCAGCCAGACCCTCAGCCCACCACCACTGAGACTCCAGCTACCATCCCTACCACTGATGACACCCCTTCACACCCGGCTTGATTGAGCATCGGGGACGATGCTTCCTTTTAAGTGTGGGGAGGTCGCCATCTCTGGCGTTTATTTTGGTGAACCACTACATACTTTTTCTTTTATTTTGAATATTTTTCTGTATTTTTCTCTTTTTCTTTTACTGTTATTTTCTGAGTATTTATACATTGCTTTTATGTATTTTTACTCTATTTTCTGCATTTTGCATCTTTAGTTCATATTTTAGCCAGTTAGTTTAATTTAGTTAATTAGTTTAGTTTGCAATTCTGATTTATTAGTGGATTAATTAGTATAGTTTACCCTTTTTAGCATAAGATAGTATAGTTTAAAATTGAAAAATATAAAAAGGAAGTAAGCTAGGAAATTGAACATATCAGATTTAAATCCATAAACCTTGTATATATAGCATTACATGACGAAGTTAAGCTGACAACATTTCATCAAGGAGGAACATTAAAACTTTAAAAACCACCCTAAATAATTTTTTATAGAGAATAATGGGAATGTTTAACTAAACCTGCATACAATATATAACTGATATATGATGCTCGAGTTAGAGAACACACAGCCTGTGAGTCTTGAGCTTAATTGTATGGTTGCATTCAAACCATAATTTCATTTCTGTGTGTTTCGCTTCTTTTTATTCTGATGTTCTTTACTTTGCTTTAATCTATATGTCCAATTATAGAATATAGAATGTAGATACATACCAAGAGAATGATTGAGGCCATCATTTGAATTTAGCTCACTTACCCCAAATTAGCCTACCTTTTACATCACCCTTGTTAGCCCCCTTGAGCATTTTAAAACCCCTTTATTCTATTTAGCCAAATTACTAGCCTTAAGCAGAAAAATAAAAGAAAATCCCAAGTGAATCCTTGGTTAGCTTAAGATAGAAAATTATAAATAGAGTAAAATGTGGGAAACCTTTTGGGAACATGAATGATAGAAACAAAAGGGTAGAGAAGTTAAAAGAAATAAAATAAATTTGGGAAGCATGCTCATGAAAAAATCAAAGTGATTTAATTGCCATGTGCCTTGAAAAAAAATTATATATATATATTTATTTATTTATTTTTCAGCATTTAATAAAAGGGGATACAAAAGAAATTCCCCAATGCAAAAATAAAAACAATGCACATGGGATAAAAAAAAAAAGTGAAACATGAGCATGTAACAATAAGTGGGATAATATGGGAAAATAGGTAAAGAGATTTTGTTTTACTAAATATGTATGTTAGGTGAGATCTTAGTCTAATTAAGGATTCACTTATTAGCTCACTTGACCCTATACATAAATCCTTACCTTTACCTTGACCCCATTACAACCTCAATTAAAGACCTCATGACTTTTTGGTATGACTATATTCTATAATTGTTGATTGGTTAGATGAAGAACAAAGCTATAGAAAGCAAGAATAAAAAGAAGAATAGAGTGAATAAACCCAATAAACACTGAGTGACTAGAGAGTAAACACAAAATCCAGTGAGGGTTCAATAACTCATCAACATATATCTGTGCTTAAATTTACTAATTGTTTTGCAACTTTGTACAATGTTTTCTTTCCCATATCATTTGCTAAAATGCTTTATTATTTAAGGGTTGGCTATACATATACATGACTCCTTGAGAATGAGAATTAACTTGACTACATGTAAGCTTTATATATGAGTGAATAAGTTAGAGTTGCGTGATGCATCATTCATTTAGGTAGTTGCATTTAAATTAGGTTGCATTGCATGACATTCCATCACTTTAACCTTAATTATTTACCTTGGATTTAGCATGAGGACATGCTAGTGTTTAAGTGTGGGGAGGTTGATAAACCCATATTTCATGAGTTCTTTTGTGCTTAATTTGAGTGATTTATACAATCCTTCACCTACTTATCCACATTAATTGCATGGTTTTACTTTTCCTTCCTTATTATGTGATGTAAATGAAAAACATGTTTCCTAAGCTTTAAAATTAATTAATTTAATTACCTTTATTTCCATTCGATGCCGTGATTAGTGTTTTGAGTAGTTTCAGATTTTCTAAGGCAGAATAACTTAAAGGATGGAAAAGGAAACATACTAAAATGAAAGGAGAAAGCAAAACTGAGCTTTAACGAAACTAGTATCCACGCGATCGCATGGATGACGCGATCGCGTGCCAGAAGCGAAGATGCAGCGACGCGGCCGCATGTCTGACGCGACCGCGCGCCATAAGCAGAACGCATACAACGCGGACGCGTGACTGACGCGACCGCGTGGCAAGAAAAAGCTCCGAATGACGCGACCGCGTGACCCACGCGGACGCGTGACAGAGGCCACGTATCAGAATTTACAGAATATGCCCCCAGCGAATTCTGAAACCCTTTTTGGCCCAGATCCAAGTATAGACAGCATAGACCAGAGGTTATAAAGTGTGGGAATGCACCCATTCAAAAGGAGAGCACGCATATTTTATTTTTCATTGATTTAGATTTAGTTGAGAGGGAGATCTCTCTCTCTCTCTTTTAGGATTTAGGATTTCTTCTTGTTTTAAGAGTGACTCTCAATCCAGGTTTTATGTTTCTTTGTTTTAGCTTTCTTTTACTTTTGTTTATTCCAGCACTTGAATTAATCATTGAATCTATGAATTCTTCCATGTTGCAGACTGTTATTTGAATTAATAATATTTGAGGTATTTTCAGTTTATGATTGTTCTCTTTGATTTAAGTTACCATTGCTTCCCATCTAAGGACATATTTTATTATTCCAGCAATTTTACTTTTTCCCCTTTTGGTCCTGGTTAAGAATTCAGTAACTCAACAGTTATTAAACTCAACATAATTGATGATCGTTATCTTGCTAATTGAGCTGAACTTAAGTAATCCCAATCTTTTCTTAGGAAATAAATAGGATTCAAAGGTCAATTTAATTAATCCCTTGACTTTCCTTTGCCCTAGTAAAGGTTGACCAAGTGGAGTTTAGATTCAACTTTCATTATAGTTGGGAGAGATAACTACGTTGGACCTCCAACTTCCCTTACCTTGCCAAAAGTCTGCTTTACAGTATTTATTTATTTTAATTGCCATTTACTTTACTTGTCATTTAAATTACTTGCTTCTCATCTTCTAAACCCCGATTACAACCTTTATAGCCAATAATAAGAACATACTTCCTCGCAGTTCCTTGAGAAGACGACCCGAGGTTTGAATACTCGGTTAACAATTTTTAAAGGGGTTTGTTACTTGTGACACCCAACACGTTTGTACGAAGGGATTTTTGTCGGTTTAGAGACTATATCTACAATGCAACTGTTTCTATGAATCTCTTTACTGGTAAAAATCCTAACGTCATTACCCCTTTGATTATTCTCCTTGTTTGGTTTAGCATGAGGATATGCTATTGTTTAAGTGTGGGAGAATTGGTGAGTCCATATTTGATGAGACATTTTGGCTTGATTTGAATGAATTTCATCATACAAACTCACACTTAATTACCAAAATAGCATACTTTTGTGTTTGATCCCTAAATTGAACCTAAATGTGAAAACATGCGTTTTTGTGCTTAAATTGAGCAATTTAATCCCACTTTTATTCCATTCAATGCCATGATGTGTTTTGTGAGTGATTTCAGGTCAATTAGGCATGAATAACTAGGAAAAAGTGGAAGGAAGCATGTACAAAGGGAGAACACATGAAGAAAACAAGGAGGAAGCACACAGTCAAGTGTGCATGCACACAAGCATCTGTGCGTGCGCACAAGAAGGAAATCGGCTGGTGTGCGTACGCACAAACCTCTATGCATACGCACAAGTGAATATTCAGCGAAGTGTGCGTACGCACATATCTGTGCGTACGCACAGGTCCCTACACGTGGATTCATTAATGAAACACGTGATCCGTAATTTTTGGGGGCTTTTGGCCCAATTTTGGAAGGCTTGATGCTGAATGGGAGTGCTATATCAAGGGGAATTGAAGCCATATAAAAGCATTAGGACTTAGAACTTTATTTTTACATTTTAGAACATATAGTAGGAGTAGGAGTAGTGTAGATTAGGGAGTGCTCTCTTAGGGTTTTTAATTAGGATAGCAACCTTTGATCTTTGATTTTGCTCATCTTTATTGTAAGTACTCTTACTCTTCTCTTCAATTACACTACTTTGCTTTTATTTTTCTTATGGTTCAAGTTACTTTATTTATATATGCAATTTTGATTTCTTGAAGTTTTGATTGATGAATTTATTGTTTTATGGTTTATATTTGCTTGATTGAGTTTCTATTATTGATATTGTGAATAGTTGGTTATAGTTTTTATTTTTCCTTTGCAATTTCTCATGTTTTGATTTTATGCCCACCAAGTGTTTGTGAAAATGCCACTTGGTAATTTTGAGTAGATTTTCACACCTTGGCTTGGGAAATGAGTTCCTAGGATACTAGAGTCATAATGTCCAACATTTAGTGGTAATTCTTGGGTAGTTAATTGACTCTTGTTTCCATTGATGCTAGCTTTTTACCAATTAATTTGGTAAGTTAGTTAGGACTTATGGATCAAGGTCAATTATGCTTGCTAAACTTACTCCTCGATATAAGGTGTAGACGAAGCGAGATTGACTCATCATAGTTGCCATAGTTGTGGTTATGAAGATGATAGGATTCCTTGGATGCTCATTCCCAAGTCAACATTCCCAAGTCAAGGCTCTTTTATACATACCTTTGCATTTTCACTAGTTTTGACCTTGTTTCCTTTTGACTTGCATTGATTCCAATTTTGATCATTTCTTAGTTCTTTTATTTCTTAGTTCCTTTAATCTTTTGTTCTTTGATTGCAAAACTCCTTTTCCTCACAACTGAAAGCGTGACATTTCAATTGCATTCCTAGGGAGAATGACCCGAGGTTTAATTACTCTCGGTTAATGTTTGAATTTGAAAACTAAACTTTGATTGTGAGAATTGTTTGTCAGTCTAGGCTATGCTTGCAACGAAGAGATTCTATATTTTGTGAAATTCTAGACTGACACTAATTCTTCACATCAATGCTCAAAGCCTTGGATCCTTGCTCTTGCCTTTTGGTTTTAGGAGCTATTGGCTTTTTGCTCTTACCTTTTGGTTTAAAGAGCTGTTGGCTTTTTCTTTTTCTTTTTATTTCTTTTTTTGCTAATTTTTTTCGCTTTTTTTTCACGTATATTTTCTTTTATTGCTTTGTGCTACTTTTTCTTGCTTTAAGAATCAATTTTTGGATTTTTCAAATTACCAATAATACTTCACTTTTATCATCATTCTTTCAAGAGCCAACATTCTTAACTTCAACATCAAATATGCACTATTTATTCATATATTCAGAAAACAAAAGCAATGCCACCACATCAAATAATTGAACTATTCTTAATATATAACTTGAAATTCATGCATCTTACTTTTCTTTTTCAATTAAAATAATTTTCTTTTAACCAAGGTGAGAGATGCATGGAATATTTTATTTAAAACATAAAGACAGATGATCATGCACTAGAAACAGACAATATAACAAAATACATAAAAAACAGAAAAATATAAGCAACAGGGGAGTAAAGGAAACGAATTCACCTTAGTGATGGCGGCTACTATTCCTTCTGGAGGATCCAATAGAGTGCTTGATTTCTTCTATGTCACACCCCTGCCTCTGTTGTTTTTCCCTCATGACTCTTTGATATTCTCTTATGTCATGGAGGATGGTGGAATGTTCTTGATGTCTTATCCTTAACTAATTCATGTTGGAGCTTAACTCTCCTAGAAAGGTATGCCATTGGTCCCAAAAAAATTTTGGGGAGGAAAATACATCCTTGAGGCATCTCAGAGATTTCTTGTTGAGGCGGCTCCACATGCTCTTGCTGTGGTCCATGTGCCGGCTCTCTAACATGCTTCATCCCTCTTTTAGTGATGGGCTTGTCCTCCTTACTGGGGATGTCTCTTTCTGTGATAATTCCGGCTGAATTGTATAGGTGACATATGAGGTAAAGGAAGCGGAGGCAAGTGCCTTTCCCTTCCTCTTCCTTAAGGTTCCACCAGTGTTTGGTGCCATACTTAGGAGTGGTAGAAGTAAAAAGAAAAGCTTTTACAACATCAAACTTAAGAGTTTTGCTCGTCCTCGAGCAAATATGAACAATTGGGAATGAGAGAGTAACAAACCCCAATTTGACGATTTGTTTTGTATTGAATTTAGAGCATCTTGATAACCTTTTGTCACAATTAGCCTAGGAATTAGCATGATCTTGTTATCTCTCCCGTATTTGTGATTAAGTGTAAAAACATGCTTTTTAAGCCTTATTTTGATGAATTCTATTTCCTCTTTGATTCCATAAGATGCCTTGATGTGTTTGTTAGTAATTTCAGGATGAAATAGGCTAGGCATGGATCAAAGGAAGCAAGGAAGGAAGCATACAAGTGGAGAGAAGCATTAAAAGTCAAAGAAGCAAAAATCAGAGCCATGCACGCGCACGCGCACAAGGCGCTCGCGCGCATATTGCGAAACAGGCCAAGGACGCGCACGCGTACCATGCGCGCACGCGCCGATGATGGCACATGACCTCATTAATGCAACACGTGCCTGGCGATTTGAGAGGTTTTCTGAACCCATTTTTGGCGCCAAATTGCTAAGGAAAAGAAATAAAAGGGTGAAGGATTGAAGAAAAGGCATCATCATCACTCCCAACCACTAATCACTTTTAGTTTAGAGTTTTAGAGAGAGAAGCTAGCTTCTCACTTCTCTCTAGAATTAGGATTAGGATTAGGTTTAGTTCTTAGATCTAGGTTTTTAATCTTTGCTTTCTTCCACTTCTATCTCTCAATTCTTTGTTGCTACATTCAATCTTCTTCTATTCCTTTGTTGTAATTTCCTTTATGTTGTTCTTATACTTTGTTGTAGATCTAGTATTGTTCCTTCTACATTCTTCCAATTCAATAAGAGGTAATTCATAATAAATGTGTTTTCTTTGCTTTTCTATTGTTGATCTCTTGTTTTTGTAGTTGTAGATTCCTTTAATTCTTGCATTTAATAATGTTTACTCCTCTTGCACTTTATGTGTTTGTTGAAATGTCTCTTTTAGTTTTAGTGTAGATTTTGTTCCTCTTGGCCTAGGTAGAGTAATTAGTGACACTTGAGTTATCTAATTCCTTTGTTGATTGATAAATGGAGAGATTGCTAATTGGTTTGGGGTGCACTAAAGCTAGTCTTTCCTTGGGAGTTGGCTAGGACTTGTGGCTCAAGTCAATTCATCCACTTGACTTTCCTTTAATTAGTAAGGGTTAACTAAGTGGTAGCAATGAACAATTCTCATCACAATTGAGAAGGATAACTAGGATAGGACTTCTAGTTCTCACACCTTACCAAGAGCCTTTTATAGTTGTTAGTTTATTTTCATTGCCATTTACTTTTCATGCTTCTTATCCAAAACCCCAAAATAACTCATAACCAATAACAAGACACTTTATTGTAATTCCTAGGGAGAACGACCCGAGGTCCAATACTTCGGTTTATAAATTTTAGGGGTTTGTACTAGTGACAAACAACTTTTTGTATGAAAGGATTATTGCTTGGTTTAGAAACTATACTTTACAACGAGATTTTATTAGTGAATTTCTAAACCGTCAAAAATCTAATCGTCAAAATGGCGCCGTTGCCGGGGAGTCGCAATGGTGTTATGTTATTGGTTATTGTACATATGTGAATAGTGTAAATAGTTTGTCTTTTGCTTGTTTTCTAGATTTTGTCAGTTTTATTTTTGCTTTTCCATCATGAATTCTCACTTTGGCTATGAGTGTGAATGCAACTATGTTGTAGGTGATGAGAACTTCAATGAAGAGATGTATCAAGGATGGGACAATCAAAGGTGGGAGGAGCCACATGCTTATGATCAATCTTCGTGGCAACAACCTCCACCAAGGCACTATGAAGAAGAGCCATTCTATGATGCATGCCAATCCAATGGCTATGGTGAATCACCTTGTGACTTCCAAGCACCGCCACCATATGCCTATGACTCTCACCCTCAACATGAACCTCAACCATTCTCACAAGCCTTCCCATACCAAGCACCTTCCTATGATCCCTACCCCTCATATACCCAACCACCCCTACCATATTCTTATGACCATTATGAGCAAGAGCCCTTAGAACCACCACCCTATCAAGATCACTACCAAGAACCACCTCAATACACACAATCTCCACAACCTTATCAAAAAGAACCACCTTCCTATTATGAACTCTCTCTCCAAAACAGCGAACCTTCCTACCCACCACAAGCCCCAATAGACGATTCTCTCACTTTGTTACTTCAAGGACAAGAGGCCATGAAACGGGATACACTTGAGTTCGTGACCAACTTGACTAAGGTAGTGCACACTTTAGCCCACCAATGCTTGAATATTCAAGGTACTTCCGTGACCACATGTGAAAAGTCAAAAGAAGAGCAAAGCATGAAGGAGAAATTGGAAAATTCGGTGGAAAAGGAGGAGTCAAATTTTGTGTTGGAACAATTGGAGAAACCTATGATCATTGAAGAAAGGGGAGAAGTGGTTGAAGATCTCGGAGATGTTGAAAGTCCATGGGAATGTAGCATCATGGAGAACTCTTCCAAGAAGCTTGATATTGATGTTGAGGAGGGTGCGCAATCTCCAAGACATATCATCGTTGGAGACTTGGAAGAGGTTTATCAAGAAATGGATTCAATCATAGATGAATTGCTCTCCACAATGGAATCTTCACCCGTTGGACATGGAGTTGAAATTATAGAAGAGTGCGCACAACCTCCCAAGGAAGATGAGAAGGGCATGGTGTATATTGAAATTGAAGAATATGAAGAGGTTGATCAAGAGATGACCTCGTTCATCAATGAATTTCTATCCAAAATTGAATCGCCTCTCATTAAACAAGATGAAGTTCTTGAAGATAACACCAAGCCACGTAACAAAGAGGATGAGGTTGAAAGTGAAGAGAATTGTGAAGAGGTGGAAACAACTAAAGAGGAGCACAAGAGAGTGGACCTTGCATGGTCTAAGTGTGGGGAAGCCTCTCTCCCCAAATTACCATCCAATACAACATTTAAGTGGGTAAAATCTCTATCCCTGAGCTTTAATCTCTCACTTGAATATGGTTTGCTTGAAAATGATGGTCAACTTAGAACTCTTTGTGGAATTAAAAGTAAAAACGAGTTGTGTAGTGGTTGGAAAATAGGTGTTAAGCTTATCAAGGCCAAGGCCTCAAGGTATAGGGATGATGTTGGGACAAGGATCACTTTATACGGATCTAGGAGGGAGCATTGGTGGAGTAAAGAGAATTCTATGCGTCAATCACCTTTATGTCAACCGCTCATCCGACAAAACCATGAAACTCAACTAACGGATGGGTGTGAAGACAAGATATGGGATCCCGGTTCGCTATGTGAAAACCAACTATGTGGACTCATATCTTGGGTAGAACTGTGCCCAAGCTTGACGAACATGGTTGGAAATTCTGTCAACCAATTGAGGAGCAAAGATCCTTGGAGATTCAAGGACGAGTACAAACACAAGCCACCATGACAATAGGCTTCTCAAAATGTCCAACTTAAGGACTTAAACTAAAAGTGTTAGGTGGGAGACACCCCACCATGGTAAACTCTTTCCATTCTCTTCTAAATTTGCCTAATAAGTGATTTGAGTTACCATTGTAGGTAGATGTTTCACATAATTTGTTTGTACAACTTAATTGTTAAGCCTAGTCACATGTATGTTGTGTTTCGTAGTAGATGAATAATATCAAATTGCATTTTTGCAAATTGTATGATGGTTGATTGCATAAAGAGTTGTAAGTAGTCTAGGGAGCTCCTGGGCATAATTTTTCTCCTTGAAAAAAAAAAAAAAAGAAGAGAGAGAAGAAGGGTGGGAAGGACGCATGCGCACACCATACGCGCACGCGCCCCTGAGCGGACGCCTCATCACCCATTTTCCAGAGAGTTGGGCCTCTCTTAAGCCGGCGTTATGCCCCCAAGCCCAATTCCTTCCGCGCTGACGTGCACTACGTGCGTGCACGTCCATACAGCTATAAGGAAACGCACGCGTACGCGCACCTGCCGCGTACGCGTCGACCCACTGCTAGAACTTCTGGGCCAATATCCAGAGAGTTGCGCTGGATCTGGGCCAACTTTAAACCCCTAGCTCAACTCAACTCGCGCGAACACACGCTATACGCGTCCGCACCCCTCGCTGTTCACGCGTTGGCGTACTTCACGCCTCCGCACCCATCCAATAAGATCAAGCAGCTCACGCGAACGCGCCCAGTGCGCGTGCGCGTCGATGCGTATTAGCATCACCCAGGGCCAAAGGACCCGAGAGTTGTGCCAACTCTGGGCCTCTTTTAAGCCTCCAGCCCAGCGCATCCGCGCTGCTGCGCACCTTGCGCGCCCGCGCCCATCCCGATTCCTTCACATACGCGCCTGCGCGTCTGGCGCTTCCGCGCCATTCTTTCATTCCTTCCATTCACGCGAACGCGCACGGCGAGCGCACGCGCGGATTCGAATTTTCACTTACCCCAGAGACGCGAACCCTAGCGCATTCGCGCACCACACTTCTTCCCCCCTAACGTTCCATTTCTCTTCTCCCACCACTCAACTCCCAGCAACCTCCGACGAGCGCCACTCACCGCGACCGCCACCGCCATCATTGCCTCGCCCTTCTCCCTTCATCGCCCCCTCTCTCCCACTCACTCTTCCTCCCTGTCTATACCCATTTGCCCCTCAGCATCCCAGTGCCGCCCAGCGCCACTCGCCGCGACCGCCGCTGTCGCCGGCGCAAGTTCAACCGCGCTGCTCCGGTCAGTTCTTCGTCTCACCACTCCGCTTCACCTCCTTTCCCTTTTGCTCCACTCAGTTTCCAGCAACCCCGGTACCATACCCCCTGTTCTGTTTCCCTTTCCTGCTTTTTCTTATTTTTGTTAATGTAGTTAGAATTAAGTTAGTTAGTTAGTTTAGTTTGATTTAGGTGGTTAGCGAATCTGGGCTGAGTAGTGGATTTAGGTATTGTTTGCTTTCCGGTCACTGTGGAGTTGCTCTGTTTCATTGCTGTTTGTGCTGCATTACTGGCTGTTCGCCCATTTACATGAATTCAAAACCTGATTTCTATGTTGCTGATTCCTTAATGAATCCGTATGGAATTTGTTGCGACCGTTTAATTTTGGGGATTAGCCAATTTACTGCTGAAATGCTGCCGGATTTTCATTAACCACAGTTTTTATATTGGACTTATTTGATGCATGCCACAGCCCTAGTTGATGAATTCTGTTCAATTAGTGCTCGGTTGCCTACATGGTTTTTGAAAACTCCTCAGGAACAAGTTCTTTGGTCATGTTTCCATATTCCTGCTTGTTATTCATGTTGATTTGCTTCTATGCATTGCATGGTTGAATAAGTTTTTTTTCGATTGACCATTGCTTGTAGTTCTCTGGAAGTTATACATTACTAGTGATCCTTCACATTGATTGATGTTTTGTTTCATATTAGTTGCTTTCTAGCAATATCATATTTCATCATCATTGACTTGTTGCAATTCATGATTGTGAACGTGCTTACAGCATTGTTTTTTTCACTCATTTCAAATTGAGACAGTAATTACCATATCACTAATTTTCACAGTAATTTCTAAGTCTAACTCGTTCAACCAACTAACTCCTTTTGGTTTTCCTCCTAACTCTTTATGTCATTCTCTTGGATATGGTGCTTTCCGAGCTCAATTAATGAATATTGTGCAAGACATGGTTTGCATTCTTGGTTTAAAGTTCGAGTTGAATTTTTGTATTCTGTTGCTTGCATTCCAAGACACCTTCTTCCTTTACTCACTTCATGAATATGCTTTGCTTTGAGCATTTTGTATCTACTTGGCTATAGGCTTATGTTATATTATCTATGTTTTTAGGATGTCGGATAAAGGAAAAGCCATAGCCACTGCTTCCAAGAAAAGGAAGCGCTCCAAGACCTCTACACCCCCACCATCTGCTAACTATGCGAGGAATCCGCTGAATGAGGAAGAGAAAGAAAATCAGTTACTCCCGTCCACTGATCCAACCAAATTTCCAAATCTCTACTGCGAGCTACGCCTTTCCCGTTATGCAAAGAAGAATCTGAATATTGAGAAGAAGCTGAATCTTCCCAATGATGTGAGGCGTGCCATAAACGCCCGTATTTCTGAGCTGGGCTTGGATTTCGTCGATAGGGACTTGGGACGGATTAACATCTCGTGGGTCAAGGAATTTTACTGCAATTTCTTTCGACCAAGCTTGGATTCAGTATTCTTGAGGGGTAGAGAGATTATGATTACTGAGGATGCCTTGAGGGATGCACTGCTCTGCAGAGTTGGTACTCCTGAGACTTGTGCCTACCAGCAGGCAGAGGTAGCTCTCCTCTCCATGACTTTCAACTATGAGGCACTTAGGCGCGTGATTGCTACACCAGATGCTTCTTGGGTAATGGATTCGAGCAACACAAAGCCCAAGGGCATGCTATTTGCACATCTGACTAGGGAGGCTAGGACTTGGCAACAAATCTTTGCCCACTATGTCTTCCCTACCACTCACTTTTCAGAGATTCCGATGGATATGCTAGTCTTGATTGGGTGTGTCATGGAGGGGAAGGAAGTATACTTTCCCCGACTGATTAGGCATAGCATGTGGAGAGCTCATATTCGGGGCTTGTTACCGTTTCCGACACTGGTTACTAGCTTAGCTGAGCTAGCTGATGTCCCGTGGGAGGACAATGACGTGACACCACCACCTCCAGATGACGACGACAAGGAAGTTACTATTCCCTGGGGTGTGTGGGTGCACGAGAGGCCCCCGACCAGCCGCCGTTCTCGAGCTAGAGCGGCAGTCGAGGCAGCTATACCATCTTCTTTGACAGCAGCCCCACCTCCTTCAGCACTCGAGCCCACTTACCTACTGGTTCAGCGTCTGTTTCGGTTCTTGGAGCGCGAGAGGCTCCATGTCAGACGCCGACTGGATCGGATGGATTAGGCACTCATCTCCCTTGGCGCTGAGTTACCTCCACTTCCAGACTCTCCGACCTCCGATGAGCAGGATCATCAGGAGGAGGATGCGAATGAGCCACTTCAGGGGGATGCACCTCCAGCTGCTCCTAACACTACCGAGATCCCACAGACCCATGAGGAGCCGGTCCCACAGCCACAGTCAGAGCCAGAGCCTATCGTTGTACCTCCCACTGATCCTCCGGTTTAGCATCGAGGACGATGCTTGATTTTAAGTGTGGGGAGGGCACCGGTGGCATTATCTGGGAACCGGTGAACTTTTTAGCCTAGTTATCCTATTTTGCACATCTTTGTATATATTTTGACGCATTTCTAGTTTGCCTTGGATACTTTTATTGCTTATTTTGGATTTTAGATATTTTGATGCTTTTGGATATTTTTAGATATTTTGGATGATAGATTCCATACTTTTAGTTGGATTCTTCTTTATACATTTTGTTTATCTTTATTTTTGGTTGGAGTTGTGAGTAGAAATCATTCCTTGGATTGCATTGCAAATATTTTTCAAGAAATTTAAATATAGGGCATTAACCCAATTGATTGAAAGAGAACTTTTGAAAGCTTGCTTGAACTTCATACTTTGTGAAGCATGTATTGAACTAAGAACACAAGCTTGTGAGACTTGAGCCTGTTGATGTGGTTACATTTTTATAACCACTTATTTTCCATTCTTGTGTGCAATTGTTCTCTTTCTATGATTGTGATCCTTGATTTGCTTGATTCTATATATCCAATTATCTCTTGTGTTCATGCATTTGTATGATTGAGGCCATTATTTCATTAGCCCACTTACCCAAATAGCCTACCTTTTACTCTCCATTGTTAGCCAAATTTGAGCCTACGATTAACCCACTTTGTTCTTAATTTAGCACATTACAAGCCTTAAAGCAGAAAACAATAAAAGTCCTTATTTGGATCTTTGATTAGCTTAGGCTAGTGTGTGTGAGTATCATTCAAGTGTGGGAACCTTGGGAACATTGGATGGGATAAAAAGGGGTAGTACACTTCCATAATTATGAATTGGGAATATACTCATGTATTGATTAAATGTATAGACCTTATGCATTGATGTTCTTGTGTATAGTTTGAAAGAAAAAAAAATGAAAAGAAAAAAAAAGAAATAAAAATGCATATAAAAAAAAAAGAGAGAAAAAGAAAAATAATAAAAGGGGACAAAGTGCCCCAAAGTGAAGCTCAACAAAAGGGAATCAATGCATAAGTGTTATGAATCAAGAATTAGGATGCATGAATATGTAAGAAAAAGTGAAGAATGGGTAGTTAGAATAATTTGAACTTGTATAGGTTGTTATATAGATAGGTGGGAAAGTCTATACTAATCAAAGATCTAAACTCTAGTCCACTTAACCATAAATGATCCTACCTTGACCCTAACCCCATTACAGCCTAATGAAAGACCTCATGATGAATGTATGCATGCATTGAATAAGTGTTGATTGTTGGAAGAAAATCAAATTTTGGAAAGCATGATTAGAAGAGAATTGAGTGAATTAACCCTTTAACACTTGAGTAAATAGAGCGGATACACATCCGGTGAGGGTTCAAAAGTTCAATCATATGTGTTCACCTGTATTATCTATATTCTTGCAAGTTTGAACTCTTTTTGCTAATTCAATGCAATTGTGGTTTGAACTTAATCCCTATTGTCTAGCTCTTGTGCTTACACATGCTCTCTTGGGAATTGATTTGTTTGAACTAAGCACTTCCAATTGCTTTAGGTAGTTGCCTTTAGATAGGATTCATGTAGTTTAGTTGCATTCAATATCATAACCCTTAGTACCTTCTTATTTTAGCATGAGGACATGCTAAGGCTTAAGTGTGGGGAGGTTGACAAACCCCAATTTGACGGTTTGTTTTGTATTGAATTTAGAGCATCTTGATAACCTTTTGTCACAATTAGCCTAGGAATTAGCATGATCTTGTTATCTCTCCCGTATTTGTGATTAAGTGTAAAAACATGCTTTTTAAGCCTTATTTTGATGAATTCTATTTCTTCTTTGATTCCATAAGATGCCTTGATGTGTTTGTTAGTAATTTCAGGATGAAATAGGCTAGGCATGGATCAAAGGAAGCAAGGAAGGAAGCATACAAGTGGAGAGAAGCATTAAAAGTCAAAGAAGCAAAAATCAAAGCCATGCACGCGCACGCGCACAAGGCGCTCGCGCGCATATTGCGAAACAGGCCAAGGACGCGCACGCGTACCATGCGCGCACGCGCCGATGATGGCACATGACCTCATTAATGCAACACGTGCCTGGCGATTTGAGAGGTTTTCTGAACCCATTTTTGGCGCCAAATTGCTAAGGAAAAGAAATAAAAGGGTGAAGGATTGAAGAAAAGGCATCATCATCACTCCCAACCACTAATCACTTTTAGTTTAGAGTTTTAGAGAGAGAAGCTCTCACTTCTCTCTAGAATTAGGATTAGGATTAGGTTTAGTTCTTAGATCTAGGTTTTTAATCTTTGCTTTCTTCCACTTCTATCTCTCAATTCTTTGTTGCTACATTCAATCTTCTTCTATTCCTTTGTTGTAATTTCCTTTATGTTGTTCTTATACTTTGTTGTAGATCTAGTATTGTTCCTTCTACATTCTTCCAATTCAATAAGAGGTAATTCATAATAAATGTGTTTTCTTTGCTTTTCTATTGTTGATCTCTTGTTTTTGTAGTTGTAGATTCCTTTAATTCTTGCATTTAATAATGTTTACTCCTCTTGCACTTTATGTGTTTGTTGAAATGTCTCTTTTAGTTTTAGTGTAGATTTTGTTCCTCTTGGCCTAGGTAGAGTAATTAGTGACACTTGAGTTATCTAATTCCTTTGTTGATTGATAAATGGAGAGATTGCTAATTGGTTTGGGGTGCACTAAAGCTAGTCTTTCCTTGGGAGTTGGCTAGGACTTGTGGCTCAAGTCAATTCATCCACTTGACTTTCCTTTAATTAGTAAGGGTTAACTAAGTGGTAGCAATGAACAATTCTCATCACAATTGAGAAGGATAACTAGGATAGGACTTCTAGTTCTCACACCTTACCAAGAGCCTTTTATAGTTGTTAGTTTATTTTCATTGCCATTTACTTTTCATGCTTCTTATCCAAAACCCCAAAATAACTCATAACCAATAACAAGACACTTTATTGTAATTCCTAGGGAGAACGACCCGAGGTCCAATACTTCGGTTTATAAATTTTAGGGGTTTGTACTAGTGACAAACAACTTTTTGTATGAAAGGATTATTGCTTGGTTTAGAAACTATACTTTACAACGAGATTTTATTAGTGAATTTCTAAACCGTCAAAAATCTAATCGTCAGAGAGTCAGGTGGGGTAGGTGGAGTTTTTAAAAAGTGGGACCCACTAGTCTTGGGAGGCTAGGGAATTCGAATTCCCTGCCCTTTTGTGGGCGTTTAATGCTAGCTCTTGCTCCTGGCTGGCATTCAATGCCAGCTTAATGCTCCTTATAGGGCGTTGAACGCCCATTGGGGTGCTCCTCCCTGGCGTTCAACGCCAGGTCTCTGACCCCTGCCTGGCATTCAACACCAGCTTCATGCTACCTGACTAGCATTCAATGCCAGCTATGTGCTCCCTGGCTGGCGTTCAACGCCATCTTTGCTGCTCCTCATGGGCGTTGAACACCCACTTTGAACCCCTTGTCTGGCGTTCAACGCCAGCAAGGTCTCTGCTCCAGGGTGTTCTATTTTCAGCTCTGACTGTTTCTGTTTCTGTTCTAACTACTGCACATGATCACAAACATTAAAAAGTAAGGGAAAACTCTAAAAGTAAACTAAAATAAACTCAAATGAAAATAAGCAAAAGAAATAAGAACAAAAATGCTCTACTCATGGTTGTGTTGCCTCCCAACAAGCACTTCTTTAATGTCATTAGCTTGACACTCAATTGCTGACTTTCTTCCTCTTCTTCCAGTTAGTTAACAGAAATGACTCCATAGGAGAAGAAGAGGAGATTAGTGCCCTCAGATTTGAATTCCTCCTAACAAGCTTTCTTTTAGTGTGATCAGCTTGATACTCTTTGCTTGTTAGGTAGGGGTTGTATTATTTCTCCATCCCCTATACATCTTCCTCTTGGGACCTTCCTCCTTGGTGGGTGGTAACTGCCCAACACCAAACTTAAGTTTGATGTCTAGGGAAATTGTATGAGTTTTCACCAAGGGAGGAGGCTGCAGTATTGTACTCTGCATAGAAGTACCTCATTTTTTAGGGGGCAGTGGAGGTTCAAGGACCTTGATAATCATGTAATCCTTCTGTAACCTCATCACTAATTCGCCTCTCTCAGCATCAGAGAGGTTTCTTCTAGTAGATAGAGACCATTACTCCAAAACCCCAGCAAAAGAAATATTGATTTGTAGCTTCTTAGAGCCTTCCAAGGACTTGAGCAGTGCTTGTCCTTGGTCTCCTTTTGGGTCTTGTGAGGGTGTGGCACTTCAGGCTTTTTTCCCATAAGAGGGTCGTGCAACAGTATGCTTCCAGCCTCTTCTTGAGTCTCTTCTTTATTTAGTTCCTCAACAGTGTGTACCATCTTAGGCTCATCATCCTTGGTACTAATGAGGGCCAGACACTCTTCTCTTATCTGTTCAGATAAGTGCTGTCTAGTTTGACTCAACTGTGCCTCTATAGTTCTTTTAGAGGCTCGGCCTTCTTGCAGCATCTATTGAAATTTCAATATTTGTTGTGCAAGGGAGTGCAGTTGCTGGGTTAATGACTTACTTTGCTTAGAAGGGTCTGACTCAATGGTCATTGTCTTAATCTCTCCTTTCATTGGAGTCTCATTAGATGAGTACAGACGCTGATTGCTGGCAACTGTCTCAATGAGCTCGTGAGCTTCCTCAATTATCTTTCTCATGTAGATTGAACCACCAGTAGAATGATCTAAGGACATCTTAGCCATATCTGTGAGTCCATAATAGATGTCTAACTTTACTCATTCTAAAAATATTTCAGTAGGGCATTTTCGTAGCATCATTCTGTACCTCCCCCAAGCATCATAAAGGGATTCATTATCTTCTTGTTTGAAGCCTTGAATGTCCAGTCTTAACTGGGTTAGCTTCTTTGGTGGAAAGTATTGATTCAAGAACTTATCTACCAGTTGACTCCATGTTTTCAAGCTTGATTTGGGTTGATTATCCAACCACCTCTTTGCTTGGCCTTTCACAGTAAATGGAAAGAGCAACAATATGTAGACATCTTGGTCTACTCCATCAATGTACACTGTGTCAGATTATTGCAGGAAATCTGCAAGGAATTCTATGGGCTCCTCTTGAGAAAGTCCTTGAAACTGACAGTTTTGCTGCACTAATGTGATTAGTTGTAGGTTGAGCCCAAAGTGAGCTACTCCAATAGGAGGTATACTAATACTGCTTCCATAGAAGTCAAGAGTGGGGACTGTATAAGACCCCAAGGTTCTTCTTGGTTGTGCCTCTTCCTCTAGATCCATAGTGCACTCTTCTTGTTCCTACATACACAGACAAGGGACAAAAAAAGTGGGGAGTCTCTATGTCAAAGTATAGATAACTCCCTGTGAGATACCAAAAAAAAGAAAAGAGATAAGAATTAAATATTTTTTTCGAAAATTAAATAAATAAAAAAATAAAAATGGAAAACTAATTCGAAAATAATAATAAAAAAATAATTAAGAAATTTTGAAAAAATAAGAAAAGAAAAGATTAAGAAAAGATATGACAACCAATTAACTAACAAGATTTAAAATCAAAGAGGGAATTTTCGAAAAAGAAGAAAGAGAAAGTAGTTAGGAAGTTCTAAAAGAGAGGAAAGAGAAAGGAGAATAAAAGATAAAATAAGTAACTAACTAATTAACAAGATTTAAGCACAAAATAAAAGATTTGATTTTGAAATTAAAAGGAGAAAGTTTTGAATTTTAAAAGTTGAAAGAAAGCAAAGATTTGAAATTTAAAATTTTTAAATTAAAAAAGAAAGATAAGGTAAAGATTTAAAAAGATTAAAAAAAGATAAGATTTAAAATTTAAAGATTTTGAAAAAGATTTTGAAAAATATTTTAAAAAGATATGAAAAAAATAGAAAGAGAAAACAAGTAACTAATTAAGAAAGATTTGAAAATAAGATAAGATAGAAGATTTGAAAAATATTTGATTTTAAAATTTTGAAATTTAAAATTGAAGAGAAAAGTCAACAAGATAAGATAAGAATTGAAAAGCTTTGAAAAAGATTTGATTTTGAATTTTGAAATTGAAACAAGATAAGATAAAGATTTGAAAAAGATTTAATTTTTGAAAATATTTGAAATTTGAATTTTGAAAAAGATTTGATTTTGAAATTTGAAATTTAAAATTTGAAAATTGAACTTTGAAAACTTGAATTTTGAAATTTTGAATTTTGAAATCTTGAAACTTGAAAATTGAATTTGAATTAAGATAAGATAAGAATTTGAAATTTGAATTTTAAAATTTGAATTTAAAATAAGATAGGATTTTTGAAATTCAAAGAAAGATAAAAAAGATAAGATAAAAATTTGGAAAATATTTTAAAAAAGATAAGATATGATAAAGATTTAAAAAATATTTGAAAAGATAGGATTTAAAATTTAAAAATTAAACTTTATTAATAAGAAAACACCAAACTTAAACATTTTTGAAATCAAAAGCTAAAATTTTCGAAACTTGAAAGGAAAAAACACAAAAAGACACCAAACTTAAAAATTTTAAGATCAAACAAAGAAAAATAACAAGAACAATTCAAATACAAGGAAGAATACTCAAGAACACTTTTCGAAAATTTAGGAAAAGAAAAACACAAAGAGACACCAAACTTAAAAATTTTAAGATCTAATGACACTAATTTTCGAAAATTAGAGGAAAAACAACTAAAAGACACCAAACTCAAAATTTTTAAAATCAACCAAGAAAATTCACTAAGAACAATTCGAATATGAAGAAGGAAAAATAAGAACACCTTCAAAAATTTAAAGAAAAGGATAAAAACAGAGGGGACACCAAACTTAAAAACTGACGCAAGACTCAAACAAAAGACAAAGATTACTAAAGAAAAGAAAAGATTTTGAAAAATTTTTGAAAAAAAAAACAAGAAATAGGTAAGACTCAAAGTAAGAAAATCAAAAGAAAATATATAGCCAAAAACGAAAAAGGTTTTGAAAATTTTTTTAAAAGAAAGCAAAAGACACAAACAAAAGAGCAAATAAACCATAAATAATGCCTAAACTAAGCAACAAGATAATCCGGTAGCTTGTCAAATGACGAACTGATTTTCTGCCAGTAAAGAATTTTATGAAAATAATTACGTTGTAAGTATAACTTCTAAACCAACAGAGAATCCTTTCGTACAAAAGTTTTGTTGTCACAAGTAACAAACCCAATAAAATTTATAACCGAAGTATTTAAACCTCGGGTTGTCTCTCAAGGAATTGCAGGGAAGTATGATTTATTATTGGTTATGGAAAAAGGTATATTTTTGGGTTTTTGAAATAGGGAATAGGAAAATAAATTGACAAGGAAGTAAATTAATAACTAGAAAAACTCTTTGCAAGGTATGAGAACTGGAAATCTCATCCTAGTTATCCTTATCAGGTGTGATGAGAATTGTTTATTGCTCCCACTTAGTTAACCCTTACTAAATAAAGGAAAGTCAAGTGGACTAATCAATTTGATTCCTCAAGTCCTAGTCAACTCCTATAGAAAGACTAGTTTTAGAGGGATCCAAATCAATCAGCAAATTCTAATTTTCAATCAACAGCTGAGTTTGACAACTCAAGTGTCACCAATTACTCAACCAAAGCCAAAAGGGGAAAAATTTAAATTATTTATATCATAAATAGAAGAAAGAAATCATAAATCTGAAATACCTCAATTTGTATTAAATAAGAAAATCAATTCTAACATGAAGAGTTCATAAGCCAATTTTGGCAACATAAATAATTAGCAAGTGAAATAGAGCAACTAAGTAATAGAGTAAATAAAAGTAAAAGAGAAACTAATTTAAAGGAACATTGAACCTGAAATTGAGAAGGAGTGAACCATAAACTAAGAGAAATCCTAATCCTAAAACCTAAGAGAGAGGAGAGAGCCCCTCTCTCTGGAAAACTACATCTAAAACCTAAAAATTGTGAATAATGAAAGTTGTTCCTATGAATGAATGTATTCTCTCACTTTATAGCCTCTAATCTATGATTTCTGGGCCGAAAACTGAGTCAAAAACAGCCCAGAAATCGCTCCCAGTGATTTCTGATACGTACAGGCCGCGACAGTGTCACGCGTGAGCATCATCCACGCGTGAGCGTGGATTGGATTTTTTCCAGGTCACGCGTGCGCGTTGCCTATCTTTGGGGAAGCTATAATAAATTATATATCGTTGCGAAGCCCCGAATGTTAGCTTTCCAACGCAACTAAAACCGCCTCATTTGGACCTCTGTAGCTCAAGTTATGATCGATTTAGTACCAAGAGGTCAGGCTGGACAGCTTTAGTAGTTCCTTCAGTTTCTTGTATTCCTTCCACTTTTGCATGCTTCCTTTCCATCCTCTTTACCATTCCTACCCTATAAACTCTAAAATCACTTAACGCACATATCACGGCATCGAATAGTAGAAAGAGAGGATTAAAATTTGTAAAATTTAAGAGCAACAAAGCATGTTTTCAATCATATAACAAAATTAGGAAGGAAAATGTAAAACCATACAATTAGTATGAATAAGTGTGCAAAGACTTGATAAAAACCACTCAATTAAGCACAAGATAAACCATAAAATAGTGGTTTATCATCAAACTCAAATAATCCCCGGTAACGGCCCCAAAAACTTGGTGCAAGAAACTGGCTCCGCAGAATTCGTAGAGAAAGAATGGCAAGAATACCGGGTCGTCCAAGTAATACCTGAGGTGAGTTAGGGTCGATCCCACGAGGTTGTGATTTGAGCAAGCAGTGGACACCTTGCAGATCTTAGTTAGGTGGATAGAAAATATAGTTTGTCATGAAAAAATGCATAAAACAATTAATTAAATAAAACGTTACTAATGAGATGAGAATTCAATGGTGATAGAATGGTTGAGGCTTCGGAGATGCTTTGTCTTTCCGGATTAACTTTTCTTACTATCTTCTTTAATAACCTTCTGATTCCTTCACTAGTACCCATAAGTGGTTAACTCATGTCCTCTCATCAAGTTAATCTCTTCTACTGCAGCAATCCACCACGTTGAGATGACCTATGTCCTTTCATTAAGCCACCTCTAGGTTTCTCACTGTAGCAGAAGATGAAGCTCTAAGCAGTCCACTCCCCTTCACGATCCGACTCAAGGTGCCACAGACAAGGCAGATCTTCTGAATCAGAGAGTGTTGCTTCTTTGACTCTAGCCTTAACGCAACAGAGACTTCACGCACCCATAGTCAACGGGATTATATGTCGCATATCCAAAGTTACTCAAATGCTCTATAGGAATCTGCAATGCAATCTCTAGCTTTGGTTCAATGCTCTCCGGGTCATAAATCGCACGGAACCCGTGTAAAACAAGGGTGATTGTCACGGGTCACCCTCAATTCATAAGATGAAGAACGAGGTTGCATAAGAGAATATAATCAGACATATTGAATGAAATTAGTAATATTATTGATCCATGAAACTCAGCAGAGCTCTTAACCTTCATCTTTGGAGGTTAGTGACTCATACTGTACATAATAGTGTTCGAAAATAATGGGGGAGGAAGAAGATCCTAAACATGGGTGATCTTCTCCTATATATACTAATCTAACAACTAAAGATTACAGAAATAGGATAAACTAAGTTGATATTGCGAAAATCCACTTCTGGGGCCTAATTGGTGAGTGTTTGGGCTGAGCTTAAGTGTTTTCCACGTGCTAATGTCCCTTAGGGGCATTGAACGCTGGCTAGGGACCCTCTTTTGGGCGTTGAACTCAAGTTGCTCCCTTGTGGGCGCTGGACACTAGGAATAGGGCTGGTGGCTGGCGTTAAACGCCAGTTTTGGGCCTTCATTTCCGAAACAAAGCATTGACTATTATATATTTCTGGAAAGCTCTGAATGTTAGCTTCCCATAGTCGTTGAGAGCGTGCTATTTGGACTTCTGTAGCTCCAGAAAAGCTCATTCGAGTGCATGGAGGTCAGATCCTAACAACATCTGCAGTTCTTTCTCTGCTTCTGAATCAGACTTCTGCTCAAACTCCTCAATTTCAATCAGAAAATACCTGAAATCACCATAAAATCCACAAAATCAAAGTAGAATCCAAAAAATGTAAATTTTGCACTAAAATTTATGAAAACTTAATAAAACTTAAACAAAACATACTGAAAACTATATGAAAATAATGCCAAAAAGCGTATAAAATATCCGCTCATCAGCTATTAGTCACGAGGTGAACGAATGCTTCCTAAATGAAGGGACAACATAGTCTGGGAAGAAAACAACGGTGACAATAAAGAGGAGTTCTTATCCAACAATGAAATGTTGGGAGAAAATGAGACTACCGATACGGATGTTCAGGCTGCAACAAACACGGCAACAAGCTAACATCCGTTTGATGTGCCATCTTTTATGCGTGCATTGGATTTTAAAGCTATAAACGCAGTAGAATTTCCTGAGTTGACAAACTTAGGTATGTCGGCCTATTAATTTTTAGCTATTGAATTATTCAAAATAAATTTATCTTTTAGTTACCAGTTAAAGTGTTTTTAAAAATTGTTGATGATTTAAAAATGATAAATTTTACTCATCTTAAGATTACTTTTTAATAAAATTGTTTTGTACGAAAGGTAAAAAAAATAACTTACATTATTTTGCTAGATATTGTGATTGCTTCGATGAAATATTGTACGAATAATTGAAAATTAAAATTTTAACAAAACCCTTTAAATACAATTAAATATACTTTTCTAGAATTTAGAAATTGTTATTTTGCATACACAGGTGTTCCTTTTGTGCAAGATGGTGAGTTTGCTGTTGGAATAAAGTTCAATTCTAGGGAGACTGTAGTAATGGCAATTAGGAATTACACCATTTCCAAGGGTCTCGATTACAAGCTATTTGAGCCTGAGCTTTTGACGTTTTATGTGAAATGCCTGTAGTAGGGTAGAGGTTTTAATCGGTTGATTTGGGTTCAGAGAAAATATTGTTGGAAAATTAGACGATACAATAGAATTCATACTTGCACTATGCGTATAATTTCTCAAGACCATTCGAAACTAGATTCTGACACAATTGTGAATGCTATAAGGCTTCTAGTAGAAGCTGACCTGTCTCTGAAGATCCGAGTTATGATTGCAGATGTTCAGTTGAACTTCAACTATACGATAAGCTATTGTAAAGCATGGTTGGAAAAGTAAAAGTCGATTACAAAAATATTTGGTAGTTAGGATGCTTCCTATGAGTGTTTACTGGCATGGTGTATGGCAATGTGTGCTCAGAACCCAAGATCTATAGTTCAGGTTTGTACTATACTAGTATATCGTAGATTTGAGGTGGAAGAAAGTGTTAAGATAATGTGCCGAGTTTTTTGGAGCTTTCATCCATGCATTTGAGCATTCCGACACTGCAAACCACTCGTGCAGGTTGATGGAAAACATATGTATGAACAATATAAAGGATCTCTTTTGGTTGTTGTGTCTCAAAATAAAAACTAGAATATTGTGCCACCTGCTTTTGCCATCGTTTGAAGGAGAGACCACTGACGTATGGCACTTTTTCCTAAATAATATACAGAGGAATGTCGTCAGGAGGGATGGTATGGGTATTATTTCTAATAAGCACGACTCATTCACTGCAGCAATGGCTAGATGTAATGGTGCGTGGAGTCCCCTAGGGCATTTCATCTATTCTGTATTAGGCATATTGTGTCAAACTTCCTATGAAGATTCAAGGCATCTTACTTGCAGAAACTCATTATAAATATAGGTAAAACATGTTCTTTATATAGAGTTGATCTTTGTTGAATTTAAAATTTTTATATACTTTTTGAATTACCGATGAGTGGTATTATCTTGAAATAAATTTTTCTATAAGGTATTCTAAGACAAAATAACCATACAAGGAGCAGTACCAGCGGTTGCAGGATCAAGGAGAGGCATATACTCAATGGTATGACAATATCGATCGTCGATAATGGGTTATCATTTTTGATGAAGGGCATCGTCGGGGTCATATGGCAGCTAATCTGGTTGAGTGGATAAACTCCGTGTTGAAAGGTGCGTGCAACCTTCTAGTCATGGTATTGGTAAGGGAAAGCTTTTATCGTTGAATGAACTATTTACCCGGAAGAGTGTTGAAGCTCAAGAGCGCATCAATGCTAGACATTCCTTCTCAGAGTTTGTTACTAGCAAGTTGTAGGAAAAGTTACAAGCATCAGAGAACGTATAAGTGCATCGGTTTGATAGACGCAATGAAGTTTTTGAGGTTCGTGAAATGCCTAGTCAAGCTGAATATACCATTGACCTCAGGCACAGAGTCTACAACTATAGTAACTTCCAAGTGATTTGACTTCTATGTTGCCAAGTTTTTGCATGTTGTGCCAACCAACATGTCGATTAGCAGGTTTATGTTCATAATGTGTACAAGATGGACAAAATTCATAGAGTTTAGTAGACCGAATTTGTACCGATTGGAGATCCAAGCACATAGCCAGCTGACACTGGGCCACGGTTGATCCCTAATCTTGCCCTAAGGCAAGGCGGTAAAGGTCAACCCAAATCGACCTGATATCTGAACGAAATGGATGCTCCCCAGATGCATGGTCCGCGATGATGCAACCTTTGTGGGGTGAGGGATATAGCCGACATCAATGTCCTCATCGTGTGGATCTAGTTCAGCGAGCGCAGGTCCTGTTGCATAGTTAGTTATGTACTGGTTGTGCCTAAGGTATTATTGTTGTAACCTGTTAACATTATGTTATTGCTTCTTCCTTTGTTTTTATCTACTTTTTCTAGCATATATTGTATTGTAGTGACTTGTCATGCAATAAGATGAAACACATGACAAAATGAAATTAATTGCACTTTTTTCAAATTTAGCTGAGTTATATTTCAGAATACAGGTTAGAAAGTTAATTATGAAAAATTAAAACATGAAATACATATTGTACTTGGTACCAAAAAATTCAGAATACATAAAAAAAATTAGGTCACAACATACACAAACACATTATAGTTGCTACCTAAGAGTATGCAATACTAAAATATTACATGAAGTTCATTTTTTTCTTCCTTTTTCCTAGCCAACTTGGTTCGCCAGTTACAAACTTCTTTCTCTTCTTAAGTATTTTCATGAAAGGCGATAGGCTGAGTTTATCTGGCGGTGCTGCATGAGTTCGAAAAAAATATGCCCTCTCATGCCCATTATCGCATTGGTAGTTGCCGCCTACACTACCACGTGGGGAGTCGCATCATCATCATCACTATCGCTGTTGTCACCCATGCTAGCATCCTTAGATCCCTCATCATCCTCTTTGTTGGAGTCACTACAAATGTCTTTTCCGTGCATTTGCCAAGCTTGTTCATTCAGGCATGTATCAAGCCTCTCATGTGTGTAGCAGAAGCCACCATCAGTGTAAAAACCCCTGGAATCCATAAACGTTTGTGCAGTAGACTGGCCAACATTGCCAGGAACATGACGAGCACGAGCATTTAGTGACATACGACAAAAAACTGATTGACTCCAAACGGAACATGCATATGATTCCTCATTATTATGTGGTTCTTGTTGATGAGCAATGCTTGGTATGGCAAGATTCCAAAATAAAAACTGAAACTGGTCTTGTCCCAATTCCATCAACTGAGATAATAATGAACTTCCAGCATTTCCTTCTTCTTGTACCTATTGTTATTGTTATGAATAAGGTGGCGCAGGTGGTTCCTGTGGTGGGTAGTATGATGGATGAGGTGGGTACTATGGTGGATAGTAAGGTGGCAGTGGTGGATATTATGGTGGATAGTGCAGTGGTGGAGGTGGATATTGTGGTGGTGGAGGTGGATAGTGTGGTGGATAGCGCAATGGTGGAGGTGGATATTATGGTGGTGGTCATTGTTGTGGCAGGGGTGGTTGTTAATGTGGCGGGTGTGGTTATTGTGCATCAAATGGATCCACCCAAAATTTGTTGCATACAGTCAAATGATCACCAAACTCTCTTATATACCAATTGATGTATTCAACCGTAGGTGAATAAGGATCTACATGAAGGTCATCAATGGTTTAATGGTTTATAGGTATCGGTCCACTTTCCACGTTGCGATCCAGTTGCTATGATATAGTCTCCAGTTTGTGTTTGTTCAAAATGCAACGTGACATTGTGTGCCCCCTCCAAATCCATTGGCGGGCCAAGTTCAGGCTGGATAACCAAATTGCCGACAAACTCGATCAGTTGGGTGTCATTCTATGATCTCAAAGTTGATCGATGGGCCGACAACAGTCCATATCTCATGATGGCCATATACATCTTGCAGCACTTCATGCTGGATATGTACATGCGGTTGCCACAGAAACTGCATTAAAATGTTCCATTAGTCAAACAGAATGTAACAACATCAAATACACAATTTTTTATTATATGTCACAGTTTTCAGTTATTATCCCTCCTGCAGGCTGCATATCGTCCAGCAGCTACCTAACTTGTGCTACTTTTATTTCTCTATAGTTCTAATGTTCCCTTCAGTTATTCCACCTAAAAATATTAAGCTTTCAAATTATAAACATAACAATAATAACTTAACATATTAATATACAATTCACCGTGTGATTCGAGTGAGTTTTGTAAAAATCAATTAAGTAAAAAAAGATTAAAATGAGATCAAGGGTAAGTAAACTTTTGAGAAAAATACTTCTATTAATGGTAAATAAGCAACACAAGAACTAATGATGAGAAATAAAGGTGGAGAACAAGTGTTGAGACCTTCACTAATGTCACAAGAGGATAAATTAGCTCTTTTAAAGTGGACAAGGGTTAATTAATCTTGTTATCGGGTGTTTTGGCGGAACACCCCAATGTTAATTTTATGTATGACGTTAATGAATAAAATGAAGAACAGTGAGAAAAATTTGGGGAGAGAAAAAAATGGATATGAGCTTCCAAGTATCAAGAAAAAAGTCCTTCTAAAGAGGTGACTTGAGGTCCTTTTATAGTGTAAAGCCATTTTGAGGAGGGAGTCCATTGTTCAATGGTTACAATATGATGTTTAACCTACTCCTTTTAACCCAAAGTTTGTTACTAAATAGGATAGTTGGTAGAAAATAATTTTAGGTATTCTCATCATTTCAAATTTTTTTAACGAAAATTAGAGGAAGTTGATTTTCACAAGTTAAGCTAAAGTTCTGCCGTGGGTGTCCATAGCAAAGAGGTGTCTGGGTAAAAAGAATACTCATGACATGTGACATTAGTGAATGGACATCTAGTTTGGTTTCTTCTTAACTAGATGACACTCTCTACACTTCAAATCCAACCAATCCACTTCCACTAATTTAGTTCCCACAAAAGAGAAATTTAACTCCTCAAGGTATTCTTTTTGGTTTCACCCTTTTACCCAACACCTCTAGGAGAAAATTGACTCTTTTTTGGCCATATTTTTAGGCCATCTTAAATTTTTTTTTATACAGAAAATTTATATTTTTAGCACAATCATAAGCCCTCATAAGCTCTTATGTAGTTTTTAAAGGTACAAAGTGTTTCTTCAGACTACATTAAAATATTATCATTTTTTATTTTATTTCATTAATTTTTTACTCCATAGAACCATTAAATTTATTTTTTAGGATAATAATAATAATAAAGATTTTTTTAACATATTATTATTTCAAATAATCAAATATTTATTTATTTATTTATTTTTTTGTTATAATAATATACATCTTTATATACATTATGATATTAAAATACAAATATGTTTATATGATTTGAAAGTAAATATGTACTCATAAAAAAATGAATAAAAAATATTTTTGTACAAAAATTTTAAATGTTAATAGAGAAAATAAATAAATGAATGAAATTAATAAATAAATAAATAAGTAGATTCATAATTTATTTGTATGTATTTATTTATTTATTTTTAAAAGTTGTATATACATATATACATATTATTATTATTATTATTATTATTATTATTATTATTATTATTATTATTATTATT
The DNA here is from genome assembly GCF_003086295.3 of Arachis hypogaea. NCBI lineage: Eukaryota > Viridiplantae > Streptophyta > Magnoliopsida > Fabales > Fabaceae > Arachis > Arachis hypogaea. The sequence continues at coordinate 45,612,907 of NC_092046.1, read as the reverse complement.
ATTATTATTATAAATGAAGAAAGAAGGGTGATTTGATTTAGTATATTTTTTTTAAAAGAAAGGAAAAAGAGAGAAACTCTTACCCTTTTAATTTTGATGAATTTTAAATTTTGAGTACCTGGCTTGAGTTTGGAGAGAGATAGAAAGAGAATGAGAAATAGTAACAAGAGAGGAGAGTGTGTTCATCATCTTCTTTCTTAGGGTATTTTTTTTTTCACAATGGTCTTTTCCAGTGCTACCACTCCTATTACCACCACCATTAAACCTGTTATCTTCTTCGACAATTGGGAGCTTTTCTTACGACAAGGAACACTACCACGTTCAACTTCGCTTTATCTTTTCATTTGGTATGATTCTTTTTCTTCTTCTTTACCTTTTGCTCCTCAGCTTTGCTCTCCTTTTTTTTGTTACCATATGATGTATACTCCTATTTTTTTTGTATGAGATTCTGGTACTTGAATTTTCATCATTATATTTTTGACATTTTTAGTATTTTGAATTCTATTCTAAATTCTTGTTACTCTGAACTCGTATTATTCTAAACTCTTGTTACTCTGAAAATAACTCTTGTTATTTTTATTGTGTTCTTTGTCTTTGCATCTGAATGTAACTCTTTTTGTTCTCATGTAATCTATCTCAACCCTATGTATATTAGATTGTTAATGCTGGAAGCAGCTACAGTAATTCTGTGACAAAAGTCCTTCAACTTGTAACTTTAAATGTCATATCCTCATTTGTATATGTCTCCAATGGCATCACAAAATAGAAAAAAATTTGAATTAAAAATTATGAAAAATACTCATTTATAACTAAATTAATAGATATTTCAAAATATTAGAAAAGATTTATTTTGTATAGCATAATCATGAGTAATTTGATAATAAATTTTTTTAATTAAAAAAATTTACTAATGTAGTGTTCAATATTCGTATTCTCTCAAAGATGTAAATTTATAATGCTCTATATACTTTTATATACTTCACTAAATAAAATATGATATTGCGAGGATATGATGAAAACTTTTCATACCTCTGATTTTTTGATTCATTTGAGAACTCTCTGGTTGCTTTCTTGACATGCAATGCTCTTTGGCTTTCTTAGAATTTTTGAATACATTGTTTCTAATTCATTATAGTTGTTGATTCATAGTTAAAAACTTTTGAGAATATGTGTTTGTGAATTGAGCAAATATTTGCCTTGAGTGTTCTACAATTTTCTCCTTTATATTTTGAGTTGGTGTTCTTAAATTTTTTTACTACTGAAATTGTGATGATATTGGTACTCTTTTGATTTTGCTACTGATGTTGAGTATTTTTGTCGTTAATATTCATGTGATCTTGATATTCATTTTATTTTGTTGTTGCCGTTTTTTTATGACTTGTTTCTTTTTGTTGCCATGTCTCGTGTGAAACTCGCTAAGATAGTGGATACTGGATAGTAACCCTGAGGACTCTAATAACAGTTTCGATATCGACTCTTCTGTGGATGATATAGACGATGTTTCTCAAGAGTATGCCATTGGATTTTCTAAATCTGTCCTCCAATCTTAGGTTAAACCATTAGACAATAGGGCTACTTTTGTGGATACTCCTCTCATTAAAAAATCTTTTCTGGAAACTCCTTCCTCTGGCTCGTATTAGGTACAGATAAAACTATAAAATCCAGCTTTGATTCTTTAGATTGTAGAGTTTTAGGTAAATTTATTGAGAAGCCTTCATATCAAGTGAGTCCTACTCTACTTCGTTCTCAGCTGAAGCGCCAAGAATTTCTATGAACATCTTTCAAATCTGAAGTAGCTACTCACGCAAATAAGGTTTGGCAGAAGTGGGTATTCACAGTATTATTTAAGGAGTGTGGCAATTTTGTGAGGAGACTGGAATTTGCTGGTGTTGCTGAGGCTATCCGCACATCCGCAGGTTGGTTGTTCTCACCATCTATTATAATAATTGATTCTTATCACTTCTTTACTTTGTTGTTATATATTGAAGAAGGACTAATTGATTTCTTATTGGCATGCTTGGGTGTTCAACGAAGTGGATATGATATGAATTTACTTTGGTAGCGGTGGTGTTCTCAGACTCACACTTTTTTTACTTCTTGGGGTGAGTTTTTGCCCACTTTAAAAGATGTTGTGGTTCTTTTTCAACTGCCAGTGTTTGGCCGTATGGATCTCACTCTTCTTTGTTCAGACTCTGATCTTTTTAATCTTGCGAGACATCTTCAAATGAGTTTAAGTGATGCTGGCCGATATATAAAAGAGTTGTCCCAGAGTAGGCCTGTTTAGAAATCTTCTTTTAAGGATAAACATCCAAAGACCTGTGGGTCCTCCAAGGGAAAAGAGGTGATTGGCGAGAAGCAAGTTTCCAAGAGGAAGAAGATTACTGTTAAGTATTCTTACTCTAATTGGTCTCATTATTTTTTTAGTGATTTCCTCAATGGTGAATTTGTCCCTGCTCATGTTGTTCCTTCAAATCTTAGGAAATCTGCTTTTGTAGCTTATTGGTTAAGTAAATATGTGTTTTTGGGACTGGCAGATGAGTGTATGAGCTATGGAGTATTTATTTTTGGGACCAAGATCCAAAGAATATGGAGCATATTTTTTTTCCACTGAAAAATTTAATAAAAAGGGTTCTATTTCAAAATGAACTTCCAGAGTACAATCCTTGCTTGGTTGTTCCTCTTGATAGGGATGGAGGGAGTTACAATGGAGTATGTGGATTTCCTTATGTGTATGAAGAAGTATATTAAACAATATGAGGGTACCTCTACTCCGGATGTCAGATTATTTGTTCCAGTTTTGAGCAAGAATCCATATTTCATGACTGACAACCTTTTTTCTTTAACCATTATAAGTAATATTTGCTCTTTGTTGATTTTTGTTTTTTCACTTTCTTTTTTTTTTTGTGTTTTGTGTGTTTGACTGTTGTAGTGCTGTTGTTTTGTAGACTTAGACGCCAGGTGTTACAAACATCCACCTTATTTAAAGAGAAAATCTAATAATTCTGTTGTTACTACTGAAGTGGTCAAGCATGGTAAGGTACAGGGTTCAAATGTTAGGGTTGCAAAAGATCTCCTAAGAAGCCACTTGCTCCTTCTGTTGATGCTACCCCTTCACTAATTTCTACTGGCACAAAAATTTCTCCTTCTTCGGCAACCAAAGCTAAGGGGTTTTTCTGCTACTGCTTACTTTGGTAAGTCATCACAGTCTCCTGGTAAGGATGTCGCTAGCTTAATTGGAAGTGATGTGAAGCATAGATCTCATCACCTTTTGGAAAAATAAATACAATTCCCAATGCACCTTCTAATCCAGTAAGTGTAGGTGATGAGAGCTCCTAAGAAGGGGTTAGTGGAAACTTTTCTAATTCATCTGCTGTTGGCGATGTCCCTGATGAGGGTATTACTAACGTGTTGCTCAAGATAACCCTTAAGCAGTAGCAAGTTTTAAGAACAATGTTGGCATTGAGTCGGGTGTTACCTGCCAAGGAAATCCTTCTAGAAGTGATTTTGCTCCCATCCGAATAGTATTTTCTAGTACAGGTACTACTGTCTCCCTCTATTTCCCCTTTTTTATTTTTTTTTTGAGATTTGCATACATACTTTTGTTCATGCTATGTTTGTGTGCATGTTTGTATCTTTCACTATTTTTTAGCTTCTCATGTTGTTTCTGGGTCCACTTTTCAAGCATCAAGCACCTCTAATATCACAAAGGAACCCTCAGCTAGTGCTTTATCTTGTGTGTTCCATTGTTTTTGTTTTCATTTGTTAGGTGCGTCAGCGTTTTACAAATTCTTAATAGAAAAAGGTATTGTCTTACTTGTTTGTTTTGTTTTTCAGCTTCTGTTCATGATCAGTTTAAGTATTTCTGTGGCGATGCGAAGAATTTATTATCAGAGATTGCATCTCAGGCCCCCTTCCTTCATGCTTCCAAGTGACCTCAACTGTCTTTTCAAGAAGCTTGGGTATCAAGCTTTTCTGGACGCATGGATGTTCTTTACTTCACACTCCCATGCAGACTTATGGGGTACTCATCGGGATATGGTAAACAATTATTTGAATAACCTTAAATTATTTAAATTTAGTGGTCGTTGGCTTGAGAATCTTTCTTCTAAATTAGAGCCTTCACCTGGGGTACCGGATCTTGTTAGAGAAGAACTATTGTCTAAAGAGTATAATGCCCTTTCTTCTAGTGTTCCTGCTCTTCAAGAAAAGATTAATAAACTTACATCTGAATCGAACACTATGAAGGCTAGGCTAGGTAGCGTCAGTCTGAAGCGAGAGCAATTGGCCAAACATAAAGAGGCTGCTTCTTCTATGATTTCTTATAATGATATTTTGTGGCTGTCATAGTTTTCGAGCACTTTATTTTGTAAAATATGTAAGGCTTTGACAAAGTATATTTTTGTTATGCTACCTCTATGACTTTCATTGTTAAACCTCTTTTTTGGGTGTTATGCTTTCTCTTTTCTTTAATACTATGCATACTCCTCCAAGGATTTTATTTTTCTGTGCCTGCTTCTGTGATAATTTCATTTGGATACACACTTTTCTTTTGCAAGGGGAGGATATGATTCTAAAAAGAGCAGGATTATTTACTGCAATTTATTTTTTCATTTTTTAGGCTGAAAAGCAAAGGTACCCAAATTTTCTTGCCCTATTTATGCTCTCTTCTTTTTGTTTATAAGGAACTTAGAGGGTGGGATACTTCACTTTTTAGAAATATTTGATACTGTAAATTTTTAAGATGCATCATTTATAACTTTTGAGTATATAATTGCTAATGAAGTTCTTCTATGCATTATAGGACACTTGCAAAATAATATAACATAGACATTGGCTCTTGATAGAGAAGCTTTTTAGAATTGAAATCTAACTCCTAAAACTGAAATTAGGCATAGTACTTCTTGTCATACTTAAAATTGATAGGACCAGTGGTTGTTCCATGATTTGGGTCCAGTGGGATGCAATGTCTATTGGGGGTGTACTTCAAAAAAATGTACGGACATTCCCATATGGGAGCCCATTTTAGCAAAGACATCTTTCTCATTACTGCGTCTACTAATTTTTGTAAAATTTAAAAAAATGATAAATAATTAATTAATAAATTAAATATGAGCAAAGAAGGTTAAAAAATTATAATTTATGATTTAGAAAAATAAAATATTTAAAATATGAATTAAAATACTAATCTTAAAGATTTTGGTCCAAAATTAGACTAACGGACTAAAACAGTTGAACCGGGTCCATGTTGGGACCAAGCCTACATATATAATACTTAATAAAGCCAGAAAATTTAGAATTTAGCACAATTAGAGAGAGGGGGGCGAACAAGAGAAGAGAAGGGGGAGAGTAAAACCCTAACTCACTATTCATCATCAACTTCAAACCTCTATAACTTTTGCTCTAGAGATTCGATTGACAAGTCGTTTATAGCTATGCATTTGTCTCGGAACCTTCTTTGATTCCATTTGGACAAAGTGATAAGAAACTTTGAATTTCTCACTCAGTTTTTTATTTCCTTTAATTTTGCATTTTTGGCTACATAGGTGTTGAGAAAATTGTGATTTTGGTTCTTTAGGGGTATTCTAGTAAGAATTTCAAGTGGGTTCTATCCCAAACTCGAGTGAGTTAAGGTAAGAAATTTCAATCTCCAATTTTTTCACTATATGCAAAAACCTAGATTGAATTATGTAAAAAGTTTCTAATTAGATGGAATAGAGCTTGTATGGACTGATTTTGGGGTGAATTAGTACTAACCCGGTGCATTTTGGTATGGAACTGGATTCAAGGATTGCCTTGGTGTGAAACTGGTGGAGGTTGGAGTTGCCCGGAGAAAATCAAAGTGTTAGAGGAATCGCCATCTATAGGTACAGATTTTAGTTTCGAGTAGGCATTATGTAAGATTATGTAAATGCCTAGGTTAATTGCCCTTAAGATAGGATTGAATGAAATTTGGTTGATATTGTGTTGATTAGTTGTGATTTTTGGTGAATTGAGTTGATTATGTGAAATTGATATTTGATGAATGATATTGGATATGTATAATTGACTTGATATGGTATGATTGTTTATAATGAAAATTGGTATGAAAATTGGGCCAGAGGCCAAGATAAGGGGAGAAATCCCCTATAAGGTAAGTCACGGTAAGTGATGAATTGCTATGATTGAGTTGCTAATTGAACTAATAATGATGATGTGGTTGTGTGATTGAATTATAATGTGTTTATTGAAAGAAAACTTATGGAATTAGAATGAGTCTGTTGAAACTTGTTTGATTAGGTATAGAAATGGATATAAGGTGTTGAATGAGTGTTGAAGTGGATAGATGAGACTTTAGAATGGTTTGAAAAGGAATAAAATGGATTTTTGGTAAAACTTGGTAATTTGGTGAATTTGGTAAAAGCCTGTTTTTGACCAAATTTGGCGCGCCATGACTTTGTGCTCTGAGCTTGGATTTGTGTCAAACTTAGCTTAAATTGAAGCTGATTAAACAATCTTTAAAATAGTTTAAGAATAGAAGAAATCAGAATTTTATAGAGAAAGTTACGAACGAATGAAAGACGGTCTAAAAGTCTGAATTTTGTGATTATGCAGCAAACAAAATTTCTGGTATGTGTGCCCGCACACACTATGGTGCTTGTGCGTACACACGAGGGGCATGCGTATGCATGTCCAGTAATTTTGCAAGTTGCGCATTCGCAGAAGCTGGGAAACCTTTCGGGTGCGTGCATACGCACAAGGATGATGTGTACATGCAAGCCCTATTTTCATACTTAAAACTCTGTTTTTAATTGTTTGATTTTTTCGGCAAGCTCGTAAACTTATGTAGCCTCTAATTAAGGTCCAACAACTTATTTTTGGGCTTTGGAATGAGTGTAAGAATATGGAATGAATTAAAAAGAATTATTTTTGGATAAATGCTTGGTTAAATCAAATGACATGGTTGCAGGAATTGTGTTTCGTCTTGCCTGTGATGAGGATGTTGGTATTATCCCGCTCACGAGAGTATGAATGGGTATACTGACAAAGAATTGGGGTTGATTGACTTGAAACTTGATGAGTTGATACTAAATTGAGGTTAATGAATTTAATAACTAACAATATTGTTGAAAGATATGGATGTAGACTGTTTACAACTTGAATGGCTGGATTGGTGACGATGGTGGCATTGTCCTGCTCATAGACTAGGCAAGTTGAGGATGAAGGATTACTTCTCTTGCGTCATGATTGTGATTTAATATTTGATGTTGAGCACGATCTCGTGAGGACGACGATATGCAACACTCAATTGAGATAACGTGCGTGAGGCTCAGTGGGGACAACGATATGTAACGCCCACTTGAGACCTAAAGGAGGATTGCCATGAGGACGGCGATACATAACGCTCATGGAGGAAACAAATTTGATCATTGGGGACGGCGATACGTAACGCCCACTAGACTTGAGAATTGATGGTGTAGCTCGGTGGGGATGGCGATACATAATGCCCATGCGAGAAAGGCGATACATAACGCTCACTGGAGACCGGGTGAATGATCCCCCCATAAGGATAGTGATACGTAACGCTCATAGAGGGGATATTTTCTGAGATAGGGACGGCAATATGTAATGTTTATCTCAAGGATGTTGTTGGGTGCGGGCAACCAATCAACATGTGAGCTCATGACCTGTTTAGGAGTAGACATGCATTATTTGCATTTGTGTGTATTGTTTTGGTGTGCACCTTATAGTTGGTTTACCTAATGGTACCTATATGCTATTTGATCTAATTGCTGTATATGTTCTCCTTATCTATGTATTCCTTGTATTGCCTTGTTTGTATTTGCATAACTGAGAGGTCCCTTATGCTGGCGACGGTGACGCTGAGGGCTGTTCTTAATGAAATATTAATGATTGAATAATTGGATAATGCTAACTGAGTATTGAATGATATTTGAGCTTCCTGGGTAGATACAAGGGTTGTGATTCATCCCACTTGCTCTGGGTTGAGATTGGAACTCCCTGGATAGATGCAATGGTTGTGGTTCGCCCTACTTACTCCAGGTTGAGAAACTGAGAGTACCAATATAACTAACAACTTGTATTGAAACTGAATGTTGTTAATATTGATTGTTAGAGACTTATAAAACTGGAATGGCCTAATACTACAATGAACAATAATGATATTGAGAGGATTAATAGCTTAGTGTTTGAAAGAATTGAGAATAGAGACAGTTGACAAGGGTTGAGACTTAGTAATTTTTTCCTGTTTGGACTAGAAAGGACCCTAGGCTTGAACCTTGAATAATTGGAATTTAGGATTGTCTAGCGGGTTCATATATTTTTACATTATCTCTATTTGAAATTATTACCCTACTGGAAACCTTTAGGTTATCAGCCGTTGTCAAATTTTGTTTTTCAGATGCAGGACGTGGTCTACCTTATTGAGCGTACCAGACTCTCTATGAAAAGCGAAGACTCCTCTTTATTTCGTACTTAGATGATTATTTCTCCACTTTTTTATATGCGTATGTATATCCCTCTTAAAGGTTGATTTATGGAGAAAACAGGTTATATTTTGTTTACTTCTGGTTTGTATTATATTTTCTAGCCGGCCTTGTCTTCGTAGGTCAAAACTAGTATTTATTATGTATCTCCTTTTGAATTATATATATATATATATATGAACAAAGTAGTTTCTCAGGCTCTTGGGGTCGGCTTCAAGCGGCTTCTTGAGTTTGTTTATTATAACAACCTTCTTTCTTTGCGATATGCATTTTGGTTGCTTGCTTTAGCACTTTCCAGGAATCTTCAGGGTGTTGGAATCTTGTCTTCCGACCTTTTCCGATTGCCTTTGTACTTTAATACTTGTGGATTTATGGCTTTCTGGGTCCAATTTGGAGTCCCTTATGTCGCATATCTTCTGTCGATCGATGTTTTTGTGAATTATTTTTAGTAAATCGTATAAATTTACTTTTTATAATTCTGCAGCTTTGGTCCGACTTCTTCATCTTGGTTTTTCTGAAGTTATTTCTAGTAATCCATTTTATTTGGACCTTTGTCAGGTCTCTTTTATGGATAACTTTTATAACTTTGTGATTTTGTTGGCCGACTTCATCATGTCGGTCCCTTCAAAGTTATTTCTAGTAATCCATTTCATTTGGACCATTGTCAGGTCTCTTTTATGAATTACTTTTATAACTTTGTAATTTTGTTGGGCCGACTTCATCATGTCGGTCCCTTCAAAGTTATTTCTAGTAATCCATTTCATTTGGACCTTTGTCAGGTCTCTTTTATGGATTACTTTTATAACTTTGTGATTTTGTTAGGCCGACTTCATCATGTCGGTCCCTTCTAAGTTATTTCTAGTAATCCATTTTATTTGGACCTTTGTCAGGTCTCTTTTATGGATAACTTTTATAACTTTGTGATTTTGTTGGGCCGACTTCATCATGTCGGTCCCTTCTAAGTTATTTCTAGTAATCCATTTCATTTGGACCTTCATCATGTCGGTCCCTTCTAAGTTATTTCTAGCTAATCGGAAAGGTGATTCCTTTGTGGTGGAGTGTGGAGTTGTCCGATATGCCCATAAGACTTGTGGGAGCTCTTCAGCCCAGGTTCCCTTTGCATCCTGTAATCTCCGTTTTATCCTGGCTAATATAACTTTATTGGCGGCTTCTGCTTGTTGATTGACCTGGGGATGTTCTACGGATGTGAATTGGTACTTTATTTTCAAGTCGGCCACCAATGTTCTGAAGCCTGCGTCTGTGAATTGAGTGCCATTATCTGTGGTGATTGAGTATGGGACTCCAAACCTTGTGACAATATTTCTATATAGGAATTTTCGACTTCTTTGAGCAGTGGCGTTGGCTAGGGGTTCTGCCTCAATCTATTTTGTAAAATAGTCTACCCCGATGATGAGGAACTTGACCTGCCCTGATCCTTGAGGGAATGGCCCAAGGAGGTCGAGTCCCCATTTTGCAAATGGCCAGGATGAGGTTACGCTGATGAGCTCCTCTGGTAGGGCGATGTGAAAATTAGCATGCTTCTGACATCGTGGACATCTCTTTACGAATTCTATTGCTTTATTTTGCAAAGTTGGCCAATAGAATCCGGCCCAGAGTACTTTTTTGGTGAGGGCTTGTACTCCGAGATGGTTGCCACACATGCCACTGTGTACTTCTTCTAAAACTTCCTTTGTGTTGGAAGTCGGCACACATTTTAACAGTGGTGTTGAAATCCCTCTCTTGTATAGAGTATTGTTTATAATGGTGTAGTATTGTGCTTCCCGTTTTAACCTCTTTGCCTCCTTCTTATCTGTAGGGAGTGTTTCTGTTTTGAGGTAGTTAATTATGGGAGTCATCCATCCTTGATCCAGACCTATTATGGCTAGGACCTTTTCTTCTTCTGAGATTGACGGGTTCTGCAGCATCTCTTGGATGAGGCTTCTATTGTTGCCCCCTGGTTTGGTGCTGGCTAGTTTTGAGAGTGCATCAGTTCGAGAATTCTGTTCCCGAGGTATGTGGCGGACCTTATATTCCCCGAGTTGTCCGAGCTGTTCCCTGATTTTGTCCAAGTACTTTTTCATGGTGGGATCCTTGGCTTGGTAGCTCCCTGCTATTTGTGAGGCGACTACTTGTGAGTCGCTGAAGATGATAAGCTTTTGAGCTCTAACCTCCTTAGCCAGCTTCAAACTAGCTAGTAGTGCCTCATACTCAGCCTGGTTATTTGAAGCAGGGAACCTGAATTTGAGGAAAAGTTTGATTTGGGTTCCCTGATCGCTTTCTATTATCACGTCTGCGCCACTTTCAGCTTTGTTTGAGGAACCGTCTACGTAGAGACTCCATTCTGAAGGGATTTCCGGGGTGTCCGTAAACGCTGCAATGAAGTCGGCCAGATACTGTGATTTGATGGCTTTCCGAACTTCATATTGAAGGTCGAATTCGAACAACTCGACTGCCCATTGTAAGATTCTTCCTGCTAAGTCTATCTTCTGCAGAATGTCTTTTATGGGCTGGTTGGTCCGAACCCTGATGATGTGGACTTGGAAATATAGGCGAAGTCGTCGAGATGTTAGTAGCATAGGCGAATTTTTATATTTTTTGGTAGTTTAGTTCGGACCCTTGTAGTGCTTTGCTGATGAAGTATATAGGTTGTTGCCCACTGTCGTCCTCTCGGACTAGTGCTGAGGCTACTGCCCGATTGCCTATTGTGAGGTACAATACAAGTGGCTCTCCTTCCCGCGGCCGAGTTAGAATAGGTGGTTGTCCCAAGAATCTTTTGAAATCCTAGAAGGCCTGCTCGCACTCCGTTGTCCATTCAAACCTCTTTTCCTTCCTTAGAGTGGCGTAGAAGGGGAGAGATCTTATTGCTGATCCAGCTAGAAATCTGGACAAGGCTGCCAATCTTCCGTTGAGTTGTTGTACCTCTTTGACACATGTTGGACTCTTCATGTCAAGTATAGCCCGGCATTTATCTGGGTTTGCCTCGATTCCTCTTTGTGTGAGCATAAAACCCAAGAATTTGCCAGCTTCTACTGCAAATGTGCATTTTTCAGGGTTAAATCGCATACCATGCCTTCTTATAGTGTCGAATACTTGGGTGAGGTCGGATAGTAATGATTCCTCATTTTTTGTCTTTACTAACATGTCGTCTACGTAGACTTCCTTGACTTTCCTGATGTGGTTTGCGAAGACTTTATTCATTAATCTTTGATAGGTGGATCCTGCATTTTTGAGTCCGAATGGCATGACGACATAGCAGTAATTTGCTTTGGAGGTTAAGAATGATGTTTTTTCTTGATCAGGTGGGTACATTGGGATTTGATTATATCCTGAATAAGCGTCCATAAATGAGAGGTATCTGTATTCGGAGGAGGCGTCTACCAGAGTATCGATACTTGAGAGTGGATAAGGATCTTTTGGGCAAGCTTTGTTGAGATCGGTGTAGTCAGTGCACATCCGCCACTTTCCATTTGATTTTTTTACCAAGACGACGTTAGCTAGCCATAGTGGGTACTTGACTTCCCTTATGAATCCTGCCTCTATTAGAGCTTGTACCTGCTCTTCCACAGCTTAGGATCGTTCTGGCTCGAGCTTTCTACGCCTCTGCTGTACTGGCCAAGATTCTGGGTATACTTCCAGCTTGTGGCACATCACCTTGGGGTCTATGTCTGGCATGTCTACAGCCTTCCATGCGAAGAGGTTGACATTATCTCTTAAGAACTGTCTGAGTGACTCCTTTACGTCTCCTTTTAGGATTGTGCCGATATTGGTTATTTTTTTCTGGGACATCTTCGATCTAGACTTTTTCTATTTTGCCTTCGGGTTGTAGACGAAGTTCTTCCTGCCCTCGAACTCCCCCGAGTTTGATGGTTTGGAATTCTTCTCCTCTGCCTCTAAGGTTTAGACTTTCGTTGTAACAGCGGCGCACCGTCTTCTGGTCTGCTTTTATCGTAGCTATCCCTTCTGTGGTTGGGAACTTCATGCACAGATGTGGAGTCGAGACTACTGCGCCGAGCTGATTTAACGTTGTCCGTCCGATTAGGGCATTGTAGGCTGAACTCACGTTGACCACGATGTAGTCTATGTTGAGTGTCCTTGACCGGTTTCCTTTTCCAAAGGTTGTGTGTAGTGAGATGTATCCAAGTGGTTGGATTGGAGTGTCTCCCATCCCGAATAGGCTGTTCGGATATGCTCTGAGTTCTTTTTCTTCCAGGCCGAGTTTGTCGAAGGCGGTTTTGAACAAGATGTCAGCCGAGCTTCCCTGGTCTACCAGTGTGCGGTGGAGATTAGCGTTAGCCAATATGATAGTGATGACCATGGGATCGTCATGTTCCGAGATGATGCCAGCTGCGTCCTCTTTAGTAAAAGTGATAGTGGGGATGCCGAGTGCTTCTTCTCCTCCCTCAACATGATATACTTCTTTAAGATGTCTTTTGCGAGATGATTTGGAGATTTCTCCTCCCGCAAATCCTCTGTATATCATGTGGACATGTCTCTCCGGGGTATGAGGTGGTCGTTCAGTTCGTCCCGACATCTTCATTCCTTCTTCTTTTTCTTGGTTCATCTGCTCTGCTGGCTAAGTACCGATCTAGTTTTCCCTCTCTCACCAGTTTTTCTATGACATTTTTTAAGTCGAAGCATTCGTTGGTGGAATGTCCATAGATTCGATGGTATTCATAGTATTCAGTCTAATTTTCTCCTTCTTTCTTGCTTTTGAGTGGGCGAGCTGGGGGTATCTTTTCAGTATGGCATACTTCTCGATAGACATCTACAAGAGACACCCGAAGAGGGGTGTAATTGTGGTATTTCTTGATCTTTTCTCCATGCTGATCCTTTTTCTTGGACTCTTTGTCCTTATTTCGGGAGGAGTAGGAGAATCCTGATTTTAAGGTATTTCCTAGTCGAGAGTTTTCCTCCATGTTGATGTATTTTTCTGCTCATTCTTGCACTTCATTCAGGGATATGGGATGTTTTTTCGATATTGAGTGACTGAAAGGTCCCTCTCGTAAGCCATTGATGAGACCCATAATGGCTGCTTCTGTTGGCAGACTTTGTATGGCCAGACATGCTTTGTTGAATCTTTCCATGTAGTTGCGGAGACTTTTCCGATCTCCTTGCTTGATCCCTAATAGATTTGGGGCGTGCTTAGTTTTGTCTTTCTGGATGGAGAATCTGGCTAGGAACTTCTTGGCTAAGTCGTCAAAGCTTGAGATGGACCTAGGGGACAGATTGTCAAACCATTTAATTGTTGTCTTTGTCAAGGTAGTCGGGAAGGCTTTGCAGCGGACTGCATCTGAGGCGTCAGTGAGGTACATTCTACTTCTGAAATTACTGAGATGATGGCTGGGATATGCTGTGCCATCGTATAGAGTCATGTCGGGAGGTTTGAAGTCTTTTGGGATTTTGGTATTCATGATCTCTTTGGTGAATGGGTCTTGGTCTTTACGGGAGCTATCTTCGTGGCTGGATCGAGTAGTTATGGCCTTGAGATCAGCTTTGAGCTTTACGAGCTTGTTCTCTAACTCGCGGTGTCGCTTAGCTTCCCTTCGTAAGTCTCTCTCGGCTTCCCGTTAATACTCGACCTCTTTTTCGAGTTATTTTAGGTGATCCTAAAGTGCCTACATGGCTCCCGTGTTTGGTGAATTCTTGTCTTTGTTAGGTTGAGAAGTATCGTCTATTGTAACCTCCGCATTCTTATGTGGCATTCTGTTCTCCAAATCAAAGTTGTGGTCATTGTCAAGGTTGTCCACCATGATGATGGGATGACTTCCAGGTCCCCGGTAACGGCGCCAATGTTTCGAGGGTTACCTGAAATTGTAGGTCGATCTCAGACGAGATCTTCTGTGCTGGTTGGCGCTGATGTGTCCGACTTGTGGGTGGTGGCCAGAGCCGCCGTGTCTGACTTGTTGGACTTGTTGGTGATGCTGATTCTTCGTCACTGGAGGGTGGTGGTACCTGCAAGGGACTCCAATGCTTAAGTTAGCAAGGGTATTAAGCAGGTTTTTTGTAGAATCAGAGTATGAGTTATACCTGGGTGCTCCAGTATTTATAGTAGTGTGGAGTGACCTTTCTAGAGATAAAATAGTTATCTTATCTTATCTTTGAGTGAAGTCATCTTATCTTTAAGGGAACCACCCTTATCTTTCTAGGCTTTGGCTGCCTTTAGATTGGGTTGCGTCCTTTCGTTTGGGCCTACTTTGGGCTTCTATGGCGATTTGGCCGAGCTCTTGGAGAGGAGGTCGGATAGTCCTAACCTGAAGAGGTCGATTGGCTTGTCGTTGATCATCCGGGTCGGACATCACGACCCGGGGTATGAACACCACCTGATTAAGAAAATACCTCATTCCTAACCCCAAAAGCAAATTACTGTTATATCGTCATGCCATTCGGACTCAAAAACGCAGGAGCTACCTACCAAAGGTTAATGAACAAGGTCTTCGCAGACCATATCGGGAAACTCATGGAGGTATATGTGGACGACATGTTGATAAAAACACAAAGTGAGGAATCATTATTGTCTAACCTCGCCAAAGTGTTCAACACCATTAGAAAGCATGGCATGCGACTTAATCCCACAAAGTGTACCTTTGTAGTAGAAGCCGGTAAATTCCTGGGTTTCATGCTAACACAACGAGGAATCGAGGCAAACCCGGATAAATGCCGAGCTATACTCAACATGAAAAATCCGACTTGTGTCAAAGAAGTACAACAACTCAACGGAAGACTGGCAGCCTTGTCCAAATTTCTAGCCGGATCGGCCATAAGATCTCTTCCCTTTTACGTCACCCTAAGGAAGGGAAAGAGGTTTGAATGGACCACAGAATGCGAGCAAGCCTTCCAGGATTTCAAAAAGTTCCTAGGACAACCACCCATTCTTACTCGGCCACGAGAAAGAGAAGCACTCATATTATACCTCGCAGTGGGAAGTCGGGCAATAGCCTCAGAACTAGTCAGAGAAGACGAAAGTGGGCAACAACCCATCTACTTCATCAGCAAAGCCCTACAGGGTGCCGAACTGAACTATCAAAAGATAGAAAAGTTCACCTACGCTCTCATACTAACTTCTCGACGACTTCACCCATATTTTCAAGCTCGCACCATCAAGGTTCGAACTAACCAACCCATAAAAGGCATTCTACAGAAGACAGACTTAGCTGGAAGAATTCTACAGTGGGCAGTCGAGCTATCTGAGTTCGATCTTCAATATGAAGCTCGGACGGCCATCAAGTCTCAGTATTTGGCCGATTTTATTGCTGAGTACACTGACACTCGGGAACTACAAAATGGAATCTCTATGTAGACGGCTCTTCAAATAAAATCGGAAGTGGTGCAGGTGTGATAATAGAAAGCGACCAGGGAACCCAAATCGAACTCTCCTTAAAATTTAAGGTCCCTGCTTCAAACAATCCGGACGAATACGAGGCATTACTAGCCGGTTTGAGGCTGGCCAAGGAGGTTGGAGTTCAAAAGCTTATCATCTTTAGCGATTCGTAAGTAGTCACCTCGCAAATAGTAGGGAGTTACCAAGCTAAGGACCCCACCATGAAAAAGTACCTGGACAAAACCAGGGAATAGCTCGAACAACTTGGAGAATATGAGGTCCGCTATATACCTCAAAAATAGAACGCCCGAGCTGATGCACTCTCAAAATTAGCCAACACCAAACCAGGGGGCAATAATAGAAGCCTCATCTAGGAAATACTGCAAAACCCATCAATCTCGGAGGAAGAAAAGGTCCTAGCCATATCAGGTCAAGACCAAGGATGGATGACCCCCATAATCAATTACCTCAAATCAGAGACACTCCCTACAGATAAGAAGGAGGCGAAGAGGCTGAGACGAGAAGCATAGTACTATACCATTATAAACAACATCTTTTACAAGAGAGGGATCTCGACACCCTTATTAAAATGTGTGCCGACCCCCAACACAAAGGAGGTCTTGGAGGAAATACACAGTGGCATATGTGGCAACCATCTTGGAGCACGAGCTCTCTCCAAAAAAGTACTCCGAGACAGATTCTTTTGTCCGACTTTGCAAAAGGAAGCAACAGAGTTCGTAAAGACATGTCCACCATGTCAGAAACATGCTAACTTCCACATCGCCCCACCTGAGGAGCTAATTAGCATAACATCACCTTGGCCGTTCGCAAAATGGGGACTCGACCTCCTGGGACCCTTTCCCTAAGGATCAGGACAAGTCAAGTTCCTCATTGTAGGAGTCAATTACTTCACAAAATAGATTGAGGCAGAGCCCCTAGCTAATGCCACTGCTCAAAGAAGTCGAAAATTCTTATATAGAAATATTGTCACAAGGTTTAGGGTTCCTCACTCCATCACCACAGACAATGATACTCAATTTACAGAGGTAGGTTTCAGGAAGTTGGTAGCTGACTTAAAAATAAAGCACCAATTCACATCCGTAGAACACCCCCAGGCTAATGGACAAGAAGAAGCTGCCAACAAAGTCATACTAGCCGGGTTAACGGAGATTACAGGACGCGTAGAGAGCCTGGGATGAAGAGCTCCCACAAGTCCTATGGGCATATCAGACAACTCCACACTCCACCACAAGGGAATCACCTTTCTGACTGGCTTACGGAATGGAGGCAATAGTCTTGGTAGAAATCGAAGAAGGATCCCCCATAATGATCTACTACAATGAAGAGGCCAACTCCCAACTCCAAAGGGAAGAGCTCGACCTACTTCCAGAAATCTGAGAAAGAGCTCGGATCAGGGAGGAGGTGTTAAAACGTCGAATGGCCTCAAGATACAATCGGAAGGTAGTACAGCGAAGCTTCGCCAACAACGACCTCATCCTAATCCAAAATGATATCAAAACAAGTCGACCGGGAGAGGGGAAGCTTGCAACTAACTGGAAAGGACCCAACCGAGTCACAGAGGTACTAGGAAAAGGCTACTACAGGGTGTCCGAACTCGAGGGGCGAGAGCTACCAAGGTTATGGCACGCCTGCAACCTAAGAAGGTATTATAGTTAGGAGGTAATAAAGATCTTAGGTCAAGGTGCACTCTTTTTCCTGAAAAGGTTTTTTAACGAGGCACCAAGCCAAGATCTGTAACATTGCCTGACTTAGAGGGGTAAACACCCACATGTATATATTTTATTTGCCTATATGTCTATTTTCTATTGGAATAAAACCTTTCAGATTCTCTACAAAGTTTCTCTACCAAGACACATTAATCTGAATGCAAAAATCCATCGCCCGATTACAAAGCTACAAGTCGGCAAGGTGAAAACCAAATTCACCGCCCGACCACGATGAAAATCGAATTCATCGTCCGAAGTTCTACAAAGGTCGGCGAGGTGAAAACTGAATTCACCGCCCGACTTCGAAAAGGTCGGCAAAGTGAGAACCAAACTCACCGCCCGACTTCTACAAAATCGGCAAGAGGAAAAAGTGATAAAAACAGGTTAATACAAGAAGTTATAAAAATTAATCCATAGAAAGAAGCCTGACGAGGTCTGAGTAAAAATGAATTGCTAAAAATAACTTAGAAAGGACCGACATGAAGAAGTTGGACCAATCGACATAAAAGAGACAAAAGTTATAAAAAGTAATCCATAGAAAGAGGCCTGACGAGGTCTGAGTAAAAATAGATTGCTAAAAATAACTTAGAATCGACCGACATGAAGAAGTCGGACCAATCGACATGAAAGCTACAAAAGTTATAAAAAGTAATCCATAGAAAGAGGCCTGACGAGGTCTGAGTAAAAATGGATTACTAGAAATAACTTAGAAAGGACCGACCAAGAAGAAGTCGGACCAGACCAATCAAAGCGACAAAGTTATAAAAAGTAATCCATAGAAAGAGGTCTGGCCAGCCCTGATTGAAAATGGATTACTAAAAATAACTCGAGAAAGAATCGACAAGAGAAGTCGACCAACAAAAGGCATGCGCTAAAAGGGACACAGCTCAGCCCAAAAAGCCACGACCTCACGACCTCGCAACAAAGCTATCAAAAGTGTTCTATGAGAATACAGAAAACAAAAAAGTCATCAGACAAGTCATCACATCGACAAGAAAGAGGTCGGACAACCGAATCTCGATACCTTGCAGAGGATCTACAAAAATCCCCAAAAAGACAGCCAGCATGTCAAAGAAAACAAGGCTATTCCAAAGAAACTCAGGAGGCAACCTGGAAGAGGACCTCAAGAGTTCAAAAGAACTTTGTTTATCTACTAAGTTGCATAGAAGCAATTAACAGTCAAAGGAACCAAGTTATAAACCAAAATTACAAGAAGTAGAGTTCAAAAGCCCACAAGTCGGGCTGTAGAGATAAAAACACATAATTCATAAAGGGTGCAAGGTTTCCCCAGTAGCAGCGTCAGAAGGCGGAGGAATGATATTCACAGCGACAGCGTCCACAATCCCATCCTCATGATTAAGTATCTCACAATCTGGATTAGGCTGGGAATGGCTGACCTCAGCAGCAGCAGTTGAAGAAGTCGCAGCAGTAGAAGCCTTGATCGGCGGCTCTGGGGGAGGACCTTCCTCTTCATCTTCATCCGGCGCAGGAAAAATCTTACCATTTTCAACAATATTATCCAAACTAAAATGACTCAGGTCGAGCTCGGGAGCAAGAACTCGGACCTGGGCTTTTAGGTTCTCATACGCATCTGTCACGCTACCCCCAATATGGCCCTGAAGCTCAGTATAATTAGCACGGGCCGAGTCAAGCCTCTCCCTGGTCTCCAGCAACTCGCCATAAGTTCGAGTATAACTCTCCTTCGACTTCTTGGCCATCTCCTCGGCCAAATTCGCAGCCGCCTCAGCTCTGGTAGCCCGAGACTTTTCCTTCTCTAAATCCAACTCCAGCTTAATAACTCTAGCGTCCAGCTCATCCTTCAACCCCTTGATCCTGTCATACTCCGACTTGGCTTCCAGCATAAAATCCTTGGATTGAGCGAAACAAAGCTGCACCCATGTGCGCCATCCGAACACTACTTCTGGTGATAAAATCCAGGTGGTGCAGGATGGACACGTCGTCCATAGGAAGTCAGCCATAAGGGGCAATCTGGTTATCAACAAACCCTACATCATCAAAGTCAGGGGCATCCAGATTATAGGGTTCAACAGTCTTCTACTTCTTGGGGGGAGGACCAGTAGCAGAAGAAGAGGCAGCACCAGAGGTCGGCTGGGGAGGATCAGAAGAAGCCAAGCGAACCTGGGGAGTTGGGATGATCTTCCTCGGTCCAGAAGTGTCCGAGGTCGACCTCCTCAACGTAACATTGGAAGATCCCTCCTCAAGACCTTTGGCCGAAATATTCTGGGCAGTAGTTGCCTTCCTGGCTCTCTTAAAAGCCTTATGGAGTCAGTAGTCTTCACCATCTCTGAAAAAATAAAGCAGCAAAACCAAAGTTGCAAGTTAGAAAGAGATGGATTGACAAAACAAACAAAATAACAAAGACAAAACTAAAAAGAAATCGGCAGCTACCCAATTCAGTTCGAAGGAGGGAGGGATCCCCCAAGAACCTCTTTATATCGAGATGGGGAGGCTCCCCCCAATTTTCCTCTAATACATGCACAAAAGCCTACTCGATTTCATCCAACATTTCCCAAGTATACCTAGACACTACAACATTCTTTTGCCAACATAAGGGGAAGGCAGGCTCATTATTCTGTTCCAAGAAGAAAGGTCGAGCTCCTTCAACAGTTCGGACCTTGAAATAATAGTTTTTGAAATCCCTAAAAGATTCATCGTACATAGAAAAAGCTTTCTTTCCCTGGGCAGCTCGGAAAGAAATCCAGGAAGCCTTCTTCTTAGCTGACCCAGGCTTCATCAAAATAAAAAGGTAAAGAAAGAGAGTTTGAGAAGGTCGGACATCCAGTTCTTGGCACAACAGTTGGAAGATCTTTATGAAGCCCTAAGAGTTCGGGTGAAGTTGAGAAGGAGCTATATTGCAGGACCACAACAAGTCGGTCTCAAAGGAAGTAAAAGGAATGGTGATGTTCATTTGGCTAAAAAAGTAATTATACGCATAAAAGAAGGGACGTTCCCCCTGAGTCAGAGAAGGAAAACAAACTCTCTCATCGGGGTCAGGCGCTACCAACTCGTAATTTTTTCCTGATCTCTACCACTACAAACCCAGTGATGTCTCTTAAGCTGGACGCAATACTCAGAATTAACCACAGAAACACACATCAAAACGAGGGAGTCCAGCCAGTCAGACATGCCCTCGGGGACTTTGGTGGACGTCTCGACAATATTTTTGCGAGAAGACATGGATCAACTAGTTCTACAGTGAGAAAAAGGAAAAACGGGTTACTAATCAAAACAGCTCAAGAAAACAGCTCGGACAAATATGGAGATAACTCAGGCAAAAGCATACGAATGTTAGAAGTCAGATACAGCAGTAAAAGAAAACCTCAGGACTCACACCAAGGTCCAGGGGCATCCTTTGGAGGCAGTAATAAGGTAAGAACCAGGAAAGAAAGAATTCAACAGTCTATCTCCTAAAAACATCTCTGAAAATACAAATCCTCCATCAACATCACTCTACACAAGCAGCAAGAAACCCATCATAATCAAAATTATCAAGCACATGTCATAGCAAGAGCATGTAGAAATCATAAAAAAGATGCAACCTTTTTTCAAAATTCATAGTCCATTACTCCAAGATACAAACAGAAGAAGATCTACACATAAAGAAATCAAGTAAAAGGGGCAAAAAACAAGCAACAAAACAAAACCCTAAACGGCATCAAAGGACACGTTACAACAACAAATCAGGCACCACAAACGCAGAAAGGTTCGAACTTTCCAACATGAACCCAAGCAAGATCTTTCAAAATAAAAACAAATGCAAACACAAAAAGAACGGCGTGGAAAGTAAAAAGGAAGAAAAAAACCAACCTGCAGAGAAGAAGGAGACGATAACTGATCAGAGATTGAAGCAAACAACCGAAACGATAGCAGCAAATCACCTTTCGAGTAAAAGAAAGCGTGAGGATGCAAAAGTGAAAGGGTAAGCAGAAGAGAAAGATGTTATAGCGAGCAAGAGAGGAGAAACTGAAAGAAGCTTTGAAATTCAAAAATGAGATACAAAAAGGGAAGCAAAGGAAACGGCAAAGAGTTAATGAGTTTTACTCTCGCACGTTTCCAAGGGAACGCAAAACGCGCGTTACAATTAAAAGGGAAGACAAAACGCTCTGCATTCAAAAACTCCTTAGGAGCCCTACAAAAATGGGATCGACAGAAAATGCTCGAGCTCGACTTCCCCACAAGGGGTCAAAGTCTAGCAGAAGACACGACCTCAAAAGAAAGACCGAGCTCAAGCAGGGGCACTGTTCATGCTCTGGGTCGAGCTGTATGACCCAGGCTGATTGAAGACCAGTCGACCGACCTCTTCAGGTCAGGATTACCCGAGCTCTTTTCAAAGAGCTCGGCCGAAACGCTACAAGGAGCCCAAGCAAGCCCAAATAAAGGAACATAGCCCAATCTAAAAGCAACTAAAGCCTAGAAAGATAAGGGCAGTTCCCCTTAAAGATAAGATGACTTCACTCAGAAGATAAGATAAGATAACTAACTTATCTTATCCGGAAAGGTTAGCCTACACTACTATAAATACACTGGAGCACCCAAGTATAACTCATACTCTGATTCTACTAAAAACCTGCTTAAAGCCCATGCTAACTTAAGCATCAGAGTCTCTCGCAGGTACCACTACCCTCCGGTGATGAAGGATCAGCAGCACCATCAAGTTCAACAAGTCAGACATGTCAGCTCCGGCCACCACCGCAGATCTCGTCCGAGATCGACCTACAGTATCAGGTAACCCTCAGAACAGACACCTTGTAGTAGCCTTTTCCCAGTACCTCTACAACTCGATAAGGTCCTTTCTAGTTAGCTGCTAGCTTCCCTTCTCCTGATCGACCTGCTCTGATGTCATTTCGGATTAGGATGAGATCGTTGTTGGCGAAGCTTCGTTGAACTACCCTCTAATTATACCTTGAAGTCATTTGACGTTTTAACGCTTCCTCTCTAATCCGAGCTCTTTCTCGGACTTCTGGAAGTAGGTCTAACTCTTCCCTTTGATTTTGGGAGTTGGCCTCTTCATTGTAGAGGATCATTCTTTAAGCAAGCCGGAAGGGTGATTCTCCTGTGGTGGAGTGCGGAGTTGTTCGATATGCCCATAGGACTTGTGGGAGCTCTTCGGCCTAAGCTCCTTTTGTGTCCTGTAGTCTCCATTTTAACCGAGCTAGTATGACTTTGTTGGCAGCTTCTGCCTGTTCGTTGGCTTGTGGGTGTTCTACGGATGTGAATTGGTACTTTATTTTCAAGTCAGCTACCAAGTTCCTGAAACCTGTATCAGTGAATTGAGTGCCATTATCTGTGGTGATGGAGTAAGGGACCCCGAACCTTGTAATAATGTTCTTGTGTAGAAATTTCTGACTTTTTTGAGCAGTGGCATTAGCTAGGGGTCTGTCTCAATCCATTTTGTGAAATAGTCTACCCTACAATGAGGAACTTGACTTGTCCTGACCCCTAGGGAAAGGGTCCGAGGAGGTCGAGCCCCCACTTTGCAAACGGCCAAGGTGACGTGAGCTCTTCTGGTGGAGCGATGTGGAAGTTAGCATGCTTCTGACATGGTGGGCATGTCTTGATGAACTCTGTTGCTTCTTTTTGTATGGTCGGCCAGAAGAATCCAGCTCGGAGTACCTTTTTGGAGAGAGCTCGTTCCCCGAGATGGTTGCCACACATACCACTGTGTATTTCTTCAATGAACTTCCTTTGTGTTGGAGGTCGACATATATTTTAGGAGGGTGTTGAAATCCCTCTCCCATATAAGATGTTGCCTACTATGGTATAGTGTTGTGCTTCTCGTACTAGTCTTTTTGCCTCCTCTTTGTCTGTGGGGAGTGTCTCCTTCTTGAGGTAGTTGATTATGGGGGTCATCCACCCTTGATCCTGACCTGATATGGTTAGGACCTTTTCTTCCTCTGAGATTGATGGGCTTTGCAGCGTTTCCTGGATGAGGCTTCTATTATTGCCCCCTGGTTTGGTGCTGGCTAGTTTTGAGAGTGCATCAGCTCGAGCATTCTGTTCCCGAGGTATATGTTAGACCTCATATTCACCGAGTTGTCCGAGCTGTTCTCTGGTCTTGTTCAGATACTTTTTCATGGTGTGATCCTTAGCTTGGTAGCTCCCTTCTATTTGTGAGGTAACTACTTGTGAATCATTGAAGATGGTGAGCTTTTGAACTCCTACCTCCTTAGCCAGTCTTAAACCAGCTAGAAATGCCTCGTATTCAACTTGATTATTTGAAGCAGGGAATTCGAACTTTAATGAGAGTTCGATTCGGGTTCCCTGATCGCTTTCTATTATCACACCTGCGCCACTCCCGGTTTTGTTTGAAGAGCCGTCCACGTAGAGATTCCATTTTGTGGGATTTCTCGGGGCAACAGTGTACTCGGCAATGAAGTCAGCCAGATACTGTGATTTGATGGCGGTCCGAGCTTCATATTGAAGATCAAATTCGGACAACTTGACTGCCCACTGCAGAATTCTTCCAGCTAAGTCTGTCTTTTGTAGGATGACTTTTATGGGCTGGTTGGTCCGAACCTTGATAGTGTGCGCTTGAAAGTACGGGCGGAGTCGCCGAGAAGTGAGCATGAGTGCGTAGGTGAACTTTTCTATCTTTTGATAGTTCAGTTCGGCCCCTTGTAAAGCTTTGCTGATGAAGTAGATGGGTTGGTGCCCACCTTCGTCTTCTCTGACTAGTGCTGAAGCGATTGCCCGATTTTCCACTGCGAGGTATAATATGAGTACTTCTCCTTCTCGTGGTCGGGTAAGAATGGGTGGTTGTCCCAAGAATTTTTTGAAATCTTGGAAGGCTTTCTCACACTCTGTTGTCCATTCAAACCTCTTTCCTTTCCTTAATGTGGCCTAAAAGGGGAGAGATCTGATGGCTGACTCGGGTAGAAACCTGGACAGGGCTACAAGTCTTCTGTTGAGTTGCTGTACCTCTTTGACATAGGTCGGACTTTTCATGTCGAGTATAGCCTGACATTTATTTGGATTCACCTTAATTGCTCTTTGCGTGAGCATGAAGCCCAATAATTTACCAGCTTCTACCGCAAAGGTGCATTTTGCGGGATTAAGTCGCATTCCATGCTTTCTGATGGTGTCGAACACTTTGGTGAGGTCGGGCAACAAGGATTCCTCACTTTGTGTTTTTACCAGCATATCGTCTACGTAAACCTCCATTAATTTCCCAATGTGGTCTGCAAGGACTTTGTTCATCAATCTTTGGTAGGTAGCTCCTGCGTTTTTGAGCCTGAATGGCATGACAATATAGCAGTAATTTGCTTTTGGGGTTAGGAACGGGGTATTTTCTTGATCGGGTGGATACATAGGGATTTGATTGTATCCTGAATAAGTATCTATGAAGGAGAGGTACTTGTATCCGGAAGATGCATCCACTAGAATGTCTATACTTGGGAGTGGGTAGGAATCTTTTGGACAGGCTTTATTGAGATCAGTGTAGTCAGTGCACATCCGCCACTTCCTATTTGACTTTTTTACCAAGACAACATTGGCTAGCCATAGTGGGTATTTGACCTCCCTTATGAATCCTGCCTCCAGTAAGGCTTATACCTGTTCTTCAATAGCTTGGGACTTTTCCGGTCCGAGCTTCCTACGCTTCTGCTGTACTGGCCGAGATCTTGGGTATACCGCCAGTTTGTGGCACATTAGTTTGGGATCTATGCCCGGCATGTCTGTGGCCTTCCATGCAAATAGGTCGGCGTTATCCTTTAAGAACTGTATCAGAGACTCCTTTAAGTCTCCCTTTAAGGTTTGCCCGACATTTGTCGTCTTATCCCGGGCATAACCGATTTGGACTTCTTCAGTCTCGCCTTCAGGTTGTGGACGAAGTTCTTCACGAGCTCAAACTCCCCCGAGTTCAATAGTGTTGACTTCCTCTCTTTTGGGGTTGCCTTTAAGGTTCAGACTTTCATTGTAACAGCGTCGCATAATTTTTTTGTCTCCTTTTATCGTGGCGATCCCTTCCGGAGTTGGGAACTTCATGCACAGATGTGGAGTCAAGACCACTGCGGCGAGCTGGTTCATTGTTGTCCGACCTATTAGGGTGTTGTAAACTGAGCTCACGTCGACTACGATGTAGTCTATGTTGAGTGTCCTTGACCGGGTTCCCTTTCCAAAGGTTGTGTGTAGTGAGATATATCCAAGTGGTTGGATTGGAGTATCTCCCAATCCGAACAAGCTATTTGGATATGCTCTGAGCTCTTTATCTTGCGAACCGAGTTTGTCGAAGGCGGATTTGAACAAGATATCTGAGGAGCTTCCTTGGTCTACTAGTGTTCTGTGGAGATTAGCGTTGGCCAATATGATAGTAATGACCATGGGATCATCATATCCCGGGATAATGCCCGTTGCATATTCTTGGGTAAAGGTAATAGTCGGGAGGTCGGATGACCTCTCTCATTCCCCTGCATGATATACCTCTTTAAGGTGTCTTTTGTGAGATGATTTAGAGATCCCTCCTCCTGCGAATCCTCCATCTATCATATGAACATGTCTCTCAGGAGTGTGGGGTGGTCGTTCAATCCGTCCGACCTCTTCATCCCATCTTCTTTTTCTTGGTTCATCTGCTTTGTTGGCTAAGTACCGATCTAGTCGCCCTTCTCTTTCCAATTTCTCTATGACATTCTTTAAGTCAAAGCACTCGTTAGTAGGATGTCTATAAATTCGGTGGTATTCGCAGTACTCTGTCCGACTTCCCCCAACTCTTTTGTTTTTGATTGGGCGAGGTGGTGGGATCTTTTCTATGTTGCATATTTCTCGGTAAACATCCACAAGAGACACCCGAAGAGGGGTGTAATTGTGGTATTTTCTGGGCTTCTCACCGGGTTGATCTTCTTTTTTCTTGGACTCTTTATCCTTGTCCCGAGAGGGGTAGGGGAATCCAGGTTTTGAGGTTTCTCCTAATCGATAATTCTCCTCCATGTTAATATACTTTTCTGCCCATTCTTGTACCTCGTTCAGAGATGTTGGATGCTTTTTTGAGATGGAGTGACTAAAAGGTCCTTCTCTCAGGCCATTGATGAGACCCATGATGACTGCTTTTGTTGGCAGACTTTGTATGTCCAGACACGCTTTGTTGAATCTTTCCATGTAGTTGCGAAGGCTTTCCCGATCTCCTTGCTTGATTCCTAATAGACTCGGGGCATGTTTGGCTTTGTCTTTTTGGATGGAGAATCTAGCTAGGAACTTCTTGGCGAGGTCGTCGAAACTTGTTATTGACCTTGGCGGCAAGCTGTCGAACCACTTTATTTTCGTCTTGGTCAAAGTGGTCGGGAAAGCTTTACATCGGATTGCATCTGAGGCATCTGTAAGATACATCTGACTTCTGAAATTGCTGAGATGATGGCTTGGATCAGACGTACCGTCGTACAGAGTCATGTCAAGGGCTTTGAAATCCTTCGGGACTTTAGCTTTCATGATCTCCTTTGTAAACGGGTCTTGGTCCTTGTGGAAACTTTCCTCGTGGCTGGATTGGGTGGTCTTAGTTTTGAGATCAGCTTCGAGCTTTAGGAGCTTGTCATCTAACTCTCGGCATCATCTTGTTTCTCTACGAAGGTCTCGCTCGGCCTCCCGCTGCCGGTCGGCTTCTTGCTCCAGCCGTTTGAGGCGATGTTGTTGTTCTCGGATAGCTTCCAAGATTTCTGTGTTCGGGTTTTGTTTATCCCCCTTGTTTTGAGGTGTATCTTTTGGCGTGGCTTCCGTGTTCTTATGCGGCGTTCTGTCCTCCAAGCCAGAGTTATGATCGTTGTCAAGGTTATCCTCCATTATAATGGGATGACTTCCAGGTTCCCCGGCAATGGCGCCAATGTTTCAAGGGTTACCTGAAACCGAAGGTCGGAGCTGTTACGCCCGACTTGCTGATCCTTGAGATGCTACTGATCCTTGATCACCGGAGGGGGGTGGTACCTGTAAGAGACTCCGATGCTTAAGTTATCATGGGCTTTGAGCAGGTATTTTGTGTAGAATCAGAATATGAGTTATACCTGGGTGCTCCAGTGTATTTATAGTAGCAGGGTGTGACCTTTCTTTGAGATAAGTTAGTTATCTTATCTTATCTTTGAGTGAAGTCATCTTATCTTTAAGAGGAACCGCCTTTATCTTTCTAAGCTTTGACTGCCTTTAGATTGGGTTGTGCTTCTTCGTTTGGGCCTGCTTTGGGCTCCTATGGTGATTTGGCTGAACTCTTTTGAGAAGAGGTCGGTGGCGACCCAACCTGAAGAGATCGATCACTTGTGTCTTTAGTCTTCCCGAGTCACCTAGCTCGACCCAGGGTATGAACAATTAGCTTGCTGCATATTTGTCACCATTCTTAAGAGCTGAGATAGAATTAGAGGATGTTGATCGTCTGCCATAGTTGATCTCAAAAAAAAGGGACAAAAGAAAAATTTAACTCTTTGGCCTTATGGTGGACACCAAGTATCCTTGTGTAGATGTATTCCAAAATATAACTCATCTCTGATAAACTTTAGTATCTTCGAGTATAGCTTGGTCTCCAGAAAACACAACAGATAAAATACCTGCTAGATTCATTTCGAGTTCAAATTAGTATATTTTCTAATATAGATAAGAATCTATTAAAAAATATAACACTTTCCATAAGAATATCATTCTTTTATAATGACTTTCCTATTATAATTGTTGATCTATTAAGATTTATGATAATAAGTAAATTCAAGAGGTCACAATGGTACAATTAACGTTATTATTATGAAGAATTAATAATTGATCTATAACGGTTATAATCGAGTTATACTAAATGGATAAAAATAAATGCGAATAATAATTGAGCATATAAATGAAAATAAGAATGAGTATATATTAAGTGTGACCATGAATAAATAAATAAATAAATAATTTAAAAAAAATTATTAATAATTTAATATATTCAAAAAGAAATTAATTTTTTTTTCAAAAAGATTTGTTTAGTTAATTTTTGTTAACTACACCATCCCCACAATATTAGCAACAAAAATAGTTTTGTAATTACAGTATCAAAAATTAACATTAACAAAAAATTAAAAATTTAAATATGTGAGATGTCTAAAAAATTAAAGAATTTATTTTCTTTGTCTTATTCTTCTGCCATTTCTTTTCTTCCTTCTTATTTTTGTTTTCTTTTTATCCTTTCTCCCTTCTCTCTATGAATCCAACTTGCACTTTATCACACTAGAGTTATATGAAACCATTACCCACAATATTGCTAGTCATGGAACACGCACTACAACATTTTTGAACTATTGCAACATGTGCGATAAATAACACTTAAAAAGTGTTGTCTAAAGTGATTAAAAGCATCACTTAAAATTTATTGCAAAAAAATAAGGCTAATACAACACTTTGTTAATAAGTGTTATTTTTGATCAATTTAAAAACATATAAAAAATGTTGCTTTAGTAAATTAAACAAACAACATTTATAATATTTATATATTACTCTTTATAAGAGTTGCTTTTAAATATATAATAAACTTGTGATGAAAAGCGTTGCTTAAATTTTTTTCATCCAAATTTTAATTCCCCCCAAAACCAAAAGCAGGAAAGAAAACACAAGCAATAACTGATTCATCACCTCCTCACTCCTGTTAGTCTATTACTTAGAAACAGAACTCAAATCCTACTATTTTAGAATCAAAATCCTAACCCCCAACCCTAGCTCAATTTTCCCAATTTGACGACATTGACTCGCGTTTTGCGTTCCTTTCTCTCGCCATTGTCCTGGAAGGTTCTTTCGAGTGGATGCGCCAGCTCCATGGAGGCTTGCTCGGGCGGCGCGTGTGAGTTTCATGGTTGATTGCAGAGGCACGTTGGTCTCCGTTCTCTCCCAAACGAACGCTTGGATGGCGTTCAGAATCAAAATCATGAATAACCCCTAATTCCCTAATCCCATCCCTAACACAATTTCCCCAATTTCACAACACTGATGCGTGCATTCTGCGTTTCTCTCTGCTCTGCCGAGTTCTGCTCTACTCCGCCGTGTTCTTCTGCTCCACCGTGTTCTTCTCCTTGCATCGAGTTCTGATTTGCTCCACCATGTTCTTCTGCTCGGGCCGAGGTTTGCTCTGCTCTGCTATGTTCTTTTGCTCGCACCTTGTTCTTCGTTCTCTCGCGCTGAGTTCTGCTCCACTCCTCCGTATTCTGAATTGGGAGAAGTAGTTCCTTATATAGTGAAATTGACTTGTTTTCTTTCCTTAATGTTTCAGGAATTTCATGTAACTCAATTAGATTACAGAAAGGCTATTTGCAGATAAATATGAGGTATGTTCCTTTTGTCTTTAAATATGTCATTTAATTTTAAGTTTAAGAAATTGGAAGAATAAACTCTCAATTGCTGCTATTTTATAGGCAGAGTTGTTAAGCAAGAAATATGAGGAGAAGTACAAACATTGTAGCGGAAATAACATCCAAATTGATTGTTGAATAAGCTAAATTTCGTGATATACAGGTAATTAGAAATTTGCATTATTATTTGGCAAATAGTAAAAGGATTTTAGGGAAGAATGAATTGTTATTAGCATTGCTTAATGGATATAAAGGTAATTATAAAGGTAAGAAGAATGAGATTTTGCAGCGGGAAGTGAGAGAAGAAAAAGATTTTTCTGTGGTATGAGGTTCTTCTTGTGAGGATTTTGCTCCTACTTAATTGGTCTACTTAAAGAGCTTTTGTTTTTAGTAATTAACTGTGTGGGATTGGCTTGGTTTTTTCTAGTTTTGAAATTTTGCTGAAAATGAAGCTTTCTTTAGCTGATTTTTGTCCTGTACCTCCTGAAGGTATGTTATGTAGACACTCTTGTTTGCATATTCTTCTTCATTGTTCATCTCCCTTTCTATTCTTCACTGTTTTGGAGCTAGTTATTGTTGCATACCAGTGTTAAGGGATGAAAATTCTATTCTCTTTTAGATCTTGATGGACTTTGGTTGCTGAGAATTTTGTTTCTCTAACGTGATTTGGTTTGATTTGTTGAGCACCAAGCCTTTTATTATTTATTAAGATCATGGTTTTGCTAATGAATGTACTAAAATTAGTTAGTGCTCTTGATGAATTTAGGTGGCAGTTATGAATATTCTGTTGGATATTTATCACATTGTGATGGCTGTTATTAAGATCATTGGTTAATGTACTAACTGAAAATATTTCACTTGAAGATTTGAAAACAGAAAATTAGAATCTGCTGAATATGAAAGTTTGCTGGAAATCCAAGAATTTAAAATAGAAAATAATTGTGGAAGGATTAATGACAGAGAAAGGAGAAGCTAGAAAGGAGAAGTTAAGGAGTGAAGGAAAAGAGAAAAATGTTAGAATAGGATAGAGCTATAATATACCTTCTGATTTACCCAAATAAAATAAAATAAATAGCTCGTTATGAAATAATGCAAATGTCCTAAATTGGATTCTGTTACAAATATTAGGACATTTAAATATATGACATATGAGTAACTTTATATGAATAAGGTATATTATATTGATACATGAAGAAATAAAAAAAAAGGGGGGGATTATAGCCAGATTTTAACACCTTTTGATTGGGGGATCACAGTTTGAATGGGCTTGGCAGCACCCTGTCGAATCCTTGCCTGTAAGGAAGGCAGCTGCAAAATTTAAATCTCTTTCGGGAGTTGCCAATAAGATCAAACTCGCATACATAATTCTCACCTACCATCTTGGCAGAGGTATGGTCTTTATTTCTTTATTGAGTTTGGAATGAAATTCTCTTTTTGTTGGGCAATGGAGTGAATTATATACTGAGTTTACTGACAATATTGTGTATGAATGGTCACAGCATGAATATGACAGTGAACTTCTCCACAAAGTATATGAAACATTGTGCTGGTTGCCCAAGCTTGCCAGAGCACACGACGATTGAGATGGGCGAAATGGATCGGATGAACTCCCATGTTATACTGGGAGAATTGATGGTTTGGTATCAGATAATGATGACATTGATGAAGGAGAGTTTGGTAAAAATAATAGTAATGAATATACCAAAATCAGTTAGTGCTTGTTTGGATTTGTTTGCATGTCCCTAATGGATATTTGGTATATGAGTTATATAGAAAATGAAATTGGTTAGAATAATCATGCTTCTCACTATAGAAAATGAAATTACTGCTTAATTAATTCTAGTCCTGTAAAATCACTACAATGTTTCATTGTTATGATATATTTATCTGCCTATGATTTAATCACTAAATGATGCTAGTTGAGTTTTTAATATCTATTTTAATTAGAATTTCATTAGTTATTAAGGTTTTATCTCTTTTTTGAATTTCATCACCTTTTGTTTGTTCTCAGAGCTATACTACTGGAAATGCAATTCCAAGTCTTTTTAAAAATGTGGAGAAAGTATTTCTCAAAAAGTATTGGGCCAAATGAAAAGCAGACCATACTGGTCGAAGGTAAATCTAATTTATCATACAATGCAATTTACACCAGGGCTAGCTGATATTAATTTTTCTTCTGCATTAAATTTTAGATCCTAAGCCATACAATGCAATTTACACCAGACCGCTTGTGGCATGATTTGTTTCCTTCTCAATAGAAAGTATTATTTAGAAACCCCCTCTTTCCAAGCCTCTTGGCTCTACTTTCTAAAGCCCCACATAGTGAAGTAAAAAAGTCTAACTTGTTGATTCTGACTATGCCTAACAATTTTTTATTCAAGATGATGTATATTTGTGCCTCACAAATTAAGAGAGGTACGTAGTAGGCTGGCAAATTGGTAAGTCTTTCAATTATTGAGACCTTGTTATTATCTTGAAAGCTTTGGACAGATGAAGCTTGGATTACTAATTTACAGATTTTACTGTAATGAATGGATTTAGGTTATTTATCTATTTCTTCCATGCTGTCAGGTCCTGTCTCCATTAAAGGATGGAATTGTTGCAGATTGGGACATTGTTGACAACATATGGGATCATGCCTTCAGGTTGGTATTGATTATCCAATCAGTCTTTGATCTGTGTAGCATAGTTGTTAGACTTGAATAGTAGCATGGACAAGGCTTATATGATACAGAGAACCCACCCACAACCCCCCCCGCCCCACCACCAAAATTGTCTTTTTATCCCTTTCTCTGCTCATACCTATCATTAATATTCATTTTGTAGTCTGTGGACATGATAATTCTTAGGTTAAGCATGCTAATAAATAAATCATAACAAAGCAGGGAAGAGATTGGTTTATCAGGAGATGGTCAAAATAGTGGAAGAAGCCGTTTGACAGAGTGCCAAGAGTTTGAAATATGTGTAGCCTAGTGAAAAACTTGTATAAATAGGAGCTAGCTACTAAGAAAAAGTTGAAACAGGGGTGGGTGGGGGCTTGTATTTGGCAGACCAGCAATTGTGAACTAGCTTTTGACCTTTTTCATATGACCACAGAAGATTGAGAACTTAATTGGTAGGGACAGAGGGCTTTGAAGTTCCTCTATGTCGTACCAATTATGGCTTTTAGAGTAAGAAGGATATATTTGCAATGGATATTGACATACCAGAAATTTAGACTCGTTGATTCAATTGGTGGAAGAGGTGGTTGTGAGGATAAAACAGAGGCTTACCAAAGTGAGGCTAAGGTTTGGTGTTTTTAGGTGAGAAAATTGAAATTTTGTGAGTGATATATGCAGAGGGGAGAATAGTAATAAATAACAAAGAAAATTAATAAAGTAATCATGTGACTTTGATCCATAAAATAAGTGCTCTGATTGCTTCCATTGAACTGCATTGGATTATTGTTTTCTTTTATATACAGTTGTTTTATTTTATGGCATATGTTGCTGGAGTTTATAATTGTAATGATGCTTGGGCAGCTCATGGTGATTCTGTCTATCATCCAAAATATTTAATATTTTTTATTCTAAAGCAATATTTCAATTATTAAGACCTTGTTATTCGAATTGTCTTTTTCTTGGTATGTTTCCTTATATGATTATTATCAATGCTTCTTACACATAGGCAATCAAGGCAATTGATTAAGTTAATTAATAATGTGTTTGTGGTTCAAACTCGAGCTTTTATGTTTCTTTTCATGCATAACACTTCCAGTGCTAATGTAGGTGTTAATATAGGTGTTTCTTTTTTTTTTCTTGAAGGAGATTGATAAAAAATATTTGCGGATCTTTAGTGAACACTAAGTATAAATTGTGCATATATAGCAAATTGTTGCGGCATCACCTCGTAAGATATTTCTATCTTATACTTATTTTCTTTTATATGTTTATGTTATTTTTTTGCACTTTTTTTATGTATATTGTTCTATTCAGAGTTAGAATTAAAAAAAATAGTTGGAATTACTAACATAACTTCTCCCCCCCGGATTTGGCCACTTAGAAGGAGTTTTTTAGATCTATTTATTACTTTTATATCTATAGTATTTAATATCATAAAGAAATTTTTATTATAATTTTTTGGTTTTAATGATAAGTTGTTTATTTTTTGTTGTGTATTATTTGCAGATTTAGCATATGGAACAAGTGAAACATGGATATAAAATATGCAAGTAGATTGACATCTTTTTGATAAATATTAATTACTATTTTGTTATGATAATTATTGTTAGCCAAGAATTTTATTATTTTGTTAAAAATTATTGATGAACATGAATTTGAAATACTAATTGAACTTTTTAATATCTATTTTAATTAGAATTTTATTATTAGTTGTTTTATCTTTTTTATAATTTTTTTCTATTGGGCACAAATTTATTTATTAATTAAAATAATTACACATGTATGAACAAAAAAAATTTATTGTAAATTTTATTTTTTTGTATTTTATTACAAAAATAATTTTTATTTTTATCAAAAAGGTAACCTTTTTATTAATTGCATATTTTGAATATTAGACAATACTTGTATGGTTGCATATCTAAAAGAAAAAGCAACACTTGTATAGGTTGCATATCCAAAAGAAAAGGCAACACTTGTATAGGTTGCATATCCAAAAGAAAAGGCAATACTTTAAATGGTTGCATATTCAAAACTAATAGGCAACACTTCAAAGGATTGCAAATTTCAACTTATAAGCAACACGTAAAAGAGTTGCATTTTATTGTAAATAGGCAACACTTTTTAGTAGTGACCAAAATATGAGAGAAGAGACAACACTGCAAAAGTGTTGTCTCAAACACACATTTGAAGTGTTGTTGTTTTTTAACCAAAGACAACACTTACCAAGTGTTGCTCTCAAAAGCGTTGCTTTTGAAACAAAAAAGTGTTGCCTTGATCTAAGGCAACGACCGCATATGCAACGCCGCCTAAAAACGTTGCCTTAGGTCCAAAAGTGTTGCCATGGATCAAAAGCAACCTTTTGTCAGCTTTTAGGAAATACTTTTTAAATGTTGCCACAACCTGAAAATGTTGTAGTGACGCATGAAATTAGGGGTGCACATAGCCTAGCCCGGATCGAAGATTCGACCGAATTCGAGTACTGTGTGACTAATTTGGTGTGATTTTATCGGGTCTAGGGTCGGGTAAAAGTTTTAAAAATAGACTCAGTTATTGTTTAAGGTCGAATCCAGATCAAGGCGAACCCGACTTTATCTGACTCATGTGTACCTTAAAGGGACTAAAAAAGATAGAGTAAATAGATATTTCTGATCATGAAAGATTGGAACGTGGATAAAATTAACCACAAAAAATTAAAACTAAATTTGTACCCATAAAAGAAAAGTTTTTTCCGACAAAAATGACCAATCATTTAATTTTTATTAAATCCATTAAAAAATTAATTAAAATACCTAAACTACCCCTATCTTATTATCTTTTTTCTCTTCCATCTTTACCTCGTCTTTACATCTAATATCGCCATTGTTAACCACCTATTCTTAATTTCTTCCTTTCCCTTTTTCGATTAGCTTTTCCTCAAATACTTTCTAATTGTTACAACTTCAAATTCACAAACACCCCATGGAACAAGCACTCAAGACAATAACATATATAGAGGCAATCATCACAAAATTGCCGAGTCAGAAGCTTCGAACCTTGTTCCCTGCTCAAACTCCAAAACTCAGATGCCAAGTGTTCTTTTTTATTGCAAAGCTTTCACCTTTTTTCAATTGGGTCTTTAGATTTGAAATCGGATTTAAATACGATGAAGCCAAAGCAATAGGGTCGTGGATTGGAGCATATGCGAGCGAGCGAAGCCAAGCGCGTTCTTTAATGACTAACAACCATGCGGGAACGCTGGAACTGTATAAAGGGACGTGCTAGGGTTTTGGAATATGACGACGGCGTTTGGAGGCTTCCTCGACGGCGGTTTTCTTCGCCTCCAGGGTGGTAGCGGCATCGGTGAATGTACATTCCTAAAAACTTATTTCCCTCTTTACTTGTATTTGTTGCTGTGTTATGTTGACATGATGGTGGTTTGCGGTGGTATGAGTGTGGAAGACGGTGATGTTAAAAATTTGAAAAAGAAGAGGTAATTTAAAAAGTTGAAGATAATAAAATAGATAAGGGTAGTTAGGGTATTTTAATTGATGTTTTAATGGATTTAATAAAAATTTAATGATTGGTCATTTTTATCGAAGAAAACTTATCTTTTATGGATACAATTTTAGTTTTAATTTTTTATGGTTAATTTTGTCAGCGTCTGAATTTTTTATGGTCAAAAATGGTTATTTATTCAAAAAAGATATATATATTTTAAATTAATACCATTATGTTATATTAATTATAAGTTTATTATTTTATTTTTAATCACATTTGTTGAACTAGAAAATAGATCAAATAAACATTAAATAAGAATTTATGGATAAATTCAAGTTCAGGTATGGTTATCAACTTCTTTGTAACAAGTATTTTTTTTTTTCTTTATAAATGAGTGCATCATAATTTTTTGATATAAAATTTATCAAGACCAAGACTTTACCCGGTTGAAATCCGATTTTAGTGTGGTCCGAAAATAGTGTAATTTTATCGGGTCTAAAGTCGAATAAAAATCTCAAAAATAAACCCAATTATTATTTAGAATCGAATCCGAATCAAAACAAACCCAATTTTATCGGACCATATGCACTCCTACATGAAGTATTGGAAAAATTCGTCCCCAATAATTTAAAGAACGTATCAGCATAATCAATTCACTCTTGATAAATTATTAGAACATGGCAGAAGGTGAATTTGTTCCCGACAAATTCTCAAAAATATCATAATTTCGTAAAGCAAGAAATTGCATATTTGTTTTTATAAAATTCACAAAATACACAATTATATACAAATTAATTTTTGAATATAAAATACTTTCAAGATTATTTTTTCTATAAAAACATTCTATTTTTATTAAATTAATTTTTGAATAAAAAATGCTTTAAATATTATTTTTTTCTATAAAACATTCTATTTTTGTATTCTTAATTGGATTATATTTTTTGTTTTATCTTGTCTATGTACTTTTATTTTATTTTAGACAGGCTATGTATTTTTACTTTGTTCTATCTACCAATCACCGTGGTTGGAGATTTTTTCCATCTCAATATCTTATCCGAGTAGTGCCTCACGCAAGAAGAAAAACAAAATTATAGTTTTCTGCCTTGTCAAGATCCAAGGAGACATTTTTATTTTCCGCAAATGATAGTGAATTAGTGATTGGGCCAAGCGAATTGATAAAGAGGCCATCGGCGCACCCAAGACGTGTTAAAAAGTTAAATGAAGGGGAAGTAAATTAGTTTAATTTAACCAAATTTAGTAGGTGTTATGGATCCGGTACTCGGATCCCGGACCCAAGGATTAGACCCGAATTCGGCTTCACGGGTCGAAACTGCCTCTCTCTTCTAGAAGGCCCGAAATCGGTCCTCTAGAATTCCTAACCGACTTTCGAAATCAAACGTCTTCCCTATCTTGGCCAAAAAAGATAAGATAACTCCCATCACCTATAAATAAGAGGACCCAAATCCCTACAGGTATTTATTCATTCCTCACACCTTATACCTCTTAGACCCATTCTAACTTGAGCGTCGGAGTGTCTTTGCAGGTACCTCCCCCCATTGCTTCAGTCAAATAATCCGGCATCCACCTCGACCCGCAAGTTCCCGATCCATCTCTCAACCCGTACCGAAGACTTCCGGTACATTGGCGCCGTCTGTGGGGACACTACGCCGGTTGAGTCGGAATGGCGGACGAATTTGAAGAACATTCCGTCAGCCATCAAGACGACTCCAGAACGCGGAACCCTACTCCTGAAAACCAAGAAGCCATACTCCACAGAAGGATTGCAAGCGCTGTCCATAACAAAGAAGACGCTACTATCATCACAAAAACCCGGCATCCCGAGAACCTGGAAGAAAGGTCGGCCCAAATAATCTAGGAGCTCTGCCACCGAGTACAAGAACTCGAAGGCCGGATCACCGCAAAAGAAAAACACATCACCGGAAACGAAAGTCACGCGACTTCTAGATCCAGATCCCGCCACGGTAGATCGCCAGAACGACGACATGCTAAAAGGCATAATAGAAGCACCTCGCGTGGTCAAAGACGCGACAGATCACCAGAACGGCGACACAACAAAAGACACGACCGCAGTATTTCCCGCGACCCCGCTCACACGGAATACGACCGACGACACCGAGACACAAAGCGCACGAGAAACGACCACACGATAATGGGAGCTACCCCCTTCACAGAAAGGATCTCAAAAGCAAAACTCCCCAAAGGTTTCGATAAACCCACGGATATGAAGTACGACGGAACAAAAGATCCCCAGGAATACCTAACGGCCTTCGAGGCCAGAATGAACCTAGAAGGAGTAGCCGACGCGGTCCGATGCAGAGCTTTCCCGGTAACCCTAGCAGGGCCAGCAATCAAGTGGTTCAACGCCCTCCCAAATGGATCCATAACCAGCTTCCACGACATCTCGCAAAGTTCATGGCCCAATTCACAACTAGAATCACTAAAGCCAAACACCCCATCAGTCTACTAGGGGACACACAGAAACAAGACGAATCCACAAGGAAATACCTCGACCGCTTCAATGATGAATGCCTAACAGTCGACGGAGTCACGGATTCCGTCGCAAGCCTCTGTCTAACCAACGGGCTCATGAATGAAGATTTTCGCAAACACCTTACCAGCAAACCAGTATGGACCATGCACGAGATCCAGAACGTCGCCAGAGATTACATCAATGACGAGGAAGTCAGCCAGGTCGTCGCTGCCAATAAACGGGAACACGGCAATGCCCAGCACGGCAGTTCGGCGCCCCAGCATAACCCACCACCCAGAGAAAATCAGAGGGACCACCCTAAGCCAACAAACGCAAACCAACTGCCCAGAATTGGCAAATTCTCTAATTACACACCCCTAATAGCTCCAATTACCGAGATATACCACCAAATAGTGGACAGAGGTATCATCCCAAAAGCCCGGCAACTTAAAGAAAGAATGGACGGCAGCAAAACCTTTTATTGCGACTACCACCGAGGATACGGGCACATGACACAAGACTGTTTTGACCTTAAGGACGCCCTCGAACAAGCCATAAGGGACGGCAAACTCCCAGAGTTTGCCAAAATCATCAGAGAACCAAAACGCGCGGAAAGAGACAGGTCGCCAGAAAGAGAAGGGCGCAACCCAAGGACACAAAAATAAACCCCCAGGGAAAGCCCAGAAGACGACCCAACCATAATAGTGAACGTTATCACAGGCAAGGACGTGTCAGGCAAATCGAAAATAACACTAAAAAAGGACCTCAAAGTCGTGGCCGTCAGAGACCAAGCTCCAACCAATACCTCTGGCAAAACGATAACTTTCCTACCCGAGGACTGCCAGCACGGCACCTCGGCTGAAGACGCTCCTTTCGTCATCTCGGCAAGAATCGGGACGGGACTAGTCCGGAGAATACTGGTGGACACCGGCGCAGACTCCAACATCCTTTTCCGAGGAGCCTTCGATAAGCTCGGGCTCCGCAACGAAAATCTCCAAACACACCGCAACGGCGTCACGGGACTCGGGGACAATTTTCTCAAACCAGAAGGTTCCATCACCCTCCCCCTCACCATAGGAACAGGTAACCAAAGGATGACAATTCTATCTGAATTCGTGGTCCTAAAAGACTCCACCACTTACA
Organism: Arachis hypogaea; assembly: GCF_003086295.3. Taxonomy (NCBI): domain Eukaryota; kingdom Viridiplantae; phylum Streptophyta; class Magnoliopsida; order Fabales; family Fabaceae; genus Arachis; species Arachis hypogaea. The sequence continues at coordinate 45,573,309 of NC_092046.1, read as the reverse complement.
ACGTCATCCCCGGGAGAAAAACAATCAATGATTTCTCGGCCATCATCTTCACCAAATACCTTCTTATGAAATTCATAACGGAAGACGGCTCCATCGGGACCATCCACAAAGACCGGGAAGTCGCGGCAAAATGCGACAACACCAGCTTGGCTTTGCAGAAAAAATCTTGTGACGCGGCTGGGATATTCCTAGCCGACCTAGACGCCCGACAAGACGGCCAACCTAGGCCAGAACCGGAAGGCGACATGGAAAAACTACAAGTAGGGAAAACTAAAGACGAATACACCTTCATCAACAGGAACCTCCCATATGACCTTAAAGAAGACCTTTCCCAATTTTTGAAACAAAACAGAGACTTGTTCGCTTTTACGCCAGCCGACATGCCTGGGATAGACTCCGATCTAATGTCCCACCGGCTAGCCATAGACCCCAAGGCCAAACCCGTGGCACAAAGGAGATGGAAAATGTCGTCAGACCGAGCGACCGAGGTCAAGAGACAAGTTCAAGCCTTACTCGAAGCAAACTTCATCCGAGAACTACCCTACACGACGTGGTTAGCAAACATCGTACTAGTAAAAAAGTCCAACGGAAAGTGGCGAATGTGCGTCGACTACACGGACCTCAACAAAGCCTGTCCAAAAGACGCCTTTCCCCTGCCAAACATCGACGGGTTGGTGGACGCCGCATCCAGACATCGATACCTCAGCTTCATGGACGCATACTCCGGCTATAATCAAATACCCATGCACTGACCCGACGAAGAAAAAATGGCATTCATCACCCCCGACGGAACGTACTATTACACAGTCATGCCCTTCGGCTTGAAGAACGCCGGAGCCACCTACCAACGGCTCGTTAGCAAGATATTCCAGAACCTGTCCGGAACAAAACTAGATGTCTACATAGACGACATGCTCGCCAAGACCGACTCCGGCGAACAACTCATCAACGACCTCAAGGTCATAATGAACACCATACGAAAGCACCAAATGCGATTCAACCTGACAAAATGCGCCTTCGGAATGGAGGTAGGAAAGTTCCTCGGCTTTATGATCACACAATGTGGAGTTGAAGCCAACCCAGAGAAATGTCGTGCCGTCCTTGAGATGACAAGCCCGAAAAACATAAACGACATCCAAAAGCTCACCGGCCGTCTGACAGCACTATCTTGCTTTCTCAGAGCATCGGCCCAAAAGGCAATCCCCTTCTTCAGACTGATGAAAAAAGGAACCCCCTTTAAATGGGAAGCAGAATGCGAAGAAGCATTCCAACATTTCAAGAAAGTCCTAGCGAAACCACCAGTCCTTGCCAAACCCCAAACAAGGGAGACTCTCTATTTATACCTCTCCATAACAGAAGAAGCACTCGTAGGGGCACTCATCCGCGAAAACGAGAAGAAAGAACAAAAACCCATATATTTCATATGCAAGGTCCTACAAGACACGGAAACTCGCTACTCGCGCCTGGAAAAACTAGCCTTCGCCCTCCTCACAGCCTCCCGACGTCTGAGGCAATATTTTCAGGCCCACCCCGTGACAGTTCGAACCGACCAAGCAGTTAAATATGTACTACAAAAACCCGATTTAGCAGGCAGAATGCTAGCATGGTCCATCGAACTATCCCAGTTCGATATCAAGTTCGAACCCCGATACGCAATCAAAGCACAGGCCATGGCCGACTTCATCGCTGAGATGACGCTGGGAAACTCCACCCCCGAATCATGGAAACTACACGTTAACGGCTCCTCGAACGTCACTTCCAGAGGTGCCGGAGTCATTCTCGAAAGTCAAAATGGAGTCGTGATCGAACAGTCAGTACGATATAAATTTCCAGTCTCAAACAACCAAGCAGAATATGAGGCCCTCCTGGCAGGCTTAGCCCTAGCCAAAGAAGTCGGAGCAAAGGTCATGGAAATAAATACGGATTCGCAAGTAGTCAGTTCCCAAATTAACGGAGACTGCCAAACACGAGATCCCCTGCTACAATAATATCTCGCCAAAGTTAACAAGCTAAAGGAAGAATTCAACCACGTAACCATACAGCACGTCCCCAGGGAACGTAATGCCAGGGCCGACCTCCTCTCTAAACTAGCCAGCACTAAACCAGGACACGGCAACAAATCGCTAATTCAGGAAGTCGTCAAATCACCGTCCATATCCATGACGGATAACACCTATCTGACACTCTCCCACCAAGGATCGTGGACCTACCCCATCCTACAATATCTCCTCAAAGGAACACTACCCGAAGACCCCAAAGAGGAAAAACAGACAAAAAGGGAAGCCGCCAACTATACAGTCGTCGCGGGACAACTATACAAACGCGGATTCTTGCAACCCCTGCTCAAATGCGTCGAAACCGGGGACACGGAGTACATACTCCGCGAAATCCATGAAGGTTGTTGCGGCCACCACGTCGAAGGTAAAACCCTTGCCCAAAAAGTCATCCGGGCCGGCTACTTCTGGCCCACGGTCATCCGGGACTCCGCGCAGCTAGTAAAAAATTGCGACAAATGCCAAAGGCACGCCAATATCCACCAAGCAGCCCCACACCAGCTCAACATCATATCGGCAGAGCGGCCATTCGGCACCTGGGGGATCGACCTTGTCGGACCTTTTCCCATGGCACCCGGCCAACTCCGATACCTCATCGTCGCCATAGACTACTACACTAAGTGGATCGAGGCCGAGCCCCTGGCCTCTATCACGGCAACCCAATGTCGAAAATTCCTCTGGTGACAAATTATCACCCGATTTGGGATCTTTGAGATCGTCATCTCGGACAACGGAACCCAATTCGCTGACAAAAAATTCAGAGAATTCTTAAAAGGGCTATGCATATCCCACCGTTTTAGCTCAGTAGAATACCCCCAAACAAACGGACAGGTGGAATCCGCAAACAAAATAATAGTTAAAGAACTCAAGAAACGGCTAGACGAAGCGAAAGGACTATGGGAGGACGAACCCGGATCGGTCTTATGGTCATACCGCACGACCCCCCAAACAGCCACAGGGGAAACCCCCTTCCGATTAACATACGACACGGAGGCTGTTATCCCAGTAGAGATAGGAGACCCCAGTCCACGGAGAATGATCAGGGGTAACAACGAAGAAGCAGAATGAGACCTCACTGACGAAGTAAGAAGCATAGCCCATCTCAGGGAACTAGCCCTAAAACAGAGAATCAGCCTAAGATACAACAATGGAGTCATCCGACGAGAATTCGCAACTGCCGACCTCGTCCTACGACGAAACGACATCGGTCCCCCAACCCCAGGAGAGGGGAAACTCACCTCCAACTGGGAAGGACCATACAGAATCAAGGCTGCAATCGGAAAGGGAGCATACAAGCTCGAACGGCTTAACGGCGACGAAGTCCCAAGGACATGGAATGCCGCCAACTTACGACGTTACTACACTTAGACCAACCTCCCTAGGTTACCCTTTTTATATTATGTCTTTCCTTTACTTATCTTCCCCTTTTACAATTTTAAATTTCAGAATTTACCTAAGCGACAATCTCGGGTACTCTTTCCCGCCAAAAACGGAGGGTTTTAACGAGGCCCAACCATCAATAAAATTCCATTAAGTTATTTCCATCTTCTTTTTCCCTTTTAAAAGTGTCCCAAATACGGAACAAAAATACGGCCACCACTAGGGGACCGATCACCCCCTAGGCCCGAAATACGGATATCCATGAAAAACCGACCTCGTGACGGTCCGCTCACCCCAAACAAAGGGAACAAAATAAAAAATAGAACAGCTTAAAACGGAATACAAAAAGAGGCCCGAACGGCCCAAAAAATCATTAAACGAAGTTTAAAACTACGAGTTCACGGTTACACGGCCCACGGCCAACCAAATACCCAAAGCAAAAACCAAGTTCAAAGAAAATTCAAAATACAAGATATAAAATTACTCAAGGTCGACAATTCGGCCATCACGGACGGTCTTGAAAGCCCCCATCACAGACACGTCACACCCGGAGCCAACACCAAGGCCTGGGCCCTCATCGTCTCCTCGGTGGCAGCGATCGCACCCTTAGCATCAGCCAACAGCTCCGTCTTCTCTTTCTTCAGGGCAGCAACTTCGGACTTCAAAACTTCCAGCTCGCCAAGAAGCACGGCAGCCTGAGAACCCGCGTCGGAAGCCCGTCGCCGCTCCTCGCCAAGTTGGAAAAGAAGCGAAGTCTCGACCTCGAAAAGACGAAGGATCTCTGCCCCGGCTTCCTCGGAAGACTTCACTGCCTTCTCCCTCGCTACCTCGGCAGCCTCGAGCTGCTCTTTCAACTTAGCCACCTCAGCTTGCGAATGACAGAGCTTCTTGTCCAACAAACCAACCTGAGCCATAACGGGCTCAGCCTTCCGAACAACAACAGCAGATCGGAGGAGGGCACGATACACCGACTTAGCCTAAAACAAAACATCACAATCATAAAAAAACAGCTCTGTGCCAGGCATCAAGTTCTGATCTATGAACCCCGAAGCATCAAAACGTCGATCCATCACACTGGGCACAGCACCTTCCTCCTCAAAAGTCTCGCTGCTAGGTTCCCCAGGCCTCTTTCTCTTCCGAGAAGCCTCGGTAGCCGTGACCACGACGACTTCAGGCGAATTCACGGGACCAGGCGAAGCCCGAGCGTCGGCCCTCACCCCCGACGAAACCACCTCCTGAGAAACAGCCTGAGAGTCCACGGTGGGATTAGAGACAGGGGTAGCAGGAGACGACGATCCCTCCTCCCGACCCATCGCCGCCTTCAGTCGCGCCAGGGAAGTCAAACCACCAGCCATCTCAACTGAAGGAAACCAAAGAAAAATCAAATTACAAAAACGGGAAAACAAACATGAAAACCAAAAAAGAGACAGCCACACACCAATATACGTCCGACAAGCCTCAGGGCCCCCCATGACGTCTCGAGGGTTTAACGGGCGCTCGCCGAACAAATGCCACAAGACACTGGCAATGTCCTTATCCTTGGGAGACAAACCATCATAAGTAACCTTAGTCAAAACCGACGGCCCGGCACGGAAATTCCAATAGGTCGGAAACCGGCGCACGCCCTCTAACGACAACCAAAATGGATGATGCCCCTGGACGGGGCGCACCTTAAAGTACTCTCTCTTAAAACCATGAAAAGAGTCTTCAAACAAACCAAAAATACGACGATGAGACTGAGCCCGGAACGACATATACCCTTTCTTATGCTTCCCCTCCTTAGATGGAAGAGTACATAAGAAAAGAAAAAGGAAGACAGGAACAGAAACCGGGAGATCAAGATATTGACACACAAGCTCAAAAGTTCGAACGGCTGCCCAACTATTCGGGTGAAGCTGAGACGGCGCCACGGAACACCGACTCAGCAGCTCCTGAACAAACCCGAAAAAGGAAGCCGCACGCCGAGCCGAGTGAACATCGACTCGTAAACCCACATCCAGTCCGGCACAGTGGGCGAATGGAGGTTCAAGTAACAAACGCGCTCGTCGGCATCCGGGAGGACGAGCTCATACTGCCTCTCCTTATCACCACCACCACAAATCGCCCCCTGATCACGGAGCCTTTGAAGATCATCCTCCGTCATCCGTGACGGAACGCCCCACACATCGCTAGTCACCCAAGTGTAGCGAGCGGGGACGCCCCTAGAAGGGGCTATCGGGGCACCCACACCCTCACTTCTCCGCCGGTGCATACCTAAAACAGGGAGAAGCACCACCATCAGCCTACTAACCCTACGCAGAAGCAAAAAAAAAACCTACCACGACTACCAACACGGCGGTGCTCAGCCCCTTCAAGACACGAAAACCACCACCCAAAACACAAAAAGGAAAATGGCAAGAACAATGCATGGCAAATACAGAACAACAAACATCACAAGAGTGAAAAACAAGAAAGAACAGAGAAAAATCAACCTGACAACGCAGAAAAAACCTGAGAAAAAGCTTAGAAACAGAAGCTCCACCTCGAAGCAACACCAAAAATGCCACACAAGAGAAGAACAGTTTCCTTCAGAAGAGAGAGCGAAAAGTGAAATGAAATGAACGAAGGAAGTAAAGAGGAAAACCAAAACGGTTTTTAAAAGGGACAGCAAAAGACACAAATAGCCCTAAGCAATAAAAGGCGCGTAGGGGCAAAAAAGGAAAACGTCCCCTCACATTAAATACCCCCTCGAAAAAAGAAACTAATAAAGCACGCCTCGAAGAATGCAACGGGCACAGTGGACACAGAAGAGTCGCGTCAGACCAAAACGGACAGACAAACCTTCAGCGCGATCATCAAAGCCAAAGCCGAGATACCGACCTCCCTGGGAAGAACCAAACGACCGCCTGAGAAAAAAACTAAAGACCTAGCCCGCGGTCAAAGCCACATCTCCCAGCGACAGACCGACCTTGCTCGCTCTCCCGCTGCAGGGGCAACTGTTACGGATCCGGCCCTCGGATTCCGGACCCAAGGATTAGACCCGAACCTGGCTTCACGGGTCCAAACTGCCTCTCTCTTCTAGAAGGCCCGAAACCGGCCCTCTAGGACTCCTAACCGACTTTCAAAATCAAACGTCTTCCCTATCTTGTCCAAACAAGATAAGATAAGATAACTCCCATCACCTATAAATAAGAGGACCCAAGTCCCTACAGGTATTCATTCATTCCTCACACCTTATACCTCTTAGATCCATTCTGACTTGAGCGTCGGAGTGTCTTTGCAGGTACCTCCCCCATTGCTTCAGTCAAATAATCCGGCATCCGCCTCGACCCGCAACTTCCCGATCCATCTCTCAACCCGTACTGAAGACTTCCGGTACAGTAGGTCTAGTAGTTAACTCATTAATCTGTTTAAATAAGTATAAAGGAATTCGAATTTCGTCTTGTGTATACATATATTTTATTAACTAACAATAAATCTTTAAATAAAGTTTAAATTCGTGATGAATTAATCTTTGACCTATTATGCTAAAAAATATCGCAAGTAACAAAAAAAAAATTTAGTTTAATTTATTTAATTTGTTTGGTCGAGTTTAATTAATTTGTTGATTAATCCAAAGCGTATAGTTGAGTTGTCTGTCCCTTTCTAATATTCTCATCCATTAAGCTATGCTTTAAAAAGGTTGATATAATGAGACATATTAGGTGTCCTTTTTCCTTCTTGGGGAGGAGAGAAAAAGAAATTAAATTAATGTGTGACTTGCAATATACAATTGATATATTTTATTTAAATATATTAATTTTTACCAACTCAAAGGTACGTAACAGCAAATCAATTACATAAGAAGTTTTTCTCTATCTTTTTTTTAATTCCTTCTTATGATAACCCAAAAGTCCAAAACAATAAGCTCTTTTTGATTTGTGACTTTAAGCCATTTTCTTATTGGAAAAAAGATAACAGTAAAAATATAATTGACATTGTTTAGTTGTAAAAACTCGATTACCTTTAAAAAAAATGCTTTGTGGCGAAAGTTGTCAAATGTGAATAGTTAGTAGCAAAAATGAGTTTTTGTTTTTCCTCCCTTCATGTATTTAATATAGTATTAAATAACTCACTCCGTGGTATTACCTAAAAAATGTAACTCATTCCGTAGAAGATCATTTAAAATCTTAAGCCTTAAGGTTTGCACAAGTTGGGAGGATCTTAAGTAAATATAAGGCTATAAAATTTAATTATTATTAGATTGAAATACAAGGAGTATAAACGTAGTGTGTATAAGATATACATATAACATTTTAATCCTCATCCTAAGATGTTATATAACATATAATAAAGATTTAATTATTCTGTTAGTTTTATATATAATTTTATTAAATTTATAATTAAATTTTTATATATTTTTTAATTAAATTTTTATATTATTTTTAATTTTATAATTAAATATTTTTTATATTAAAAATATTAAAATTAATAGAATATTATTTTAAAAAAATATATAATTAAAAATTTAATTAAATTTTTAATTGTGGTATTTTTAATTTGTAAAAAAATATTTTATTAATTTTAATATTTTTTATATTAATAAAAATCTAATTATAAAATTAAAAATAATATAAAATTTTAATTAAAAAATACAAAAACTTAATTATAAATTTAATAAAATTATAAAGACTAATAAATTAATTACACTTAAAATAAATTGCTTATTTAAAAATAACTAAGATTTGTCTTGTGAGATAAGAAGATAGTATAAAGTGAAAGGGAAAAAATTGAAAACTTATGAAAATATGAGAATTTAGATGCCAAGCAATAATGACGTTGGAAACTCTTCCTCTTTGACAGTGAACTTGATTCCTTAAAGCAAAAAGTATATGTCTTGTTTGGTAATATATTTTAGGGTAATTGACTTTATTAAACTAAAGAAGGAAAAAGGTAAAGCAATTCACCCAAAGCAGAAATTCACATGTAAATTATTCAAGCAATATTTTTATACAAATCGAAACAGCATTGTGAGATTTAGGTTTCTATGCAAATTGAAACACATTTGGTCGATTTATTCATTATCAACGTAAATCTAATAGGGGTCTTTTGATTTATATGGAGATGCACAAAGTTTCCATATAAATCTACATAACCTGTTTCGATTTATATATATATAGCACCTATCCTAGTAATTCTTATGGAGCCAATTCGATTTACGTACAAAAGGTGTGATGGTGTAATTTGAATGGGACTGATTAGATTTAATAGGATCAGAATGCCTATAAATATGAAACCAACGTCAGTTGAGAAGGAGAGTAAAAACCACAATGGCTAATGAAGAGAGCTTTGTAGTATTAGTGCACTATAGAGGGTCGATAAAGAAAAAAACACGGTCAGGAATTAAGTTCACTGATAAGGATCCCCTTAGTATTTTTCTGAAACCTTCAACTAGTTTCAATGAGTTCTTGAATTCTATAATCCAGAAGTTGGGGTTACAAGGCGTGAAACGGGTTGAGAAGTTGTTTTATAGAATCCCGATCTCAGTTTTGCGGGATGACATAAAGTACGATTCGTTAGTAATAGGTAGTGATGAGGATTTGGAAGTTCTATTTCATTGTCGTCGGCAGTTTTCCGAGGTGAGGACACCTGAGTTGTTGGCCAAGTTTGTGGATGTGGTTTCCAGCTCAGGCGGTTCGTGTAACACTCCAATTAACCCAAGCCTTACCTCTAGCCGTAAAGCAAGGGTTAACCAAAGGTTACGACAATTCTAAGGCTTATACATATTTATATAGAAAGAATAATATAATCTAGAAGCCCGATGAAAGAATAAAGCTCAAAGTTAGGGTAAGAAAAGCGCAAAACTAATAAACGGAGCAACTAACTTAAAGTACAAGAAATAGATACAATTTATATTAAAATATCATAGTATAATGTCATAAGGATCTAGCCACGACTCGCGGAGTTTAAGCCAGCTAGTCATATATATCGACAATTAGAAGACTGTAGTCCAAAAGGGCTTATACAAGTTTTGTTCCCTCAAATAAAAGCCTCTAGGCGAAACAAAATACAAAAGTGAGAGTACAAGTTAAAATAACCAAGATGACAATAAAATAGAATAAGATCCTCCGCTCTGCTACCATCACCCAACTCACTGCGGTGGGTTGCGACCTGCATCTGAAAAATAACAACAACGTATGGAATGAGAACCGGAGGTTCTCAGTATGGTAACAGTGCCCAATAATGTAAGATGTAAGGCCCCGAGACGCCGAAGGCAATCCTAGAACTTCACATCACAAACTGATATTCAATCTTAGAACAAAATAAATAAATATTCAAAGAACTTAAACCATAAACGGGTTATCTAAATTTAGGGGGATTCTAACTAATACTAATCACACCGCTGTATCCCACAGCCTTCGCCAACCTTACCTCCGTGCGATCCCATCGCCACCACCTACCTAACCTCCTCAGTACCAAACAATCACAAAAGAAATGCAAGCAAGTAAAACACAAATAGAAGCAGATAGAGTAAGTAGTTCAAGTAAGCAAATAGGCATGTTATTCATTAGGCATACAATTACAAGTCGGCAAAGCATACAAACAGATAAAAAATGCATATGATGAATGTCTATCCTATTGGCTCGTGATATCACTTGTCGGTCCATAAATGCCAACCTGACACATCCTTTCGGATGTCGCTTTTCGGACGGACCCACGACTATAGTGTCAGGCACCTGAAGAACTGAAGATTGATGGTTTAGTGGTTATAGTAAACTCTCGTTGCAAGTATAGTTACTAAACCAAGCAATCAACATTTCTTACAAAAGTTTTGGTTGTCACAAGTAACAAACCCTTTAAAATTGATAACCGAGTATTTAAACCTCATGTCGTCTTCTCAAGGAACTGCAGGGAGGTGTTCTTATTATTGGTTATGAGTCTTGTAAATTGGGGGGGTTTGAAAGTAAGAAAGAAGTATGTTGAATGACAAGTAAAATAAATAAATAACTATAAAATAAAACTCTTGGCAAGGTATGAAAATTAGAAGTCCTCTCCTAGTTATCCTTATCAATTGTGATGAGAATTGGATTTTTCTCCCACTTTGTTAACCTCTAACTATGGAGGTAAGTTAAGTGGATGAATTAGTTTTAATTCCTTAGGTCCTAGTCTTTCCTTGGGAAAGGCTAGAGTTATTGAAATTCAAATTAATTCTTGAAGAATTCCAATTTTCAGTCAACAATGAGTTTGATAACTCAAGTGTCTCCAATGACTCAACCAAAGCCAAAAGGGAAAAATTCAAATTATTTATATCATAAATAAAAGAGAGCAATCATAAATCTGAATTACCTCAAATTGCATTAAGTAAAGAAAATTAATCTAAACATAAAGAGTTCATAAACTAAATTGATAAAATAAATAAAAGGAACATTGAACCTGAGAAGAAGTTGAAATCCTAAATCCTTTAAGAGGAATCCTAATTCTAAATCCTAAGAGAGAGGAGAGAACATCTCTCTCTAAAAACTACATCTAAATCCTAAAATTGTGTATTATGAGCTTATTCCTATGAATGAATGGATTCCCCCACTTTATAGCCTCTAATCTGTGTTTTCTGGGCCGCAAACTGGGTCGAAAACAGCCCAGAAATCGCTGGAGAAGAAATCTGCCACGATGATTTTTGCCACTGCGATGCGTCCGTGTGGAGCACGCATTCGCGTCGCCTAGAGTCAGAGAAACTATTGCATATTATATATCAAATCGAAGCCCCAGACGTTAGCTTTCCAACGCAACTGGAACCGCATCATTTGGACCTCTGTAGCTAAAGTTATAGCCGTTTGAGTGCGAAGAGGTCAGGCTGGACAGCTTAGCAATTTCTCCAACTTCTTGTATTCCTTCCACTTTTGCATGCTTCCTTTCCATCCTCTAAGCCATTCCTGCCCTGTAATATCTAAAATCACTTAACACACATATCAAGGCATCTAATGGTAATAAGAGATGATTAAACATAGGGAACTTAAGGCCAAAGAAGCATGTTTTCAATCAAAGCACATAATTAGGAAGGCAAATGTAAAACCATGCAATTATTATGAATAAGTGGGTAAAGAGTTGATAAAAACCACTCAATTAAGCACAAGATAAACCATGAAATAGTGGTTTATCAACCTCCCCACACTTAAACATTAGCATGTTCTCATGCTAAGCTCAGGAGAAGCTATAAGAGAGTGAAGAGAAATGGTAGAAAGTATGAAATGCAACCTATTTATATGAATGCAACTACATGCAAAATGTTTCTACCTACTTGGTTAAAAGTAAATCAAATTCTCCAAGAATATACATAAATCAGATTTCACTAATTCAAATCATACAATAAAGGACAAGTAAACTTGTAAGAAGATAGCTCATGAAAGCAGGAAACACAGAATCAAGTATTGAACCCTCACTGGTAGTGTATATCACTCTAGTCTCTCAAGTGTATAGGGTAATTCACTCTACTCTTCTCTAATCATGCTTTCTAAACTTTGTTCTTCATCTAACCAATCAACATTATTTAATGTACCAATGCAAACATCATGAGGTCATTCTCAAGGTTGTAATGGGGCTAAGGTATATATATGGCTAAGTGAGCTATAAATTGAATCTTTGACTAACCAAGCTCTCACCTAACATACATACACTCTATATAACTCTAGAATCATGTCTAGCTACCCAAAATTCCCACTTTTGCATCACATACTCATGTATCAACTTTTCTTTAATTTTATCACATATGCATTGATTTTTCATTAACTTAACATTGGGGTAATTTTGTCCCCTTTATTTATTTACTTATTTATTGAATATTTTTCTCTCTCTCTTTTTTTTCTCTTTTTTTCTTTTTCTTTTTTTATTTTTATTTTTATTTTTATTATTTATTTTTTTTAAATAAAAAAATATACATAACTTATCAATGCGCAAGGATTTTTGATTTTTCTAGTCTCACATGAGTAGGTACCCAAAATCCCAATATTTTATCAAAGTAAAAATATAACACATTCCCTTATTAACCCATGTTCCCACAGTTTTCCCACACTTAATTGTTATACAATCCCTATCTTAAGCTAACCAAAGATTCAATTGGGATAATTAATTTATTTTTCTGCTTAAGGTTAGTGATGTGGTTATAGAACAAGAGGGGATTAAAAGCTCAATGGGCTAACAAAGGTGATGTGAAAGGTAGGCTAATTTGGGATAAGTGAGCAATTTAAACAATGGCCTCAATCATATGTAAGCATATAAATACACTAAATAATGGATATATAGAATGGAACAAAGCAAAGATTGCAATCATAGAGAAGAAAATACACAAGAATAAAAATTTATGGTTAAATAATGTAACCATATAAATAAGCTCAAAATCTCACAGGTTGTGTGTTCTTAGCTTTTTAAACTATGTTCCAAATACAACTTCAAACAAGTTTTAATAGAAAAGTTTTTAATTTAATATAGTGAAATACTATAAAAAATTTCTTGAAAAAGAAAGTATTATTTCAACCAAGTGGTAACTAAATGCATAAAATCAAATAAACATGCAATTAAATATGCAAATGCAGCAATTAACAAAGAAAATAAAATATTGGTGTTGAAAAGAAAATACTAACCCATGGAGATTGGTATCGACCATTTTGAAAGAACTGAAGATTGATGGTTTAGAAGTTATAGTAAACTCTCGTTGCAAGTATAGTTACTAAACCAAGCAATCAACCTTTCTTACAAATGTTTTGGTTGTCACAAGTAACAAACCCCTTAAAAATTGATAATCGAAGTATTTAAACCTCGGGTCGTCTTCTCAAGGAACTGCAGAAAAGTATGTTCTTATTATTGGTTATGAGTCTTGTAAATTGGGGTTTTGAAAATGAGGAACAAGTAATTTAAATTGCAATTAAAATAAGTAAAAGACTATAAAATAGATAAATAACTGTAAAACACACTTTTGGCAAGGTATGAGAAATTGGAAGTCCTATCCTAGTTATCCTTATCAATGATGATGAAAATTGAATCTTAATTCCACTTAGTTAACCTTTACTAGAGCAAGGGAAGGTCAAGTGACTAATTAGTTTGATCTTCAAATCCTAGTTAATTCCTAGAAAAAGATTGGGATTATTGAAGTTCAATTCAATTAGTAAAGATAATAATTATCAATCACGTTGAGTTTTGAGAACTCCTGAGTTACTGATTTCTTAACTAAGACCAAAAGGGAAAAAGTAAATCTACTGGAATAAAAATGTCTTCAGATTGGAAGCAACAGTAACATAAATAAAAGAGAGCAATAATAAACTGAAATACCTCAAATAACATTAATTCAAAGAATAATCTGTAACATAGAAGAATTCATAAACTAAATTGAGAAGATAAATAAAAAGGAATGTTGAACCAGATAAAAAGAGATAATCCTGAAAGCAAAAGAAATCCTAATTATAAATCCTAAAAGAGAGAGGAGAGAACCTCTCTCTCAAAACTACATCTAGTTCATGAAAAGTAACTAATTCGAGACTCTCTCTGAATGGATGTATTCTCCCACTTTATAACCTCTGATCTGTGCCTTCTGGACTTGGATTTGGGCCAAAAAGGGCTTCAGAAATCGGTGGGAGTGTTTTCTGTACTTTCTGGTGCGTGGCCTCTGTCACGCGTTCGCGTGGGTCACGCGGTCGCGTCATTTGGAGTTTTCCTTGTCACGCGGTCGCTTCAGTCATGCGTCCGTATCAATCACGTGGTCGCGTCACTGCTATTTCACGTTGGCATGCGGCCGCGTCGCCCATGCAATCGCGTCACTGCCAATTTCTCCAAAAACTCCATTTTGTGCTTTCCTTCCATTTTTGTATGTTCCCTTTCCATCCTTTAAGTCATTCCTGCCTTAGAAGATCTGAAACTACTCAACACACGAATTACGGCATCGAATGGAAGTAAAGGGTAATTAAAATAATTATTTTTAAAGCATAGGAAACATGTTTTTCACATACATCACATAATAAGGAAGGGAAAGTAAAACCATGCAATTAACATGAATAAGTGGGTGAAGGATTGAATAAATCACTCAAATTGAGCACAATATATATCATAAAATATGGGTTTATCAACCTCTCCGCACTTAAACAATAACATGTCCTCATGCTAAATCCAAGATAAAGAGTAAGGTAAGATTGAAGTGGTTGAATCTCATGCAATGTAATCTATTCTAAATGCAACTACCTAAATGAATCATGCAATTCTAATTTTTATTCACTTGTATATAAAACTTACATGTAGTTAAATTAATTCACATTCTCAAGGAATCATATATGCATAGCCAAACCTTAGATAATGATAAAGCACTTTTACAATTGAGATGGAAAAGAAAAAATATTTTACAAACTTACAAGACAATTAGTAATTTAAGCAGAGATATATGTTGATGAGCTATTGAACCTTCACTGGATTTTGTGTTTACTCTCTAGTCACTCAGTGTTTATTGGGTTAATCACTCTATTCTTCTTTTTTTATCCTTACTGTCTATAACTTTGTTCTTCATCTAACCAATCAACAATTATAGAATATAGGCATACAAAAATTATGAGGCCTTTAATTAAGGTTGTAATGGGGCCAAGGTAAAGGTAAGGGTATATGTATAAGGCTAAGTGAGCTAATTAAGTGAATCCTTGATTAGTCTAAGATTTCACCTAACATACATATTTTGTAAAGCAGAGCTTCTTTATCTATTCACCCAAATTTTTCCACTTTTGATATTACATGCTCATGCATTAGTTTTAATTTTGTCCCATGTGCATTGCTTTGATTTAAATGCACATGGTAATTCAATTATTTTGATTTCACATGAGCATGCTTCCCAAAATTTTTATTTTGAATTATTTTATTCTTTTTTAACTTTCTACCGTTTGTTTTTATCATCCATGTTCCCAATAGGTTTCCCACACTTAAACAATGCACACTTTCTATCTTAAGCTAACCAAGGATTCAACTTGGGATTTTTGTTTTGTTTTTCTACTTAAGGCTAGTAATGTGGTTATAAAACAAGAGGGGATTTAAAGGCTCAAGGGGGCTAACAAGGGTGATGTAAAAGGTAGGCTAATTTGGGAATAGTGAGCTAGGATCAAACAATGGCCTCAATCACTTTCTTGGTATGTATCTATATTTTATAATCGGACATATAGATTAAAACAAAGTAAAGAACACCAGAATAAATAAGAAGGGCGGAACACACAGGAATAAAATATTATGGTTTTAAATGTAACTATTCAATTAAGCTCAAAACTCACAGGCTGTGTGTTCTCTAACTCAAAAATCATATATCAGTTATATATGTCAAGCAAGTAAAAATTAAGAGTTCCCATTATTCTCAATGTAAATCATAAGGTGGCATTAAAGTTCTAGTGTTTCTCCTTGATGAAATGTTGTTAACTAACTAACATGTAATGCTATATATACAAGGTGTGGGTTGTTTTTATTCTGTTAAAGTCTCTAGTTTACTTCCTTTTTATATTTGTAATTTAAACTAAGTTATCTTATGCTAAAAAGGGTAAACTATACTAATTAATCCACATTTTCTATAACTAATAAGTTAGAATTGCAACTAAACTAAATGGCTAAAATATGAACTAAAGTGCAACATGCAGAAATATAGTAAAAATACATGAAAATAGCAATGTATAAGTACTGAGAAAATAAAAATAAAAATAAAGAGAAAAATACAGAAAAGTAATAAAGTAAAAAGAGTCTGTAGTGGTTCACCAAAAAATATACGCCAGAGATGGCGACCTCCCCACACTTAATATGAAGCAACGTCCCTGATGCTCACTTAAGCAGGGTGTGAAGGGGTGTCATCACTGGAAGGATGGGTGGCTGGAGTCTCTGTGGTGGTGGTCTAAGGATCTGCCTGCTGCAGAGGAGGTACTGACTGAATAGGAACCTCTGGGTCTGCAGCCTGAATTTGATGCGGGGCCTCCTGCTGGGGCGTAGCCTGCTCCGTGCCTGCCTGCTCAGCCTCTCTCTGTGGATGGGTCTCCGCCTCGTGATCATCCACCTCCTCCTCAGATGGCTCTGATGGGGTGTCAGGCTCGGAGGGGATGTCGCTGCCAGAACGGATCATCAGCTTCAGGTGCTCATAGCGTCGCTTGTTGCGACGCTCAGATCTCTCGTATCGCCGCCGGTTGCGGCGCTCTATCTGGTCTAGCTACTGAAACAGGCGGTGCACTAAGTGATAAACTGGCTCTGAGGCAGGTGGAGGTGCAGTGGTGGTAGCAGGGGTAGCTGTAGAGGAAGAGGGGCAGGCAGATGGTGTGGCTGTCTCATCAGTAGGAGTGAAGAATGGATGTCTGTAGCCCAAAGCCAGAAAGTTCCTGCTGTGAGGGATAATTTTCTTGCATTCTGCAGTAGGTGGCTTCTCATCAGCATCCTCCCAAGGTACGTCAGCTCGACGGCCAAGCTGTGTAATCAGATATGGAAAGGGGAGAGTGCCTCGGACGTGGACCCTGGCCATGTAGTACCAAATGAAGCGTGGCAGGTACAGGTCCTTACCCTCCATCACATACCATAGGAGGGTGATCATAGCGGCAGGTAGCTCCGTCTCGTGAGTACTCGGCATAATAAAGTTTCTTAGGATCTGATGCCATAGCCGAGCCTCATCATTCAAGTATGCCCGCTTGATTCCCTTAGGCATGGTGGTGTTCTGACCCATGGCCCATGAAATAGTCGGGTCAAGGGCTATCCTTGCCTTGACGGCATCCCAGTCAAACTTCATGAAGCGCATGTCCTCCTCAGCCTTTTGATAACCATCTGGCTGATCGGATTTAGGCAGGAGCTTTAGAACATCCTCTATGGCCTCTTCAGTGACCAGTATCTGCTTCCCTCTTAGGTTTACTACATCTAGGGAAGTTTTGAAGTAATTGCAGTAAAATTCTCTTACCCAATATACATTGACCTCAGTCAGATTTCTCTCCAGGAAGAACCAGCCTCTTTGTTTGATCTGATTAGAGGTGTATTGCTGGAGTTCTTCTGGGATCTTCAGAGTCCTCTCCAGGTACAGGTTCCTGGAGTTTGCAAACACCGGATACTTCAACTCGCAGTATCGGTTTTAATGGGATCAGTAGCAGGGAGTAGCTATTCAGCCTTCTCCTGCGGGGTGAAGTGTTTCTCCCGTCAGGAGTCATCATGCATGAGGTCCAGGATGGACATGGAGGATTCTCTTCTTTTTCGTTTGCCAGTTGTTGCCTTTCCCTTTCCTTTTCTTTGGGTGTCAGACATCCTGAAAGACAGAAAACCAGGATATAATAAAAACAGGAAAAACAACTATGCAAATCACAAAATAAGCATATAGTGGCAAAGGAGCAGTGGAGTAATGAAAATGAGTTAAGTAAATGTGCATTAAGGATTGAATAGGAGTTAAAAGTCCGAGAAGAAAAATTAACAATAAATGTATTAGAAATCATGTGAATTAGGAAAAATTATGATCATGCCTCGGTTAGAAGGTTAAAGAGAATAGTGAAAAACCAGAAGAGATGTTTTGAAAGGTTAGGTTGGTTAGGAATGAAAAAAAAGAGTTTAGGATGTTAAAATTAGTGAATTAGTAAAAAGTTGGTTAGAGTAAGTGGCATGATGATCATTTTCTAAGTAACAAGCATTCTCAAGTAGAAGCTACAGTTAACTCAAATCCAAACAAGGGAATCAGGTTGATGATGAATCAAAAATTGGAAGCTAAACATCAAAAATGCAGATTATGAACCAGGAAATCAAAAAGAATAAGAAAGCCTGCCCTGATATTCATGAATTGGTTTGGTAAAAGTAGAGTAAAGCAGAGTTCAAAGTGCCAAAACCAAGACATGAATGGAAACAAAACAGTTTACAGAAAATTGGGCAGCATTCCAGCTAAAATTGGATGTTCCCAGAAAATAAACAGTAAGCAGGACAGTTCATATGAATTAAAACAAACTGCAATTGGATATAATTAGTGTGAACAAGAAAGAACATTTGCAATAGCAGCATGAACAACAAGAACAGCATATGAACAATACTAACATCACAGCAACAGCAGAATTGCGAAAATTATAAAACAATAAGCACGAACAGTACAATTAATCAGGCCTAAATCCACTAACCACATCCTAGGCTACCTAACCACCTAGAATCCACTACAACATGCATATCAAACTAGCCTAATTATGAACATAAACAGAAAAATATGGTATTAACTACGAATTGAAAGAAGGGTGGCGTTCGGCAGAACTGGTAGGCGGATGAATGAAAGTGGGGCAGAGGGATGGCTGGGGGATGGTGGTGGTGACGGCTGATGCGGCGGTTGAAGGTGGTTGGCACGGCGGTGGTTGTTCGGAGGCAGGGGGTTTCGGGTAAGTTAATGGGGCAGGGTTTAAGGGCGAAGGAAGGGAAGGGACGTGGGTGGTGGTCGCGGAGGTGGGCAATAGTGGTGGAGGGAAGAATAGGAGAGAAGAAGAAGAAAGAGGGGGAAGGGAGAAGGGGGTGGCACGGGGGCGGTGGGGTCTGGGTGGTCTGGGGTGGTGGTCGGAAGTTGGTGGTGGTGGCTGGAAGTGGGTGGTGGTGGTTGCAGAGAAGAGAGGAAGGAGAAGGGGGTTGGGGGGGAGCAAATGGGTAGGGTTTCGCGTGGCTGGGGGGTTATCGAATTTGAATCCACGTGATCGCGTGGGGCACGCAGTCGCGTGGCTAGGGTGGAATGGAGGTTGACGCGATCGCATGAGTGATGCGATCGCATGGAATGGGTAAAAGGATGAATGACGCGGTCGCGTGAGGCATGCGACCGCGTCGCTGGAAATTGTGCTAAACGTGCAATTCCTGCGTCGTTTCAGCGCAACTCTTTCTCTCCTTTGGGGTGTTGTGCAATCCACGCGACGCGATCCCGTCGCTCACGCTGTCACGTGGGATTGGTGTTGTGCAAGTGACGCGATCGCGTCATGGACGTGACCGCGTGGATCGTTTTGTGCGAAACGCACAACAGCCGCACAATTCCAGCCCAACTTTCTGGGCGTTGGATCCTTACGCCGATTTCCAGGTCACGCGGCCGCGTGAATGACGCGGATGCGTGAGGGGTTGTTTTTTGCAACTGACGCGATCGCATGAGTGATGCGGTCGCGTCGCACGCCTACTCTTTTTTTTTTCATGCAGGTATGCAATTATGCAGTATGCAATGCGAATGACTAATATTCAGGTTCAATTGAAAAGGAAAACAAAAATAAATAAAACGAAATAAAACTGAAAAAGAAACGACCATACCATGGTGGGTTGTCTCCCACCTAGCACTTTTAGTTAAAGTCCTTAAGTTGGACATTGGATGAGCTTCCTGTTATGGCGGCTTACGCTTAAATTCATCCAGAAATCTCCACCAATGTTTGGAATGCCAATAGCCTCCGGGGTCCCAAACTAGGCATGTAAAGCTTCTGAGTATCTTCAAGCAGATTGTCAGGCTCCCGGGGTGATGAATGTCAGAATAGATTCCAGGATCCCAAACTTTGCTTTTAAATCTGCCTTCGTCTTGATCTATATTTTTCCATCCGGGCGGTTTAGAAAGTAGATTTTCACCAAGATGACCAAACGTTTTCCGAGATCCATTCGATTGACCATGATGCCAATCTGTGCACTTCGAATTGAAGCGTGGAACCTTATTGAACCTTGTGCACCAGCTCTGAGTGCGAGCCATTTCCCTCTTACTCTTAAAACCGCAGAGAGCTCTAAGCTGGCCATCTGTTTCAAGCAACCCATATTCAAGTGGAAAAATAAAGCTAAAGGTTAAGGATTGTACCCACTTGAAGCTTGTATTGGGTGGTAATGGCCTTGGGATAGGTGTTTCCAGTGGTTCTGTAAGTTATACTCCCTTGTGCTCTTTGGTGAATTTCTTCACTTCCTTGCAGACTTCTTCAAATGCATCCATGTCCTGATCAAAGCCTTCTATGTCTTCCTCGTCACTTAAGTCATAAACGGGAGGCTGAGAGAAATCTACCTCCGCATCATCTTCGTATTCACTTGGGGAAGATTCTTCGATCTTAGAGAATTCACTTGCTGATGCAAGTTCATTACTGGGAGAACTTGACTTGAGATTATCATCATCAAGGAAACTTGCTTCTTGGATTATTCCGTCTAGTTCTTCATAAAAGACTTGCTTTGGGAGTTGTGCACTATCCTTCTTAGCATCAATTGTAATGTTTTTTTACAGAATTCTCCATAACTCTGGATTCCCATGGAAGTTCAGCGTCTCCTAAGTCTTCAACCAACTCTTCTTCGTTTACAATGACAACTTCCTCTACTTGTTCCAGTATGAAGTCATACCCTGTTCTGTCCACTGGAGTTTCTAGTATCTCCTTCATGCTACGCTCTTCTTTAGATTGTCCACATGGGGCTGTGGGAGGTCCTTGAATGTTCGAACGTCTAGAAGATAATTGACTTACAGCTTGCTCCAGTTGATGAAGGGTTGTCTGAAGTTGATCTACTGTTTCCTTGAGACGAACCTCTGATTCTCGGGGTGATGAATTTGGACGTGGTACATGGGAAAGTGGTGGTGTTTGGGAGTAATTGGATTGGAATTGGGGTAAATGAGGATCATATGGTGGTGAATGGTGAAAAGGAGCTTCTGAGTGTGGTGGTTTGAAGTTACGTTGAGAGGATGGTCTATAAGCACAGGGTGGGGCTTGTTGGTAACTACAAGGTTGTCCACCATGTCTATTGGCTTGGCATGCATTGTAGAATGGTCTTTGTCCATGATATCTTGGAGGGTGTTGTTGCCTAAAGGGTTGATCAGATCCTCTTGGCTCCATCCATCTTTGATTGCTCTGACCTTGATGCATGTTCCTGTTAAAACTTCACTCTTTTCAACAATATTAGAACCAAACTCAAAGCAAGAGGGGTGAGGATTCATAGTAGCTAATGGAAATAAAAGGAGAAAATAAAGACAAATAAACAAATAAAAGAAAAAATATTTACAATAACCAATAATAAGGCACACGATTGCAGTTCCCCGGCAACGACGCCATTTTGAAAGAACTAAAGATTGATGGTTTAGAAGTTATAGTAAACTCTCGTTGCAAGTATAGTTACTAAACCAAGCAATCAACCTTTCTTACAAACGTTTTGGTTGTCACAAGTAACAAACCCCTTAAAAATTGATAACCGAAGTATTTAAACCTCGGGTCGTCTTCTCAAGGAACTGCAGGGAAGTATGTTCTTATTATTGGTTATGAGTCTTGTAAATTGGGGTTTTGAAAATGAAGAACAAGTAATTTAAATTGCAATTAAAATAAGTAAAAGACTATAAAATAGATAAATAACTGTAAAACACACTTTTGGCAAGGTATGAGAAATTGGAAGTCCTATCCTAGTTATCCTTATCAATGATGATGAAAATTGAATCTTAATTCCACTTAGTTAACCTTTACTAGAGCAAGGAAAGGTCAAGTGACTAATTAGTTTGATCTTCAAATCCTAGTTAATTCCTAGAAAAAGATTGGGATTATTGAAGTTCAATTCAATTAGCAAAGATAACAATTATCGATCACGTTGAGTTTGATAACTCCTGAGTTACTGATTTCTTAACCAAGACCAAACGGGAAAAAGTAAATCTACTGGAATAAAAATGTCTTCAGATTGGAAGCAACAGTAACATAAATAAAAGAGAGCAATAATAAACTGAAATACCTCAAATAACATTAATTCAAAGAATAATCTGTAACATAGAAGAATTCATAAACTAAATTGAGAAGATAAATAAAAAGGAATGTTGAACCTGATAAAAAGAGATAATCCTGAAAGCAAAAGAAATCCTAATTCTAAATCCTAAAAGAGAGAGGAGAGAACCTCTCCCTCAAAACTACATCTAGTTCATGAAAAGTAACTAATTCGAGACTCTCTCTGAATGGATGCATTCCTCCACTTCATAACCTCTGATCTGTGCCTTCTGGACTTGGATTTGGGCCAAAAAGAGCTTCAGAAATCGCTGGGAGCATTTTCTGTACATTTTAGTGCGTGGCCTCTGTCACGCGTCCGCGTGGGTCACACGGTCGCGTCATTTGGAGTTTTCCTTGTCACGCGGTCGCTTCAGTCATGCGTCCGCGTCATATGCGTTTCGCTTAAGGTGCGCGATCGCGTCAATCATGCGGTCGCGTCACTGCTATTTCGCGTTGGCATGCGGCCGCATCGCCCATGCGATCGCGTCACTGTCAATTTCTCCAAAAACTCCATTTTGTGCTTTCCTTCCATTTTTGTATGTTCCCTTTCCATCCTTTAAGTCATTCATGCCTTAGAAGACCTGAAACTACTTAACACACAAATCACGGCATCCAATGGAAGTAAAGGGTAATTAAAATAATTATTTTTAAAGCATACGAAACATGTTTTTCACATACATCACATAATAAGGAAGGGAAAGTAAAACCATGAAATTAACATGAATAAATGGGTGAAGGATTGAATAAATCACTCAAATTGAGCACAATATATATCATGTCATTCATCCTTTTACCCATTCCATGCGATCACATCACTCATGCGATCGCATCAACCCCCACTCCACCCCAGCCACGCGACTGCGTGCCCCATGCGATCGCGTGGATTCAAATTCGATAACCCCCCAGCCACGCGAAACCCTACCCATTCGCTCCCCCAACCCCCTTCTCCTTCCTCTCTTCTCTGCAACAACCACCACCCACTTCCAGCCACCACCACCAACTTCCGACCACCACCCCAGACCACCCAGACCCCAACGTCGCCGCGCCACCCCCTTCTCCCTTCCCCCTTTTTCTTCTTCTTCTCTCCTCTTCTTCCCTCCACCACTACTGCCCACCTTCGCGACCACCACCCTCACCGCGCCGCCATCACCGCCGCGCCTCCACCCACCACCCACGCCCCATTTCCTTCCTTCCCCTTTAAACCCTGCCCCCATTAAACTACCCGAAACCCCCACGCCTCCAAACAACCACCGCCACGCCAACCACCTTCAACCGCCGCGTCAGCCGCCCCCACTACTATCCCCCACCCATCCCTTTGCCCCACTTTCATTCATCTGCCTACCAGGTTCCACCGAACGCCACCCTTCTTTCAATTCGTAGTTAATACCATATTTTTCTATTTATGTTCATAATTAGGCTAGTTTGATATGCATGTTGTAGTGGATTCTAGGTGGTTAGGTAGCCTAGGATGTGGTTAGTGGATTTAGGCCTGATTAATTGCACTGTTCGTGCTTATTGTTTTATAATTTTCGCAATTCTGCTGTTGCTGTGATGTTTGTATTGTTCATATGCTGTTCTTACTGTTCATGCTGCTATTGCAAATGTTCTTTCTTGTTCACACTAATTATATCCAATTGAAGTTTGTTTTAATTCATACGAACTGTCCTGCTTACTGTTTATTTTCCGGGAACATCCAATTTTAGCCAGAATGTTGCCCAATTTTCTGTAAACTGTTTTGTTTCCATTCATGTCTTGGTTTTGGCACTTTGAACTCTGCTTTACTCTGCTTTTACCAAACCAATTCATGAATACCAGGGCAGGCTTTCTTATTCTTTTTGATTTCCTGGTTCATAATCTGCATTTTTGATGTTTAGCTTCCAATTTTTGATTCATCATCAACCTGATTCCCTTGTTTGGATTTGAGTTAACTGAGCTTCTACTTGAGAATGCTTGTTACTTAGAAAATGATCATCATGCCACTTACTCTAACCCACTTTTTACTAATTCACTAATTTTAACTTCTTAAACTCTTTTTTTCATTCCTAACCAACCTAACCTTTCAAAACATCTCTTCTGGTTTTTCACTATTCTCTTTAACCTTCTAACCGAGGCATGATGATAATTTTTCCTAATTCACATGATTTCTAATACATTTTGGATTGTTAATTTTTCTTCTCAGACTTTTAACTCCTATTCAATCCTTAATGCACATTTACTTAACTCATTTTCATTACTCCACTGCTCCTTTGCCACTATATGCTTATTTTGTAATTTGCATACTTGTTTTTCCTGTTTTTATTATATCCTGGTTTTCTGTCTTTCAGGATATCTGAAACCCAAAGAAAAGGAAAGGAAAAGGCAACAACTGGCAAACGGAAAAGAGGAGAATCCTCCATGTCTATCCTGGACCTCATGCATGGTGACTCCTGGCGGGAGAAACACTTCACCCCGCAGGAGAAGGCTGACCAGCTACTCCCTGCTACTGATCCCATTAAGTTTGCAAACTGATACTACGAGCTGAAGTATCCGGTGTTTGCAAACTCCAGGAAACTGTACCTAGAGAGGACTCTGAAGATCCCAGAAGAACTCCAGCAATACACCTCTGATCAGATCAAACAAAGAGGCTGGTTCTTCCTGGAGAGAAACCTGACTGAGGTCAATGCATCTTGGGTAAAGGAATTTTACTGCAATTACTTCAAAACTTTCCTAGATGCAGTAAACCTAAGAGGGAAACAGATACTGGTCACTGAAGAGGCCATAGAGGATGTTCTGAAGCTCCTGGCTAAATCCGATCAGCCAGATGGTTATCAAAAGGCTAAGAAGGACATGCGCTTCATGAAGTTTGACTAGGATGCCGTCAAGGCAAGGATAGTCCTTGACCTGACTGTTCTATGGGTCATGGGTCAGAACACCACCATGCCTAAGGGAATCAAGCGGGCATACTTGAACGATGAGGCTCGACTATGGCATCAGATCCTAAGCAACTTTATTATGCCGAGTACTCACGAGACGGAGCTACCTGCCGCTATGATCACCCTCCTATGGTGTGTGATGGAGGGTAAGGATCTGTACCTGCCACGTTTCATTCGGTACTACATGGCCAGGGTCCACGTCCGAGGCACTCTCCCCTTTCCATATCTGATTACACTGCTTGGCCGTCGAGCTGACGTACCTTCGGAGGATGCTGATGAGAAGCCACCTACTGCAGAATGCAAGAAAATTATCCCTCACAGCAGAAACTTTCTGGCTTTGGGCTACAGACCTCCATTCTTCACTCCTACTGATGAGACAGCCACACCATCTGCCGGCCCCTCTTCCTCTACAGCTACCCCTGCTACCACCACTGCACCTCCACCTGCCTCAGAGCCAGTTTATCACTTAGTGCACTGCCTGTTTCAGCAGCTAGACCAGATAGAACGCCACAACAGGCGGCGATACGAGAGATCTGAGCGTCGCAACAAGCGACGCTATGAGTACCTGAAGCTGATGATCCGTTCTGGCAGCGACATCCCCTCCGAGCCTGACACCCCATCAGAGCCATCTGAGGAGGAGGTGGATGATCACGAGGCGGAGACCCATCCACACAAAGAGGCTGAGCAGGCAGGCACGGAGCAGGCTACGCCCCAGCAGGAGGCCCCGCATCTGATTCAGGCTGCAGACCCAGAGGTTCCTATTCAGTCAGCACCTCCTCTGTAGCAGGCAGATCCTCAGACCACCACCACAGAGACTCCAGCCACCCATCCTTCCAGTGATGACACCCCTTCACACCCTGCTTGAGTGAGCATTAGGGACGATGCTTCATATTAAGTGTGGGGAGGTCGCCATCTCTGGCGTAGATTTTTTGGTGAACCACTACAGACTCTTTTTACTTTATTACTTTTCTGTATTTTTCTCTTTATTTTTATTTTTATTTTCTCAGTACTTATACATTGCTATTTTCATGTATTTTTACTATATTTCTGTATGTTGCACTTTAGTTCATATTTTAGCCATTTAGTTTAGTTGCAATTCTAACTTATTAGTTATAGAAAATGTGGATTAATTAGTATAGTTTACCCTTTGTAGCATAAGATAACTTAGTTTAAATTACAAATATAAAAAGGAAGTAAACTAGAGACTTTAACAGAATAAAAACAACCTACACCTTGTACATATAGCATTACATGTTAGTTAGTTAACAACATTTCATCAAGGAGAAACACTAGAACTTTAAAGCCACCTTAAGATTTACATTGAGAATAATGGAAACTCTTAATTTTTACTTGCTTGACATATATAACTGATATATGATTTTTGAGTTAGAGAACACACAGCCTATGATTTTTGAGCTTAATTGCATGGTTACATTTAAACCATAATATTTTATTCCTGTGTGTTCCGCCCTTCTTATTTATTCTGGTGTTCTTTACTTTGTTTTAATCTATATGTTCGATTATAAAATATAGATACATACCAAGAAAGTGATTGAGGCCATTGTTTGATTCTAGCTCACTATTCCCAAATTAGCCTACCTTTTACATCACCCTTGTTAGCCTCCTTGAGCCTTTAAATCTCCTCTTATTTTATAACCACATTACTAGCCTTAAGCAGAAAAACAAAACAAAAATCCCAAGTTGAATCCTTGGTTAGCTTAAGATAGAAAGTGTGCATTGTTTAAGTGTGGGAAACCTATTGGGAACATGGATGATAAAAACAAAGGGTAGAAAGTTAAAAAAGAATAAAATAATTCAAAATAAAAATTCCCCGGCAAATATTTACAATAACCAATAATAAGGCACACATTTGCAATTCCCCGGCAACGGCGCCATTTTGAAGAACTGAAGATTGATGGTTTAAAGGTTGTAGTAAACTCTTGTTGCAACTATAGTTACGAAACCAAGCAATCAACCTTTCTTACAAAAGTTTTGGTTGTCACAAGTAACAAACCCCTTTAAAATTGATAACCGATTATTTAAACCTCGGGTTGTCTTCTCAAGGAACTGCAGGAAGGTGTTCTTATTATTGGTTATGAGTCTTGTAAATTGGGGGGTTTGAAAGTAAGAAAGAAGTATGTTGAATGACAAGTAAAATAAATAAATAACTATAAAATAAAATTCTTGGCAAAGTATGAAAATTAGAAGTCCTCTCCTAGTTATCCTTATCAATTGTGATGAGAATTGGATTTTTCTCCCACTTTGTTAACCTCTAACTATGAAGGTAAGTTAAGTGGATGAATTAATTTTAATTTCTCAGGTCCTAGTCTTTCCTTGGGAAAGGCTAGAGTTATTAGAATTCAAATTAATTCTTGAAGAATTCCAATTTTTAGTCAACAATGAGTTTGATAACTCAAGTGTCTCCAATGACTCAACCAAAGCCAAAAGGGAAAAATTCAAATTATTTATATCATAAATAAAAGAGAGCAATCATAAATCTGAATTACCTCAAATTGCATTAAGTAAAGAAAATCAATCTAAACATAAAGAGTTCATAAACTAAATTGATAAAATAAATAAAAAGAACATTGAACCTGAGAAGAAGTTGAAATCCTAAATCCTTTAAGAGGAATCTTAATCCTAAATCCTAATAGAGAGGAGAGAACCTCTCTCTCTAAAAACTACATCTAAATCCTAAAATTGTGTATTATGAGCTTATTCCTATGAATGAATGGATTTCCCCACTTTATAACCTCTAATCTGTGTTTTTTGGGCCACAAACTGGGTCAAAAACAGCCCAGAAATCGCTGGAGAAGAAATCTGCCACGCTGATTTTCGCCACTGTGATGCGTCCGCATGGAGCACACGTTCGCATCACCTAGCGTCAGAGCAACTATGGCATATTATATATCAAATTGAAGCTCCAAACGTTAGCTTTCCAATGCAACTGGAATCGCGTCATTTAGATCTCTATAGCTAAAGTTATAGCCGTTTGAGTGAAAAGAGGTCAGGTTGGACAGCTTAGCAATTTCTCCAACTTCTTGTATTCCTTCCACTTTTGCATGCTTCCTTTCCATCCTCTAAGCCATTCCTGCCCTGTAATCTCTGAAATCACTTAACACACATATCAAGGTATCTAATGGTAATAAGAGAGGATTAAACATAGGGAACTTAAGGCCAAAGAAGCATGTTTTCAATCAAAGCACATAATCAGGAAGGCAAATGTAAAACCATGCAATTAGTATGAATAAGTGGGTAAAGAGTTGATAAAAACCACTCAATTAAGCACAAGATAAACCATGAAATAGTAGTTTATCAGCACACTCTATTGACCCACAGATATAGTGCCGGGCACACGCTATTCACCCACGGATATAGTGACGGGCACACTTGCATGCATAACCTAAGGATATAGTGCCTGGCACACTCTTGCAGCAGAAAAGATTATCAATCATAAGTCAATCTCAGGGACATAATTCCCTACACACTGTCATACTCAACCCAAGGATATCGTGCCTGGCACACTCCCATTATTCAATAAGATCATCATCCCAAGGATATAGTGCCTGGAACACTTTCCACATTCAACAAATCCATCAACAACCCCAAATCATCACCAGTCATACCATTCTTCATCTCACATCTCCTTCAATTATCCATTTTCAACATTCCAAGGATATAGTGCCTGGCACACTTGACCTCAATAAACATCAAGCTCATAATACCCATCATCAGTTCTTAATTCCATTCCAAACTCATTAGTTCCTCAATTTCTCAATTCATTGTCAGTACTCACCAAGTTCACTACTCTTCCTTCTCTCTCAACCACACTCATCCTCCATACCCCAGAAACCTAGACCTCCGTCTGCTAACTTTTCACAATAATCACCAACTAAAACCCTTAGCTTATCTCTCATATTCCCATACTCAAAATTACGCCCAAAAGCCTTAAAATGGTGTTATAGAAGCTTAGGCCTTGTTGGGAAGGTGAAATAGTTGAAAACAAAGTTTAAAATTATGAAATAGGGTGTGTGCGTCCGCACAGGGGTGTGCGTGCGCACGCCCAGGAAGATTTTGAATGTGTCCGTACGCACAGGGGTGTGCGTACGCACAGGTACGAAAATTCACAAGCCTGTTCACTCGCACAAGCTGTGCGAGCACCCCCAACAGACTCTTCCCGACTTGTGCGTGCACACAGGGCTGTGCGTTCGCACAGGTCGTAATTCTTCATTGATGTGCACGCGCATAACCTATGCTAGCGTTGCTACCAGAGCTCTTTCCCTTGCCTGTGCGTACGCACAGAGCTGTGCGTCCACACAGAATAACATTTTCGTAGGGTTGTGTGTGCGCACAAGGCTGTGCGTGCGCAAATATCAGAAATCCTGAAATTCTGCAACTTTGCAGAATTTCAGATTTTCAACACCAACTTTAAATGATCATAACTTCCTTTACAAAATTCCAAATTTTGCAAACTTTATATCAAATCGAAGGGTTTTCAATAATATTCAAATATAAACCAAATTCAACAAATTTTTAAAACCGAGGAAAAAGTTATGATCAGACAAAGTTCATCAAAAACCAACTTTTACCCAAAAATCACAATTTCCACAATTTCTTTGTAAACACAACCAAAACCAAACCAACCTAATCCAAACTCCACTTTTTATCAAAATTAACCCTCTATGCCATATTACACAAAGTTTATCACAATTTTCCTTCACTTTCCTCATTCACGACCTCAATATCAATATATCATATATATCTATCAACTCAAATCACATCTCCACTTCACTAAAATTCACAATTCAAAGCCAAACTAATCATACCCCAAACAATACCAAAACAACATCGAAGTCCATACCAAATCTTTCTCAACCACTTCAACCATTCAAGCATATAAATCATTCAATACTCAGCTCATCCAACTCTAAATTCAATCTAACATCACATCCAATTTCCTTAATACCACCATTCAAATTCTCAACAACCATAACAAATCTCATCATTCAATATCTCAATTTATCAACTCTTAAACAATCATCTCCACTTTCCAACAACATCAATATGCATTCATAATCATTAGCAATAAGTCTCACATTCATCATCAACCTTCATAATAATTAAAATACTAATAATCATCATTAAATCATATAATTATTAATATCCTTTATTCCAAACCACCACAATATTTTACATTAACTTATTACCTTAAATTTCCATAATCCTCATTATCCACCATTATAACTACTCACCATAAATACTCATCAATACGCATAATCCCCAACAATCACCATCAACCACACTAATCCAACATAACCAACAATTTCTTCAATTCACAAATAATTATTTATGCACCAATATCATTCAATCATATCTTAGGGTCAACTAGCCTAAGTTTCCAGAAACATTACATATTACATAAAGAAAACCGAAACCATACTTTGGCCGATTCTCAAACACACCAAACACCAAAACGAAACCGCCAAGCTTGATCCAAGGCCTCAACCAACTCCAACAAACACCAAGGCTCAAACTAACAACACATATATATACTAACATCAAAACCTAAGATACACAAAGCAACTAAACACAAAGGTTTAGTGAAACCTTACCTTACCCAACGTGATTAGGGATAAAATACAAAATTTATCCGCTACTAGAGATCACCTAGACAACCAAAACTACAAAATCTACTCAAAATCATGACCTAAAAAACGCAGAAATCTAGGGCACGAAACTAGGAGGAGAGAGCAATTTTTACCAGATTTCTTTGGATAAAAATGTAGAGCTTGATAAGAGCTTCACGTGACCGCAGACGGCTCGTCAATCGGAGGTCCGTAGCTCAAGTTATTGCGAGTTGAAGTGGGGAGAGAATAGTATTTTCTTCTTCCTCTTCTCCCCTCTCAATCTGATGTGTGTGTGTGTTTATGAGATGAGGGTTCATTAATGGACCCTTATATATGTTGAACTTGGGCCCAACTTAGGCCCGGTCCAACCCGTTAGCGTTTTTAGCACATTGGGCCAAACCTTTAACACTAATGCCCGGTTTTCCATTTCTAATATTTTTCTAAGGTTTTCGATTGTTCTCACTTTTTCTCGCACAGAACCGGATAGACTTAAACCGGTTTGACCGGTTCAACTTCCGGTTTGTAGTTTTTCACGTTTTTCGCAGAAAATATATTTTCTAACTCGAAAAGACCTACTGAGTCCAAAAATCATATTTAAATCCCCAAATTCTCATCCCAACTTTTCGGAACCTAATTTGGGCATTTAAATTATTTTATTCGTAAAAAACCTGGTTCTTACATCCTCCCCTCCTTAAAAAGATTTTTGCCCTCGAAAATCCGAGTTACATGATATATCCCCAACAAAGCACCCTGCCGTGTCGATATTCCCTCTTGCCTTCCGCTGCGTCACTCTGATTATCGTTATCAAGAATTCCGATAGTTTCCTTAAAATAAATACCAATTTTTGGTAATATGTTTCTAAAACCCTCAAAACAAGTTTATTCTAGATGAGTTCATTGTTAAAGCTCTTTCAAGGAGTCAAAAATCATTTACTAGTAAGTCAAACACTTGAAATCACCGTTCTCTTAAATAAAAACTTTTCAGTTTGAATTCCTTTCGATAAGATAATTTAGAAACTAATTTCACAAATGAACATAATCGGAGAACTCACTTTTCTTTTTTAAAATAATATCTTCCAAACCAAGAATTCCCGACGTAGTTTTAAAACCAAAGACTGCTTTTGTAACGTTTCACAAAGCTGTAAAAAAAAGTTCAATCTAAAACAGTTCATTATGAAAACTTTTTCAAAAGGTTCAAAAATTCATTTATTCTTAAATCAAAACCTTTCAATTTGAATTCCTTTTTGATAAGATAAATTTACAAACCAAAGTCACAAGTTATTAAAATCACACAACATACCTTCCTTTTTAAATCGTCTCATTCGATAAAAAGTTCAAATCCTAGTTTCAAAACCAAATCAGTTAAACCAAAGCACCAAACCAGATTTGAAAAATCACTCTAAATCTTAAAATGGCAAAAATCATAGTTAAAAACCGCAAGGACGTTAGTCGGTATTTCCGTTGCCACTAGTGCCGAACCGCACCCATCACCCACACAGGGAACCCCCAAGACTTTTAGTCATTCCTGGTAACCATTCCGGCACGCCATCTCGGATTGTTCGTCATCACAAGTCCAAAATCCTCGGCTACCGCCGCTAGAATCCTCCTTTCCCCATGGTTTACTTCCAACAAAACTCTAAGCTCTTAAAATTCTAACGACGACATTACAAAAGATAGAACCAAACTAACCTCAGGTCCAGGCAATATAAGACTCATAGCATATGCTTACCTCTCGTCAGAGGATCCGACCCCGTCGCCTCACGTGCCTCCAAAGCAAACACACGGCTTGGATGCTGACTCTTACCCACACCTCGGTTCCTTCCTCTACGGCAGTCCTTAGCAAGGTGCCCTGGTAATCCGCAAGTGTAGCATCAACCATCTCCCTTTGCCATGTAGAACTGAGCATTGTTGTTCTTTCTGAAATCCCCTTCACCTCGCAAATGTCGAGGAGCGTGTTCATTTCTTTTAAAGTTTTGTCCCCTCAGTCCAAGGTGATCGTCACGCTCCCTACTAGTATTTCCTCCAGAAGTCTCCTTTGACGAGGCTACCATCTTTGTCTATTCTTCAACCACTCTTGCCTTGTTCACCAGATCGGAGAAAATGTGAATCTCCATAGGAGCCACAGTAGTCATGATGTCGTCCTGTAAACCCCTTTGATACGTGATACACTTCCAACATTCATAGGTCTCTGGGACACCCTGACACACCCTAGAGAACCTACAGAGCTCCTCAAATCTGTTGGTGCAGTCTGCCACAGACAACGAACCTTGCTTCAGCTGCATAAGTTCCATCTCCTTTGCCTCCCTTGCAGACTCAAGAAAGTACTTCTTGTAGAAGGCCGTTTGAAATACATCCCAAGGAACATCAGCGTTCTGAAGCTGTAGCAAGCGGCATGCTGCTTGCCACCAATGCTGGGCATCTTCTCGAAGATGATAAGCAGCAAACTCCACGTATTGGTTGCTCGGGACATGCTGTGCTTACAGTGCACGCTCCATAGCTTGAAACCAGTTATCCGCTTCCGTGGGATTGGTCGATCCTCTGAAAGCCGGTGGGTGAACTTTAAGAAACGTAGCTAGGGTCATCGGAGCACCTCCTAAGTCATCACCATTTCCGCCTCCATTTCCCGCCGGTTGGCCTAACCTCTACGCAGCTTGTAAAGTCACAGCAGCATTCGCCTCCATGGTGTTCGCAAGATTCGCCATTGCCGCCATGAACTCGGCATGGTTATCGGCCGATTGCTCGTTTCCACTCTCTCTTCGTGAACGTGTACGACCTCATCCGTGAGTAGCCATTAGGGTTCCTGTCTACACCAAACAATCGATATCAAGGTGATCAGTCTCAATATCAAAAGTCTAGTGCTTCCATTATCCCAAACAGCCACTCACAAACAAGCATGCTATACAATATCAAGTAGATAACCTAATAGCATCAAAGAAAAAGATACACAGAGTATGCAACGAAGCACAATCGGCTCATCCCTCAGGTTCACGAGGACGAACCGCTCTGATACCACTAAATGTAACACCCCAATTAACCCAAGCCTTATCTCTAGCCGTAAAGCAAGGGTTAACCAAAGGTTACGACAATTCTAAGGCTTATACATATTTATATAGAAAGAATAATATAATCTAGAAGCCCGATGAAAGAATAAAGCTCAAAGTTAGGGTAAGAAAAGCGCAAAATGCATAAACGGAGCAACTAACTTAAAGCACAAGAAATAGATACAATTTATATCAAAATATCATAGTATAATGTCATAAAGATCTAGCCACGACTCGCGGAGTTCAAGCCGGCTAGCCATATATACCGACAATTAGAAGACTGTAGTTCAAAAGGGCTTATACAAGTTTTGTTCCCTCAAATAAAAGCCTCTAGGAGAAACAAAATACAAAAGTGAGAGTACAAGTTAAAATAACCAAGATGGCAACAAAATAGAATAAGATCCTCCGCTATGCTACCATCACCCAACTCCCTGCAGTGGGTTGTGACCTGCATCTGAAAAATAACAACAACGTATGGAATGAGAACCGGAGGTTCTCAGTATGGTAACAGTGCTCAATAATGTAAGATGTAAGGCCCCGGGACGCCAAAGGCAATCCTAGAACTTCACATCACATACTGATATTCAAGCTTAGAACAAAATAAATAAAAATTCAAAGAACTTAAACCATAACTGGGTTATCTAAACTTAGGGGGATTCTAACTAACACAAATCACACTGCTGTATCCCACAGCCTTCGCCAACCTTACCTCCGTGCGATCCCATCGCCACTGCCTACCTAACCTCCTCAGCACCATACAATCACAAAAGAAATGCAAGCAAGTAAAACACAAATAGAAGCAGATAGAGCAAGTAGTTCAAGTAAGCAAATAGGCATGTTATTCATTTAGGCATACAATTACAAGTCGGCAAAGCATACAAATAGATAAAAAATGCATATGATGAATGTCTATCCTATTGGCTCGTGATATCACTTGTCGGTCCATAAATGCCAACCTGACACATCCTTTTGGATGTCGCTTTTCTGCTGCACCCACGAATATAGTGTCGGGCACACTTGCATGCATAACCCAAGGATATAATGCCTGGCACACTCTTGCACCAGAAAAGATTATCAATCATAAGTCAATCTCAGAGACATAATTCCTTGCACACTGTCATACTCAACCCAAGGATATAGTGCCTTGCACACTCCCATTATTCAACAAGATCATCATCCCAAGGATATAGTGCCTGGCACACTTTTCACATTCAACAAATCCATCAACAACCC
Organism: Arachis hypogaea; assembly: GCF_003086295.3. Lineage (NCBI taxonomy): Eukaryota > Viridiplantae > Streptophyta > Magnoliopsida > Fabales > Fabaceae > Arachis > Arachis hypogaea. The sequence continues at coordinate 45,538,395 of NC_092046.1, read as the reverse complement.
CAAATCATCACCAGTCATTACAATTCCTCATCTCACATCTCCTTCAATTATCCATTTTCAACATTCCAAGGATATAGTGCCTAATACATTTTACCTCAATAAACATCAAGCTCATAATACCCATCGTCAGTTCTTAATTCCATTTCGAACTCATTAGTTCCTCAATTTCTCAATTCATTGTCAGTACTCGCCAAGTTCACTACCATTCCTTCTCTCTCAACCACACTCATCCTCCATACCCCAGAAACCTAGACCTCCGTCTGCTAACTTTTCACAATAATCACCAACTAAAACCCTTAGCTTATCTCTCATATTCCCATACTCAAAATTATGCCCAAAAGCCTTAAAATGGTGTTAGAGAAGCTTACAACCTTGTTGGGAAGGTGAAATAGTTGAAAACAAGGTGTGTGCGTCCGCACAGGGGTGTGCGTGCGCACGCCCTGGAAGATTTTGAAAGTGTGCGTACGCACAGGGGTGTGCGTACGCACAGGTACGAAAATTCACAAGCCTATTCACTCGCACAAGCTGTGTGAGCGCCCCCAACAGATGACCCTTCCCGACTTGTGTCTGCGCACAGGGCTGTGCGTTCGCACAGGTCGTAATTCTTCATTGATGTGCGCGTGCATAACCTATGTTAGCGCTGCTACCAGAGCCCTTTCCCTTGCCTGTGCGTATGCACAAAGCTGCGCGTCCGCACAGAATAACATTTTCGCAGGGTTGTACGTGCGCACAAGGCTGTGCGTACGCACATATCAGAAATCCTGAAATTCTGCAACTTTGCAGAATTTCAGATTTTCAACACCAACTTTAAATGATCATAACTTCCTTTACAAAATTCCAAATTTTGCAAACTTTATTTCAAATCGAAGGGTTTTCAATAATCTTCAAATATAAACCAAATTCAACAATTTTTGAAAACCGAGGCAAAAGTTATGATCAGATAAAGTTCATCAAAAACCAACTTTTACCCAAAAATCATAATTTCCACAATTTCTTTGTAAACACAACCAAAACCAAACCAACCTAATCCAAACTCCACTTTTCATCAAAATTAACCCTCTATTCCATATTACACCAAGCTTATCACATTTTTCCTTCACTTTCCTCTTTTACGACCTCAATATCTATATATCATATATATCTATCAACAAAAATCACATCTCCACTTCACCAAAATTCACAATTCAAAGCCAAACTAATCATACCCCAAACAATACCAAAACAACATCGAAGTCCATACCAAATCTTTCTCAACCACTTCAACCATTCAAGCATATAAACCATTTAATACTCACCTCATCCAACTCTAAATTCAATCTAACATCACATCCAATTTTCTTAATACCACCATTCAAATTCTCAACAACCATAACAAATCTTATCATTTAATATCTTAATTTATCAACTCTTAAACAATCATCTCCACTTACGAACAACATCAATATGCATTCATAATCATCAGCCATATCACAAACCTCCATCAACAACAATAAGTCTCACATTCATCATCAACATTCATAATAATTAAAATACCAATAGTCATCATTAAATCATATAATTATTAATATCCTTTATTCCAAACCACCACAACATTTTACATTAACTTATTACCTTAAATTTCGATAATCCTTATTATCCACCAGTATAACTACTCACCATAAATACTCATCAATACCCATAATCCCTAACAATCACCATCAACCACACTAATCCAACATAACCAACAATTTCTTCAATTCACAAATAATTATTTATGCACCAATATCATTCAATCCTATCTTAGGGTCAACTAGCCTAAGTGTCCAGAAACATTACATATTACATAAAATAAATCGAAACCATATCTTGGCCGATTCCCAAATGCACTAAACACCAAAACGAAGCCGCCAAACTTGATCCAAGGCCTCAACTAACTCCATCAAACACCAAGGCTCAAACTAACAACACATATATATACCAACATCAAAACCTAAGATACACAAAGCAACTAAACACAAGGGTTTAGTGAAACCTTACCTTATCCAACGTGATTAGGGATAAAATCCAATATTTACCCGCTACTAGAGATCACCTAGACAACCAAAACCACAAAATCTACTCAAAACTATGACCTCAAAAATGCAAAAATCTAGGGCACAAAACTGGTAGGAGAGATTGGATTTCTTACCAGGTTTCTTTAGATAGAAATGTAGAGCTCAATGAGAGCTTTGCGTGGCCGCAAACAGCTCGTCAATCGGAGGTCCGTAGCTCAAGTTATTGCGAGTTGAAGTGGGGAGTGAATAGTATTTTCTTCTTCCTCTTCTCCCCTCTCAATCTGATGTGTGTGTGTGTTTATGAGATGAGGGTTCATTAATGGACCCTTATATATGTTGGACTTGGGCCCAACTTGGGTCCGGTCCAATCTGTTAGCATTTTTAGCCCGTTTGACATATAACGCTCGGTTTTCCATTTCTAATACTTTTCTAAGGTTTTCGACTGTTCTCACTTTTTCTCGCACAGAACCGGACAGACTTAAACCGGTTTGACCGGTTCAACTGTCAGTTCGCGGTTTTTCACGTTTTTCGCAGAAAATACATTTTCTGACTCAGAAATACCTAATGAGTCTAAAAATCATATTTAAATCTCCAAATTTTCATACCAACTTTCTAGAACCTAATTTGAGCATTTAAATTATTTTATTCGTGAAAAACCCGGTTCTTACAGTTCGAACTGGAACCCCCAAGCCGTTGCAACGGCCACATATTCTACTTCGAGGCCAAGTGGTACCTCGTCATCGATGCCTATGATTGCGCCTGAGGCAATGTTGGTTGCATCCCCATCCTTCGCGGTGGATCTAAATCGCAGTGGTGACGGAGCAGTTGGTATTGTTGATATGGCACCGGTTTCGTTGCATGGGTTCGCACTGGATGGTGTAGATGATGTATTACGGGATGATGATGAGGATGACAATGTGGAGCCGGACATGATTGCTGATGAGAGTGGTAAAGATATAGTAGGGAGCAATCCAGTTGGGGGTGCGGGAGGGTCTAGTTCAGGGACGCAGTAGTTCCCCCTCACTTTTCCATGTTGGACTTGGATGCCATGAGACAGCAGGCGGATCATTCTGAACATGTTGGATTCGGTGCTAGAGGCACACAGCAAGGCGGGGGGGAGGGAACAGAGTTTCAGGTCGGTCAGCAGTTTCAGGACAAAGAGGAGGCCGTGTTAAGTCTGAAGACCTACAGCATCCAACGCGGGGTTCAATACAAGGTGGTTGAGTCCGATTATCGCAAGTATTATGGGAAGTTTAATGAGTTCGGCAATGGGTGCACATGGTGTATTCGGATAAGTCTTCGGCAGCGCAAAGGGATTTGGGAGGTGAAACGGTACAATGGCCCTCATACTTGTCTAGCCACCTTGATATCGAGTGACCACAGGAGTCTCGACTATCATGTGATCTCGGCATTCATAATGCCGATGGTTAGAGCTGATGCTGCCGTGTGTGGGAGGGCAAGTGGATGATGCCCACAGGAGTGACCACAGGAGTCTCGACTATCCTGTGCATGTGGGAGGGCAAGTGGATGATGCCCATGCGTACTTCCACAATCTTTTTTGGACATTCCCACCATGTTTTGAGACTTTCCGGCATTGCAAGCTGTTGGTTAGCATCGATGGTACCCACTTGTACGGAAAATATGGGGGGACATTTCTTGTTACGATTGCTCAGGACGGGAATTCCAACATCCTACCGTTGCATTTGCACTGGTGGAGGGTGAAAATGCTGAGTCATGGTTGTTTTTTGTCTCCCACCTCCGCCAGCACGTCACTCCGCAGCCAGGCATCTTAGTCATATCAGATCGGCACAATGGCATAAAGGCTGTATTGCAGGCGCCTGAGGGCGGTTGGCTACCACCTGCTGCGTACCGTGCATTCTGTATTCGACACATGGCTACCAACTTTGCGCAGACCTTTAAGGGCAAGGATGCACAGAGGCTTCTGGTGAACGCAGCGTATGCGAAGACTGAGGTGGAGTTCGATTATTGGTTTGATATCCTCCGTTCTAAAGACCCGGCCATGTGTGATTGGGCTAACAGGATTGACTATACACTATGGACACAGCATCGAGATGAGGGAAGGCGATTCGGGCATATGACAACAAATATCTCTGAGTGTGTGAACTCAATTCTTAAGGGGGTAAGGAACCTTCCAGTGTGTTCTCTGGTGAAGTCCACGTACGAATGGTTGGCCGAGCTTTTTGTGCGCAAGGGAAGAGAGGCAAAGGCACAGCTGGGTACCAGACAACAATTTAGCTAGTAGCTGGTTAAGGCTATAGAGGCTAATCTAAAGGCATCTCGGTGTTTTACAGTAACTTTATATGACAGGGAGAACTCCGAGTTCACAGTGGCGGAGACCATCCCTACTGGATCATTTTCACTTGGTAGTTATAGGGTGTCACTATAGGCGCAGACGTGCGATTGCGGTTATTTCCAGGCACTTCATTATCCATGTCCTCATGCCTTGGCCTGTTGTGCATATTCACGTCTGACCTGGCACCCCTATGTGCATGAGGTATATAGCCTGAGGTCGGTATTCAGCGTGTATCGGATGTGATTTACTCCACTGATACCAGAGGTTTTTGGCCACCATACGATGGACTAAAAGTCATCCCGGACCCCTCCAAGAGGCGGGCCGCTGAAGGATGCCCCCGAAGCACTAGGATCCGGACTACCATGGATGAGGCTGACCCACACAGACCGAAGAGATGCGGGTTGTGCTGAGAAGCAGGACACACACGTAGGTGATGCCCACAAGGTAGGTTGGGATCGGCATGAAGAGACTCAGCCTAGGCCTTACTTAGTTGTTTAGCATAAGAGTATGTCAACATCTAGGTTACGTGTTGGCATGTTAGGTGTTATTGAATTTACGTTGCGCCAACACTTAGTTGTTTCATTTTATGTATTTTAATTATAATTGGGTAATGTCATCATCGTTATATATAGTATCTATGTTGGTAACTATTGTATTAAATTCCAGATGTGTTGCTTAAGTTACTTTTTATCCTTTTTGAAGGCTCGATTTGTTCTGCTTGAACAACGGATACATCGGTTAAGCATAAACATATCACAAGTTAAACAGAAAGAGGTAATACATAAGTATGCCATACATCTAGGAAATCATAAGTAACGTAAGTAAAACATAAGTAGCAACTGCAACGCTACATCTAGGAACTCATAAATAACATAAGTAAAACATAAGTAACAACTGCAACGCTAAATCTAGGAAATCATGCTCTCATGCAGCAGATACATGTAACAATTAACTCATCTAAATAGATGCAACCCTGTGAAGGAGCATCGTGCCCGTCGGACTCTACGAGGTCTATCGGCAACTGGCAGCTCATCCTCATCCGCACCGTCGCCAGCTGCCTCCTCCTCCTGTACAACCAGTGTGGGTGGTCTGGAGGACTCACCCTCAGTCTGTGGAGGTGGCCCAGAAGGCCTAGTCACAACCTGCGGGCCTACTAGGTGAGTTGAAGGAGGAGTACCACCCAAGGCAAAAAGCTCGTGCGGCATGCCAGACGGAGGAGCATTCAGATCAATGGCGGGGTGTGACTGGGGTCCGGTGGTGGACTGTCTCTGTCGTGCTGCCTCATCCTCCTACATGATAACACTAATTTCCTCCAGAAAATGTGAGGATCCGAACTCCGCATCAAACCCATCACTAGTGAGCATGTCCGACAGCAAACGACCAGGGCTAACCCATGTCTGGCTCTCATGGACAGGCTAGTCATCACTGGTGACACCAACGAAGTAATCACCGAATGCCCCTCTGGTGCCACCGCTAGGACCCTTGCCGGCATCCTCTCCCGCACCTGAACCATACCAGTCCCCACCAAGAGAGCCTCTACCTCTAGTGCCGTGCTCCTGTCCACCAACTCCACCGGGCATGCCACCCGCATCTCCTCCATCGGTACTCACATGATCTCCCCTGCCATCCCCTCCTCCATGATCACCACCGTCGTCGTCATCCTGTCCACCTCGCCCTCCTGCAGGCCTACGTCGACCACCCCTACCACATCGTGCACGTACACGTCCCCTCCCCTCGCCCGCCTCTATAGCCTGGTCGAGCCACTGCCACTCACGGCCACTCCGACATGTACCAACACGAGCTCTCCGCTCTACCTACGTCTATCTAGAACATCATCCACCCTATCCATGTCCGGAACTCGTCCTGGGCCTCGCTGAAGTGCCTCGGCAGGTATAGGAACTGCCCTGGGATCACCAAGTAGTAGCTCCGGTGACAAGAATCTCTGACCATGCTGGGCCCACCAATCAAGAAAGTCATGTGACAGGCCTGGGTTCGGAACAACATCAAACCGAAGGATATGATCTGCGCGGCTGTCCTAATGGAGGTGCCAAAACTGCAAGGTATACGGGAACCAACGGTCACTGCCTCTACCATCCTTCGCCATCAAGAAGTCAATGTTCAGTGCTGACTGTGGGAAAGGCTGAACTCCACCAAACTGAGGTAGCACCCGATCTACCTGGTGCCACTCTATGACAACAAAATAAATCAGCGATGTCAGGCTCCTCCACAGCACCATATGACGAGGCTCAAGTATCTCCGGGTGAACAACCTGGACTACTTCTGGAGTGCTATATGGCATCCAAGTAAACTGTGCAAAGTAATATACGTAGCAGCTATTAGTTAACAGTGCATTGTTAAGAAGATGACATTATATGTTAACTACTTAGCTTTAGAAAAATACTCACATCACCAGCCTGAAGGAGATCTATCCTGAGCCTCCAATGCGTAACCCAAGGTCCCCTCTCGCTCGCGGTCGGGTTGTAACCGGACCACCTGAAAGCACATGCGATGGTATTAACAGAAAATTACCGCCAAATTTAAAACATGAACATAGAACATTAAAATAACATCACCTCGACGCCAATGGCCAGCGGACGGTATCATATCCAGCTGGTCTGAAGCCAGGAAACCGTCAGAAGATCCATGACTGAAGCAGCTGCAACAGATCGGCTAACTTGACAACGTTTCGGTTCACCACGCGGCACATGCACCTGTATAACCATGACAAAGCGGCTGATCCCCAGCTGTACCCCCCCATGTCCTCAAGCTTGGCTACATACGGGAGCCATCTGATGTGTAGGTGAGTCCCAGACTTGTCCCCAAATAGCTGAGTCCCCAAAAGCATCATGATATAGGCTCTAGCATACCGCTGGATAGTGGCATCGTCGGCCCCGTCAGGTATCTCACCGAAGGTCTCCTGCATCCAGCTGCATCTCACTGTAAACTTGTCGATGCAGGCCAGAGGAGGCAATACACCTAAAAGCTCCTGAAACCAAACCCAAGCTAGGCGACCGCCCTGGATGTACCGCTCGAACTCTGTCAAGCACCTACTAACGTACTGTCCATCTATCGGCAATCCTAACTGGTACGCCACGTCTTGCAGCGTAATCGTTCACTCTTCGAATGGCATATGAAATGTGTGCGTCTCCGGACGCTGCCTCTCCACGAATGCACTGATCAATGGCTCATCCAATCTAAACCAGGTCTCGTTCAGCCTCGCAAGATGGTATAAACCGGCCATCTGCAAGTATGGAATGATCCTGTCATCCAATCGCATACCCTACTGTCGCCTCATGCTACCGATACATCGATGAGGCTACATAAACAACATAACAAGTTCTGCATCAGCACCATATGAAAAAATATCTACATAACAATAAATTAATCTTAATAATCACATGAACAGAGTCAAATCATGCAACTGGGATGCACCCAAAATTATTTCACCATGTCATCATATTGGGCATAATAAAGATAATTCTTATACTTATAAAAAACAAATGTAACCAGCCAGCCCAACTCACGCTTTCGATATTCAATCACTAATCTTAATAATATCTAAATGCCGGCCCATATCTACTTCAAAGTCTACTTTAATACTATTCTCTTTAAAAAAAGGTGGTCAACTTTCTTCATAATCTACATCACTTAGATTGCTCCTTCTTATTCTAGTACTATTTTAAATTTTAACTTTCTCAGCTACACCTTTTTATATTATTAAGCCACTAATCTACCCATTTTCTCTAGTTTAAGGTGATTTGTTAAAAAATAAATTAACCCCGTTCTTTCATAATCTTTACTACTAAAATTTTCAACCCTATTCGTACCAACTACTATTTCTATAATACTGCCTTTGAAAAAATAAACGTGAACCATTAAACAATAATTTAAAAAAAAAACTAGCACAGACTAACCTCTTCATTGACGACACCAGCAATGTGGACAACTCCGTCTAGGCGATAAAGTCGGTCCGGATTATCTCCCATCACTATTAATTTTTTGGAGTGTTGAGCGTTTTTTTTTTTTTTTGGAAGGGATTCGGTGGGGAAGGGTTGTGGGGCATATGGTTCGAAAGTGACCTTTTCAAACTATATTTTTAGTGAAGCTGCTAGTAAATCTATAGGCTGTGTTTCGAATTACAGTGGGTGCAAAACATACATAAATCTAATCAGTGGGCATAAATTTACTAGGTGCCCCACTTGTACATAAATTGAATTGGCTCCATGCGATTTACTAGGGTAGGTGCTATATATATATATATATAAATCAAAACGGTTGCTACAGATTTACATTCAACGTTGTGCATCTCCACATAAATCGAATGACCCCTATTAGATTTACGTTGATAATAAATAAATCAACCAAGGGTGTTTCGATTTGCATAGGAACCTAAATCTCACAATGCTGTTTCGATTTGTATAAAAATGCTGCTTGGGTGATTCGCGTGTGAATTTCTGCTTTGGGCGAATTGCGTTACCTTTTTTCCTCTTTGGTTTAATGAAGTCAATTACCCTATATTTTATGCAAATTAAGTAACATGGAGTATGCACTATATTTGCAACAGAATGCATTTGGTATTATGGAGTATGTTACTTGTTAACAACATAACCTCTCAAAATAAATTTTAATGACTAAAAAATATCAAATATAATTTACTAATTTTATTAATATATTATTTAATGTTTGTTCAAGTTAAAACATACTAAAGCGGATCAGTTATAGCTCAAATGACATAGTCTCATAGATCCAGTGCAATTATACGTAAACCACGATAGAGTACCACAGATTAGTGTTGAACGCAAATCGCTACATCCTGACGGAGTTTTCGTTGAGTTTAGTATGTGCGTAAACCGCTACACCCTGTAGCGATTTCTGAAGGAATAGGCAACATGAAGAAATTGCGATAGCCTGCAGCAATTTCTTCACAATGTGGGGGAAATGCCTATGTGTGTGTTTGGCAAACAGTTGGGGGAAAGAGAAGTGATTCCAACACTGAACGTACATACATTCACGTGAAGCTAAAATTTATTATTTCTGCGTTCATATTCATGGTGGTTCGTTATTGTTGGGAAATTAGATGAAAATTTTTTTCGTAGTTCTTCGTTCTAAATTTTGTTTTTCCATCAAAATCTTTTAAATTTGTTTCAATCACTAACAAGGTGAATATTTTGATTTTCTTTATTATTTTTAGTACTCTCTTTCCTATTTTAATTTTTATATTTTTTTGTTCATATGATATATGTTGTTGGTTTTATGGAATTTTTATTCTTTCTTATCTATATTAATTTTATTTTCTATTTTTTGATGTATTTTATTTTCGTTTTGTATTAAAAAATTATTTTTTATTCGACTTTGTAAAATTTGTAATTGTAATTATTATATAATATGTTTATTATCAAAATTTTACTTAATATGAATTATGATCCTATCAAAAAGTACAAAATAAAGAAAAAACTAATTATAAGTAACAATAGAATCATAAATAATAAAAATTTATAGTTTAAAATAATATTAAATTACAGAGTACTAATCGTACTAAAAAAATTATAGAATATTTTTTTATTTGACATTATAAAATTTATAGTACTCTCTTTCATATTTTTATCTTTTATTGTATTTATTTTATTTATATGATAAATAATTTTTTATAATTTTTTAGTGTTCTGATTTTTCATTTATATTATTATTTTTTGCAATTCTTATTTTTTTTTATATTAACTTTTTTTTAACATTTACTGTTTTTTATGTCTAATATTTTTTATTTTTTTTATTATTTTTGTATAATACTTTTGTTACGATGGGTAACCGGAGATTAATGGGCTGGACTTGTAAGGTTAGCCCAAACGTCAGAAGGAAGTGGTCTTCGACTTGTTTACGTCTAGGAGGCCCCGTCCGACTTGTGTGTATAAAGGAATAGGAGGTGGTACCTGCAAAGACACTCTGATGCCTAAGTCAGCAAGGGGTTAAGCAGGTTTGGAGAATATTGGAACTTAGAGATACCTGATGGGTGTCAGTGTATTTATAGTGGTGAACCAATAACCACCGTTGGAGTAGTTCCACCTTTTAAAGTGGATAACCGACCCTTTATCTTATGGAAGTTGAGATATGGCTCCTGGAAGTGGGTTGAGAGATTTTAGGGGCAGTTACTTATTTGAATAAGTATTATCTGCCAGTTATCCTTCGACCCCGACTTCTTTGGAGTGGAGTCTGCATTCAGTCCGACCTCTTTATAAGGAGGTCGGTTGATAGCGAAGGCCAATCTTTGGATTGGGCCTTTTTAGTTTATTTGGACTTGGGCCTTTGTGTTGGGCCAGGATATGAACAATGCCCCTACTTGAGTCCAATCTTTTGTTTTATGAGTTGGATTCGAGTATATGAACTCGGGCTTGCAGCCGACGTGTTATAGGAACCGACCTGACTTTTGTAACCGACGTGATTCAAATTCTTCAAAAGTCGCGTCTAATCAAACGTCGCATCTGTTATGGGTTTTGCATTTACATGTGGGAGTAGTTACATTGGTAATGACGCATCTCTTTAATGATTGCGGTGATTTTACCATTTTGTCCCTGGAGTGTTTATAAATACTTTTACCTCTTTTTTCTCTATCTTCTTTCATTTTCTGAAATCTCTTACCTTTAATCCTTATTTTTTCAAAGAGAAAAGCCTTTTAGCCTTCTTTCTTGGAGTACTGTGTTCGCTGTTGCCTGCTTGTCCTTGCTTCAAAGGTTAGTCCTTTCTTTCTCTTCTTTATTCGAATGCCTTATTTTGCGCATTTAGAGGAGTTTGTGTGCGTTCGTAGTGAGTCTGTTGATAGGTCTAGTGACTCTATTCTTTTGAGGGATTGCTTTGGCTTTTTCGAGACCCTGTTTTTTATCCTTTTTCGGTTTCCTCTGTAGGTTTTGTCACCTTTTCTCCTATTTCTTTTTTACTGGAAGAGATGACTTCTCACGTTTCTGAGTGGGTAGATGATACTATTTTTGGGGAGGAATCCTTAGTAGACACAGACTATATCACCGACATCCGCACCCACCATAGGATCTGTGGCTCTGATGATGACGAGCCCAAATATGAGTTGATTGCCCGGGGTCTTGAAGACCGGGTCTGTTTTGGGAAGGCTGCTGATGCTGACCATCATTTTTTTATGTATGACTGTCTTTTTACCTGCCTGGGGGTTCTTTTTCCTTTTTTAGATTTTGAGATAAGTGTGCTGCACCACTGCCGAGTTGCTACCACCCAGCTTCACCCCAATTCTTGGGGTTTTATGAGAATTTACCAGCTTGTCAATCAAGAGCTAGATTTCCCGATCTCTTTGAAGATCTTCTTCTACCTTTTTCATATGACCAAGTCCTTTAGTGGGCAGAATAATAAGCAACAGTGGATTTCTTTCTGGGCCATTCAAAGTCGGAAAGTGTTTTCTATATTTGATGATTATTTCCATGATTTCAAAAATTTCTTTTTCAAAGTCCAAGCTGTAGAGAGACACCATCCTTTTTTTCTTGATGAAGACTCTAGCCCCTGATTTTCTCTCTATTGGTTAAAGGCCTCTCCTATAGAGAAATATAGCCTAGAAGATTTGGATGAGGTAGAAGAGGCTGTCGTGGGGTTTTTCCGAGATGCTTGGGGGAGAGCCCCCAATTTGGATACCAAAAAATTTCTCTTAGGCTCTCCGAGTTTCGTGCGGACCCAGCTAGGTAGTTTTGTTGTTCGATTCTGTAGTTTCCGACTTGCTTGTGATGCTTCTCTGACCTGTAGATTGATTTGTTTGTTTGTTCCTTTCAAGGATGGTGAGGAGTGAATCTTCCTACCAGAAAGTTCAGGATGCCAAGAGAAGGTCTCGGGCTCGTGCTAACGCTGCGAGGGCCGCTGGCGCTCCTCCTCCTCCTCCTCCTCTTTCCCGTGATCTGGGGACCTCCTCTCGTCCAATTATGGTAACCTCCTCTTCTGCTCCTCTTCCTCCCCCTATCCCCCCGGTCTGACCTTCTCCCGAACCTGAGAAGAAGAAGCGTAAGACTTCAGCGTCTGGCTCTTCTTCTTCTGAGGAATCTGATTTTGATGGTCCCAGATTCGTTCGGAATCACAACTATCCCCATACTCATATTAGTATGGATGATGCTTCCGTCCGAAACCATCTTCAAAATTTGGTTTGGGGGAGTGTTAGGACCGCTGGGGTATGCACGAAACTTCTTGATATTTTGGAGAAGACTCCCCTTAGCTCTTTAGGTTCCACCCAAAAGGTTGAAGAGTTGGAAGGGAGGATTTTCCTTTATCAAGAGGAAGAGAAGAGGCTCCAGGAGGAAGTTGCCGGGTTGAAAGAGGAGAGGTCCCGACTTCAGGAGAGGGAGAAGAAGTTGATGGCCCAGTTTGCCATGGCAGAGGGCCTAAAGGAGAAGGCGGAGCAGAATTATGTTAGGGTCTTTTTCGAGAACATTGATCTCTTGCGGGAGCTGGAGAAAAGTTGGGAGGCTTATCAGGATTTGGAGGACTCTGTGGTGGAGAGCTCGGAGGAGGCCTGGAGAATTTTCAAAGAGTATATTGGAGTTATTGCTCCTAACCTGGATCTTTCTCCTCTTGATCCTGATAAGATTGTTGTGGATGGGGCTATTGTTTCTCCTCCCCAACCTGAGACGGATTCTGAGCTGAAGACTTGTAGGCAAAGACTTGTAGAATCTCCTCCTCTTGAGGATCAATTGGAGGTATCTCAGCCGATGTCTTCAGATGTATCCCTGCTGCCGAAGGGACTGTGCCGTCCTCCCCTGCCGCTGATCCGACCTCTCTTCCTTCTGGTGACTCTTAATTTTTCTTCTTCTAATTGATTTTGAGCTATTTGGGGCCCGGCTTGTGGGTCTCTTTTTGAACAATTTTATTATTTTTGTTGCTTGAGGTGATGTTTCTTGACTCTTCTGGCCTCTTTAGGCCATTAACAAAAAATGCGTTTAACTTTTTGCCCCCTTTTTTGGATAAGGGCTTTATAATATATTTGGTGTGTGCATGCTTTCTACAATTTTTTCTTTTACTAGGTTTCTCATAGAAAAGACCTCTTTGATCTTTTTGCTTTAAAAAAACCTTTTATCTTGCCAGGCTGTGCTTTATCTAAGTTACTTGATTTTTCAAAGACTTGAGACAGCTTCTGCCTTTGATTTTTGATGGGTTTTCTTGTCTCTTTTTTTATTTCTTGTACTCAATTTTCTCTTATTGAGTTTCTGTAACTTAGGTTATTTTTGCGATGCATTTTTATTTTCTCGGTTCTCCCGACTAAATAGTCGTTTTAAGTTTTGGAATTCCGAGTTACTATGATCGACCGTGTAACCTCTTTACACCGAATTGTACCTCGTCATTTTATCCTGCCGACCATGTAGGTCGGGCACGAAATTTTCACGTTTTATCGAGCTTAAGTCGGTGCGTTTCGTAGAATAATGATAACAACTAATGGAATTTATAGAGATCTGGTAAAAAGATCTTTATTCATTTGATGAAGGTACTCTTTTGCTACTAGGGGAGTCTTCAAGACTCTTTCCTAGCCTCCCCTTTGATGCCTCGTTAAAACCCCCTTCAGGAAAACCCTTTTTGGAAAAAACATGAAGTCGGGAAAAAGAGTACACCAGAGAGTGGAGTTCTCTTTTAACTATAATACCTTTTCATATTACAAGCATGCCACGACCTTGGTAGCTCGGTACCGTTCAAGTCAGTTACCTTGTAGTATCCCTTTCCTAAGACTTCACTTATCTTATATAGCCCTTTTCAATTAGCAGCGAGCTTTCCTTTTCCCGACTTGTTGACTCTGATGTCATTTCTAATCAAGACCAAGTTTTTTGGGGTAAAGCTTCTTCAAATGACTTTCTTGTTGTATATGTTTGTCATTCTTTGTTTTAACGCTGTTTCTCTTATCTGGGCTCGTTTTCGGACTTCAGGGAGGAGCTCGAGCTCCTCTTTGTGCCCCTGTATGTTGCCAACCTCATCGTAGAAGCTTACCCTTGCGATTTGCTCATTGACTTCAACTGGTATCATGGCTTCTATGCCATAAGCAAGTCAGAAGGGTGTTTCTCCTGTGGCAGACTGAGGTGTAGTCCGATAAGCCCATAGTACTTGAGGGAGTTCTTCAGCCCATGCTCTCTTTGCATCTTGCAACTTTTTCTTCAACCCAACCAGTATGACTTTGTTAGCTGCTTCAGCTTGTCCGTTTGCTTGCGGGTGCTCTACCGAGGTGAACTGATGCTTGATCTTCATACTGGCTACTAGGTTTCTGAAGGTAGAGTCGGTGAATTGAGTCCCATTATCAGTAGTAATTGAGTAAGGGACTCCATACCTTGTGATAATATTCTTGTAGAGGAACCTCCGACTTCTTTGGGCTATGATGGTGGCTAATAGCTCTGCTTTGATCCACTTCGTGAAGTAGTCTACTCCAACTATTAGATATTTTACTTGTCTACACGCTTGGGGAAAGGGTCCCAATAGGTCCAATCCCCATTTTGCAAAAGGCCATGGAGAAGTTATGCTAATGATCTCCTCAGGGGGAGCGACGTGGAAGTTTACATGCATTTGGCATGGCTGACACTTCTTTACGAATTCGGTGGTATCTTTCTGTAAGGTCAGCCAGTAGAACCCGGCTCGTATGACTTTCCTAGCTAAGGACTTTGCTCCGAGATGGTTCCCACAGATACCATTGTGGACCTCTTCTAACACTTCTGTTGTCCTTGAGGTCGGGACGCACTTTAACAATGGTGTTGATATCCCTCTTTTATAGAGGATATTTTTTACCAAAGTGTAGTTTTGTGCTTCCCTCCAGATTTTCTTGGCTTCTTTTTCCTCTTTGGGTAGGATGTCGAATTTCATGTATTGGATTAGTGGGTTCATCCATCCGAGGTCCAATCTGGATACTTCAAGAACGTCTTGTCTGCCCTCTGTTTTTGTAATTGATGGTTCTTGGAGAGTTTCTTGTATCAGGCTTCTATTATTCCCTCCTGGCTTGGTACTTGCTAGTTTGGAGAGGGCGTCTGCTCTCCTGTTGAGATCCCGAGTTATGTGTTTGACCTCGGTCTCTGCAAAATGCCTAAGGTGCTCCAAGGTTTTGTCTAAGTACCTCTTCATATTGGGATCTTTAGCCTGATACTCTCCATGTATTTAGGAAGCCACCACCTGAGAGTCGCTGAGCACAACTACTTTGGTCGCTCCGACTTCCTCGGCCAATTTTAACCCTGCGATCAAGGCTTCATATTCTACCTGATTTTTAGAAGCTAGAAATTCAAACTTGAGGGAGACTTCCACTTGGGTTCCCTCTTGGTTGACTAATATTATGCCTGCACCACTTCCGACTTTGTTGGAGGATCCATCCACATATAGCTCCCATGCAGTGGAGGGTTTCCCTTGATCTCCTGCATATTCTGCCACGAAGTCGGTGAGGCATTGGGCTTTAATTGCTATCCGAGCTTCATACTTAAGGTCGAACTCAGATAGCTCTATGGCCATTGAAACATTCTACCCGCAATATCCATTTTCTAAAGGATTTTCTTCATGGGCTGGTTCGTTCGAACTCTTATTGTGTGAGCTTGAAAATAAGGTCGTAGCCTTCGAGAGGCTACTATTAAGGCATATGTAAACTTCTCTAGTTTTTTATACCTTAACTCGGGGCCTTGTAGGACTTTATTGGTGAAGTACACAGGATGTTGCCCGACCTCATCTTCCCGTATTAGAGCTGATGTTATAGCTTTGTCGGCTACCGACAAGTACAGGACGAGTTCATCCCCGACTTGTGGTCGAGTAAGAATCGGAAGTTGGCTTAGAAACCTTTTGAACTCCTGTAATGCTTCTTCGCACTCAGGAGTCCATTCAAACTGGCATCCTCTTCTAAGTAGGGAGAAGAGCGGTAGGGATCTTAATGCTGATCCTGCCAAGAACCTAGAGAGAGCTGCAAGTTGGCCATTTAGTTGCGGGACCTCCCTTAAGCAAGTTGGGCTTCTCATTTCTAGGACTGCTTTGCACTTGTCGGGGTTGGCTTCAATCCCCCTTTGTGTAAGCATAAATCCCAAAAATTTTCCTGCCTCTACCGCGAATGTGCATTTTGCGGGATTCAATCTCATCCCATGCATCCTAATGGTGTTGAAGACTTACGAAAGGTCAGTTAAGAGGTCTGCCTCATCCTTGGTTTTTACTAGCATATCGTCCACAAAGACTTCCATTAAACTCCCAAGGTGAGGTGCAAACACCTTATTCATCAGTCTTTGATATGTGGCTCCTGCATTTTTTAACCCAAAAGGCATGACTACATAGCAATAATTTGCTCTTGGCGTGATGAAAGATGTCTTTTCTTGATCCGGCTTATACATCGGAATTTGATTATATCCCGAGTATGCATCCATAAACGACAAGTATTGATACCTCGAGCTGGAGTCTACTAAGGTATCAATGTTTGGAAGTAGATATAGGTCTTTAGGACGCACCTTGTTCAGGTCGGTGTAATCGACGCACATCATCCACTTGCCGTTTTGCTTTTTGACCAGCACCACATTTGCTAGCCACGCCGGATATTTAACGTCTTTGATGAGGCCGGCTTCTAGGAGGGCTTGCACTTACTCTTTTACCACTTGGGCCCGTTCAGGTCCAAGCTTCCGTCTTCTTTGCTGAACAGGTCGCGATCCGGGGTACATTGATAGTTTATGCGACATGAATTTGAGATTTATCACTGGCATGTTAGAGGCTTTCCAGGCGAAGAGGTCGGAATTCTCTTGTAGGAGCCTTGTAAGCTTCTGTTTCAAATCTTCTTTCAGGTTGGCTCCTATGTTAGTATTTTTTCCTTCCTCTTCTCCGACCTGTACCTCCTCAGTTTTTCCCCCAGGTTGTGGTCGCAACTCTTCTTTAGCTCTGGCTCCTCCGAGCTCAATTATGTTCACCTCCTTGCCCTTTCCTCTCAGGTTCAAGCTTTCATTGTAACACTTTCTTGCCAACTTATGGTCTCCCCTAATGGTTTCAACTCCCTCTGGTGTTGGGAATTTTATGCAAAGGTGGGGGATGGACACCTCCGTTCCAAGCCGATTTAGGGTTGTTCTGCCTATTAAAGCATTATAGGCTGAGCCCACATTGACGACTATGAAGTCAATGCTCAGAGTTTTGGATTTCATCCCCTTTTTAAAAGTTATGTGTAGGGGTATGAACCCTAGTGGTTTTATTGGTGCATCCCCTAGTCCATATAAGGTATCAGGGTAAGCTCTTAACTCTGTTTCATCTAGTCCCAGTTTATCAAACACTGGTTTGAACAGGATATCGGCAGAGCTTCCCTGATCCACCAGGGTTCTATGTAGATGGGCATTGGCAAGGATCATGGTTATCACAACTAGATCGTCATGTTGAGGAATGATGCCTTGCCCATCTTCTTTAGTGAAAGAAATGGTTGGAAGGTTGGGAGCTTCACCCCCGACCTGGTAGACTTCCTTCAGGTATCTTTTGCGAGATGACTTTGTGAGATCACCTCCAGCAAACCCTCCTGAGATCATGTGTATATGTCTTTTCGGGGTCTGCGGTAGTGGGTCTCTTCGGTCCTCGTCATCTTGCTTTCTCTTGCCATGATGGTCCGACCTTTCCATGAGATATCTGTCAAGCCGACCTTCTCTGGCCAGCTTTTCCATCACATTTTTTAGGTCGTAATAATCATTTGTTGAGTGACCATATAATTTATGGTACTCACAGTAGTCGCTACGACTTTCCCCCTTTTGTTTTTGATGGGTCTAGGGGGAGGTAGACTTTCAGTATGACAAATTTCCCTGTAGACATCAACTAGGGAAACTCGTAGAGGAGTATATGAGTGATATCTCCTGGGCCTTTCGGGGCCGATTTCCTCCTTTTTCTTGGGCTCTCTCTCTTTCTCTTTTGATGAGTGAGAGTGCCCAAGTCGCGTCTGGCATTTTTCTCCATGTTGATGTACTTTTTAGCTCTCTCCTGTACATCACTTAGGGAGGTTGGGTACCTTTTCGAGATGGACTGGGAGAAGGGATCTTCTCGGAGTCCATTTACTAGGCCTATAATCACTGCCTCCATGGGCAGGTCTTGGATTTCTAAACACGCTCTGTTGAACCTCTCCATGTAGTCCCTCAGAGGTTCTCCGACCTCCTGTTTTACTCCCAGGAGGCTCAGCGCGTGCTTTACTTTATCCTTTTGGATAGAGAATCGCATCAGGAACTTCTGCGAGAGTTATCGAAGCTGGTGACCGACCTTGGAGGGAGGCTATCGAACCACTTCATCGTTGCTTTCGTCAGGGTCGTCGGAAAAACCTTGCAGCGAGTAGCATCAGAAGCGTCAGCTAAATACATCCGACTTTTAAAATTGCTTAAGTGATGCTTTGGGTCAGTAGTTCCGTCATAGAGGTCAAGATCAGGGCTTTTGAAATTTCTTGGAACTTTTGTCCTCATTATGTCCTCACTGAACGGACCCTCTCCTCCCAAGGGAGAATCTTCTCGGTCACTGCGAGATTTTCAACCTCAGAGAGCAAACTCAAGTCTTAGGAGCTTTTCTTCAAACTGCTTTCGTCGCTCGATCTCATTCCTCAAATTTCTCTCTACCTCTCGCTGTCGTTCCAGCTTTTGCTCCAACTGCTCCAGCCAGTCTGGTGGCCATGGAACAATCCCATGAAATCAGTGGCATGGGGTTGTCCTCCTTTGCCGGATTCGTGTCCCTTAGAGGAGTTTCTCTTTGGGTCTTTCACCCCTGAGGTGCCTTCTCTGTGCTGGTTAGTCACCCCTTGATGAGTGACTATAGCTCTGTCGTCGTTACCAGCATCCTGATTCTCTTGCTCAGAATCAGATGCTGTGTTTCCATCTTCGTTTAGATCGTCCGCCATCATTGGTCGATCTCCAAGTCCCTGGCAACGGCGCCAATGTAATGATGGGTAACCAGAGATTAATGGGCTGGACTTGTAAGGTTAGCCCAAATGTCTAAAGGAAGTGGTCTCCTACTTGTTTGCGTCTGGGAGCCGCCATCCGACTTGTGTGTATAAAGGAATGGGGGTGGTACCTGCAAAGACACTCCGATGCCTAAGTCAGCAAGGGGTTAAGCAGGTTTGGAGAATATTGGAACTTAGGGATACCTGAAGGGTGTCAGTGTATTTATAGTGGTGAACCAATAACCACCGTTGGAGTAGTTCCACCTTTTAAGGTGGATAATCGTCCCTTTATCTTAGAGAAGTTGAGATATGACTCCTGGAAGTGGGTTGAGAGATTTTAAGGGCAGTTACTTATTTGAATAAGTATTATCTGCCAGTTATCCTTCGACCCCGACTTCTTTGGAGTGGAGTCTGCATTCAGTCCGACCTCTTTATAAGGAGGTCGGTTGATAACGAAGGCCAATCTTTGGATTGGGCTTTTTTGGTTTATTTGGACCTGGGCCTTAGTGTTGGGTCAGGGTATGAACAACTTTTTTTATTATATAATAATTACAATTACAAATTTTACAAAGTCGAATAAAAAATAAAATTTTTTATAGAAAACAAAAATAGAATACATCAAAGAATAGAAAAAAAACTCGTTCAGATAAGAAAGAATAAAAATTTCATAAAATCAACAACATATATTATATGAACAAAAAAAATATAAAAATTAAAATATGAAAGAGAGTACTAAAAATATAAAAATTTGGAACGAATAACTAAATTTTTTATCTAATTTCACAGTAACCAGCCACCATGAACATGAACGCAGAAGCAACAAATTTTAACGTGCGTTTATAGGTGGAATCACTTCTCTTTTTTTCAATGCATTTGTCAAACCCACGTATAGACATTTTTCAAGTAGCCACATTGTGAAAAAATTACTGCAGAATATTACGGTGTCATTCTTTTAGAAATAGCTAGATGTAACGAATTTTGTGTTTACATTTTTTAAAGTAAACCGCTACAAAATATAATGGTTTACGTTCAACCCTAATCTGTAGTATTCTATTACGTTTACATGTAATATAGAAGTTGCATTTATATCTGAATTTTTAAAAAGTTGTAATCTAATAACATTTTTTCCCAAAAATTTTAAATACGTAAATTACCCAATATCTCATTTCCAGTTGTGAAAATACAGAAGGCACAAATTTCCAACGTCAAAAAACTACTAACAAAAACTACAGGTTTGACTATAACATTTAAATTTTGTACGTGCTCAATAAACCAAACCGTTTAGAGAAATTTTTTCTCCAGTACAGAGACATTGTGAAGTTTTCATATGTGGCATAAGGTACTGATGCAAAGAAAAAATATTTTGACCTTCATTTTTTTGAGGAATAATGAGAAAAAATAGAAATTTTTTAAGGTATCTTAAAAGTTCTCTCGAGAGAGAAAATTGCTAGTTTAACAAACAAGTGTTGATATTTTTTATTTTCAAAAGTTTCTATATTGTTTTTTTCTTCGTTCTTCTATTTTAAAAGGAATTTTTTTCTTCAAATTATATTCTTAACAAATTATATTTTCATATCTTAGACTAGATTTTATTTTTGTAGTTGTAAGACTAATCAATGTTCATCTTATAATATCTTCGATTAATTTCAGAATGCTAGAAAAAGTTCTTAAACTAAATTGTTAAGTTTGTGAACTTCTTCAATAACCTGGTTATCACTGAGTCATTGTACTCAACAATTTTTTATTGTAACCTTATCTAACAGTAATTTTATCCTAATAAAACTTAAAAAAACTATATTCAAAATTTTTAGATTAGGTGGCAGGGTAATATAAATCTTTTTTGAGAAGATATTGAGAATATCAAAAGTTTTTAAATTGTTAAGATATCTAATCTAGGTCGCTTCTTAACATGAGACTAATTAAAACAATAATATCTAAGGTTCTAATATTCATAGATTTGTTGGGTGTGTAATTTAAATCTTACTTTAAAAAGTTATTAAAATATAAAATATTTTTAAATTAGATTACGTTTCAATCTAAATCAAAGATGTTATTTAAAAAAAAAATAGGCAAATTAAATTTTTTATTTTCTTATTCTATTAGTAAAACTCTTAATGATCTTTAGAATTAGAAATAAATATTTTGGACCAAATCAATATATATTATGATATACTTCTTTTAAATCTCTTATCTCTTGTATTTGTTATTTATTTATTTTGTTTATTTATCTATCTTAATATAAGTTAAGAAAATCTTTTTTTGTTACATTTGAGTTAACAATTTTTTTTTAAAAGGTATACAACGTTTACCAAGATTTTAGAAGATCTCTCCAAAATATATATCTTTAACTCAGGTGCAGTCGACTTCATGTGAAGTTGATAGTTGAGAATAGTTAGATGAAAATTTAGTCAAATCAGTCAAATTATCTAACGACTCTCAGTTATCCACTTCACGTGAAGTCGACTACACTTGAGTTTTCACCATCTTAAAATCTATTTTGAAAAAAACTTAAAACAAGCTTGTTTATTTTTCACACGCACTAAGTTATAATGTGTGAATTCTATGGTGTTAAAAGAGAGAATCTTCTACACCTATATATATATATATATTGTCAATTGAAAAAGCTACCAAGTGTCTAGAGAGAAAAAACTTAAAAGACAATTTCTGTCATTGTTTTGATAAGTTGCAGAGTTTTTTTTTTTATTTTTTTTGCTACTCCTTGAGGCACGTAAAGGGATTTAGTAACTAAATGTAGTAAATGTTTATTTAATTAATGATTAAATGATGTTGAGCTTTTATTTGTTTTTTTTTTATTTTTGTAAATTCTATTTATTTTGGGTCAGACCACATTTATAAATAAAAATTGAAAATACTGACCTAAATTTTATAAAAAAAATTTATATGTATTAAAGCATGTATTAGGTATGGTGCACCAAGGAAAAAAAAAAGGGTCTCCTTACAAAAAATACATAAAAATTTCATGGTAATTAGACACATTTTTTTAGAATAATAATTAACAAAAATTATATTAAAATACCAATTAAATTAAATAATTATTTAAAATAACTGTCAAAATTTATTAGAAATACCAAAAGTGTAATAATTTGGTTAAAAATTTGAGAAAGTAATATATATTTAAAAAAATAATAATGATTACGGTTTAAAAGGTTAAAACATATTCATAAATAATAATTATAGTAAACATTATAAAATTTGTAATATAAGTCAATATAATTCTTAATTAATATGTGCGATTTGAATACTAATTTAAATTTAAATTTATCTACTTTATAATATTAAGCTATATTTCATATCGTATTTTGATTTTTAAGTTGATAGATGAATAATTAATTATTTTTAATTTATTATGTACTAATTTTTAATTGTGGGATAAATTTGATTATTTTACATATCAAGTGTTATAATTTGATCAGATTTTAATACCGACAATACTAAATCTCAAAGCTATAACACATTTTTTTTTCTCTTAGCAATGAACCTTGCACCATTTATCTATTAGTAATATATTAAAAGAGAGTTAAATGTAGCTTTCTAGGAGGTTAAGAATGAATATGAAAGTTTCCTTTAGTTTTTTTTTAATATATTACGAATAGATAGATAGTACAAGTTATTTTCTTTCGAATGAGTTCACTATTCTTTAACGCAGTAAGAGAAAAAAAAGTGTCTTGTGCTTTGAGATTTTGTGTTGTCCGTATTAAGATTCAATATTTAATATGTAAAATAATCAAATTCATCTCACAATTAAAAATTAACACATAATAAATTAAAAATAATTAATTATTCATTTATCAACTTAAAAATCAAAATATAATATAAAATACCGTTTAATATTATAAAATAGATAAATTTAAATTTAAATTAATATTCAAATTACATATATTAATTAAAAATTGTATTTACGTATATCACAAATTTTACATTATTTACTAGAACTATTATTTATGAAAATTTTTTAACCTTTTAAAACTGTAATCATATTGTTTTTTTAAATATATATTATTTTCTCAAATTTTTTAACTAAATTATTACTCTTTTGATATTTCTAATAAATTTTGACGGTTATTTCAAATAATTATTTAATTTAATTAGTATTTTAAAATAAATTTTGTTAATTATTATTTCAAAAAATGTATCTAATTACTATAGATTTTTTTTACGTATTTCTTGTGAATATTTTAGTAGGAGACATTTTTTTTCTTGCTGCACCATACTTAATACATGCTTTAATACATATAAAAAGTTAATGACTTCTTTTTATAAGTCTCGTAATTTATAAATTTTAGGTCTGTATCTTCAATTTTTATTTATAAATATGGTATGACCCAAAATAAATAAAATTTTATAAAAACAAAAAAATTCAAATAAAGGTTCAATATTATTTTTATAATCACTAATTAAATAAATATTTATTATATTTAACTAATAAATTCTTTTACGTACATCAAGGAATAAAAAATTGAAAAAATTTTACAAATTATCAAAATAATGTCTTTAAATTTTTTTTATACACTTGATAGCTTTTTCTATTGACAACAAATATATATAGATGCAGAAGATTTTCTCCTTCTACACCATAAAACCCACCATATTTATAACATACGAGTATAAATATTTTGAAAAATTTTTAAGTTTTTATTTCAGAAAAGAATTAAGGTGTTGATAGAAAAAGTTAGCATGCAATGATATCCTCGTGTGTGTCATTGTGAGAGGGCAACACGTGGCCTCTGCTACCTGATCAGGCTTTATCATTGACAGTCATAAAATAGTTACTACTTACTAGTTAGTTCCATATTTTCTTTCTTCTAACAAGCTTAATTAAGTATAATGATGCAGTTAATTAAATGAGGTGTTTGGGCCAAATTGGGAATTTAGTGCTGAATTGTGGTGGTTGGGCCATGTTTTTGTTGCCACTGGTAATTGAAACACCTTAAACATGGACAATACATAAAAGTAGAAATAATATTTTTAGTAACTAAATACCCTATCATTATGATGATATATATAGCAGTTGAATAACATAATGTTAGAGAATATAGAGAAAAGCTCTATATCCATGTAATTTTTTCATCCAAGCTATCCAAGTAACTTTAATCAGACGCGCCTCCCCAATCTCCTTACGCGTTTGTTATACACACGCCTCATATAACGTATATAACGTAAACCTTCTGCTGCGTGATAAACATTTCTCAATGTAAACCTTGTTCTCTTCTCACATTTTCGTTCTTCTTCTTCTTCAATCTACACTTCTGAATGGAAATAATGAATGATTCAACTTCAAATAAGTTGAATGAGGTTATTATGTTGAGACAGCTAGGAAATGATTGCTGCATGCTATCACAATAATCTTAAACACTGAACAAAGTAAAAGGAGGCCACCGAACCGAACAATATTCACTTGATGAATCAAAATCACAAAGGCCACCAAACCAAAAAATGTTCATGTGGTGAATAAATGGTGATCAACTTTCAATCAACAAGAATAGTATTTCTCCTCCTCTTCGTCTTCCTCCTTCTTCTTTCAAATTCGCGCACTTCTTCTTTCGTTATAATCATCACCAATAACACCAACATTTTGCTCGATTAAGTGGAGTTGCTCATTTTGATTCACTTGATTGTTAATGTGTTCAGTTGAGTCCTTGTGCATGCAGAAATATTTTTCTTACTGATTGAATACTTATCACGTTTTATTCAGCACATGATTAGTGTTCGGTTCAGTGGTGTTGACCATTTCGGTTCACCTGATTGTTATGTGTTCAGTTAACTTCTTTTGCATGGAAAAATGCTATTCTTGATGATTGAATATTTACGACGTTTTATTCAACACATGAATGTTACTCGCTTCAGTGGAGTTGCTCATTTTGATTTACTTGATTGTTAGTGTGTTCAATTGAGTCCTTCTGCATGTAGAAATATTTTTCTTGATGATTAAATATTTATGATTTTTATTCAGCACATGAATGATGTTCGGTTCAGTGGAGTTGGCCATTTCGATTTATTTCTGTTATGCACAATTCAAAACTCTTTCTCTTCACCTTCTACTGCTTCTTCACCAAGGAGAGAAAGAGGAAAAGACAAAAAAATACAGTAGCAATAACAACAAAAGAATGAAGATAAGGAGAAAACACGTGAAGAAGAAGGAACGCGAAAAAGAATTAAGAGAATGAGGAGGAGGAGGAAGGTGAATCTCTGTTGCTGTTTTCATTCGTTTCTGGTTGTTCCTTGCCAAATCTTCTCGCAATTCTTCTCCAGTAGTGGTTTTCGCAGAGAATGTGACTGAAGTTTGAGTGATTTTGAGAGAGATTCAAAGAGAAGGAGCGGTTTCGTGTTGATGAAGAAGTAACGTTTTTTCATAATGAGCGCGAAGTAACGAAAGGGTTTCTGGGCGCGTGTTTTCACTCGTCATTAATGCGCGTGACTCTATTTGGGCTTGGGCCAACTTGGTTACATGGTTATATGGATGTATAGCGCACCCCGAGAATATATATCTGGTGATAACAAAAAATTAGTTTGAGAAAAAGTTATTGTTATAAGTATTGCTACACATACAAGTCTTTTTGACATACAAGTCATACAAGTTAACCCTAACCTAACAAAATCTACTTACATAACGCGCGCGTGAAAATCACGTTGTTCATCTTTGTATCCTGTGTTCTTCCCCCTCTTCCTCCTCTTCCTTCTTCTTCTCATTTCTCTTTGCGTTTCTCCTCCTTTTTTTTCACGTGTTTCATCTACATTATCCTTTTTTTTATTACTGTTGTTGTTGCTGCATTTTTTCTCTCCTCTTCTTTCTATTAATTTTGCAACATCATGTATTTTTTCTTCTTTGTTTGATTTTTTCCTCCCAAGAAGAATTATGAGAATATGAAATAAGAAGATGAAGAAGAAGAAGTAGCAGAAGATGAGGAGGAAGAGGAAGAGGAAGAGTTTTGAATTATGCAGAACTTATCAGCACACATACACCGAAAATTCTTAAACAATACACTCAAATATCTTCGTGTAACATCCAAATATCTTCGTGTTACACCCAAATTTGCTGCAAATACAGAAAAATATTTTCTCTAATGCTGCATTTTTTTCTTGTTCTTTTTTTCCTTATTTCTTTCTTTCTTTTAGTTGAATGAATGTAAGTTCATCATCTTCCAAATATTTTTGCAACATTATGTATTTCTTCTTCTTTTTTGTTTAATTTTTTTGTTTTTATTGTTGTTTAGAGAGTAAAACAAGAAAAAACTTGAGAAGGTAAAACAAAAAGAAAAAGATGAATAAGTGGTGCACGAAATTGTGATCTCAGGCAACGGCGCCAAAAAACTATGTACGCACGTCTTAATAAATCGTTTTTTTTTTATTCACAACTTCGATACAACTAACCAGCAAGTGCACTGGGTCGTCCAAGTAATAAACCTTACGTGAGTAAGGGTCGATCCCACGGAGATTGTTGGTATGAAGCAAGCTATGGTCATCTTGTAGATCTCAGTCAGGCGGATATCAAATGGTTATGGAGTTTTCGAAAATAATAATAAATAAACAGAGAATAAAGATAGAAATACTTATGTATATCATTGGTGAGAATTTCAGATAAACGTATAGAGATGCTTTCGTCCCTCTGAACTTCTGCTTTCCTGCTGTCTTCATCCAATCAATCCTACTCTTTTCCATGGCTGGCTTTATGTAAGGACATCACCGTTGTCAATGGCTACTTTTCATCCTCTCTGTGAAAATGGTCCGATGCGCTGTCACTGCATGGCTAATCATCTGGAGGCATCACCGTGGTCAATGGCTGCATCCTATCCTCTTGTGAAAATGGTCCAAATGCTCTGTCACAGCACGGCTAATCATCTGAGGTTCTCGATCATACTGGAATAGGATTCACCCTCCTTTTGCGTCTGTCACTACGCCCAGCACTCGCGAGTTTGAAGTTCGTCACAGTCATTCAATCCCAGAGTCCTACTCGAAATACCACAGACAAGGTTTAGACTTTCCGGACTCTCATGAATGCCGCCATCAATCTAGCTTATACCACGAAGATTCTGATTAAGAGATCTCAGAGATACTCATTCAATCTAAGGTGGAACGGAAGTGGTTGTCAGGCACGCGTTCGTGGGGGAATGATGATGATTGTCACGCTCATCACATTCATATTGAAGTACGAATGAATATCTTAGAAGCGGAATAAGTTGAATTGAATAGAAAAACAGTAGTACTTTGCATTAAATCATGAGGAACAGCAGAGCTCCACACCTTAATCTATGGAGTGCAGAAACTCTACCGTTGAAAAATACATAAGTGAATACAGGGTAAGCATGGCCGAGTGGCCAGCCTCCCATGGAGGTCTAGAGATCTAAAAATGATCAAAAGATGATCCCCGGATCATAAGATGTCTAATACAATAGTAAAAAGTCCTATTTATACTAAACTAGTTACTAGGGTTTACAGAAGTAAGTAATTGATGCATAAATCCAAATCCGGGGCCCACTTGGTGTGTGCTTGGGCTGAGCTTGAATGTTACACGTGCAGAGGCTCTTTCTGGAGTTGAACGCCAGGTTGTAACGTGTTTCTGGCGTTCAACTCTGGTTCGTGACGTGTTTCTGGCGTTTAACTCTAGACTGCAGCGTAGAACTGGCGTTCAACACCCTTTTGCGTCATCAAAACTCGGCCAAAGTATGGACTATTATATATTTCTGGAAAGCCCTGGATGTCTACTTTCCAACGCAATTATAAGTGCGCCATTTTGAGTTCTGTAGCTCTAGAAAATCCACTTTGAGTGCAGGGAGGTCAGAATCCAACAGCATCAGCAGTCCTTCTTCCACCTCTGAATATGATTTTTGCTCAAGTCCCTCAATTTCAGCCAGAAAATACCTGAAATCACAGAAAAACACACAAACTCATTGTAAAGTCCAGAAATGTGAATTTAACATAAAAACTAATGAAAACATCCCTAAAAGTAACTAGATTCTACTAAAAACATACTAAAAACAATGCCAAAAAGCGTATAAATTATCCGCTCATCACAACACCAAACTTAAATTGTTGCTTGTCCCCAAGCAACTGAAAATCAAATAGGATAAAAAGAAGAGAATATACTATAAATTCTAAACTATCAATGAAACATAGCTCCAATCAGATGAGCGGGACTTGTAGCTTTTTGCCTCTTGAATAGTTTTGGCATCTCACTTTATCCATTGAAGTTCAGAATGATTGGCATCTATAGGAACTCAGAGTTCAGATAGTGTTATTGATTCTCCTAGTTCAGTATGTTGATTCTTGAACACATCTACTTTATGAGTCTTAGCCGTGGCCCTAAGCACTTTGTTTTCCAGTATTACCACCGGATACATAAATGCCACAGACACATAATTGGGTGAACCTTTTCAGATTGTGACTCTGCTTTGCTAAAGTCCCCAATTAGAGGTGTCCAGGGTTCTTAAGCACACTCTTTTTTTTGCTTTGGACCTTGACTTTAACCGCTCAGTCTCAGGTTTTCACTTGACACCTTCACGCCACAAGCACATGGTTAGGGACAGCTTGGTTTAGCCGCTTATGCCAGGATTTTATTCCTTTAGGCCCTCTTATCCACTGATGCTCAAAGCCTTGGGATCCTTTTTATTTACCCTTGCCTTTTGGTTTTAAGGGCCATTGGCTTTTTGCTCTTGCCTCTTGGTTTTAAGAGCTTTTGGCTTTTTCTGCTTGCTTTTTCTTTTTCTTTCTATTTTTTTCGCCATTTTTTTTCTGCAAGCTTTGTTCTTTGCTGCTTTTTCTTGCTTCAAGAATCATTTTTATGATTTTTCAGATTATCAAATAACATGTCTCCTTGTCATCATTCTTTCAAGAGCCAACATATTTAACATTCTTAAACAACAACTTCAAAAGACATATGCACTGTTCAAGCATTCATTCAGAAAACAAAAAGTATTGTCACCACATCAATATAATTAAACTAAGTTCAAGGATAAATTCGAAACTCATGTACTTCTTGTTCTTTTGAATTAAAACATTTTTCATTTAAGAGAGGTGATGGATTCATAGGACATTCATAACTTTAAGACATAGTTACTAAATACTAATGATCATGTAATAAGACACAAACATGGATAAGCACTCAACATAAAGAAAATGAAAAACAGAGAATGTAAGAACAAGAAATGAGTCCACCTTAGTGATGGTGGTGTTTTCTCCTCGAGGAACCAATGATGTCCTTGAGCTCTTCTATGTCCCTTCCTTGTCTTTGTTGCTCCTCCCTCATTGCTTTTTGATCTTCTCTAATTGCATGAAGGATGATGGAGTGCTCTTGATGTTCCACCCTTAATTGTCCCATGTTGGAACTTAATTCTCCTAGGGAGGTATTGATTTGCTCCCAATAGTTTTGTGGAGGAAGATGCATTTGAGGCATCTCCAGGATCTCATGGTGATGAGCTTCATGCGTTTCTTGAGATCCATGAATGGGCTCTCTTGCTTGCTCCATCCTTTTCTTAGTGATGGGCTTCTCTTCCTCAATGGGAATGTCTCCTTCTATGAAAGCTCCAGCTGAGTAACATAGATGGCAAATAAGATGAGGGAAAGCTAGCCTTGCCATGGGGTAAGACTTTTTGGCTATTTTGTAGAGTTCAAGGGAGATGACTTCATGAACTTCTACTTCCTCTCCAATCATGATGCTATGAATCATGATAGCCCGATCCACAGTAACTTCAGATCGGTTTCTAGTGGGGATGATGGAGCGTTGGATGAACTCTAACCATCCTCTAGCCACAGGCTTGAGGTCTAGTCTTCTTAGTTGAATCGGCTTGCCTTTGGAGTCAATCTTCCATTGATCTCCTTCCACACATATGTCCATGAGGACTTGGTCCAACCTTTGATTAAAGTTGACCCTTCTAGTGTAGGGGCGTGCATCTCCTTGCATCATGGGCAAGTTAAACGCCAACCTCACGTTTTCCGGACTAAAATCTAAGTATTTCCCCCGAACCATGGTGAGATAATTCTTTGGGTTCGGGTTCTTACTTTGATCATGGTTCCTAGTGATCCATGCATTGGCATAGAACTCTTGAACCATTAGGATGCCGACTTGTTGGATGGGGTTTGTTAGAACTTCCCAACCTCTTCTTTGGATTTCATGTCGGATCTCCGGATACTCATTTCTCTTGAGCTTAAAAGGGACCTCAGGGATCACCTTCTTCTTGGCCACAACATCATAGAAGTGGTCTTGATGGGCTCTGGAGATGAACCTTTCCATCTCCCATGACATGGAGGTGGAAGCTTTTGTCTTCCCTTTCCCTTTTCTAGAGGATTTTCCGTCTTAGGTGCCATCAATGGTAATGGAAAAATAAAAAGCTTATGCTTTTACCACACCAAACTTAGAATATTGCTCGCCCTCGAGCAAGAGAAGAAAGAATAGATGAAGAAGAAGAAGAAAACATGGAGGAGAGGAGGGAGAGGTGTATTCGGCCAAGAAGAGAAGAGAGGGTTGTGTTGTGTAAAAATGAAGAAGAATGGAGGGCTTTATATAGGGAGGGGAGGGGAGTTTAGTTTCGGCCATATAGGGTGGGTTTGGGTGGGAAATTGATTTTGAATTTTGAAGGTAGGTGGAGTTTATGAGGTAGGTTTATGGGGAAGAGTGGATGGATGTGAGTGGTGAAGTGGTGATAGGGAAGAGAGATTGAGGTGATTGGTGAAGAGTTTTGGGGGAGAGTGTTTATTGGGAAGAGAGGATGAACATTGAGAAGAGGGAAGAGAGTGAGTGGTGGTAGGTGGGGATCCTGTGGGGTCCACAGATGCTGAGTTGATCCTGTGGGATCCACAGATCCTGAGGTGTCAAGGAATTGCATCCCTGCACCAATTAGGCATGTAAAATGCCTTTGCATGCATTTCTGGCATTTAAACGCCGAATTGATGCTTGTTCTGGGCGTTCAGCGCCCAGATGCAGCATATTTCTGGCGTTGAACGCCAGCCAGATGCTTGTTTCTGGCGTTCAGCGCCAGCTTTCCTCACTGTGCATTTCTGGCGTCTGAACGCCAGGATGCTGCTTGTTTCTGGCATTCAACGCCAGAAACATGCTCTGTTCTGGCGTTGAACGCCAGACAGATGCTCCTTACTGGCGTTTAAACGCCAGTAAGATTCTCCTCCAGGGTGTGATTTTTCTTCTGCTGTTTTTGATTCTGTTTTCAATTTTTCTATTTATTTTGTGACTCCACATGATCATGAACCTAATAAAACATGAAATAACAATAAAAGTAAATTAAAATTAGATAAATAAAAATTGGGTTGCCTCCCAACAAGCGCTTCTTTAATTTCAATAGCTTGATAGTGGGCTCTCATGGAGCCTCACAGATGTTCAGAGCATTGTTGAGACTCCCCAACACCAAACTTAGAGTTTGGATATGGGAGTTCAACACCAAACTTAGAGTTTGGTTGTGGCCTCCCAACACCAAACTCAGAGTTTGACTGTGGGGGCTCTGGTTGACTCTGTTTAGAGAGAAGCTTACTGTGCCTCTTTTCCATGTTTACAGAAGGATATCCTTGAGTTTTAAACTCAAGGGAGTCCTCATTCAATTGAAGGACTAGTTCACCTCTGTTAACATCAATCACAGCTCTTGCTGTGGCTAGGAAGGGTCTTCCAAGGATGATGGATTCATCCTCATCCTTCCCAGTATCTAGGATTATGAAATCAGCAGGGATGTAAAGGCCTTCAACCTTTACTAATATGTCCTCTACTTGTCCATAAGCCTGTTTTCTGGAATTGTCTACCATCTCTAATGAGATTTTAGCAGCTTGTACCTCAAAAATTCCCAGTTT
The DNA here is from genome assembly GCF_003086295.3 of Arachis hypogaea. Lineage (NCBI taxonomy): Eukaryota > Viridiplantae > Streptophyta > Magnoliopsida > Fabales > Fabaceae > Arachis > Arachis hypogaea. Next base: position 45,506,378 of record NC_092046.1, on the reverse strand, counting down.
CTCCATTACAGAGAGTGGCATGAGGTTTATTCCTGACCCCAGGTCTCATAGAGCCTTCTCAAAGGTCATGGTGCCTATGGTACAAGGTATTAGGAACTTTCCAGGATCCTGTTTCTTCTGAGGCAGTCTCAGTTGATCCAATGCATTTAGTTCATTGGTGAACAGGGGGGGTTCATCTCCCCAAGTTTCATTACCAAATAAATTGGCATTCAGCTTTATGATTGCACCAAGGAACTTGGTAACTTGCTCTTCTGTAGCATCCTCATTCTCTTCAGAAGAGGAATACTCATCAGAGCTCATGAAGGGCATAAGGAGGTTCAATGGAATCTCTATGGTCTCTAGATGAGTCTCAGATTCCTTTGGTTCCTCCGAAGAAAACTCCTTATTGATCACTGGACGACCCAGGAGGTCTTCCTCACTGGGATTCACGTCCTCCCCTTCCTCTTTGGATTTGGCCATGATGGTTATATCAATGGCCTTGCACTCTCCTTTTGGATTTTCTTCTGTATTGCTTGGGAGAGTACTAGGAGGGATTTCAGTGATCCTTTTACTCAGCTGGCCCACTTGTGCCTCCAAATTTCTAATGGAGGACCTTGTTTCATTCATGAAACTCACAGTGGCCTTGGATAGATCAGAGACTAAATTTGCTAAATTAGAGGTATTTTGTTCAGAGTTCTCTGTCTGTTGCTGAGTGGATGATGGAAAAGGTTTATTACTATTAAACCTGTTTCTTCCACCATTATTAAAGCCTTGTTGAGGCTTTTGTTGATCCTTCCATGAGAGATTTGGGTGATTTCTCCATGAGCGATTATAGGTGTTTCCATATGGTTCACCCATATAATTTACCTCTGCTATTGCAGGGTTTTCAGGATCATAAGCTTCTTCTTCAGAAGATGCCTCTTGAGTACTGTTGGATGCAGCTTGCATTCCATTCAGACTCTAAGAAATCATATTGACTTGCTGAGTCAATATTTTATTCTGAGGCATCCCATTACTCACATGATTCCTCTCAGAAGTGTACATGAACTGGTTATTAGCAACCATGTCAATGAGTTCTTGAGCTTCTGCAGGCATTTTCTTTAGGTGAATGGATCCACCTGCAGAAGTATCCAATGACATCTTAGCTAATTCAGACAGACCATCATAGAATATATCCAGGATGGTCCATTCTGAAAGCATGTCAGAAGGACACTTTTTGGTCAGTTGCTTGTATCTCTCCCAAGCTTCGTAGAGGGATTCACCTTCTTTCTGTTTGAAGGTTTGAACATCCACTCTAAGCTTGCTAAGCTTTTGAGGAGGAAAGAACTTGGCCAAGAAAGCTGTGACCAGCTTATCCCAAGAGTTCAGGCTATCTTTGGGTTGAGAGTCCAACCACACTCTAGCTCTGTCTCTTACAGCAAAAGGGAAAAGCATGAGCTTGTAGACTTCAGGATCTACTCCATTAGTCTTAACAGTATCACAGATCTGCAAGAATTCAGTTAAGAACTAAAAAGGATCTTTAGATGGAAGTCCATGAAATTTGCAGTTCTGCTGCATCAGAGAAACTAATTGAGGTTTCAGCTCAAAATTGTTTGCTCCAATGGTGGGATGGAGATGCTTCTTCCATGTAAATTAGAATTAGGTGCAGTAAAGTCACCAAGCATCCTCCTTGCATTATTATTATTTTCGGCTGCCATCTCCTCTTCTTGTTCGAAAATTTCTGAAAGGTGCTTGCTGGATTGTTGTAATTTAGCTTCTCGTAGTTTCCTCTTTAGAGTCCTTTCAGGTTCTGGATCTGCTTCAACAAGAATGTTCTTGTCCTTGCTCCTGCTCATATGAAAAAAGAGGGAATAGAAAAATAATAATAGGGATCCTTTTTGCCCAAGTATAGAGGTTCCCCTGTGTGAGTATAAGAAGAAAAGAATGTAATGTAAAGAAGGGAAGAAGAGAAAATTCGAACACAGATAGAAGAGGGGGTTCGAATTTGTGTGAGATGAAGTGTTAGTAGATGAATAAATAAATAGAAGGAGATGAGAGAGAAAGAGGATTTTCGAAAATAATTTTTGAAAAAGAGTTAGTGATTTTCGAAAATAGTTTTTGAGAAAGGTTAGTAATTTTCGAAAATTAGGAATAAAATTAAAATCGAAAATTAAAATAATTAGTTAATTAAAAAGAAATTTTGAAAAAGAGGGAGATATTTTCGAAAATTAGAGAGAAAGAGTTAGTTAGGTAGTTTTGAAAAAGATAAGAAACAATCAAAAAGTCAATTAGTTAGTTGAAAAAGATTTGAAAATCAATTTTGAAAAGATAAGAAGATAAGAAGTTAGAAAAGATATTTTAAAACCAAATTTTTGAAAAAGATAAGATTTTTTAAAAAAAGAGATATGATAAAAAGATATGATTAGAATTAGTTTTGAAAAAGATTTGATTTTTAAAATCACAATTAATGACTTGATTCACAAGAAACCACAAGATATGATTCTAGAACTTAAAGTTTGAATCTTTCTTAACAAGTAAGTAACAAACTTGAAATTTTTGAATCAAAATATTAATTGATGATGTTATTTTCAAAAATTACGTGATAAAGATAAGAAAAAGATTTTTGAAAAATATTTGTAAAATTTTCGAAAATAAATAAGAAAAGTGAAAAAGATATGATTTTTGAAAAAGATTTAAAAAAAATAAGATTTTTAAATTGAAAATTTGATTTGACTCATAAGAAACAACTAAGTTTTAAAAAGTTTTGAAAAAGTCAACTCAAATTTTTGAAATTTATGAGTGAAAAAGGGAAAGATATTTTTTTATTTTTGAATTTTTGATGATGAAAGAGAAAAACATGAAAATGATGCAATGCATGAAAATTTTGGATCTAAACATGTGATGCATGCAAGAATGCTATGAATGTCAAGATGAACACCAAGAACTCTTTGAAGATCATGATGAACATCAAGAACACATTTTTGAAAAATTTTTATATGCAAAGAAAACATGCAAGACACCAAACTTAGAAATCTTTCATGTTCAGACACTATGAATGCAAAAATGCACATGAAAAACAAGAAAAGACACAAAATAATAAAATATGAAGATCAATCAAGAAGGTTTATCAAGAACAACTTGAAGATCATGATGAATGCAATGCATGAATGCAATTTTCGAAAAATGCAAGATGAGTATGCAATTGACACCAAACTTAAAAATTGACTCAAGACTCAAACAAGAAACATGAAATATTTTTTTGATTTTTATGATTTTCTAATTTTTTTTGGATTTTTCGAGAATTATTTGTGAAAAAGAAAAATAAGGATTCCAAAATTTTTAATATGAATTCCAGGAATCTTGCACTCTTAGTCTAAAGCTCCAATCTGAGGGTTAGACATGGCTTAATAGCCAGTCAAGCTTTAGCATGTAAATCAAGTGGATCAGGAACAGCAGCAGGTGGATTAGCAACAACTAGCTTGCTCTTGATAATGTTGGGTTGGAAGCCCCAGTCTAAATGAATTTAGACATGGCTTTACAGCCAGTCAGGCTTCAACATGCTTCATGAAACACTAGAATCCATTCTAAAAAAAATTTTAGAATAATTTTCGAAAACTAATGAGAAATTTTTGAAAGATTTTTGAAAAATTTTTTTTTTGAAAAATTTTTGAAAATAAAACAAAAAGAAAATTACCTAATCTGAGCAACACGATGAACCGTCAGTTGTCCAAACTCGAACAATCCCCGGCAACGGCGCCAAAAACTTGGTGCACGAAATTGTGATCTCAGGCAACGGCGCCAAAAACTCTGTACGCACGTTTTAATAAATCGTTTTTTTTATTCACAACTTCGATACAACTAACCAGCAAGTGCACTGGGTTGTCCAAGTAATAAACCTTACGTGAGTAAGGGTCGATCCCACGGAGATTGTTGGTATGAAGCAAGCTATGGTCATCTTGTAGATCTCAGTCAGGCGGATATCAAATGGTTATGGAGTTTTTGAAAATAATAATAAATAAACAGAGAATAAAGATAGAAATACTTATGTATATCATTGGTGAGAATTTCAAATAAACGTATAGAGATGCTTTCGTCCCTCTGAACTTCTGCTTTCCTGCTGTCTTCATCCAATCAATCCTACTCCTTTCCATGGCTAGCTTTATGTAAGGACATCACCGTTGTCAATGGCTACTTTTCATCCTCTCTGTGAAAATGGTCCGATGCGCTGTCACTGCATGGCTAATCATCTGGAGGCATCACCGTGGTCAATGGATGCATCCTATCCTCTTGTGAAAATGGTCCAAATGCTCTGTCACAACACGGCTAATCATCTGAGGTTCTCGATCATACTAGAATAGGATTCACCCTCCTTTTGCGTCTGTCACTACGCCCAGAACTCGCGAGTTTGAAGTTCGTCACAGTCATTCAATCCCAGAGTCCTACTCAGAATACCACAGACAAGGTTTAGACTTTCCAGACTCTCATGAATGCCGCCATCAATCTAGCTTATACCACGAAGATTCTGATTAAGAGATCTAAGAGATACTCATTCAATCTAAGGTGGAACGGAAATGGTTGTCAGGCACGCGTTCGTGGGGGAATGATGATGATTGTCACGCTCATCACATTCATATTGAAGTATGAATGAACATCTTAGAAGCAGAATAAGTTGAATTGAATAGAAAAATAGTAGTACTTTGCATTAAATCATGAGGAACAGCAGAGCTCCACACCTTAATCTATGGAGTGCAGAAACTCTACCGTTGAAAAATACATAAGTGAATACAGGGTAAGCATGGCCGAGTGGCCAGCCTCCCATGGAGGTCTAGAGATCTAAAAATGATCAAAAGATGATCCCCAGATCATAAGATGTCTAATACAATAGTAAAAAGTCCTATATATACTAAACTAGTTACTAGGGTTTACAGAAGTAAGTAATTGATGCATAAATCCACTTCCGGGGCCCACTTGGTGTGTGCTTGGGCTGAGCTTGAATGTTACACGTGCAGAGGCTCTTTCTGGAGTTGAACGCCAGGTTGTAATATGTTTCTGGCGTTCAACTCTGGTTCGTGACGTGTTTCTGGCGTTTAACTCCAGACTGCAGCGTAGAACTGGCGTTCAACGCCCTTTTGTGTCATCTAAACTCGGCAAAAGTATGGACTATTATATAATGCTGGAAAGCCCTGGATGTCTACTTTCCAACGCAATTGGAAGCGCGCCATTTTGAGTTTTGTAGCTCTAGAAAATCCACTTTGAGTGCAAGGAGGTCAGAATCCAACAGCATCAGCAGTCCTTCTTCCACCTCTGAATCTGATTTTTGCTCAAGTCCCTCAATTTCAGCCAGAAAATACCTAAAATCACAGAAAAACACACAAACTCATAGTAAAGTCCAGAAATGTGAATTTAACATAAAAACTAATGAAAACATCCCTAAAAGTAACTAGATTCTACTAAAAACATACTAAAAATAATGCCAAAAAGCGTATAAATTATCCGCTTATCAATAAGAAAGAAGAAGAAGAAGAAGAAGATGGTGATGATGATGAAAAAAAGAAGAAGCAGCGGAAGATGAGGAGGAGGGAGGGGAAGAGTTTTGAATTATGCAGAACTTATTAGCACACATACACCAATTCTTAAACAATACACTCAAATATCTTCGTGTTACATCCAAATATCTTCGGTTACACCCAAATTTGCTGCAAATATAGAAAAATGTTTCCTCTAATGCTGCATTTTTTTCTTCTTATTTTTTCCTTATTTCCTTCTTTTTTTAGTTCAATGAATGTAAGTTTATCATCTTCTAAGTAATTTTGTACCATTATGTGTTTCTTTTTCTTCTTTGTTTGATTTTTTTGTTTTTATTCTTTTTAAGAGAGTAAAACAAGAAGAAACTTGAGAAGATAAAACAAGAAAAAAAAAGATGAATAAGTAAAAAAAGATGATGATGATGATGATGAAAAAGAAGAAGAAGAAGAAGCAGCAGAAGATGAGGAGTAGGGAGAAGAAGAGTTTTGAATTATGCAGAATTTATCAGCACACATACACTAAAAATTCTTATAACAAAACTGAAGGTTGTAGAAGGCTTAGAGAAGGGGGTTGAATCTATGACCTTTTAAGTTACTGTAATAACCCCTTTAAAACAAACTTGCAATCTGAATCTGTTTGAACTCAGCAGCGAAAATTTTATGAGACAATTTCATTTTGTCTCATGAATATCAGAAAACAGAATAGAGCAGGGAAGAGAGAAGCTGACACCATCATGTATCCTGGTTCGGTTGCCTTGTGCAATGCAACCTACATCCAGTCTCCACCACAACAGTGGTGGAATTTCCACTATAGTTAAAGTATTACATATACCAATTCCACAGGATTAACACAATCCTTTCACACTCAAGTTCTAACCTAACTTGACTTGGTTATGCTAATACCTAACTCTTCACTCTTAGTGCTAACTCAACTAAGAAAGGGGTACCTCATAGGTACAAGATACAAGACACATACACAACCTAAAGAAATATGAAATAACTCTAGGCTTTTCACTCATGTGTATTTCTCTGCCTTTTCCCACTCTTAGGCTTTTTCAATGACTCTCTCATTCAGCCTTTTACCTCAAGAAATTACAGAAAGATAAACATTGAAAAGAAAATTATAATCTGTAAAACATGAAGGAGATTGACTCTTCAACAGCCTCTTTGCGATGTGATAAACCAGATTTGCTAGCCTCTGATTCAATTCTTCATTCTGGCGGAATGCTTCTTTGACTAGGAAGCATTGTCCAAGTAGATTAACTTCTTCAGAGAGCTCTTCTCAGAACATACACCTCAAGAACACTGGTTATCTCTCCTTGGCTTCAGAATGGTGAGAAAATTTCTTTTGTATCTCCAAGCATGTTGCTGAGTTGCTCTCTCCTAGGTCAACTCTCGAGCTTTGTGCTTCATCACATCACCAACTCACTTTTTCCCATTAATTCTTAAAGTAGAAACTTTGGTTCTGACCTTCTCTTGTTGACCGAAAGCCACAGAATAGAAGAAACAGATATCTTCAATGGTAAACCTAGATCTTGGCCATTGAAAAACAACCTGGTCCCCAAGACACACTTATGACCGTAGATGCATAGCCGTGAAGAGCAGAGATCATCTTTCCCATGTATCCCAATATGGAGTGGCAGAGAGTTGAAGATGAAGAGAAGAAAATGAGATGCATGTAGAAGGAAATAAAGTCACCTTTAGCTTCTGACCTCTTCTTGATACAGATTGATGTGTGTGATTAGACTTCAACCTTTTTGCTAAACCTTCTCTTTCTTGCTTCTTTGGTGAACAGCTTAGGAGCTAAGCTTTCTCTCTCTCTTTCCCTACGTTCTGACCGAGACAGAAAAAAGTGAACGTTGCTTTGGAAGCAAAGTGGAGGGATTCGCCTTGAGTGATATCAAATCGGGCTTGGGTTCATTTAGATTCAATTAGCCCATTTTGATTTCTTTGCTTTGTTTCTTTTGGGCTTCCTTTGGATTGTAGCCCACCAGCTTTTGTTTTCTTATCTATCTTACTGGGCTGCTGTAACAAGGAATTTTGGCCTGCATCACTTAACCAAAATAATCAAAACTGATTGGGTAATTAGCCCAATAATCTAATGTTTGTCATCATCAATTATGTTAGTTAATTTCTTAACTCAACAATCTCTCCCTTGATGACAAACGTAATTAAGCATTAACTAAAAGGAATTAAAATTTAATATAGTTAAGAAACTTTCCTTTGAATGATGTTACTTGCTTTTGTGTTGCTCCCCCTTTTCTTTTCAAGAGTAGCTCCCCCTAGATTTATGCTCTTCTTTTTATTCCTGTTTATATTGTACTTACAGAGAGCACAATAAAGAGCTACACAAAATTCATCTTGACTAAGGAAGTTTAAATAGCCAGCAACACAAATCCAGCCCAATATTCAACATTTCATGTCAGCACGTTTAACAAAGGAACCATTTTAGAAAATGATCATGCTTCAACCAAAACAGGGCATCAAGTCTAACAAGGGCAAAACAGCAACATGTCATAAAAGAAAGTTCCAAAACTTATGCCAAAAACTCATAGAAGTAGCAAGATTTGCAAATCAAATTCTCATGCAAAAATAATAGTAGCAGTAATAAAAAATCACAGCAAATATTCACAGTATAGCTATTGAAAATTCACAACACGCTCAGCTACTGAAAATTCACAACACGCTACTACTCCCCCTTTTGTCATCAAAGGTGGAAAGTATGAAAGATCAAGTAAAATCCACACCTTAAGACCTGCAAGAAAGTGTTAATGCATAGTCTAAAACACCAAATGAATTTAAAGTAAAAGCAACAGTAGTTAAAGTTATTACAGTCATCCGAAATAGCCAAAAAAAGTTCAAAAGTAACAAAAGAAATAGTTTTCATGAGACAAAAGTGAGCAGACAGCAGCAGCTTCATGAGACAAATCTAGGCATCTGAACCAGTTTCCTCCGAATTAGCTTCCTCTTCAGCATCAGTGGCATGATCTTCATCTTGTTGAATATTATCAATGAACTTCATGAATACAGCCACTCTATCCCTTGATTTTCGGAGGAAATTCTCAGGCTTGCTTGCTAGCTTCCTTTGTTCCTTACTCATGGAAATCATGTGATTGGATTGGGAGACAAACTCTTGGACTACATCTCGAACAACATTAAACAGAGCAGATTTTTGTCCAGTGGAGATGGAAGTGCCCTCAGTGGAAGGAGGAGGGGATTCCTCAGGAATGAACTCATAATCTTCATCATCTAGAACCACTCTCTCAGAACGAGTTGGTCCTTTTTGCTGTTTCATTGCACCACCTCCCTTTAGATATGAATGTCTATTTTCATAATCCTCATTGGACAAGTCAACACCAAAATGCTCAAAAATACAAGTTAGAAACATGTCATAAGGAAGGGCTTTGTCTTTCTCACTTCTAACAGAGTCAAATATGTATCTAACCATTAAATAAGCAAAAGAAATTTCTGTTTTAGTGAGCAGGGCATACAAAACAAGAGTGTCAGTGTAAGATACCCTTTGATATGAACTAGTTTGAGAAAGTATGATGTGGTTGACAATTTGGTGTAACTGAGTACGTTCATATCCTAGGGCTTTATGAGTGGGTGTAATGCCATCAATTAAGGAAACATGTTCACAAATATGAGTCAAGGCATTATTGAAAGAGATGCCAACTCCTTCATCCCACTTAACAGAAGTATAAGCACAAGCCCCAACATCAGTGTATTTTAGTGAATCACTGATGGTTTCATTATTTAGCACAATGTCTCTGCCCTTGACATAAGAATGAACACTGCCCTCATGCTATGTCATGTTAGCATAAAATTCTTTGACCAAAAGTGGGTAAACAGGCTTTTTGATGTTAAAAAGGTGATTTCAGTCTAAAAATTCCAAATTTTTAACAAATAGAAAACCTTTCTTTTTCAGGTTTGGCAAATCAGCAAGAAAAGAGGGACACAGGGCATGATACTTAATAACTCCTTCATAAAAGTCATTGTTCATAGTAGACTTAAATCTATAAGGGTTATAATTGAAATGAGAAGTCATTAAGTGGTATTTATGAGAAATGGATCAATTGTCTGGTTCTCTAACAGATTTAAGAGGCAGTCGAGGTTTACCTCTCTGAGAACGCAAGGGAACAGACCTTGTCTTAGGTTGAGTGGGCTTAGAGGAGGGTTCAGTCGCGGTTGGGCATTTCCCTTTCGATGAACTCGGCTTCGACGAACCAGGTTTGGATGGAGGTTCCTTCGGTGGTGGCGTCTGCTTGGCTGAAGGAAGAAACCTTGATGGGTTCTTAGTGCGTGCCATGGGATCCGACCGAGGAGGTGAGGTAGGGGGAGAAGGAGATGGAGTGAAGGTTCGGTCCTGAGAGCGAGTTGAGGGTTTTTGTTTTGCATGAAGCTTGTATATCTTCTCATGAGGAGGCTTTTGAGATATGGTTTTCTTCCTCATTTGGTTAGTTTCAGACTTTTGAAGGAAGAGAATTAGTAAAGGTAGTGGGAAGAAACCGAAGGGTTGGAGGAGTTTTGGAGGGAGAAGAAGAAGTATTGGTAACCGTACTCAAAAGAAAATTTTTTAAACCATGCAACTGCATCACCTTTGATTTGACTTGAAGGGACTTGACATCATAAAATGAAAGATTTGATTTTATTGAAAAATAAAAAGGAATTAATTTTAAAAATTTGAAATCTTTTTGGACTTAATAACAAAAAATAAACTGAACACACAAGCCAACAAAAACAACAAAAATATGTAGCATCCATATTGGGCACAGAGGTGGTGTGAATTAAGGAAACATATAGGACCACCCATGTTCTGATTTTTGAGGTTGGCCCAGATTATTCTGCATGTGCAACGAGCTCAGAGAACTCTAATTAGAGAAGGTTCTTCATTTGCCCAGAATTGTCTCATACCTGTTTATGAGACAAAAACTCCAACAAATACATCAGCAACTTTTAAACAATGAATTATAGCTTAAAATCCCTAGACTAGTCCTAAGCATGCAAAATCTATCCTCAGCTAGTGGTTTAGTAAAAATATCAGCCAATTGCTCCTCTGATTTAACAAATTAAATGCTAATATCCCCTTTTTGAATATGTTCTCTTATTGAGTGAAATCTCACTTCAATATGTTTAGTCCTAGAGTGCAAAATTAGATTTTTAGAAATATTAATGGCACTCATATTATCACACAACAAGGGAATATTTTTAGCATTTAATTTGTAATCAGCAAGCTGTGTTTTTAACCATAAAAGCTGAGAACAACAGGAAAAAGCAGCTTTATACGCAGCCTCTGCAGTGGATAAAGCCACTGTTGGCTGCTTTTTACTTGACCAAACATTCAAGGACTTTCCAAGGAAGCAACATAAGCCTGATGTGCTCATTCTATCAACTCTATCACCGGCAAAATCTGCATCACAATAACCAACTGCAAAAAAATCATCAATCTTAGGATACCAAAGACCAAAATTGGATGTGCCATGAACATATCTAATTATCCTCTTTACTACAGAAAGATGAGACTCTTTTAGTTTTGATTGGAATCTAAAACACATTCCAACACTTTGCACAATATCAGGTCTAGAGGAAGTTAAGTACATAAGAGAGCCAATCATTCCTCTATACCTAGTCTCATCTACTTCTTTCTTAGTTTCTCCCTTGTCTAATTTTGAATTAGGGTGCATGGGAGTTCCCATGGGTTTGGCATTTTCTATACCAAATTTCTTAACTAGTTCCTTGGCATACTTCTCCTGATGAATAAAAACATCATTTTTAGTTTGTTTAATTTGTAGCCCAAAGGAAAAAATTAAGTTCACCCATCATACTCATGTCAAATTCACTTGTCATGAGTTTTCCAAATTCAGTACAAAGGGATTCATTGGCTGATCCAAAAATAATGTCATCAACATATATTTGGACTAGAATGAAAGAATTATTAGAGTTCTTGATAAATAGAGTTGTATGTGTGGTGCCTCTTTGAAAACCATTTTTAAAAGTAAAGAGCTAAGTCTCTCATACCAAGCTCTAGGAGCTTGTCTCAAACCATAGAGAGCTTTTGATAATTTGAAAATATGGTTGGAAAATTCTTTATTTTCAAAACCAGGTGGCTACTCCACATACACTTCTCTATCTATCACACCATTTAAGAATGCATATTTCACATCCATTTGATATAATTTAACACCACAAAAGGTAGCATAGGCTAAGAGAAGTCTTATGGCTTCCATTCGGGCAACAGGAGCAAAGGATTCATCAAAGTCTATTCCTTCTTCTTGGTCATATCCTTGTGCCACTAGCCTTGCTTTGTTTCTTACAATGCTACCATCCTCTCCTAGCTTGTTCCGAAATATCCACTTGGTGCCGGTCACTTTCTTTCCATATGGCGTTGGAACCAATGTCCAAACTTGGTTATTTTCAAACTCATGAAGCTCATCCTCCATTGCCTTTACCCAAGAAGGGTCATCAAGGGCTTCCTTGACATTCTTAGGCTCCATTTGAGAGAGAAGAGCAACGCTTGACTCTTCACTTGCCTTTCTAGTTGAAGACTGAGTTTTAACCCCATGAGAGACGTCCCCAATGACAAATTCCTCAGGATAATTCTTCAAGAATCTCCATTCACGAGGTCTGGTGGACTTGAAGGCAAATTCAGTCACCAAGGGATTAAGAAAACTGGTGGTTTCAGGATCTCCTTCAGATTCATGAGACAAAATAGAATTGTCTCTTAAATTTTTAGCAACTACAGTTTTTGGTTCAGCTCGTCCAAAATTTCCATCTTCATGATTTTGTACAGTTTCATCATCCTTTTGAGCTTGATTCCCTGCATCACAGTCTTCCAAAATACTTTAAACCAAATTAGTATCACAAAATGTAACATGTATGGACTCCTCAATTATCCTAGCATCTTGATGATAAACCCTATATGCTTTACTAGTTGTGGAATATCCTACAAACAAACACTCATACACCTTTGGATCAAATTTTTCCAAATTATCTTTGTTATTAAGAACAAAGCATTTGCATCCAAAGATGTGCAAGTAGTCCAAGTTTGGTGGATAACCTTTCCAAAGTTCATAAGGAGTTTTCTTCAAAAATTTCCTTATGATGGTTCTATTCAAAATATGGCAAGCCGTGTTAACCGCTTCAGCCCAAAGGAATTTTGGAACATTGCTCTCACAAAGCATAGCTCTTGTCATTTCTTGAATGCTTCTATTTCTTCTTTCCACAACACCATTTTGTTGTGGTGTTCTTGGAAAAGAGAAGTTGTGAGATATTCCAAATTCCTCACAAAAGGATTCAAACAAATGGTTTTCAAATTCAGTTCTATGATCACTTCTTATAGAAGAGATCTTTAAATCCTTTTCATTTTAAAATTTCTTGCTAAAAGATTCAAAGGCCGAAAAGGCTTCATTTTTGTGTGCAAGAAATAAAACCCAACCAAACTTAGTATAGTCATCTACAATCACTAAACCATAATGTTTACCACCTAGGCTTTGAGTTCTTGTTGGACCAAATAAATCAATATGTAGCAATTCAAGTGGCCTTTTAGTAGAGATGTCTTCCTTTGTCTTAAATGAACCTTTTGTTTGTTTTCCCATTTGGCAAGCATCACAAGTGATGTCTTTGTCAAACCTTATCAAAGGAAGACCTCTTACTAAAACTTTCTTTACAAGTTTGTTTATTTGAAACATACTTGCATGACCCAATCTCTTGTGCCATAGCCACTTTTTAGATTCTTTAGAATGAAAACAAGCTACATTTTGATCCTTTAGTTCATCAAGGGTAAGTCCATACACATTATTACAATGCTTAGCAACAAAAAGCACTTCATTGGTATTTTTATTTACCACACAGCATTTTTCACGCTCTTCTTTTTGGGAAGGGAGGATTAGGTAAATCCTATTGATTGCAGCTTTCTCCAGACCTTCGGGAAAGACGAATCTATGCATAATTAGGAATTTCAATTAGTCTTCCTCAGGCCTAGCCTCATAAGTAGCTTCGTCTTTTCTACGTAATTTCTTTCGATTGGTCCTATTTCTACCCGGCTTTCAAGCCATCGTCTCAGTCGGTGGCCTAAGAGAAGCAAAGTCAAAGCTTTGCCAGAAGCAAAACGAGGAAGCAGAGTGGGGGCACACTCCAAAATGTGCAATATTCATCTGAATTAGAGCTTTTTGGTGGTAGTCGTGAGGTGAGACCAGGAATAACACAGATGCCGGCTATGGATTACAGGAACAAATGTAGTTGAATGAGACAGCAGGCGGGTTTCAAGTCTTTTAAAAGTCACTAAATATCCTAGATCACAAAGTTGACTTATACTCAAAAGGTTGTGACTCAAGCCATTTACCAAAAAGACATCATCAATGAAAGTGGAGTGATTATTACCTACTTTTTCAACAGCCACTATTTTACCTTTACCATCATCTCCAAAGGTCACAAAACCTCCATCATACTTGTTTAGTTTGATGAAGAAAGTTGACCTTCCAGTCATGTGCCTTGAGCATCCACTATCCAAGTACCACATATCCTTTTTGTTCTTGGATACTAGGCAAATCTGCAATAAAAACTTCAAGTAACCTTAGGTATCCAAATTAATTTGGATCCTTTGAAGTTAATCCATCTTGGTTGCCCAAGTGCATTGAAATCACACACAACATTATAAATTTGATTTCCTACAATTCTTTTTTCAATGAAGCATTGTAGATATGAATGACCAAATTTTTTACAGTTAAAACAATGATTTCTTGATGCATGTTACTGAAATTGAGGTGAGCTATTATGCTGGAAATGATTAAAGGACTGGAATTTTCTGATTTTTGGAAGAGATGTTTTTCTTTTGACAAACTGATTTTTATTGTAATTGTTCCTCTTTGTAAAGGCATTCCATCCAGAATTTTTGAAAGCTGTTGGGCCTTTCGAATGTGAGGTTTTGTTGTAAAATAGTGGATTTTTAAAAGCAACCTCATTATTTGAAATGTATCCCAAACCTGACTTGTTTGATGTAGGTTCGGTTAATTATGATGGCTCATTTTCACTAGTATAAAATTTATCAAATTCTTTCTCATGTGTGGGAGTATATCTAAGACCAATTTTGTTGGAATTGAATTTGGTTTTTGATGAAGAAGCCACAAATTTCATAGAGGAATCATCAAAAACTCCACTTTCCTTGGTTACATAACCCAAACCAGATTTTTCAAACAATAGTCTTTGACTTGCAAGTAATTTGTCCAAGCTACTAGAACTTTGAGCAAATTTTGCTAAGTCACCATTTAGCCTTTTAATCATTTCATTTAATCTTTCATTTCCGTAATTAGCTCTTGATAAGGATCCACAATGTGCTTTCCTTTAAGTTTTTCAAGTTCAGATTTTAGAAATCTGTTTTCTTCAATAATATTCAAAGCACATTCAGTTTCCTTCACCTTTTCTCTTAAAAATTCATTTTCAGCTTTCAACACATCTTTTTCAGATCTGCATTTATTGTACTTAGCCAACAGTTTTGAGGTGTTTAGTGTAAGATCATCAATTATAGTATGTAAATCATCTATAGACAAGTATTAGTAATTTACCTCATCAAGATGATTATTACTAGCCATGAAGCAGATTTTACCTTCACCTTCAGAATCTTCTTCCTCATTAGAATTATTCTCAAGATCCTCCCAAGCTGCCATGAACACTCTCTTCTTTTCTTTCTTTCCTTTGTCCTCCTTCTTGAGCTTCGAACAGTTTAGCTTAAAATGTCCAACCTCCTTGCAATGATGGCAAGTCACCTTGCTCAAGTCCATCTTGTATTCCTTTGAGCTTAAACCCTTGTACTTGCCCTTGTTCTTCATCATCCTTCTAAATCTCCTAAAAAAAAACATAAGCTCATCATCTGAAATTCCATCACTAGACTCACTCTCTTTTGATTCTATTTTTTACTTGAGGGCTATTCTCTTTTTTTTTTTTTTGAGTCCGGGTTTGTGTGTGTAGTTTCATAGGCAAGGAGTTTTCCTCTCAGCTCATCATAGGTTATAGGGCTTAGGTTATTGCTCTCGGCTAGGACAGTGGCAATGGTTTCCCATTCTTTTGTGAGGCCTCTAAGGATTTTTCTCACTAGGGTTTGTTCTGAGTAGTTTGTACCCATAGCATCAAGGTTGTTGATTATGATTGAGAATCTCTCAAACACTTCATCAATGCTTTCTCCATCCTTCATATTAAACATCTCGTACTCTTTTCGCAGCATATCAATCCTCGTTTCTTTGACCTGTTTAGTGCCTTCATGTGTAACTTGGAGTTTTTCCCAGATTTCTTTGGCTGTCTTACATCTAGACACCTTTCGGTACTCTTCAAAGTTGATAGCACAGTGAAGAAGGTTGATCGCTTTAGCATTCAGCTCCATCTTCTTCTTGTCATCTTCATTCCATTCAGCTTCTTCTTTTGGAGTCACCACTCCATCAGCACTTGTTTTTGTCGAAATCTTGGGACCGCTCACAATAATCTTCCATATGTTGTAGTCAATGGATTGGATAAAGATCCTCATCCTCTCTTTCCAGTTGGTATAGTTCTTCCTGTTGAAGAAGGGAGGCCTATTGTTTGACTGGCCTTCAGTTAGGGTATAGACAACTGTGGTTGTGCCCAAGTTATTCGCCATTGGACCTTTTCTCCAAGCGGTGAAGCTTGATTCTTGAGACCAAGGCTCCTGATAACAATTGAAGGTTGTAGAAGGCTTAGAGAAGGGGGATTTGAATCTATGACCCTCTTTTAAGTTACTGTAATAACCCTTTAAAACAAACTTGCAATCTGAATCTGTTTGAACTCAGCAGCGGAAATTTTATGAGACAATTTTATTTTATCTCATGAATATCAGAAAACAGAACAGAGCAAGGAAGAGAGAAGCTGACACCATCATGTATCCTGGTTTGGTTGCCTTGTGCAATGCAACCTACGTCCAGTCTCCACCACAGCAGTGGTGGAATTTACACTATAGTTAAAGTATTATATACACCAATTCCACAGGATTGACACAATCCTTTCATACTCAAGTTCTAACCTAACTTGACTTGGTTATGCTAATACCTAACTCTTCACTCTTAGTGCTAATCCAACTAAGAAAGGGGTACCTCACAGGTACAAGATACAAGACACATACACAACCTAAAGAAATATGAAATAACTCTAGGCTTTTCACTCATGTGTATCTCTCTACCTTTTTCCACTCTTAGGCTTTTTCAATGACTCTCTCATTCAGCCTTTTACCTCAAGAAATTACAGAAAGATAAACATTGAAAAGAAAATTACAATCTATAAAACATGAAGGAGATTGACTCTTCAACAGCCTCTTTGCTATGTGATAAACCAGATTTGCTAGCCTCTGATTCAGTTCTTCATTCTAGCGGAATGCTCTTTTGACTAGGAAGCACTGTCCAAGTAGATGAACTTCTTCAAAGAGCACTTCTCAGAACATACACCTCAAGAATAATGGTTATCTCTCCTTGGCTTCATAATGGTGAGAAAACTTCTTTTGTTTCTCCTAGCATGTTACTGAGTTGCTCTCTCCTAGGTCAACTCTCGAGCTTTGTGCTTCATCAAATCACCAACTCAATTTTTTCCATTAATCCTTAAAGTAGGAACTTTGGTTCTGACCTTCTCTTATTGACCGAAAGCCATAGAACAATAGAAATAGATATCTTCAATGGTAAACCCAGATCTTGGCCATTGAAAAACAACTTGGTCCCCAAGACACACTTATGACTGTAGATGCACAATAGTAAAGAGCAGAGATCATATTCCCCATGTATCCCAATATGGAGTGGCAGAGAGTTGAAGATGAAGAGAAGAAAATGAGATGCATGTAGAAAGAAATAAAGTCACTTTTATCTTTTGACCTCTTCTTGATATAGATTGATGTGGGTGATTAGACTTCAACCTTTCTGCTAAACCTTCTCTTTCTTGCTTCTTTGGTAAACAACTTAGGAGCTAAGCTTTCTTTCTCTCTTTCTTTGAGTTCTGACTAAGACAGCAAAAAGTGAACGTTGCTTTGGAAGCAAAGTAGAGGGATTAGCCTTGAGTGATATCAAATCGAGCTTGGGTTCAATTAGATTCAATTATCCCATTTTGATTTCTTTGCTTTGTTTCTTTTGGGCTTCCTTTGGATTGTAGCCCACCAGCTTTTGTTTTCTTATCTATCTTATTGGGCTGCTGCAACAAGAAATTTTGGCCTGCATCACTTAACCAAAATAATCAAAACTGATTGGGTAATTAGCCCAATAATCTAATATTTGTCATCATCAATTATGTTAGTTAATTTCTTAACTCAACAAATACAATCAAATATCTTCGTGTTACACCCAAATATCTTCATGTTACACCCAAATTTGCTGCAAATACAGAAAAATATTTCCTCTAATGCATAACTTTTACATTGCATTCAATTCAAATCATTAATGATGAACAATAATTTTTACAAACAAAAATATTATTCACCTACAGAATTATAAACTACTAACGAAAATATTAACTAGAATTGAACCACATCCCAGCCACTTGATTAGATTCAAAAGAATAATCAATTTTGTTCTGGTTCAATTGACAATCTGAATTTGAATTATTCATTATCTTCAACAATGAGATAACTGATGATAGAGGAGGAGGAGAAAAATGAAGGAGGAGAAAAAATTCTAATGAGAAAAAAGGAGGATGAGGAGGAGGAAGAGGTGGTGGTGTTGGTGACGAAGATAACAAAAGAGAAAAATAACGAAAAATGTACAGTTACGGTAGAAAGAAAAATGTGCACGTGTGAATATAAATGACTTGTATAGACTTATATCGAAAAATGACTTGTACGTAGAAAATAATACTATTGTTATTTATAAGTTGACAAATAAACGTTAGATGGCTATAATTATTATAATTATATTAATTACGTATAATAATAATAATAATAATAATAATAATAATAATAATAATAATAATAATAATAATAATAATAATAATAATAATATGAAAATAATATTATTATTTTATGTTAAATTATATGATTAATAATTTAATTTGTTACAAAGAAGTTGAATAAATATTTTTTAAAATATAAAGTTTATGATAAGGTGAATTCTCTGGTGTAGAAAGTTGCTGGCAATGTGAGATGAGGACAAGTGTCCGTTAAGAGACAAATTTTGCACTGTGTTACAGATTGGGCAGAAGACATGTCCCGTGAAGCTTCCGTTGCGGTGATAGTTAATGATAGTATGATTAATTAAGGATTTTTTTGTAAGGGGCTTCAATGTGGGTTTGAAAAAATATTTATGTTTGTAGTGGGTTTATTGTTTAATGTTGACATTATTTTAGGTCATAAACTATCACTCTAAATGAATTTCAATGGGATGCCTAACATGGGCTTGTCTTATGTCCAAAAAAATATTATGTATATTGTTATGATAATTATATTTGTAGTTAATTAATAATTTATATTAATTATTTAAATTATAATTAATTATATTAAATTATTATTAAATGTTATGTATATTGTTATGCTAAATTATAATTAGTTAAATTTGTTTAGGTAAAAAAATAAATTTAATTTTTATACATTTAAAAATAACTTTTGGTTAGGTTCTTTATTTTTATCTATAAAATTTAAAAATACTAACCACATTAAAAAATTAGTCGTTACAAATTTAAAAATGCTAACTATATTATAACTTTTTTAATACTAATATTTTTTAATAGTAAATTATTTTTAAATTCATAAATTTGAATAATATTGTTGTAAAAGAAATAGTAACTAAAATAATATTAATTATTTTAAGTACTTAATGTAGCGGGACCATAGTAGGGACTAAAGTTAGTTCTTCCTAATGGAGAAGAGGGATGCTTTGAGTTCCTATTTACTGTTTATGACGCAAAAACTGATGTGGAGTTACTTTCTATGACATGTGGGTCATAAATAGGGACCGAGATGAGTTCTGTACTGGAGATGGTCTCACTCTCAGTCTGTGTCTCTCTCTTCTCTCTCTCTCTCTCTTCTTTATATATATATATATATATATATATATATATATATATATATATATATATATATATATATATATAACTCCCTTTTGTTGCTGTTGGCTCTTTATGTTATATCTCTCACAGTCTTCCTGACTCCCTCTCTCTCCAATCTCTGCTCGTATCGCTCTACCTATCTCCCAACACAGGCTGTTTGGTTATCTAACACCATTATTGAGAAAGTTGCCAGAAGGAACGTAACGAGAGCATCATGTCGAGAAAAAAAATTTCTGAATCAAACCAAGTCACTGTATGATTTGGCTAGATGGAACGTAATGAGAGACAATAATTACTCAACACTTAAATTTAACGGGTATATTCCCAGGTCATTTTTCAATACCCAGGACATTGATTTACAATAATTTCATTGAGACATTCCACTTTTTAGTATTTAAATAAAAAACATAACAAATGGGAGGGTTGCCAACATAGTTAACCATGCCGTACGAATGATAATTACACCATTCTTATATTCTACAGTCTATATGCATGCACGTTGGGTTAACTAATTTACTCATGCTCACAACATTCTAGTGTTAATAGGATGATGATGCGGTTGGGATGGAAGTCATACGACCTATAATTTGTTAGCACAAGAAATTTATGCCCCTTGTTGCTATGTTTCATCAACCACAGTGACATTTTTGGTCCTCAATCCAATAACAACATCTCACCCATTCTCAGTCCACCTAAGTAAAAAACACACTCCTACTGCATATCAAGAAGGAACTATTCAGACTGATTGAAATAAAAAAGTACAGCATAACACTAATTCGCAACAGTAAACAGTTAATCCCCCTATCATCCAGGTACAGATACATGCAAAGTGTCATCTTAAAACATCTGACTTCCTCTTAGACATATGGTATTCATGCAAAGTGATATATACTATTCCCAGACAACATATTTTCAAAAACATACTCGACAAAATGCTAGCTGAGGTTGCGAAGCAGTTCCATGACCTACACAGAGACAAAACTAAATTAATCCAATTTTTGCACCACACCCTAATTAATGACTAACAAAACATGCCGAACACACGATAGTACAGTTTGGAAGTCGTGATTATCTCCCTAGTTACGTCGGCAAGGTCCAGTAGATGTTCTGACCTCATATTCCTGCTTTGCGTCGTTCTTATCACGTCTTCGCCAAGATCAAGCGGGCGATATGGAAATACAGAAAAATTGGGATAAGACATTTTAGCAAAATAAGGAAATACAAAAAAGCGCTTGACAAATACAGATTATTATTTTTTCTGGCAGTGTAAGATGCCATCTTTTTTTTCCCTTTTTCCTTTAAAAGAAATCATTTTACCATTTGGTTGTGAAAAGAATTAACATCTTTCTTACACTGACTACAGTTGCCTTGAATGTGATTGTAGAACAACTTGTTTAACATGCTATTAGAATACACAAGCTGTTGCCCACGCTCAGGTGGAAGCAATCAAAGAAATGAAAATAGAGGTGGACAAGAAAATAGAAGCTAACCTGAAAGCAATTACAGAAATTAAGTTTGCAACATATATGGCTATGAGGAATGCAGATATGGCAGATTCTGTGATAGAAGCAGTCAAGGATGACCCAAGAAGGTGGCGTGAAAAACAAATCAGCGATCTGGGCTACAGAGAAAATTAACCAACCTCATCAATCTCCTTGTATATCTACAAGGCAATAGAAAGTCAAAGATCAGATATATAGATAGTGTTTAATCTATAACAAAAAATAAGCAAAAGGGAACCATATTGGTTGTAGCAATTAAAATTTTTCCCTTTCTCTTTCGGATTTTGGGTTCTTAATCAACTACATATCCAGCACGATCATCTTACGGATGAACAACTTCCATAAAAACATTTTGCAAACGCAGATAAACTTATTCTCAAAATCTATTTCAAAGTATTTAGCAGGGAGACTATACATGTAATCAAACTACTTTGGCATATTAACATTGCAAATTAGCAATTAATAACACCATTGATCTCTAAAATTGTGCGAACTATTTAAATTAAGTTATCATTGAAAATTGAAATAGAATGCTGTTTAAACTAACTTCTGTTATTACAATTGCAAACTTTAGGGACAAATTTGTTGGGATAAAAAATTATGAACACGGTCCTACAAAGGTAGAATCAAAACTCTAACCTTTTCTTAGGAAGCACATCACGTCTTCACCCAAACATGAGCATACCCACATTTCAGAGACGAAAAAACCCTATGGCATAATAGTTTCATCTGGACTTTGTGCAATGAAAATATACATGCATACCTCCACCGGCAGATTGCAATCGATGGCAGTCTCGCCCAGCTTCGGTGCTCCGTTTTTTGCGCATCGACACCATCCCACTCGCAGCACAGCGTACTCTCTAGTGAAGCCGACCAATCTCTCCCAACACACATAGAACCACCACCCAGGGAAACTCAGCCTCGCTCCGGCGCCGTCAGAGGAGGAGCAAGTTCTTCTCTCTATTAGGGTTTTTATTTCCCCTCCGTTAAGTTCATCTCCTGGGTTACCCTCTTTCTGTTTCCAGCGAAGAAACCTGAAGCCACCACCGAAGCCATTTTTTCTACTCCATTTACAAATACTTTACAACCAAAAAAACTCACTTCAGATAGGCCCATTATTAGCTATCATAACGGATCCCTTAATACAACTTAATTAATATATTTCATCCTATAATCTTCTAAACTCACCTGTCTCAACATTCACGGATTCACAGTCTTTTCTGCACACTGCCACCAGCTTTTTTAGAATTGGTCTCATGAAGTGGATAGGTGTCATTGAATTATTCTGCCACCACATTTCTATACGTGTAGAACATAACTTCCTTTCTACACTAGAGAATTCACCTTATGATAAATTAATTATATTGAACAAAATATATTACAACAATAATATATTTGTCTTATATTATTCATTTTACTGTTATAATTATGTTAGCTACAGTATAAAGTATAAATCTTGGACAAGAATATAAATTATATATTTAACAATGTGTTTTATTTAGTTGGATTAGCTTATTAGTAGCCATGAAATCGCCCAACCACTACAGTACTCAGGATGATGATATGTGATGGCCTTATTTGCACCGTGAGTGACATGTCTTGTGGAAGGTCTATGGCCAGCAATAACAGATGGTGATCATTGACCTTGATTTTCGACCCACACAAAAATATTTGACATAGTGGCAGGGATAATGTTAAGTTAGGTTTTTATTTGGAGAGATATCTTAATTAATTCGAGTTGTGGCCCTGGCTGCAAATATTTTTTTGGTTGTTTTGAGTCAAAAAGATGTTTTAGACCTTCAATGAGATGTTTGATATTACAAAAGACAGGCGATGAAGTAGGTTAGACATGATACTTAGAGATCAATATGAAAGGTCCGAAATTAGTAAGGGAGGTGTTCATCTACGGATGATCAGATGTCAGATGAGGCTGAATATACATACCAGGAGAATATCTTTGAGGATCTTCCAGTGATAACACATCATGCTTCTTTCCTGTGCATGAGACGAACATTCCGAAGGAGTTCATGCCAGGGTCCTCCTTAGGGCACAACAACACGATCCCTCCTAATTAGTAGTATAATAAGAGGGAACCTTAATTTAGAATCAGGTTGATTTTCACATTAGCACACCCCAGTTGGTACAATTCGACGAGTTATACCAGCGTATGCATGCATCATGGAATGTCAAGAATGACTTGGCAGATCGGTATCGTGGTGGTAAGAGAGACTACATGGTTCAGTATAGAGGACATCCATCAACATGTTGGTTCTTTTCACACACTTCATCAATAGAACCATACGGACCTGGCCTATCTACGGCTCTTGTCGTGCAATAGCAGACTCCACCATTATGGGACTGTACGCAAGCTTTCCTTACATATGAGGCTACTGCAACTCCACCATTATATCTGGCAGCGCCACCTCCAACAGTATATCAGCAGATGCCACCACTATATTACCAACCGAGACCACCTCCTCTTGCAATATATCAGTCGATCTTAGGTGCAATCGATTTCTTTTTTCTTTTTTTTTAAATGTATCATGTCTTAGATACATAGTACCCGTCTTATGTTATTATTAGTTTTTGGAACTATGTATTCGAGATATATAATGCCTATTTAAAATTATAATTTATCTACACATTACACATTTTTATAAATATTATATTTTATTATTTTGAATAAAAAAATTTGGCAAAAACTATATATTTTTTTTTCTCTTGTCTCGTACACTCTCACACACGGGGGAGGAAGAGGATTCCATAAACTCCTCTTAACTCTAATTAGGTTTTGATATTGACCATATATCATTTATCAAATCAAGTACGCAAATTAAGTTGTTTTAAATTATTTTTTTTTATTTCTCACGGTATCCCCCAATCCTATAGGTCAAGAACTAATTCGTCGCGGTACTGAGCTCCATTTAAGGGTTTATCGCTAGCCAATGGATTGCTGCATACAAAAGGTAGGATTTGAATCCCCAACACTTGTTTAAGCAGACTAGTAAGCTAATAACTAAACCAACCCAACTTGATTTTTTAAACTGTTTTTGGTTGAATTGAAATTATACCCCATTGTTTACTTTGTCATTATCCCTCTTATTGAGCCTACATCTTCCTTTGTTTTTGAAGAGTGGGTTGATTGGGTTTTACTTCTCAGTATGACAATTGCCCAAAAGTTCGTTAGAATAATAATTATTCAAGTAATTTTTGGTTGATCACTTCAAATAAAAAGAAGTGTTTTCTATCAACATTATTTGTTTTAATTGCAACAAAGACATGGGCCCTTCTCAAAGAAAAATAGGTTTAGCAAATTACTCTACAAGATAGGGTCATTATTAGGCTATACAGCTTCAAAAATATGTTGATGGATCAATATCTTGCACAATAGTACACATAAAAAAAATTCAAGTGAATAAAAATACACATTAAGAGAATCAATTTGAGTTGGTCGAGTGGTCAACTCACTCGTCCGCTTAACCAAGTGTCGGGGGTTTCGAATCCCGCCTTGTGTATGGAGCAGCCCATTGGCCAGCGGCAGACCCTTAAATGGAGCCCACATCCGTGGTAGATTAGTCCTTAACCTGTCGGGTTGGGAGATACCGTGGACAACAAAAAAATACACATTAAGATTCATAATTATTAAAATATGCTTCAAGGATTATTTTTTATAGAAAAAAAAATACACAAAAAATTCGTAAATGGTAAACTCTTACCAATAAGATGTTACTTTTGTCCATTGAAAACTGTCTTTAAAATTTATTTTTGTATCTACGAATATTTAGTGTGTATTTTTATTCACCAAAAGTTCTTTCATATATATATTTTTATCTATTTATTCTTTTAATAACTCTTTGTTATAGTTATGACAAAAATTAATTATAGTAATTTTATGAGTGAAATAAACATGGTATGTCTTAAGAGATTAATACCAATGAAATAATAAATTAATATTCATAGTTAGTCCAGTTTCATCAATATTTTATACGGGATGAGATCGAGTATAAGTAGAAGTGGTAAAATGGGTTAAATTCGTTGGGCCGATCTGCTATAAAGGATGATTTGGGCTAGGATTTGAAATTCGCCAAATAAAAATATCTGCGAAACCTATACCGCTAAATTTGTGGATTTTGGTGGGGAGGGATGGGCCTGCCCGCCGGGCCAAAGATTTTTATATTTTTTTACTAAATAAAAGAGTGATTAGTGCTACAAAATTAATAACTATATACTTTTCAAATAATTTTTTTTATTTTTTACTTTTATTCTTCTTTTAGGTATTAATTTTGTTATTTTATTTTACACTTTCGTATATATACTCAAATTATATGACTTTTTTCAAAATTATAAAGATGGTTTTATTGACAAATATTATTTTGAACAATTTATTGAAGTTAAAAATTTAAAAAAGGATAGTAAAAAAATTATATTGTAATTTGACTATTTTTTATTTATATTTAATTTTTTAATTATTATTTTTTATTAATTTTAATGAATTTTATTTTTTTTTTAAAAAAAAGTCAAACAGGCTAGCCCGCCAATCTGCCATAAAGCGGGTGGCCCGACTTGACACATTTTATGGCGCGGGCCTAGGCGGGGCGGGACGGGCCGGCCCACTTTGTCACCCATAGGTATAGGGTGTACCTGCTCCCTTCATGTCCCAATATGTGTATATATAATATAAGAATAATTACCCAAATTAGTCTTCGAGATTTTTGAAATTGGACACTTTAGTCCCCAAGTTTCAAAATACGTAAAACAGTCCTTAACATTTATTTCCGTTAGACAATACAGTCTCCTCTATTAGTCACTAATGGTGATTGTTGACGTGGAACATTGACTCACACAGTTGACGTTAAGTATCCACGTGTGTAAGCCGGATATATTAGTTTCTGAGGTAAATTATAAAATAGTCTTCAAAAAATTTGAAAAATTTTAAAATAGTCCCTAAAAAATTTTTAAATTCTAAAATAATTCCTTTAAATATTTGTCAACATCTTATAATAATTTTATTAATTAGAATAATGAAATATTATTAAAAGTATATATAATAAATAAAGAATACCAAACATAACAAAATATAAACTTAAAGAGAATTTTATATATTAACACTAAAATGTCATAAAAAAATAACATTATTTAATCATTAATATATGATACCTTCAGTGATGTAGAAATTATAATAATAACAACTAAATCTAAGAGGTCATTACATTGTAAAGACCATTAATTATATACCTAAACTCCTAATATATTGCCATCAAATAAATTTAGAAAAATATTTATAAGTTATATATATATATATATATATATATATATATATATATATATATATATATATATATTCTTGATATAACTGATAATTGTAGTAGCACAAATAACTTTAATTGTAAGCCTATTTTATGTAATATTATAACCAGTAAATTCTAAAATTTTAAAAAAACATGAACAAAATACTTGAATTTGCAAAGACATTTCTTCTTCAAGTGTTGTAAAGTATTAGAAGTTTTCACATTGATTTGAAATTTTGTAAATCATCCACATTAATCTTGTAATTGACCAAAACTTACAAATTTGACTTCATAGATGACTTGGTTCGCATTTAATACATCCATATTTTACTATAGTTTTTTTAATTGAAAAGAGTGAAATTTATCAATTTAACTTGCACTTTGTCCTTTTAATTGCATACTTTTGTAAAATTTCTTCTAATTTAGCTTAATTGATTAAACGTGCTTCTATAATTTAAAAATTATCAAATTAATTTCACTTTATTCCATTCGATACCTTGATGTGTTTATTCAAGTTGTTTAAGGTTTAGGAGGTAAGGATGACTTGGAAAAATGGATGAAAAGAATGCGGAAGTGAAAATTTCGCGAAAAAACAAAAGAGGAAAAAATTTTGACCGGTGCGTGCGCATAAGTCTAATCACATACCTCATTTAAATTGGCACGTGACTCACGATTTGAGGGGTCATTTTGGCCCATTTCAGACCACCTTAGAACTAATATGAAGTAAGACTTGTAAGGGGATCAAACAGAACTTATCATACACTTTTTTTCTCTTTTAGGGTTTTAAACCTTGAACTTTAGAGAGAAAAGGTCCAATTTCTCTCTAGAATTCAAGAGTTTCTTATAAATTTCTTTCTAGTTCTAGGTTTTAGTTTTGTTTAATTATAGTTTTTAGTTTATAATTTCTTGTTTTTCTACTCTAATTTTCTTAGAATTTCTTTTTACTTCTTCTATTTTGCTATTTTAAGTTCTTGAATTCTTGTTGAATTCTTATTTTTCTTTAATGAATTTGATGTTTTATGTTTTATTATTACTTAATTGAAATGTTATTATTGCTTTCTTGAATTGTGTAGTTATAGATATTACTAATTCTTGTAATTTATAAAGTTTTATGTTTATGCACTCTAGGTATTTGATAAAATGCTTGACTTAGTTATAGAGTAGATTTTACATTCTTGGCTTGGGTTAGAAACTTGGGTGAACTTGAGTCATTAATGTCTAAGTTAATTGATAATTTAGAGATATTTGTTAATCTTCTTTCTACTAACACTAATCTTTTAATAATTCAATTAGTAAGTTGGTTAGGATTTGAGGATTGTAACATCCTTACTATCAGAATCTCACGCTTTTGGCCGTGCTAATCTGATAGAGTGGATATTACGACGACTTCCATACACATATGATAATAAAATAGGAGCTTTTAACTCAAAACCGTGTCGCTGTTTTCTTTGAAAAACCGGAAATACTTCTTCTTTCATTTTACAAGTATGTATACATACAATACCAATCACAAGACTTCACACATTAATCATAAACAAGTAACTTACAAGGATCCTTTAAACAAGTAACTTACAAACATTAATCATCATTAGAATCATGACTCCTATCCCTCTTTATAAAAATATAAATCTCAATAACAAGGCGAGGAAAAAGACATCTATGATAATACAACCATAAAGTCCATAAATCACGTCATAAGCTTCCTCGTCTGCTTCCTAAAAAGAGAAGTCTGCAAGGGGGTGAGAACCTAACCACACGGTCTCACCAGAAAGTTTGAAATTGTCATAAGAAGATATATAAAAAGAAAGTTATTTTCAACCGCAGTGATCATCACTCATCTTATGAACCTTTTCGAAAATCAACAATTACTTATCCAAAGTCCAAATTCATATTTCAATCATAAAAATCTTAAAAGTTACTTAAATTGTATGAATAAACAACATGTTCCAAATATAGGTTCAATAAGTTTATGCTGAACTAGTTTAATTTTTCATACTTTACTAAACCTCAAATATAAATCAATCATGGCATCCGGCCCATCACACAATCAGTCACGGACTCTGGCCTAAGTGAAATCAATTAACATACCACCCACCACAAGTCAATGTGCATACAAACCTTTACCAGCTTATCAAATTTTGGCCTCTGGCCCAAAAAAATATTAAATCTCAGCCTCCCATATAATCACTTATATACTACCACACTCCAAACCAACAAGTCACAATCATACGCAATCAAACAGACATGCAAACAATCACACATAGAACAAGCAAGTATGATAAGTAGTACAATTAGCAATTAATAGAAAGTCAATTAGGCAAGCCAAGTAATTATTCAGACCCAAGAAAATACAAACAAATGCAGTATGATGCATGCCTGCCCTACTGGCCATGAGCTCATGCATCGGTTATGTTGCCAGACCCGACAAAAGTAAACGAAATTCACTACCATCCTTACACGAAGGTTCCACAAACAAGTGGGATTCACTAACCGTCCTTTCCTGGAACATGCAAGCGAAATTAACCACCGTCCTTGCCTATCACATTAGACCACAAGTAAGCGAGATTAACCAACCGTCCTTATCGGGTACCTCGAACAAGTAGGATTGACCACTACCCTTGCTCGGGTTGCAAACATAAACAATGCGCAAGTAGAATTTACCACCGTCCTTGCCATTCACATTAGTCCACAAGTAAGTGGGATTAACCATTGTCCTTACTGAGTATCTCGAACAAGCGGGATTAACCACCATCCTTGTCCGGGACATATATCAGTCAATGTACAAGCGAGATTGACCACCGTCCTTGCCACTGCAGTAAATCTCGAGCAAGCAGGATTAACCACGGTCCTTACCCAGAAAGTCACGAACAAGCAAAATTAACCACCGTCCTTGCCCGGGCATAACTCAACTTAGTGTGCAAGCGAGATTCACCACTATCCTTGCCATGAGTAAACTGTAAGACCCAGAACCTTTGAAAAAGGGCTATCATGAGATAATTTCAAATTCAGTATTTCTGTAGCTTTAATTTCAGAGATTTCCTTATTAAAGAAAATTAAAGCAAGTTTCGATTGATCGAATTTGAAAATAAATTGAAATTATTATCCAATTTTACAATTATTGGATTACTTTCTATATTCAAATTATAAAGTTGGTAGTTGTGAAATAATAAGGATTTTTGTATGATTTGGATTAAATAATTAATATTTTAAATATTAATACTGCTATTTTGGAAAATAGAGAAATTAATTATATTATTTTTAATTTTTAGATTTGGGCATTTTATTGAAAATAATTTGTGAAATTGATGAGAAAATAGTATTTTCTATATATAAATAGTGTTGGATTTAATTTGGGTTTCAATTACTATATTGTCCATAATTTTATCAGAAATTACCATAATGCCCTTAACCCTAAGTTTCAAAATGAAACCCTAGCTCCCTCAAACCCAAGCAGCCGCAGCTGCTGCCCCTCTCTACCCTAAACACAAACACTCAGCCATATGAAGAAGGAAGGAAACAGAATTTGAGAGAGAAGAGGCAGAGAAGGGGGGATTGGAAACACGACCCACACCCATGAAACATTGTTGGCCGAAAGGAGGAGAGGGGAGGTGAGGAAGCGCGGCGCCAGCGGGCGTCACTGCCGTCGTGCTGCAATAGGGAGGGCGAGTGAGCGAGCAAACAGACACGAGAGGGAGAGGATCGCGCCGCCACGGTCGTCCAGGAGAAGCGCCGGAGAAGCTGCTGCGCGGCCCAGAATCCGCGTTCAACACCCAACCACGAGCTGCTGTCGGAATCGTGCGAGGAGGAGCACGACCTACCGCGCGGAGCTGTGCCGCCGTGTGCTATCGCCGTTGCCTCGGACTGCCGCCGCCGTTCCTGTGCCGCCACTGCTGGAGATCCGCCCGATCTGGTCTGACGGAAAGGAAGAGGTTCAGGCCGCCGTTGCTACTTGCGTTGTGAGCTTCTGCACCAGCCACCACCGTAGGTGTCGCTACCGTAGAAGGGAGCTGCATCTCTGTGATTCTGGCCACAGGGAATGGTTCTGTGACTTATGAAATCGCCGCCGGAGCTCCGGGCTGAGCTTTTGCCACTTGACCCTGCTGCTGTCACTGGAAAAGTTTGCCGGTAAGGGTTTTAATTGAGGTTTCTGCCTTTTTAGATTTTGAGAAGGTTTTAATACTGCGCGGTTTTTATAGTTGATCCACCGAAGCTTCTGGCCGCCGCCAGAGCTGTTATCGGGCCGGTTCAAAGTCGTAGCTGCCTCATTGTGTTATTTCGATAAGAAATTATGTTTCGAATAATCTCGCGTTAGTAATCTATTGTGTTTGGTTAATAAATATGAGTCTTGGTAACGTGGGATCGAGTCCTGATTATTATATGTTGTGATTAGTGTTGCTTTGGTTATTGCGAAAGTGGCTGGGAGCTGAGGTTTTGGTTGCCGTCAGTTCGGGTTGAGGCGGAAAGGACTCTATGAGACGTTTGGATTATGGAATTTGCGTTTTGAGGTAGGGGCGCTTTCCGAAAACTATATTCTTATATATTGGAATTATTACATATGGATACTGATGTGAGAGAATGTGTATTTGGTGATTTTATCGGCCTAATGTATGGCTTGATTTGCCTTGGTTGGTTACAAACGTCTGTTGGTTGAATTGTTGTGTGGTTTTGTTAAACGAAATGCTTCTCAAGTTGATTCTTTTAAAGCTTTGAGATTGAGTTTAATCCGTTGAGAATTGATTTGAGTTAATTTTATTGAGAATGTGAAAAAATAGAATCCACTCTTGAATTTAGCCTGGCTTGCTTTAAATGATCTGGGTTTTGATGAATGATTGTTTCTGAACTGTTTCTTTGAAACTTTAGAAATGAGTTTATTTGGCTGATAATGATTTGATTTTTGAAACGATTTTCTTGGAATATGGAATTGAGATGACTGTTGGATTTAGCTTGCCTTGAACTGATTTTGGATTTTGGGCTGTTGAAAAGGATTGTGGACGGTTTGTTGGGACCTGAACCGGGTGGCAAAGTCCAAGTTTTAGGGGAGATATTGCCGAAATTTCTATAAAATCCGAGTCTATTGGAAATGTTATTTGGGGAAATCATGAGTTTAATGCCTTTCCTATTTACTTGGAGGATTGTGAAATTAGGGATTCTTTATTATCTTCAATTAAAACAATTATGAAAGCGATGAAGCTACGTTTTGAAAGAATTACTGAAAAGAGAATCTCGCTTTGAGGCTGTTTTAAAAAGGTAAAATGGGTTTATGTTTTCTCTATTAAACATAAAGATTTTCCCTTGGAGAAGTTTTCGTGATTTTAAAAGGATTTGGATTTCGATTGATGAACCTCATTATTCTGACGTTTTAAATAAGCTTCAGAGTATCCTTTGAACTCTAGTTTGACACAACACAAAAATGATTCTCTTAGCAGTTTGAGACGCTTTAGATTTAATTATGGAATTGAAGCTGGTTTTGTTTAAGTAAAGGAAATGGCTTTGAAAAGAGTAATTGATTACCTGACTCGGTTTGGCTTAGATCCTATTTTGTTACTCAAATTAGGAAGCCAATGTTTTAATGATTTTAAGTGAATTTGAGAAAATGAGTTATGTTAATCTCCCCTAAAGACTTGGGAATCTGCCAAGGAACTTTTGTTATAAAATCCCATTGTTGAATGGATGATTTTGAATGTTTCAAAATAAATCTTTAACTTGCCATGGTTATGGAAGTTTAGAAAGAGGATGCCGAGAGTGGCATTGTTTTCAAAGGGGAATTTACCTTGAGTAAAAGTGGCTTATGAGCCTGAGATGATTTGAGAAATGAGATCTTTAAAGCCAAGGCTGAAAAGAGTTGAAACTTGATTTCAAAGTGAAATGAATTGAGAAAAATGATTTATGGCTTAAATGCCAATTTTATGAATTTGATGATTGTGAATGGTGGAAGTGCTATTTTGTTATGGGCCGGAATAGCTGTGTATGATTATGAATATTGGCTAATTCTAGATTGAACCGTGAGCCGGAATGGCTGTGTATGATTATCAATATTGGCTGGTTCTGGATTGAACCGTGAGCCGGATGGCTGAGATGGATGTTGATCCATGGCAAAGAATGAATGCATATATGCTGAGATATTGATAATTGTGATTTTGTACTTCCACTATCTGAGATACGAGTTTCCCTGGGTAGTAGCAGTGGCTAGCCACCACGTGCTCCAGGTTGAGACTTGATACTCTGCTGACCCTATGTCGTAAGGGTGGCCGGTCACTGTGAAAGCCCCGGATGAGCTCGCCCCCGTGAATATACACCAGTGAGGGTGTTGGATATGGATCATGATTATGATCAAGTTTATGTTGAGTATAACTCGAGTTGGGGATGCACGACAGAGGGACAGTCCAATGGTTAACTACCAGGATTTGTCGGGTTGGCTCTATAACCGACAGATGATATCATCAGCCACTAGGACAGGCATGCATCATATGCATCTATGTAACATTGTTTGAGTGTGCATATTGTACTTAGTTTGCCTTTGTGATTACTTGTGATTAACTGCTATTTGTTCTACTTGCTGTAAGTGTTTGTTTGTGCTTGACTTCCTATCTGTGTTTGCGACTAGGACTCTGTTGGATTGTGGTGATTGGTTGATGGTTGGATTGTTTGGGCCTAGGGCCATGGTTGAAATGAGATGGACCGATGGTTGGTTTCGGTTGTGTGTTTCTGGTATGGAAAAATATGAAAGGATATTTTGGTTCAGCATAGATAAACCTTTTTGAAAGGCTTTTGAGTTTTTGAGAATTGAACGGTTCCTCCTTCAGAAAAGATTTTCGACTTTACCTTTATTGTAAACCGTAGTTTTTGAAAAGAGGCATAAGACGGTTATTAATCACTGGTACGGTTTATCTTCACGTATCCTATTACAGTAATTCCCAAAAACCCTCTACTGAGAACCCTTTCGAGGATGACGTTCTCACCCCCCTACATTTTTCTCCTTTCAGGATATGGGCACAGAAGTCACGAAGAGTTTATTTAGTTGTTATTGAAATGCTCTGTATTGCTTTAGATTATTTATTGTACCCTCGCCTGTATCTTGATATATTCTGTAAGAGGGATAGGGATTGTATTGGTTAATGCTTGTAATATTATATATATCTATGTATATATATGGATGTACCCTTTATGAGTTTTTGTAAGTTGTATGGTATCTATGGATGTACGTTATCGAACGAAAGCATTTTGGGAGCGGTTTTGCGGTTTAAAGTTTTAAACAGGCTCATATTTTAGTATTAAATAGTATAAGAGTTGTCGTAATGTCCGAACTATCACAGTTGCACAGCTGGAAGCGTGAGCTTTGGTAGTTAGGGACTTAGGGTGTTACATAAACATCAGTTCAAAGTAAAAATCTTTAATCATTTTTTGAAATCATTAAGTTTATTAACCACACTCTCATTTAGTTTACCAATTCCTTCGTCTCGTGAGAGGGATAATACCACCGTCCTCACTGTGGGCGGGACAAGGTCACCATCCAGTGGCGGATCCAGAAATTTTATAAGAGGGGGCCAAATTAAATACAAAATAAATTAAAATATAACATAAGAAAAAATCAACAAAATATAATTTATTGTATATAAGTCAAAATTAATAATTATATTATATAACAATTAAATTCAACCACCTACTTTAAGATTTTGGTATTTTTGAATTTGTTCTTTGATATTTCAAATAACTAAAATTATCAATTTATCATCTGAAATAAATTTTGAAGCATTCTCTTTTTCAACATATACAATCATATAATCTGTTAAAAGTTCGTCTTTCATCTTGTTTTAAAGTATTGTTTTTATAATTTTTATTATTTAAAAAATCTATTCAATTATTATTGTTGTCATAGAAAGAGTCAAAATAAGAAACTTCTTTTATAATTGTTACTTTTTACATTAATCCAAACCTATATTTTTCAATAACTTTTCAATTATTTATATATTGTATGCTTTTATTATTTTTTAAACCTATTTGGTAATTGCTACTGATATATTATAATACACATTATAATTTATACATATTAAGTTACTAACATGTAAATTTTTTTTAGTGTGTAATATACAAAAATATATTTAATCTATAATAATAAAATAATAATAAACTAATAGTAATAATTTTTTTAAAAAAAAAATTGGGGTCCCCCCACCCGGTAAATCCACCATTGCCACCATCCCCACTTAACCCGGAGCAAGTGGGACAAAGTCACGATCCTTACATCTTACTCAGATAGGTATCATATCAATCAAACTCATTTTCGTGATCAATAATCATAATCGCTAACACATATCTCAATTAAAATGTTTATCATAAGCCTCGCTTAAATTCTCAATCAATTCCAATTTCATCATAACCAAAAGTCCATTTTCTTTTATATTTGAGTAAGTCAAATTCTTAAACTCTGTGAGTGGGACAAAGCCATCGTCCTCACTATGGGTGGGACGAACCGTCATCCCCACAACATCCCCAACATCCCTTTTAATAAGTTTTATATATAAAACTCAGTTAAATTCATTAAAATCTAATCCCAGTATATATAAAGTCTTAAAACAGTTTATCAGAGTTCATATGGGGTTCATAGGGGTCAAAAAGCTAGTTGGATGGGCTAAAATAGTTAAAATAAGCATTTTCTGAAAAACAAGCAGTCGTGCGTACGCATGAATCCACTTTTGTGTATGCGTGGGATATGCACAAAAAAGTTCAGTTTGGTAAAGCATGTCATGCGTACGCATGGGTCGTGTGTATGCATGACCTCAACGTTTTGCAACTTCTACAGTATTCAGTTCTCATAACTTTTGGTATAAAATTTATTTTTTACCAGTTCTTGGACTTTTTTTAAGATTTTTTAACTAACGTTAATTTAAGATAGATTTCACTCAATATCATGCTCCAAGCGTCAAATTACGGCCCGTCGAAGTTGGTCAAAAATTTGTTTTTAACTATTTTATCCAATTATGCATTTCTACCAATTCCTCAATCCAATTCAATTCTCAAACCATCCCAAACTATTTCTAATCATTCTCAACATTCATTTATCAATTCTTACCTATTCAACACCAAATCAAACAATTATGATGTAACACCCTAACTATCAAAACATCACACTTCCGGCTACGCCACTCTGATAGCTCAGGTATTACGACGACTCTTATAATATTTAATACTAAAATATGAGCCTGTTTAAAACTTTAAACTGTATAACTGCTCCAAAATACTTTTTTTTAGGTAACATACATCCATACGTACAATACAACTTACAAAACTCACAAAGAATATATATATATAAATAATTTATTACAAGCATTAACTAATACAATTCCTATCACTCTTACAGAATGTATAAAGATAAAGGCGAGGGAACAATAAATAATAACTAAAGCAATACAAAACATCACGACAACAACAACTATGTAAACTCTTCGTGACTTCTGCGTCCATATCCTGAAAAAGGAAATTTGTAGAGGGGGTGAGAACATCATCCTCGAAAGGGTTCTCAGTAGAGGGTTTTTGAGAATTACTATAATAGGATACGTGAAAGTAAAACCGTTACAATGATTAATAATCGTCTTATGCATCTTTCCAAAACCAAAGGTTTAATATCAAAAATCCAAAATCCTATCTGAAAGAGAAAACTGTTAATTTCTCAATAAAGTAAACAAAAAGCCTTTTTGAAAGTTTTCCTTACGTAGTAGAATGACCAAGCTATCCCAAGCATACGTTCATTAAGCCTATGCTGAACCAATTTAGTTTTTCATACTTTTCTAAACCAAAAACACAAAACCAAACACAGCCATCGGCCCATCTCATAATCAACCACATCCCTAGGCCCAAACAATCCAAACAGCAGCCAATCCACCACAATACAACCAACTTTTCAGTCACAAACACAAGTGAAAGGTTCAAGCACAATCAAGCAGTTACTTCAAGTAGAGCAATTAGTAATTAAACACAATTAATCACATAGGCAAACCAAGTACAATATTCAAACCCAAACAATGTCACATAGATGCATATGATGAATGCCTGTCCTAGTGGCTGATGAGTTTCATCTGTCGGTTATAAAGGCAACCCGACAAGTCCTGGTAGCTAACCATTGGACTGTCCCTCTATCATGTATCCCCAACACTGGTTATTCACAATCATAATCATAATCACACAACACTCACACTGGTGTTATTCCACGGGGGCATCCAGAACTTTTACAGTGTCTGACCATACTTACAACATAGGGTTAGCAGAGTATCGAGTCTCGACCTGGAGCACGTGGTGGCTGGTGCACGAAATTGCAATCATCAACAATGGCGCCAAAGGCTTGGTGCTCTCAAATGTGAATCACACTTTGTCACAACTTCGCACAACTAACCAGCAAGTGCACTGGGTCGTCCAAGTAATAAACCTTACGGGAGTAAGGGTCGATCCCACGGAGATTGTCGACTTGAAGCAAGCTATGGTCACCTTGTAAATCTCAGTCAGGCGGATTTAAATGGTTATGGTGAATCGACAATAAAAACATAATTAAAATGTAAACTAGGATAGAGATACTTATGTAATTCATTGTTGAGAATTTCAGATAAGCGTATAGAGATGCTTTTGTTCCTCCTGAACCTCTGCTTTCCTGCTGTCTTCATTCAATCATTCCTACTCCCTTCCATGGCAAGCTGTATGTAGGGCATCACCGTTGTCAATGGCTACATCCCATCCTCTCTGTGAAAATGGTCCAATGCGCTATCACTGCATGACTAATCATCTGTCGGTTCTCGATCATACTGGAATAGGATTTACTATCCTTTTGCGTCTGTCACTACGCCCAGCACTCGCGAGTTTGAAGCTTGTCACAACCATCCCTTCCCAGATCCTACTTGGAATACCACAGACAAGGTTTATACTTTCCGGATCTCGAGAATGGTCATCCATGGGTTCTAACTTATACCACGAAGACTCTAATATCTCGGACTCGGTCCCCTGTATTAGATATCTAAGAGATACTCATTCTATCTCTTCTTCATGTAGAACGGAAGTGGTTGTCAGGCACGCATTCATAAGTGAGAATGGTGATGAGCGTCACATAATCATCACATTCATCATGTTCTTGGGTGCGAATGAATATCTTAGAATAGGAATAAGCTTGAATTGATTAGAAAAACAATAGTACTTTGCATTAATTCATGAGGAACAGCAGAGCTCCACACCTTAATCTATGGTGTGTAGAAACTCTACCCTTGAAAATACATAAGTGATAATAGAGTTCATTGGTCTCGGCCCCAGAGGGGAACCGGAGTAACCAAGAATTTTCAAAAGATGTAAATATAATAGTAAAAAGTTATATTTATACTAAACTAGTTACTAGGGTTACAGAAATGAGTAAATGATGCAGAAATCCACTTCCGGGCCCACTTGGTGTGTGCTTGGGCTGAGTATTGAGCTTTACACGTGTAGAGGCTTTTCTTGGAGTTGAACGCCAGTTTATAACCTGTTTCTGGTGTTTAACTCCACTTTGCAACCTGTTTCTGGCGTTTAACTCCAGAATGCAACATGGAACTGGCGTTGAACGCCTGTTTGCATCATTTAAACTCGGGTAAAGTATGGACTATTATATATTTCTGCAAAGCCCTGGATGTCTACTTTTCAACGCAATTGAGAGCGCGCCATTTGGAGTTCTGCAGCTCCAGAAAATCCACTTTGAGTGCAGGGAGGTCAGAATCCAACAGCATCTGCAGTCCTTCTTCAACCTCGGAATCTGATTTTTGCTCAAGTCCCTCAATTTCAGCCAGAAAATACCTGAAATCACAGAAAAACACACAAACTCATAGTAAAGTCCAGAAATGTGAATTTTATTTAAAAACTAATAAAAATATACTAAAAACTAACTAAATCATATTAAAAACTATGTAAAAATAATGCCAAAAAGCGTATAAATTATCCGCTCATCACAACACCAAACTTAAATTGTTGCTTGTCCCCAAGCAACTGAAAATCAAATAGGATAAAAAGAAGAGAATATACTATAAATTCCAAAGTATCAATGAAACTTAGCTCTAATCAGATGAGCGGGACTAGTAGCTTTTTGCCTCTTGAATAGTTTTGGCATCTCACTTTATCCCTTGAAGTTCAGAATGATTGACATCTATAGGAACTTAGAATTCAGATAGTGTTATTGATTCTCCTAGTTCTGTATGTTGATTCTTGAACACAGCTACTTTATGAGTCTTGGCCGTGGCCCTAAGCACTTTGTTTTCTAGTATTACCACCGGATACATAAATGCCACAGACACATAACTGGGTGAACCTTTTCAGATTGTGACTCAGCTTTGCTAAAGTCCCCAATTAGAGGTGTCCAGGATTCTTAAGCACACTCTTTTTTGCTTTGGACCTTGACTTTAACCGCTCAGTCTCAAGTTTTCACTTGACACCTACACGCCACAAGTACATGGTTAAGGACAGCTTGGTTTAGCCGCTTAGGCTAGGATTTTATTCCTTTAGGCCCTCCTATCCACTGATGCTCAAAGCCTTGGATCCTTTTTATTACCCTTGCCTTTTGGTTTTAAGGGCTATTGGCTTTTTGCTCTTGCTTTTTGGTTTTAAGAGCTTTTGGCTTTTTCTGCTTGCTTTTTCTTTTTCCTCTTTCTTTTTCGCATTTTTCTCTTCTCTTTTTTTTCTGCAAGCTTTTGTATTCACTGCTTTTTCTTGCTTCAAGAATTATTTTTATAATTTTTCAGATTATCAAATAACAGGTCTCCTTTTTCATCATTCTTTCAAGAGCCAACATATTTAACATTCATAAACAACAATTTCAAAAGACATATGCACTGTTCAAGCATTCATTCAGAAAACAAAAAGTATTGTCACCACATCA
Organism: Arachis hypogaea; assembly: GCF_003086295.3. Taxonomy (NCBI): domain Eukaryota; kingdom Viridiplantae; phylum Streptophyta; class Magnoliopsida; order Fabales; family Fabaceae; genus Arachis; species Arachis hypogaea. The sequence goes on along the minus strand of NC_092046.1, from coordinate 45,467,212 downwards.
AAATAATTAAACTAGTTTCAATGATGAATTCGAAACCATGTACTTCTTGTTCTTTTATTTTTAGAACAGTTTTTATTTTAAGAGAGGTGATGGATTCATAGGACATTCATAGCTTTAAGACATAGACACTTAAACACTAATGATCATATAGTAAAGACACAAACATAAATAAAACATAAAGCATAGTAAACGAAAAACAGGAAAATAAGAACAAGGAGATTAAAGAATGGGTCCACCTTAGTGAGGGTGACGTCTTCCTCTTCTTGAAGAACCAATGGTGCTCTTGAGCTCCTCTATGTCTCTTCCTTGTCTTTGTTGCTCCTCCCTCAAAGTTTTTTGATCTTCTCTAATTTTAATGAGGATGATGGAGTGCTCTTGGTGCTCCATCCTTAGTTGTCCCATGTTGGAGCTTAATTCTCCTAGGGAAGTGTTGATTTGCTCCCAATAGTTTTGTGGAGGAAAGTGCATCCCCTGAGTCATCTCAGGGATTTCATGATGAAGAATTTCCTCATGCTCTTGTTGAGGTCCATGATCTCTTGTTTGCTCCATCCTTTTCTTAGTGATGGGCTGACGTGGCAAAAATTGGCGAGTCAAGAATTGTTATAAGATATGTGTTGCAAGTATAGTTCTTTACCAACCAGAATTTCGCTTATCAATTTAGAAGGGTGTCACAAAAATTAAAATTAAAATACTGGGAGTATGAATCCTTGGTCGTCTCCCAACGAGTTGCAGAAAGGTGTGTTATTTTATTAATCAGATGTTTTCAAAATGGTTTGAGTTGAATAAATAGGAAATTAAATTAGAGAAATTAAATAATTTCAATAAAAGCCTTGACTGGGAGTAGATTAGTTGGAAGCCATATTCTTGTTGAAGTACTCTCAAGATTGATTGATAATTGAAGGTTGTTCTGTTTAGTTATCCCTTACTAGGTAAGGAAAAGTCAAACAAGTTGGAAAGTTATTTCTATTCACAAGTTCCAATCCGCTCAATTGAAAAGGATTGGTGTCAGTGACTAGAGAGCATTCCAACAATAAACCCAATTACAATTTTTCTTTTAAGAATCCCAACTCAAGAGTTCCTTTCAATCAACTCCCCATCAAGTTAGGGAACTACTCGCTCATTGTGAATGTATAACTCATAACATAGGAAAGGGAATTAAAGAAAGACATGATAAATAAAACTCAAAGGAATCAATTAAAAATAAAAGTAATTCTTGTATTAATAAATTCTAAAATAATCCAATAGTAGAATTGAGTAAATTAAAGAACATGGAAGAGTAAAGCCAAGTAAAGAAGACGAACTAGAATGACGAAGTCTTGATGAGGTAATAACTCTTCTCAATATCCCAATACAAAAAAAAATAATGGAAATAAAATCCTAAGAACTATGAATGTGTAGAGAAAAAACCTAGAAGAGGAGTAAAACTAGATTTAAAAACTAAAATTGTGTAGAATGAATGTTGTCTTTGGTCTCTGCATGTTCTCTGGCTCTAGTCTGCTTTTCTGGGCCGAAAACTGGGTCAAAACAGGGCCCAAAATCGCCCCTAGCGAATTCTGCAGATTATGCAGACCGCGCATGTCACATGATGAGCGAATAATTTATACGCTTTTTGGCATTGTTTTTAGTATGTTTTTAGTAGGATCTAGTTACTTTTAGGGATATTTTCCTTAGTTTTTATGTTAAATTCACATTTCTGGACTTTACTATGAGTTTGTGTGTTTTTCTGTGATTTCAGGTATTTTCTGACTGAAATTGAGGGACTTGAGCAGAAATCAGATTCAGAGGTTGAAGAAGGACTGCTGATGCTGTTGGATTCTGACCTCCCTGCACTCAAAGTGGATTTTCTGGAGCTACAGAACTCGAAATGGCGCGCTTTCAATTGCGTTGGAAAGTAGACATCCAGGGATTTCCAGCAATATATAATAGTCCATACTTTGGCTAAGAATTGACGACGTAAACTGGCGTTCAACGCCAGCCTTCTGCCCAAATCTGGCGTCCAGCGCCAGATAAGGATCCAAAACCAGAGTTGAACGCCCAAACTGGCACAGAAACTGGCGTTCAACTCCACAAATGGCCTCTGCACGTGCTACACTTCAGCTCAGCCCAAACATACACCAAGTGGGCCCAGGAAGTGGATTTATGCATCAATTACTTACTCAGGTAAACCCTAGTAGCTAGTTTATTATAAATAGGACCCTTTACTAGTCTTTTTGACCATCTTTGGTCTCAGTTTTAATCCATTGTTCATCTTAGGAGACTATTGATCACGTTTTAGGGGGCTGGCCATCTCGGCCATGCCTGGACCTTCACTTATGTATTTTCATACGGTAGAGTTTCTACACTCCATAGATTAAGGTGTGGAGCTCTGCTGTTCCTCAAAGATTAATGCAAAGTACTACTGTTTTCTATTCAATTCTTCTTATTTCGCTTCTAAGATATCCATTCGCACCCAAGAACGTGATGAAGGTGATGATTATGTATGACGCTCATCATCCTTCTCCCTTATGAACGCGTGCCTGACAAACACTTCTGTTCTACATGAATTAAGCTAGAATGAGTATCTCTTAGATCTCCTAACCGGAATCTTCGTGGCGTAAGCTAGAATGATGGCGGCATTCAAGAGAATCCGGAAAGTCTAAACCTTGTCTGTGGTATTCCGAGTAGGATTCAATGATTGAATGACTATGACGAGCTTCAAACTCGCGATTGTTGGGCGTTAGTGACAGACGCAAAAGGAGGGTGAATCCTATTCCAGCATGATCGAGAACCGACAGATGAATAGCCGTGCCGTGACAGGGTGCGTGAGCATATTATTCACTGAGAGGAGGGGATGTAGCCACTGACAACGGTGATGCCCTTGCATAAAGCCAGCCATGGAAAGGAGTAAGACTGATTGGATGAAGATAGCAGGAAAGCAGAGGTTCAGAGGAACGAAAAGCACCTCCATTCGCTTATCTGAAATTCCTACCAATGATTTACATAAGTATCTCTATCCCTATTTTATTATATCATATTCGAAAACACCATTATCACTTTATATCTGCCTGACTGAGATTTACAAGGTGACCATAGCTTGCTTCATACCAACAATCTCCGTGGGATTCGACCCTTACTCACGTAAGGTATTACTTGGACGACCCAGTGCACTTGCTGGTTAGTTGTATCGAAGTTGTGACAATTATGAATTAAGATCAAAGCACCAAGCTTTGGAGCCATTACCAGGGATTGTTCGAGCCTGGACATCACAATTTCGTGCACCATCACGCGATCGCGTCATTCGGCGTTTTGCTTTGCCATGCGGGCGCGTCGTCCACGCCTCCGCGTCACCTGTGCTATTCCAATCCGCGCGGTCGCATGAGCCATGCAGCCGCGTCACTGCGATTTCCTCTCTTTCGCGCGGTCGCGTGAGCCATGCGGCCGCGTCATTTCTCGCTGGTTATCTCCTTAATTTCTTGTGTTCCTTCTATTTTTGCAAGCTTCCTTTCCAATCTCCAACTCATTCATGCCCTGTAAAGCCTGAAACACTTAACACACAAATCACGACATCGAATGGAATAAAGGAGAATTAAAATACATAATTAAAAGTCTCTAAGAAGCAAGTTTTCAATGATGTAATAATTTTAGGAAGGAAGTATAAATGCATGCTAATCATATGAATAAGTGAGTAAAAATCATGATAAAACCACACAATTAAACACATTATAAACCATAAAATAGTGGTTTATCAGCCTCCCCACACTTAAACATTAGCATGTCCTCATGCTTAGTTGAAGGAGATGAAATAAATGAGTAGGAACATGTAAAACTCATGCAATGCGATGCAACCTATATATGTAAATGCAACTATATGATTCTTGTCCACTTGATCAATAGTAAATAAGCTCTTCAAAATAATTACAAATCAAATTCCACTAATTCAATTCTTATACAGTAAGAACAGATAAAAATGCAAGAAGGTAGCTCATGAAAGCAGGGAACATAGAATTTTAAGCATTGAACCCTCACTGATGATGTATGTACGCTCTAATCTCTCTAGTGTATATGGCAATCACTCTATCCTTCTCTAATCATGCTCTCTAATTTTTGTTCTTCTCCTAATCAATCAACAACATTTAATATACCAATGCAAACATCATGAGGTCTTTTCAAGGTTGTAATGGGGCCAAGGTAATGGTAAGGATACATATATGGCTAAGTGAGCTTATGGATTGAATCTTTAATTAACCCAAGCTTTAACATAACCTATATATATTCTATATAACTTTAGAATTCATACCTAGCTACCCATAATTTCCCTTTCACATTCCACACTCATGTATCAACTTTTTATCTTAATTTTATCATACATGCATTGATCTTTGAATTCTTAACATTGGGGTAATTTTGTCCCCTTATTTATTTATTGAATATTTTTGGTTTTTTTTTAACATAAACATAAAAATAAACATAGCTTATCAATGCACATAGATTTTTTATTCTTATAGTTTCACATGAGTAGGTATCCAAATTTTCATTGTATTATCATGACACATTCCCTTATTATCTTTTGTTTCCATAATTTCCCATACTTAATTAGCACACACAATTCTATCTTAAGCTAACCAAAGATTCAATTTGGGATATATAATTATTTTTCTGGTTAAGGCTAGTAATGTGATAAAATATAGAACAAATGGGATTTAAAGGCTCAAAGTGGCTAACAAAGGTAATTGAAAGGGTAGGCTTAATTTGGATAAGTAAGCTAAACAATTAATGGCCTCAATCATATGCAAACATATAAATATAATAAACATTGGACATATAGGATGAAACAAAATATAGATCACAATCATAGAGAAGTAAACACACAAGAATAAAATAATTATGGTTAAATAATGTAACCATGCATAAAGGCTCAAATCTCACAGGTTGTGTGTTCTTTAGCTCAAAAATCATGTTCCAAATACAACTTCAAGCAAATTTAACATAAAAGTTTTAATTAAAATTAGTGAAATTTTGTTCCAAAAATAGAGTCTTAGAAGAAACTTATTGTCTTTTCAATCAAGTAGAACATGCATGCAACTAATCTATTACTATGCAATTTATCCTATTCTACAAAAGAAAAACTAACTAAATATCCTAATTTATTGGTGTTTAGGGAAGAGAAATTACCTCCGGAAGTCAGGTACTGACCGACCTCCCCACACTTAAGGCTTTGCACCGTCCTCGGTGCCATTTGTCAGAAACAAAGGTGGGCTGGTAGCAGTATCTCCACAGTCGGGGCCATCATGGCTTCTTGTGCTGGTAAAGGAGGTGGAGTCCGGGGTGTCTGAGTCCTTGAATTTTCCCATAATCAGCTCCTTGAGGTATGTGAATCGGTGCTTGTTACGGCGCTCTCTCATCTTAGCTTTGTGTTCCTGCCGATCCAACCTTTCGAGTATCTGATGAAGCAGTTGGTCTGTTGTAGGTGCTTGTGGTGTTGAAGAAGGAATATCTTCAACCGGTTCAGAAGGATGGCTTGTGGCGGCTGGTGGAGGTCTGATGTATTTTCCGTTAGGGACATACTGATCATCCCGTGGAAGCATGGCTTTGGTGTCCCCAGCTCTGTAGGAGACTCCGGCTGCTGAGACAAGATCTGAGACCAAGGCGGAAAAAGGTAAGTTGCCCGCAATTTGTACGTGTCCCATGGCATTCCGGATGTGTCTCGGTAGATTCAGAGGTTGGTCTGTAAGGATGCACCATAGTAGGACGGCCATGTTCGCAGTGAAGGAGGACTCGTGAGTGCTCGGAAAGACGTAATGGGACATGATCTGTGCCCATAGGCGAGCCTCCAAGGTAAGTGCTGAAGCCGATATTCCCTTAGGGCGGGAACGATGGTATCCGTAGATCCAACGACTGCCAGGTAGTGCGATAACTCCGAGAACGGTATCCCAGTCAAATTGGTACATCTGGCGCTTGAGTGCGGCTTCTTGAAAGGCGTCCAATCCTTCTGGAATAGGGGGAAGACCTAGAGCTCTTTGAATGGCCTCTTCTATAATGGGGACTTGCTTCTGACGGACAAAGACAGACTGCAGGGTTGGCAGGTGGAAGTTGGAGTAGAACTCGACTACCCAAGAAAGATTGACCTGCCTCGGCTGTCTCTGTAGAAAACCCCATTGTCTTTGTGCAATTTGCGGCTCAACAAAGCTAGCAATATGGTTTGGGAGGAGAAGAAGGTATTCGTTGTTGTAGCTCCTTTCTGCCAGGATGGGGAACATCTGCTCACAGTAGCGATTGGGAAATCGCACAGTATCCTTTGCTGGGAAGGCTTTTTCTTTATCATCAACCTTTATGATCCTCTTAGTTCTTTTTGTTGAGGGTTTAACCGCAGTTGAAGAGGGCTCTGCCACTAATGCTCTTTTTGTTCCTCTTCTTGCTGGTGGTTTGGGAGTTGCTTTCTCTTTTCCTTTCTTGGTGGCCATCCTGAAAGGGAGAAAAGAGGAAGTATGTCAAAATGTCAAGGGGTAAAGCAAGGAACATAATGGTATAGGTGGCAATCAATGCACATTAAAGATGAATGAAGTGAACACATGGTCATGACTACATGTGAAAAGTTCATCAAAGGCAATAGAGCAAGTGCATGTTTGGGTAATTAGATGCAAGATGTTTATTGGCATGCTGGCAAAGGCATGAGTAGCATATATCAAGCATCACTCGTAACAAACCATCACGTTTGTATTGACAATTATTTTCAACGAATAAAATAAGAAAGGAGTTTTGTGAAAAACAAGCATTTAATAGTGGAATAGAATAACGTAGAAAAATGCATAATGCCATATTGGCTTTTTCACAAACACATAGCATGCATGGTAAATAAGGTGTAGAAAGTATTAAAGTGAACATGCAAGCAACCCTTTTGAAAAAGGTAATATATAATTGCCAACAATTTTACAACAATCCACAAGCATATAATGAGAAACAATGACTCAAATAAATTTCCAACACCAAGTAAAAAGGAAAAAGAAAGAAAAAGAAAATATGGATAATGAAAGTAAAATGAAAAGAAAAGAAGATAACATATAAAAATAAGAAGAATAATAGAAAAGTAAGGGAGAAGAAGAAAAGAAGACATTGTTAATGGGAGTGAGAGAGAGAGAGAGAGAGTAGAGAGTAGAGAAAGAAGGAAGAAGGAAGAAGTAAGGAGGGAAAAGAGAAAATAGGATTTGGGGAAAAGAAAGATAAGATAATTGGCAAATCAGGGAAGCTGTGCGCGCAAGCGACGCGGTCGCGTAGGGCACGCGGTCGCGTGACTTGCGCTTATACTGATTGACGCGGTCGCGTTGGTCACGCGGTCGCGTGACCCGTTTTATGCTACTGGCGCGAGAGCAGCCTCGCGCTCGCACAACTCTCTGTTCAAAATCTTATTTTGCCAAATTTTTGGGTGACGCGATCGCGTGGGGCATGCGATCGCGTGAGTGGCCATTAGAAGGATATGATGCGGTCGCGTCGGTCATGCGGCCGCGTGGGAAGAATTGTGCGTTCAGTACCAATCCAGCACCACTCTAGCACAACTTTCGGTCGTGTACCCTTTTCACGTCAAATTCCAGGGCACGCGGCCGCGTGAGTGACGCAGTCGCGTGGGAGGCCAATGTTCCCATTTGACACAGACGCGTCGGCGACGCGATCGCGTGGGGCAATTTGTGTCACTGGCATGCCTCCAGCCACGCTCTCGCGTGACTCTCTGTTCGTTTTTTTATTTCCTCCCATCTCTTGCGACGCGGACGCGTCAATGAGGCGGTTGCGTCACGTGAAATTTTTTTTTTAAATAAAAGTATGTAAATGCAGATGCACGAAATGTAATAATAAAGAGAGGAGTTATTGAATAGAAAAACTAAGAATAAAGAAAAGAATGATCATACCATGGTGGGTTGTCTCCCACCTAGCACTTTGCTTTAACGTCCGTAAGTTGGACGCTCCACTAGCTCAGGCTTCGGCTATGTGGGGATCTTTCAAGAGGAAGATCTCGAGCTCCTTGTTTTTCTTTAGCTTCTCGCCATGGTACAGCTTTAAACGATGTCCATTAACTTTGATAAGTTCAGAGCTTGAAGTATGGCTTAGGTGATAAACTCCGTATGGTTCGGCCTTCTCTACTCTGTATGGACCTTCCCATCTTGATCTCAACTTGCCGGGCATGAGCCTCAGTCGAGATTTGTAAAGGAGGACTAAGTCCCCAGGTTGGAACTCTTTTCTCTTGATGTGCTGATCATGTACAGCCTTCATCTTCTCCTTGTATAGTCTTGAGTTCTCATAAGCTTCTAGGCGAAGGTTTTCCAATTCTTGCAGTTGCAATTTCCTTTCATCTCCGGCTTTTTCAATTCCCATGTTGCACTCCTTTACTGCCCAAAAGGCTTTGTGCTCTACTTCAACAGGGAGATGACAAGCTTTTCCATAAACTAAGCAGAAAGGACTCATCCCAATGGGTGTTTTGTATGCTGTTCTGTATGCCCAGAGTGCATCTTGTAGCCTGGTGCTCCAGTCTCTTCTATGAGGTTTGACTATCTTCTGCAAGATACGCTTTATCTCTCTGTTTGACACCTCGGCTTGCCCATTAGTTTGAGGATGGTAGGCTGTTGCAACCTTATGAATTATCCTATGCTTCTTCATTAATCATGTTAGTCTCCTGTTACAAAAATGGGTGCCTTGATCGCTCACGATTGCTCGTGGTGATCCAAAGCGACAAATAATGTGGTTTCTCACAAAGGAAACAACAGTGTTAGCATCATCAGTGCGGGTAGGAATTGCTTCCACCCATTTGGAAACGTAATCCACAGCTAACAATATATAAAAATAACCATTAGAATTTGGAAATGGACCCATGAAGTCAATGCCCCAAACATAAAAAATTTCATAGAAAAGCATAATTTGTTGAGGCATCTCATCCCTCTTTGATATATTACCAAATTTTTGGCATGGAAAACAAGATCTACAAAATTCAGCAGCGTCTCTAAAAAGTGTAGGCCACCAAAATCCACAGTCTAAGATTTTTCTAGCTGTTCTTTGAGGGCCAAAATATCCTCCACTCTCAGATGAGTGACAGGCCTCTAAGATGGACTGGAATTCTGATTGAGGCACACACCGTCTAATTACCTGGTCAGCGCCACATCTCCATAAATATGGGTCATCCCATATATAATATTTAGACTCGCTTTTCATCTTGTCTCTTTGATGCTTAGAAAAATTTGGAGGAAAGGTGCGGCTAACTAGATAATTAGCTACAGGTGCATACCAAGGGACTACCTCAGATACTGCTTGCAGGTTATCAAATGGGAAATTATCAGCTATAGGAGTGGGGTCATCTGTAATGTGCTCAAGGCGACTCAAGTGGTCTGCCACTAAATTCTGGTTACCACTCCTATTCTTAATTTCTAAATCAAATTCTTGTAATAGCAGTATCCAACGTATAAGCCTCAGTTTGGACTCCTTTTTAGCTAATAGATACTTTAGAGCTGCGTGTTCTGAGTACACTACTACCTTCGTACCAAGTAAATAGGCTCGGAATTTATCCAGAGCAAAAACAATAGCAAGAAGCTCTTTCTCAGTAGTAGTGTAATTGGACTGAGCGGCATCTAAAGTTTTAGACGCATAAGCAATAACAAAGGGGTCCTTACCTTCACGCTGAGCCAGTGCTGCTCCTACTGCATGGTTGGAGGCGTCGCACATTATTTCAAATGGCTGGCTCCAGTCTGGTCCTCTCACAATTTGAGCTTGAGTCAGGGTGGTCTTCAGCTTATCAAACGCTTGTTTGCAATCGTCACTGAACTCGAACTCAATATCCTTTTGCAGTAGTCTGGATAAGGGAAGTGCTACCTTACTGAAGTCCTTAATGAATCTCCTGTAAAAACCTGCATGGCCAAGGAACGAACGGACTTTCCTTACAGAAGAGGGGTAAGGTAAACTAGAAATAACATCCACCTTTGCTGGATCTACAGAAATACCAGTGTTAGACACAACATGTCCTAGTATAATACCTTGTTTTACCATAAAGTGACATTTTTCAAAATTTAATACAAGGTTTGTACTGACATATCTATCTAATACTCTAGATAATCCATCTAAGCAAAGGCGAAAGGAATCGTCATATACACTAAAATCATCCATAAAAACTTTCATACAGTCCTCAATAAGATCAGAGAAAAGACTCATCATGCACCTTTGGAAGGTAGCTGGTGCATTGCACAAGCCAAATGGCATTCTCTTGTAAGCATAAGTCCCAAAAAGACATGTAAAAGTGGTCTTTTCCTGATCCTCAGGAGCTATATGAATTTGGAAATAACCTGTGTAACCATCTAGAAAACAATAATGTGATTTACCTGACAGGCGATCCAGCATTTGATCAATGAATGGAAGAGGATAGTGATCCTTACGAGTAGCCTGGTTGAGGCGTATGTAGTCAATACAGACCCTCAAGGCGTTCTGAACTCTGGTTGCAATGAGATCTCCATGCTCATTCTTCACTGTAGTGACTCCAGACTTCTTGGGCACCACTTGTACTGGGCTTACCCATTCACTATCTGAAATGGGGTAGATGATATCTGCCTCCAGTAGTCTGGTCACTTCCTTCTTGACAACCTCTAAGATAGTGGGGTTCAGTCTTCTCTGAGGTTGACAGACAGGTCTTGCTCCCTCTTCTAAAAATATCCTATGCTCACAGACTTGAGGGTTGATGCCTACTATGTCTGCCAAACTCCAACCAATTGCCTTCTTGTGTCTCCTCAGCACACTAAGTAACTGCTCTTCCTGTTGAGAAGTGAGCTCCCTTGCAATGATAACTGGAAACTTCTGCTCGTCCTCAAGGTAAGCATATTTGAGGTGTGGAGGAAGGGGTTTTAATTCTAACTTCTGATCATGGTCAGGCTCTGGGTTGTCTAGAGCTGGTGACAATGGTAAAGCACTGTCATTGTCCTTTGAGAATGTCCCCACACTTGGACCTTGTCCTATGTACTTCTCTTCAAATTCCTCCTGGTGAACTTCAGCCACGGTTTCATCTATGATGTCACACTGGAGGATAGAATGATCCTCCGGAGGATGCTTCATAACTCCATTTAGATTGAAGATTACTACTCGGCCATCTATTTCAAAAGAGTAAGTTCCTGAAAAAGCATCTAATTTGAACTTCGAGGTCTTCAGGAATGGTCTTCCGAGTAGGATTGATGATGGCTTCTCTGAGTCATTTTGGGGCATCTCCAGGATATAAAAATCAATGGAAAATGTGAGCCCCTTGATGCCTACTAATACATCTTCAGCAACTCCAGCCACTGTAATAATACTTTTATCTACTAACACAAAACGAGCTGCCGACCTTTTTAAGGGAGGGAGCCTCAAAATATCATATATAGACAAAGACATTATACTCACACATGCTCCTAAATCACACATGTAGTCAGAAAATACTACACCACCAATAGTACAATTAATCATACATAGACCTGGGTCACTACATTTTTCAGGTAAACCTCCCATTAAAGCAGATATGGAACTACCTAAAGGAATAGTTTCTAATTCATTAATTTTGTCTTTATGTATACATAAATCTTTTAGAAACTTTGCATATTTAGGTACCTGTTGAATAACATCAAAAAGAGGAACAGTTACCTCAACCTTTTTGAATATCTCTACCATTTTGGGATTAGGTTCCAGCTGCTTTCTGGGCTTCCTTGCAAGTTGTAGAAATAGAATGGAAGTGGTGTCTTCTGCAGTGTCTGCACCCTGTGGTGCTTCCTCTTGTGGTTGAACTTCTTCTTTTTCATCTATGTCCTGTATGTCTTCTTCCTCTTCAACATCTTCTATTTCCACTACCTCTTCAGCTGAGGCGTGTTCTGGTGGGCTTGGCTCCTCCTGATTCCTCTCCTGCAGTGTGGTTCCAGACCTTAAGGTGATGGCATTAATGCCACCCTTTGAATTGGGTAATGGTTGAGAGGGAATTTCACTGGAGCTTAAATGCTGGTTATTGGAGTTATTCATTGATCCAATCTGTAGGACAAGAGCTTGCAAAGTAGAGTTCAGACCATTTAGCGTAGCATAAAGGTTATTTTTCATGGTCTGTTATCTCCGATCAATAGATTGTAGTAAGTCGTCATTAGAAGATGGAGAAGGATAAGTAATTTGAGAGGTCTGCTGTTGGGTGTTCTGTGGTCCTTGGGATTGCCTCAGGTGAGGTGCTCTGTAAGGCTGGTTCTGGTTCTGCTGCCTGTTGTTGTTATTCTACCTCTGATTTCCCTGATTATCTCTGCCTCCTCTGTTGTTGTTGTCCCTCCAATTCTGGTTAGAATTGTCCTGCCATCCATGACTGTAATTGCCACCTTGATTGTACCCTTGGTTGGGGCGGTCATAGAAGTTATGAGTGGCTGCCACGGTGTTGTCTTCCTGCTGGAGCTGCGGACATTCATCAGTATAATGGCTATAATCAGCACAGATTTTGCAAACTCTCTGTGGGACTAACTGTTGGCTTTGCTGTGGTGGAGAAGGTTGAGCTTGCTGAACTTCTTGTTGATTCAGTTGCATCTGCTTCAGCAAGTTGGTCATTTCACAGATACTCTGAGTTAGAGCAGCAGTCTCTCTGCTAGAGGATACTTCTGCAACGGCTTTTGAACGGCCTTATTTCTGCCTGTGATTCCGAGTAGATTCTGCTAAGTCGCTGATCAATTGCCATGCCTCATCAGTGGTCTTGTACTTTTTCATAGACCCATTGCTAGCACTTTCCAATGTGGTCTTATTTTGGGGCCTCATGCCCTGTGTGACGTAACCGAGCAACACTATCTTATCAATCATATGGTGGGGGCAACCTTCCAGAAGATTATTGAAGCGCTCCCAGTATTCATAGAGAGTCTCGGATTCGTCCTGAACAATCATGGAAATGTCTTTCCTCAGTTTATCAGTAACTTCAGCTGGAAAGAACTTTTCCAAAAATTCTCTTCTAAGTGTATCCCAGTTGGATACAGTTGCTGCGGGTTGAGTGTAGTACCACTCTCTTGCCTTTTCCTCAAGAGAAAATGGGAAAGCTTTCAACAGAATTGAAGTTTCATCTGCACCGTCACGCCTGACAGTAGAACAGGCTGCTTGAAAATCTCTCAGGTGCTTGATAGGCTCTTGAACAGGCAAGCCATGAAACTTGGACATCAAATTGAGCAGTGCAGTCTTTATTTCAAAGTCTGTAGCCACCGCTAGGTGATGCGCTTGAAACGGTTGCATTGTAAAATCAGGGGCTCCAGCCTCCTAGATAGTAACTCTCCTAGGTTCTGCCATGTCACCTACACGTAAATCAACCGAATCAGTAGAACGGGGGCTGGTTTCTTCCTCAAATGACGTTTCAGATCCGCCCTCAGAGAGGACTAACTGACACCGAGCTTGCCTTATTCGTGAAATAGTTCTTTCAATCTCAGGATCGAATACTGGCAAGCTTGGATCAGGAAGTGAACGCGTCATCTAGCGAAAGAAACAAGAAGCTCATAGTAGCAAGATAAAATAAAATGCAAATAAATAAATTCCAATTAATAACTTTAGCACTCTATTACAAATCCCCGGCAATGGCGCCAAAAATTGACGTGGCGGAAATTGGCAAGTCAGGAATTGTTATAAGATATGCGTTGCAAGTATAGTTCTTAACCAACCAGAATTCCGCTTATCAATTTAGAAGGGTGTCACAAAAATTAAAATTAAAATACTTGGAGTATGAATCCCAGGTCGTCTCCCAACGAGTTGCAAAAAGGTGTTCTATTTTATTAATCAGATGTTTTCAAAATGGTTTGAGTTGAATAAATAGGAAATTAAATTAGAAAAATTAAATAATTTAAATAAAAGCCTTGACTGGGAGTAGATTAGTTGGAAGTCCTATTCTTGTTGAAGTACTCTCAAGATTGATTGATAATTGAAGGTTGTTCTGTTTGGTTATCCCTTACTAGGTGAGGGAAAGTCAAACAAGTTGGAATGTTGTTTCTATTCACAAGTTCCAATCCGCTCAATTGAAAAGGATTACTGTCAGTGACTAGAGAGCATTCCAACAATAAACCCAATTACAATTTTTCTTTTAAGCATCCCAACTCAAGAGTTCCTTTCAATCAACTCCCCATCAAGTTAGGGAACTAATCGCTCATTGTGAATGTATAACTCATAACATAGGAAAGGGAATTAAAGAAAGACATGATAAATAAAACTCAAAGGAATCAATTAAAAATAAAAGTAATTCTTGTATTAATAAATTCTAAAATAATCCAATAGTAGAATTGAGTAAATTAAAGAACATGGAAGAGTAAAGCCAAGTAAAGAAGACGAACTAGAATGACGAAGTCTTGATGAGGTAATAACTCTTCTCAATATTCCAATGCAAAAAAAAACAATAGAAATAAAATCCTAAGAACTATGAATGTGTAGAGAGAAAACCTAGAGGAAGAGTAAAACTAGATCTAAAAACTAAAATTGTGTAGAATAAATGTTGTCTTTGGTTTCTGCATGTTCTCTGGCTCTAGTCTGCTTTTCTGGGCCGAAAACTGGGTCAAAACAGGGCCCAAAATCGCCCCCAGTGAATTCTGCAGATTATGCAGATCGCGCACGTCACGTGATCGCGTCATTCATGCGGACGTGTCATTCGGTGTTTTGCTTTGCCACGCGGGCGCGTCGTCCACGCCTCCGTGTCACCTGTGCTATTCCAATCCGCGCGGTCGCGTGAGCCATGCGGCCGCGTCACTGCGATTTCCTCTCTTTCGCGCGGTCGCGTGAGCCATGCGGCCGCGTCACTTCTCGCTGGTCATCTCCTTAATTTCTTGTGTCCCTTCCATTTTTGTAAGCTTCCTTTCCAATCTCCAACTCATTCATGCCCTGTAAAGCCTGAAACACTTAACACACAGATCACGGCATCGAATGGAATAAAGGAGAATTAAAATACATAATTAAAAGTCTCTAAGAAGCAAGTTTTCAATCATGTAATAATTTTAGGAAGGAAGTGTAAATGCATGCTAATCATATGAATAAGTGGGTAAAGATCATGATAAAACCACACAATTAAACACAATATAAACCATAAAATAGTGGTTTATCATGGGCTTATCCTCTTCAATGAGTATGTCTCCCTCTATGTCAATCCCAGCCGAATTGCATAGGTGGCAAATGAGGTGAGGAAAGGCTAACCTTGCCAGAGTGGATGACTTGTCAGCCACCTTGTAGAGCTCTTGAGGTATAATCTCATGAACCTTTGCTTCCTCCCCAATCATGATACTATGGATCATGATGGTTCGATCTATAGTAACTTCAGACTGGTTGCTAGTAGGAATGATTGAGCATTGAATAAACTCCAACCATCCTCTAGCTACAGGCTTAAGGTCCAGTCTTCTCAATTGAACCAGCTTGCCTCTTGAGTCAACTTTCCATTGAGCTCCTTCTACACATATGTCCATGAGGACTTGGTCCAACCTTTGATCAAAGTTGACCCTTCTAGTGTAGGGGCATGTGTTTTCTTCCATCATTGGCAAGTTGAACGCCAGCCTTACATTTTCCAGACTGAAATCTAAGTATTTCCCCTGAACCATGGTAAGCCAATGCTTTGGATTCGGGTTCACACTTTAATCATGGTTCCTAGTGATCCATGCATTTGCATAGAACTCTTGAACCATTAAGATCCCGACTTGTTGAATGGGGTTGGTGAGAACTTTCCAACCTCTTCTTTGGATCTCAAGTCGGATCTTCGGATACTCATTCTTTTTGAGCTTGAAAGGAACCTCGGGGATCACTTTCTTCTTGGCCACAGCTTCATAGAAGTGGTCTTGATGGACCTTTGAGATGAATCTCTCCATCTCCCATGACTCAGAGGTGGAAGCAACTGCCTTCCCTTTCCTCTTTCTTGAGGATTCTTTGGTCTTATGTGCCATTGATGGTTATGGAAAAACAAAAAGCAATGCTTTTTACCACACCAAACTTAAAATGTTTTCTCGTCCCCGAGCAAAAGAAGAAATAAGGAAGGAGAAGAAGAAAAATAAGGAGGAGATGGAGGGAGAAGGTGTATTCGGCCAAGGGGGAGAAGAGAGGGTTGTGTTGTGTGAAAATGAAGAAGGAATGAGGGGTTTATATAGGAGTGGGGGAGGGATTAGGATTCGGCCATTAGGGTTGGGTTTGGGAGGGAAAATATTTTGAATTTTGTAGGTAGGTGGGGTTTATGGGGAAGAGTGGATGGATGTGAATGGTGAAGAGGTGATGGGAAAGAGTGATTGAGGTGATTGGTGAAGGGTATTTGGGGAAGAGAGATATGAAGAAGGTGTGAAAAGGAGAGAAGAAGGTGGTGGGGATCCTGTAGGGTCCACAGATCCAGTGGAGCCAAGGACTTAACATCCCTGCTCCAATTAGGTGTGTAAAATGCCCTTGCTGTGCAATCCTGGCGTTTAACGTCAGACTGCTGCTTGTTTCTGGCGTTAAACGCCCAAATGTAGCCTGTTTCTGGCGTTAAAGGCCAGCTTGGTGCTTGTTTCTGGCGTTAAACGCCAGACAGATGCTTGTTTCTGGCGTTTAAACGCCAGAATGCTCTTCCTCCAGGGTGTGCTATTTTTAATGCTATTTTTCATTTTGTTTTTTATTTTTTAGTAGTTTTTGTGACTCCACATGATCATCAACCTAATAAAACACGAAAATAACAATAAAAATAAAATAGACATAATTAAATAACATTGGGTTGCCTCCCAACAAGCGCTTCTTTAATGTCAATAGCTTGACAGTGAGCTCTCATGGAGCCTCACAGATAATCAGAGCAAGGTTGGAACCTCCCAACACCAAACTTAGAGTTTGGTTGTGGCCTTCCAACACCAAACTTAGAGTTTGACTGTGGGGGCTTTGGTTGACTCTGCAGTGAGAGAAGCTTTTCATGCTTCCTCTCCATGATTACAGAAGGAGATCCTTGAGTTTTAAACACAAGGTTGTCCTCATTCAGTTGAAGGATTAACTCTCCTCTGTCCACATCAATCACAGCTCTTGCTGTGGCTAGGAAGGGTCTTCCAAGGATGATGGATTCATCCTCATCCTTCCCAGTGTCAAGGATTATGAAATCAGCAGGGATGTAAAGGCCTTCAACCTTTACTAACACGTCCTCTACTTGTCCACAAGCCTATTTTCTTGAGTTGTCTACCATCTCTAATGAGATTCTGGCAGCTTGCACCTCAAAGATCCCAAGTTTCTCCATTACAGAGAGTGGCATTAAGTTTATTCCTGACCCCAGGTCACACAGAGCCTCCTCAAAGGTCATGGTGCCTATGGTACAGGGTATTAAGAATTTGCCAGGATCCTGTTTCTTTTTAGGTAATTTCTGCCTATCCAATGCATTCAGTTCATTGGTGAGCAAGGGAGGTTCATCTTCCCAAGTCTCGTTGCCAAATAATTTGGCATTCAGCTTCATGATTGCACCAAGGTACTTAGCAACTTGCTCTTCAGTGACATCTTCATTCTCTTCAGAAGAAGAATACTCATCAGAGCTCATGAAGGGCAGAAGGAGGTTCAATGGAATCTCTATGGTCTCTAGATGAGCCTCAGATTCCTTTGGTTCCTCAAAGGAAAACTCCTTATTGGACACGGAACGTCCCAGGAGGTCTTCCTCACTAGGATTCACGTTCTTCCCCTCCCTTATAGGTTCAGCCATGATGGTCAAATCAATGGCCTTGCACTCTCTCTTTGGATTTTCTTCTGTATTGCTTGGGAGAGTACTAGGAGGAGTTTCAGTGACCCTTTTACTCAGCTGGCCCACTTGTGCCTCCAAATTTCTAATAGAGGACCTTGTTTCATTCATGAAACTCACAGTGGCCTTAAATAGATCAGAGACTATATTTGCTAAGCTAGATGGGTTCAGCTCAGAATTCTCTGTCTGTTGCTGATTGGATGATGGAAAATATTTGCTATTGCTAAACCTGTTTCTTCCACCATTATTAAAGCCTTATTGAGGCTTTTGTTGATCCTTCCATGAGAAATTTGGATGATTTCTCCATGAGGGATTATAGGTGTTTCCATAGGGTTCACCCATGTAATTCACTTCTGCTATTGCAGGGTTCTCAGGATCATAAGCTTCTTCTTCAGAAGATGCCTCTTTAGTACTGTTGGATGATTCCTTCAATCCATTCAGACTCTGAGAGATCATATTGACTTGCTGAGTCAATATTTTATTCTGAGCCAATATGGCATTCAGAGTATCAATTTCAAGAATTCCCTTCCTCATAGGCGTCCCATTACTCACAGGATTCCTTTCAGAAGTGTACATGAACTGGTTATTTGCAACCATGTCAATGAGTTCTTGAGCTTCTGCAAGCATTTTCTTTAGGTGAATGGATCCACCTGCAGAATGGTCCAATGACATTTTAGATAATTCAGACAGACCATCATAGAATATATCCAGGATGGTCCATTATGAAAGCATGTCAGAAGGACACTTTTTGGTCAGTTCCTTGTATCTCTCCCAAGCTTCATAGAGGGACTCACCTTCTTTCTGTTTGAAGGTTTGAACATCCACTCTAAGCTTACTAAGCTTTTGAGGAGGAAAGAACTTGGCTAAGAAAGCCGTGACCATCTTATCCCAAGAGTTCAGGCTATCCTTAGGTTGAGAGTCCAACCATATTCTAGCTCTGTCTCTTACAGCAAACGGGAAAAACATAAGCCTATAGACCTCGGGATCAACCCCATTGGTCTTAACAGTATCACAGATTTGCAAGAATTCAGTTAAGAACTGAAAAGGATCTTCTGATGGAAGTCCATGAAACTTGCAATTCTGTTGCATCAGAGAAACTAATTGAGGTTTCAGCTCAAAATTGTTTGCTCCAATGGCAGGGGGATTGAGATGCTTCTTCCATGTAAATTGGAATTTGGTGCAGTAAAGTCACCAAGCATCTTCCTTGCATTGTTATTATTTTCGGCCATGTCTCCTTCTTTTTCAAAAATTTCTGTCAGATTTTTTCCACAGAGTTGTGCTTTGGCTTCCCTTAGCTTCCTCTTCAGAGTCCTTTCAGGTTCAGGATCAGCTTCAACAAGAATGTTCTTATCCTTGTTCCTGCTCATATGAAAAAGAAGAAAACAGAAAATATGGAATCCTCTATGTCACAGTATAGAGATTCCTTATAAGAGAATAATGGAGGAAGGAAAAGATAAGAATCCAAACACAAGGGAGAGGAATGAGTTCGAATTCTTGGGTGAAAGAGGGGTGTTAGTAGATGAATAAATAAACAGAAGGGGATGAGAGATGAGAGAATTCGAAAATTAAATAAATTAAAATAAAAGTATTTTTGTTTTTAAATTGAATTTAAAATAAAAATTTGAAAATTTAAAAAGAAAAATAAAATTAAATCAAATTAAAATTTAAAACAAATAGTTAATCAAAAAGAAATTTTGAAAAAGAGGGAAGGGATTTTCAAAAATTAAAGAGAGAGAGAGAGAGTTAGTTAGGTAGTTTTGAAAAAGATAAGAATCAAACAAAAAGTTAAGTGGTTAATTGAAAAAGATTTGAAAATTAATTTTTAAAAAGATAAGAAGTTAGAAAAGATTTTGAAATTGATTTTGAAAAAGATGTGATTGACATTTAATTTGAAAAAGATTTGAAAAGGAAATTTAGAAAGATTTGATTTTGAAAATTAAAGTTGATTACTTGACTAACAAGAACAAAAAAGATATGATTTTAAAATTTAAAGATTGAATCTTTCTTAATAGGCAAGTAACAACTTGAAATTTTTGAATCAATCACATTAATTGTTAGTAAAGGTTTTGAAATTATAAAATAAAGCAAGAAAAAGATTTTTGAAAATCAATTTGAAATTTTCGAAAATCATAAAAGAAAAATGAAAAAGATTTTGTTTTTGAAAAATATTTGAAAAAGATAGAATTTTAATTGAAAATTTGATTTGACTTATAAGAAACAACTAAATTTTAAAATTTTTTAAAAAGTTAACTCAAATTTTCGAATTTTATGAGATGAAAAAGGGAAAGATATTTTTTTTATTTTCGAATTTTTAATGATGAAAGAGAAAAACAATAAAAAGACTCAATGCATGAAAGTTTTGGATCAAAACAAATGATGCATGCAAGAACACTATGAATGTCAAGATGAACACCAAGAACACTTTGAATGTCAAGATGAACACCAAGAACTTATTTTTGAAAATTTTTAAGAAAACAAAACATGCAAGACACCAAACTTAGAAATTTTCAAACTTTAGACACTAATAATTCAAGAATGCATATGGAAAACAAGAAAAGACACAAAACAAGAAATTTTAAAGATCAAACAAGGAGACTTACCAAGAACAACTCGAAGATCATGAAGAATGCAATGCATGGATTTTCGAAAATTTTAATAAAATTAAAAAGATGCAATTGACACCAAACTTAAAAATTGACACAAGACTCAAACAAGAAACATCAAATTATTTTTGATTTTATGATTTTATAATTTTTTTCTGTAATTTTTTTTTTCGAAAATTAATTTGGAAAAAGAAAAATAAGGATTTCAAAATTTTTAATAAGAATTCCAGGAATCTTACAATGTTAGTCTAAAGCTCTAGTCCAGGAATTAGACATGGCTTACTAGCCAGCCAAGCTTTCTGTGAAAGCTCCGGTCCAAAAAATATTAGACATGGCTTTACAGCCAGCTAGGCTTCAACATGTTTCATGAAACTCTAGAATTCCTTCCTAAAAATTCTGAAGAACATAGAATAATTTATTTTTTTAAAGATTTTATTATTATTATTATTATTATTATTATTATTATTATTATTGAAAATTTTTTTCGAAAATAAAAGAATAAAAATAAAAAGCTTAAAATTAAAATAAAATTACCTAATCTAAGCAACAAGATGAACCGTCAGTTGTTCAAACTCGAACAATCCCCGGCAACGGCGCCAAAAACTTGGTGCACGAAATTGCGATCATCAACAATGGTGCCAAAGGCTTTGTGTTCTCAAACGTGAATCACACTTTGTCACAACTTCGCACAACTAACCAGCAAGTGCACTGGGTCATCCAAGTAATAAACCTTACGTGAGTAAGGGTCGATCCCACGGAGATTGTCGGCTTGAAGTAAGCTATGGTCACCTTGTAAATCTCAGTCAGGCAGATTTAAATGGTTAT
Organism: Arachis hypogaea; assembly: GCF_003086295.3. Lineage (NCBI taxonomy): Eukaryota > Viridiplantae > Streptophyta > Magnoliopsida > Fabales > Fabaceae > Arachis > Arachis hypogaea. Next base: position 45,446,122 of record NC_092046.1, on the reverse strand, counting down.
AGTGAATCGACAATAAAAACATAATTAAAATGTAAACTAGGATAGAGATACTTATGTAATTCATTGGTGAGAATTTCAGATAAGCGTATAGAGATGCTTTTGTTCCTCCTGAACCTCTGCTTTCCTGCTGTCTTCATCCAATCATTCCTACTCCCTTCCATGGCAAGCTGTATGTAGGGCATCACCGTTGTCAATGGCTACATCCCATCCTCTCTGTAAAAATGGTCCAATGCGCTGTCACTGCATGACTAATCATCTGTCGATTCTCGATCATACTAGAATAGGATTTACTATCCTTTTGTGTCTGTCACTACGCCCAGCACTCGCGAGTTTGAAGCTCGTCACAGCCATCCCTTCCCAAATCCTACTCGGAATACCACAGATAAGGTTTAGACTTTCCGGATCTCGGGAATGGCCATCCATGGGTTCTAACTTATACCACGAAGATTCTAATATCTCGGACTCGGTCCCCTGTATTAGATATCTAAGAGATACTCATTCTATCTCTTCTTCATGTAGAACGGAAGTGGTTCTCAGGCACGCGTTCATAAGTGAGAATGGTGATGAGCGTCACATAATCATCACATTCATCATGTTCTTGGGTGCGAATGAATATCTTAGAATAGGAATAAGCTTGAATTGATTAGAAAAACAATAGTACTTTGCATTAATTCATGAGGAACAGCAGAGCTCCACACCTTAATCTATGGTGTGTAGAAACTCTACCGTTTAAAATACACAAGTGATAATGGAGTTCATTGGTCTCGGCCCCAGAGGGGAACCGGAGTAACCAAGACTTTTCAAAAGATGTAAATACAATAGTAAAAAGTTATATTTATACTAAACTAGTTACTAGGGTTACAGAAATGAGTAAATGATGCAGAAATCTACTTCCGGGGCACACTTGGTGTGTGCTTGGATTGAGCATTGAGCTTTACACGTGTAGAGGCTTCTCTTGAAGTTGAACGCCAGTTTATAACCTGTTTCTGGCGTTTAACTCCACTTTGCAACCTGTTTCTGGCGTTTAACTCCAGAATGCAACATGGAACTGGCGTTGAACGCCAGTTTACGTCATTTAAACTCAGGCAAAATATGGACTATTATATATTGCTGGAAAGCCCTGGATGTCTACTTTCCAACGCAATTGAGAGCGCGCCATTTGAAGTTCTGTAGCTCTAGAAAATCTACTTTGAGTGCAGGGAGGTCAGAATCCAACAGCATCTGCAGTCCTTCTTCAACCTCTGAATCTGATTTTTGCTCAAGTCCCTCAATTTCAGCCAGAAAATACCTGAAATTACAGAAAAATACATAAACTCATAGTAAAGTCCAGAAATGTGAATTTTATTTAAAAACTAATAAAAATATACTAAAAACTAACTAAATCATATGAAAAACTATGTAAAAACAATGCCAAAAAGCGTATAAATTATCCGCTCATCAGTAGCTAGCCACTGCTTTTTTCTAGGAAAACTCGTATCTCAGATAATTGGAAGTGCAACAATCACTTTATCAGTTCAATAATCATCCATATTCATACTCATCCATCCGACTCATAACATATTCCACAATCAGCCATAATTCATTATCATATACAGTCATTCTGGCTCATAACATATTCCACAATCAGCCATTATTCATTATCATATATAGCCATTCCGGCTCACAACATAATAGCACTTCCACCATCCAACATCATAAAACTCACAAAATCATCATTCAAGCCATAAATCACTTATCTCAAATCACTTTTGTTTGAAATCAAATTCAATTCATCCCAGTCTTAACTTCAAAAATCCACATTTCTCAAATCACTTCTAGCTTATAACCATCTTTCTCAAAAGAAATTTCCTCTTTCAAAATAAGTCACATTTCCACAACATCCTTTTAAAACTTCCAAACGATTCAGCAACTAGGCCAAATTAAAAATCTCTTTTGAAAGATTCAAAAATCAGTTATCCAAAAAAAAAATTTGGTAATAGAAATTTCTCAGCAGAGTCTCAAGACTTTAGGGAAGGACAACCTATCTCAATCTCTTAAAAGTTTATTGAAACTCCTAAAATCATAGATTTTTGGTTTAAGTGAATAGAAACAGAATTTATTATAAAACTGAATCATATACAGTCACAAGTTCCAACCCAATCGAAAACCAATTCACTTAATACGGAGTCAATCCATTTAAATCAAAACTACTTCCAGGTTCCTTCTTAAAACCAATTATCTGACTTCTTCCAAAATGTAACAACGCAATTATTAAATCACAAGTCCAATTTCCTTTAACATCAACAAAAGCTCCTCCGAACGAAATCTTTAAGTCTAACTAAAAGCATAAGCCCTCACTACAAGAAAAAGTAATATTTGTAACAAAAAATATTGTTACAAAAAATCGAAATTTTGAAACAAAAAGATTTTGTAACAAAAAAAGGGACCGTTGCAGTATGTCCCGTTACAAAAAGTTTTTGTAACAAAAAATGAAACTGTTACAATTCAAGGTAATATTTTGTAACAAATTTTTCTGATAAAAAAAACCAAAAGTCGTTACAAAAGTGATAACAAATTTTAATCTTCAAAATATTTTTGGTAACAATATATTTTTTCCTATCATAAAATTTTGTTACAAAATGTAACTTGATTTTGTAACATTTTTTTTAGTTACAAAACACTATTTATTTTGTAAAAAAATTTTTTAGTACAAATTACACGCATAATTTGTCAAATTATATTATTTTTTAATTAATTAATATATTAACTAATTTACTCAGCAAGTCAATATTCATATAATATATAATAACATGGATAGTTCAAATATCTTTCATTTAACTAAGATTGTTTTATAAATCTTCAACATATAAACTTTAAAGTACAAACTAACAAGACACATTGAAGAACCCTAATGAACTAGATAGATATATAGGACAAGAAAAATAAGGAATTATAAATCTCTAAAATATAAACTACAAATTACAAACTCCATCATGTTCATACATCTTCTTTCTCATGGAGAAGCTTCTAATAAGTGACACACACCTGAAAAGACGACCAACAATAACAATATGATGTCAATTAATGCAATTCTAAAAAATTGTCTAGAAAATTTGAGTTTTACTGTCTCTAGTACCTATAGTTTCAAATTGTTCAGTTAGCACAAACATATGAGAAAATCACACAGCCAACATAATCAAACGGTTCAACTCAAATTAAATGAGACCTGCAACATTGAAAACAAGACACTTTGCTTTTAGTTCCTTTTTTCTCTTTTTAATCGAACGAATATTCAACAACAACAAAAATTTCAACAACAATAAAAATTTCATCATTCATTTTAATCAATCCAAAACAAGATACAAAACAAGAAAAATTCAATTCAACTTTTATTAATCATTCATCCTTCTAACATATGCCCATACCTGACCTCCCAAGTCCCAAAACACAAGTTTCCTATTTGCAGCTTTAATACGATCGATATTTAATCCCACAGTTGAAACGATTCAATCAGGAGGAAGGCTTTCTATGTTTGAGTACACTGACTTCATCCTCTCCAACAAAGTCTGTAAAGTTAATGTATTCAGCAACTCAGGGAAACATAAAGTTCAACAATTTTGTAAAAAAATGGCATTCGAAATATGCATTACTGTTTTTCCAGCCTTGTCAATCCCAAGAATGAGTATGTGAATAATAATGGAGCATTTGTAACAAAATTCAACTAAAAATTTCAATAAATAAATTCACTTCATTGTATCATTAAATAGACTAGTTCTATCATTAAATCACTCCTAGTTCTGTCAACCTTAAAACTTACAAATTTTAAAACCAAATCTTTTTAAATAATTACTTCAAACGAAACTTCCAATTTTATAAAATTTTGTCAACATTTCCTCTAAAACTTGGATTTTGCCACCATTTTTGGGTTCCATCCAAACATTCCTCAAACCCTTTCTCAACCATTTTCAAATCTCAATCATTTTCCAAAATTCAACCAGTTCCAATATCAAATTATTTTCAAATCGAATCAATGCCAATAATAAATCTCTTTTTAAAATCAAACCAGCTCAAATACTAAATAATTTGTAAAATCAGACTAACTAAAAATCAAGTCACTTTCAAAATTAATTCGTTTTCATATCTTAAATTATTTCCAAAACCGATTCATTTACATTATTAAATTAACTCCAAAATCAAGAAAAACCACTTTTCGTAACATTCAACCAGATGACTTTACAAATCAAGTTTTTATCAACAACCACGCATCTCTGAGCAATCAGTAATTCAATCCAACAAACAGCCACATCCATAAGACAAACATATTCACAGAAATATATTTTTCACACGATTGTCGAAACTCAAAAACTCAAACACGTCACAACCCCATTTTCCATCGCAGCTCGCAGCAACCACAGCTTCAATCGCGACTCGCAATAATCAAAACTCAACGCTACATTACCAAAATTTCAGAAATATATATAGAAAAGCGACAAATAAGTTTTTGAAGCAGAAGTAACTTATTGCACAAAAGAAATCAAGAGTGAAGCAGCTGCAGCTCCGGTGACGATGGGTGTAATAACATGTAACGAAAATAAAGCTCCTGGAATCTCAAAAGGAAGTAAACCAAACTCGACCCTTACCAGCAGCGTTTCCGACGACGGCAGCGGCGTCCTGTCCCCTGGCGGCAGAAGCGGCGGTGGCTGGGCGCGGGTCTCCCTTCACTCTTCTGCTCCTCGTGCTCTCTCTTTCCCTCTCTCTCTCTCTGTGCGACTGGTGCACGAAATTACAATCACACTTCTGCAATTCCGCACAACTAACCAGCAAGTACACTGGGTCGTCCAAGTAATACCGTACGTGAGTAAGGGTTGATCCCACGAAGATTGTCGGCTTGAAGCAAGCTATGGTCATCTTGTAAATCTCAGTCAGGCGGATTCAAATAGTCATGAGTTTTTATAATTAAAAGATAAAGGAAACATAAAATAAAGATAGAAGTACTTATGTAATTCATTGGTAGGAGTTTCAGATAAGCGTATGAAGATGCTTTGTTCCTTCTGAATCTCTGCTTTCCTATTGCCTTCATCCAATCATTCATACTCCTTTCTATGGCAAGCTGTATGTTGGGGGATCACCGTTGTCAATGGCTACCGTCCGTCCTCTCAGTGAAAATGGTCCAGCTACGGGTTACGTAGGGCTAATCATCTGTCGGTTCTCACTTGTGTTAGAATAATATCCATTGATCATTTTTCACACTGTCACTGCGCCCAACACTCATGAGTTTGAAGCTCGTCACAGCCATCCCATCCCAGATCCTACTCGGAATACCACAGACAAGGTTTAGACTTTCTGGATCTCAAGAATGCTGCCAATTGATTCTAGCTTATACCACGAAGACTCTGATCTCACGGAATGGAAGGCTCTGTTGTCAGGAGAGGCAACCATGCATCGTGAATCAGGAGGCCAAGAGATATACACTCAAGCTATTGCAGATAGAACGGAAGTGGTTGTCAGGCACGCGTTCATAGGTGAGAATGATGATGAGTGTCACAGATCATCACATTCATCAGGTTGAAGTGCGAGTGAATATCTTAGAATAAGAATAAGCTTGAATTGAACAGAAAAATAATAGTACTTTGCATTAATTCATGAGGAACAGCAGAGCTCCACACCTTAATCTATGAAGTGTAGAAACTCCACCGTTGAAGATACATAAGAACAAGGTCTAGGCATGGCCGAATGGCCAGCCTCCCCAATTATGAAATGAAGCTCTCTAAAATATGATCAAAAGATTAAAAGATGATCCAAAGATGAAAATACAATAGTAAAAGGTCCTATTTATAATGAACTAGTAGCCTAGGGTTTATAGAAATGAGTAAATGATACAGAAATCCACTTCCGGGGCCTATTTGGTGTGTGCTTGGGCTGAGCATTGAAGCTTTCACGTGCATAGGCTTTTCTTGGAGTTAAACGCCAACTCTGGTGCCAGTTTGGGCGTTAAACGCTGGTTTTAGTTCCAATTCTGGCGTTTTACACCAGAATTCTTTGGGTTGACTTTGAACGCCAGTTTGGGCCATTAAATTTCGGGCAAAGTATGGACTATTATATATTGCTGGAAAGCCCAGGATGTCTACTTTCCAAAGAAATTGAGAGTGGGACAATTGGGCTTGTGTAGCTCTAGAAAATCCACTTCGAGTGCAGGGAGGTCAGAATCCAACAGCATCTGCAGTCCTTTCTCAGCCTCTGAATCAGATTTTTGCTCAGGTCCCCCAATTTCAGCCAGAAAATACCTGAAATCACAGAAAAATACACAAACTCATAGTAAAGTCCAGAAATATGAATTTTGCATAAAAACTAATAAAATATACTAAAAACTAACTAAAACATCTAAAAACTATGTAAAAACAGTGCCAAAAAGTGTATAAATTATCCGCTCATCACAACACCAAACTTAAATTGTTGCTTGTTCCCAAGTAACTAAAAACAAAGTAGGATAAAAATAAGAGAATATAAAATAAATTCCGAAAACATCTATGAAGATCCGTTTTAATTAGATGAGCGGGGCTAGTAGCTTTTTGCTTCTGAACAGTTTTAGCATCTCACTTTATCCTTTGAAGCTCAGAATGATTGGCATCTATAGGAACTCAGAATTCAGATAGTGTTATTGATTCTCCTAGTTCAGTATGTTGATTCTTGAACACAGTTACTTTATGAGTCTTGGCCGTGACCCTAAGCATTTTGTTTTCCAGTATTACCATCGGATACATAAATGCCACAAACACATAACTGGGTGAACCTTTTCAAATTGTGACTCAGCTTTGCTAGAGTCCCCAATTAGAGGTGTCCAGAGCTCTTAAGCACACTCTTTTTGCTTTGAACCACGACTTTAACCGCTCAGTCTCAAGCTTTTCACTTGACACCTTCACGCCACAAGCACATGGTTAGGGACAGCTTGGTTTAGCCGCTTAGGACAGGATTTTATTCCTTTCGGCCCTCCTATCCATTAATGCTCAAAGCCTTGGGTCCTTTTTACCCTTGCCTTTTGGTTTAAAAGGGCTATTGGCTTTTTTTGCTTGCTTTTTCTTTTTCTTTTTTTTTCTATTCACTGCTTTTTCTTGCTTCAAGAATCACTTTTATGATTTTTCAGATTATCAATAACATTTCTCCTTTTTCATTATTCTTTCAAGAGCCAACAAATTTAACATTCGTAAACTTCACTATAAAAAATATGCACTGTTCAAGCATTCATTCAGAAAATAAAAAGTATTGCCACCACATCAAAATAATTAAACTATTTTAAAATTTGAAATTCATGCACTTGTTCTTTTTCAAGTAAAAACATTTCTCTTTTTTTTTTTAAGAAAGGTGATGGATTCATAAAATCATTCATAGCTTTAACGCATAGACACTAGGACACTAATGATCATGTAATAAAGACACAAACATAGATAGAACATAAAGCATAGGAAACGAAAAACAGAAAATAAAGAACAAGGAAATTAAAGAACGGGTCTACCTTAGTGATGGCGGCTAGTTCTTCCTCTTGAAGTTCTTATGGAGTGCTTGAGCTCCTCTATGTCTCTTCCTTGCCTTTGTTGCTCTTCCCTCATGGCTATTTGATCCTCTCTAATTTCATGGAGAATAATGGAGTGCTCTTGGTGCTCCATCTTTAGTTGCTCCATATTGGAACTCAAATCTTCCAAAGAGGTGTTGAGTTGCTCCCAACAGTTGTGTGGAGAAAAATACATCCCTTGAGGCATCTCAGGGATTTCTTGATGAGGAACTTCCTCATGCTCTTGTTGAGGTCCATGAGTGGGCTCTCTTATTTGCTCCATCCTCTTTTTAGTGATGGGCTTGTCCTCTTCAATGAAGATGTCTTCTTCTATGACAACTCCAGCTAAATTGCATAGGTGACAGATGAGATGAGGAAAGGCTAACCTTGCCAAGGTGGAGGTTTTGTCTGCCACTTTGTAGAGTTCTAGGGATATGACCTCATGAACTTCTACTTCCTCTCCAATCTGATGCTATGGATCATGATAGCCTGATCTACAGTCACTTCAGATCGGTTGCTAGTAGGAATGATGGAGCGTTGGATGAATTCCAGCCATCCTCTAGCCACGGGTTTAAGGTCATGCCTTCTCAATTGAACCGGCTTGCCTTTGGAGTCTCTTTTTCACTGAGCTCCTTCCACACATATGTCCATGAGGACTTGGTCCAACCTTTGATCAAAGTTGACCCTTCTAGTGTAGGGGCGTGCATCTCCTTGCATCATTGGCAAGTTGAATGCTAACCTTACATTTTCCGGACTAAAATCTAAGTATTTCCCCCGAACCATTGTAAGCCAATTCTTTGGGTTCTGGTTCACACTTTGATCATGGTTTTTGGTGACCCATGCATTAGCATAAAACTCTTGAACCATTAAGATTCTGAATTGTTGAATGGAGTTGGTGAGAACTTCCCAACCTCTTTTTCGAATCTCATGTTGGATCTCCGGATACTCATTCCTTTTGAGCATGAAAGGGACCTCAGAGATCAACCTTCTTCTTGGCCACAACTTCATAGAAGTGGTCTTGATGGATCTTTGAGATGAATTTCTCCATCTCTCATGACTCAGAGGTGGAAGCTTTTGCCTTCCCTTTCCTCTTTCTAGAGGTTTCTCCAGTCTTAGGTGCCATAAATGGTTATGGAAACACAAAAAACAATGCTTTTTCCACACCAAACTTAAAAGGTTGCTCGTCCTCGAGCAAAAGAAGAAAGAAGGATGGAGAAGGAGAAGAAATAGAGGAGATGAAGGGGGTTTAATGGTTCGGCCAAGGGGGAGAAGTAGTGTTTGTGATATGTGGAAATGAAGGAGTAAAGAGGGGTTTATATAGGAGTGGAAAGAGAGGGTAGGGTTCGTGTATTAGGGGTTGGGTTTGGGAGGGAAAGGATTTGAATTTGAATTGTGAGGTGGGTAGGGTTTTTTGGGGAAGAGTGGGTGGAGGTGATTGGTGAAGAGGTGATGGAGAAGAGAAATGGAGGTGATTGGTGAGGGGTATTTGGGGAAGGGTGTTATGGGAAGGTGTGAAGAAGAGAGAGAAAGAGTTGAGGTAGGTAGGGATCTTGTGGGGTCCATAGATCCTGAGGTGTCAAGGACTTCTCATCCTTGCACAATTTTGGCGTGAAAATGACCCCTTGAGTGCCAATCCTGGCATTAAACGCCAGGTTGCTACCCATTTCTGGCGTTTAACGCCAGCTTTTCTTCCCTTTCTGGCGTTAAACGCCAACTTTTCTTCCCTTTCTGGCGTTAAACGCCAGTCTGGTGCCCTTTTCTGGTGTTAAACGCCTTGAATGGTGCCAGACTGGGCATTTAACGCCCATTCTGCTACCCTTACTGGCGTTTAAACGCCAGTAAGCTACTTCTCCAGGGTGTGCTATTTTTAATGCTGTTTTTGAATTTGCTTTGATTTTTGTAGTTGGTTTTGTGACTCCACATGATCATCAACCTAAAGAAAACATAAAATAACAATGGAAAATGTAAATTTAACATAGATAAATAAAAATTAGGTTGCCTCCCAATAAGCGCTTCTTTAATGTCAATAGCTTGACAGTGAGCTCTCATGGAGCTTCACAGATATTCATAGCATGGTTGGGGCCTCCCAACACCAAACTTAGAGTTTGAATGTGAGAGCTCTGTTTGACTCTATATTTAGAAAAGCTTTTCATGCTTCCTCTCCATGGTTACAGAGGGAGATCCTTGAGCCTTAAACACAAGGTAGTCCTCATTCACTTGAAGGACCAACCTCCTCTGTTAACATTAATCACAGCTTTTGCGGTTGCTAGGAAGGGTCTGCCAAGGATGATGGATTCATCCTTATTCTTCCCAGTGTCCAGGATTATGAAGTCAACAGGGATGTAAAGGCCTTCAACCTCCACCAAAACATCTTCTACAAGTCCATAAGCCTATCTCCTTGAATTGTCTGCCATCTCTAGTGAGATTCTTGCAGCTTGTACCTCAAAGATCCCTAGTTTCTCCATTACAGAGAGTGACATGAGGTTTATACTTGACTCCAGGTAACACAGAGCCTTCTCAAAGGTCATGGTGCCTATGGTACAAGGTATTGAGAGCTTTCCAGGATCCTGTCTCTTCTGAGGTAATTTCAGTTGAACCGGATCATTCAGTTCATTGATGAGCAATGGAGGTTTATCCTCCCAAGTCTCATTACCAAATAACTTGGCATTTAGCTTCATGATTTCTCTAAGGTACTTAGTAACTTGCTCTTCAGTAATATCTTCATCCTCTTCAAAGGAAGAATACTCATCAGAGCTCATGAATGGTAGAAGTAGGTTCAATGGAATCTCTATAGTCTCTGTATGAGCCTCAGATTCCCTTGGTTCCTCAAAGGGGAACTTCTTTTCGTTCAGAGGACATCCCATGAGGTTTTTCTCACTGAAAACCACGTCCTCCTTACTCTCTCCAGGTTCGGCCATATTGGTCATGGTTATGACCTTGCACTCTCTCTTGGGATTTTCTTCTGTATTGCTTGGGAGAGTGCTAGAAGGAGTTTCAGTAATTCTCTTACTCAGCTGACCCACTTGTGCTTCCAAATTTCTAATGGAGGATCTTGTTTCATTTATGAAACTTAGTATGGTATTAGATAGATCAGAGACTATGGTTGCTAAGCCAGAACGACTCTGCTCAGAGTTCTCTGTTTGTTGCTGAGAAGATGATGGAAAAGGTTTGCTATTGCTAAACCTATTTCTTCCACCATTATTGTTGTTGAAGCCTTGTTGAGGCTTCTGTTGGTCCTTCCATGAGAGATTTGGATGATTTCTCCATGAAGGATTATAGGTGTTTCTATAGGGTTCTCCCATGTAATTCACCTCTTCCATTGCAGGGTTCTCAGAATCATAAGCTTCTCCTTCAGAAGATGCTTCTTTATTACTGCTGGATGCAGCTTGCAATCTAGTCAGACTCTGAGAAATCATATTGACTTGCTGAGTCAATATTTTGTTCTGAGCCAATATGGCATTCAGAGCATCAATCTCAAGAACTCCCTTCTTCTGAGGCGTCCCATTATTCACAGGATCCCTCTCAGAGGTGTATATGAACTGGTTATTTACAACCATTTTAATGAGTTCCTGAGCTTCTGTAGGTGTCTTCTTCAGATGAATGGATCCGCTTGCAGAATGGTCCAATGACATCTTGGATAACTCAGACAGACCATCATAGAAGATACATATGATGCTCCATTCTGAAAGCATGTCAGAAGGACACCTTCTGATTAATTACTTGTATCTTTCCCAAGCTTCATAGAGGGATTCACCTTCCTTCTGCTTGAAGGTTTGAATTTTCACTCTAAGCTTACTCATCTTTTGAGGTGGAAAGAATTTAGCTAAGAAGGCATTGACTAGCTTTTCCCAAGAGTTCAAGCTGTCTTTAGGTTGTGAGTTCAACCATATACTAGCTCTGTCTCTTACAGCAAAAGGGAAAAGCATAAGTCTGTAGACCTCGGGATCAACTCCATTGGTCTTAACAGTGTCACAGATTTGCAAAAATTCAGCCAAAAACTGATGAGGATCTTCCAATGGAAGTCCATGAAACTTGAAATTTTGTTGCATCAGAGAAACTAATTGAGGTTTAAGCTCAAAGTTGTTTGCTCCAATGGCAGGAATAGAGATGCTTCTCCCATAGAAGTCGGGAGTAGGTGCAGTAAAGTCACCGAGCACCTTCCTTGCATTGTTGGCATTGTTGTTATTTTCGGCTGCCATGTCTTCTTCTTTTTCGAAAATTTCTGTTAGGTCCTCTTCAGAGAGTTGTGTTTTAGCTTCTCTTAGCTTCCTCTTCAAGGTCCTTTCAGGTTCAGGATCAGCTTCAACAAGAATGTCTTTGTCCTTGTTCCTGCTCATATGAAAGAGAAGAGAACAAGAAAGTATGGAATCCTCTATGTCACAGTATAGAGATTCCTTAAGGTGTCAGAAGAAAACAGGAATAGAAGGATGGGGTAGATAGAGAAGAATTCAAACATATAAAGAAGGAGAGAGTCCGAATTGCTACTAGAGGAGAAGTGTTAGTCCTTAAATAGAAGGAGGTGAGAAGGGGGGGAAATTTTCGAAAACAAATTTAAAAAATTTTAAAATAATTAAAAATAATTTTAAAAAAGTGGATGATGGTTTTCGAAAATTAAAAGTGAGAAAGTGGTTAAGTGATTTTGAAAAAGATTTTGAAATTAGCAATAAAAAAGATATGATTGAAAATTATTTTGAAAAAGATATGATTGAGAGGATATGATTGAGAAACAATTTAAAAGGATTTGATTTTTGAAATTAATGACTTGGCTAACAAGAAATTTAAAGGATATGATTCTAAAATTCAAATATTGAACCTTTCTTAACAAGAAAGTAACAGACTTGAAATTTTTGAATCAAATAATTAATTGTTAGTAAGGATTTTCGAAAATAGTGAGAGAAAAATGGAAAAGATTTGATTTTGAAAAATATATGATTAAAAAAGATATGATTTGAAAAAGATTTGATTTTGAAAAATTATGAAAATTTGAAAAAGATTTGAATTAAAAACTAACTTACCTCCCTTGTGTTGTCCTGGCGTTAAACGCCTAGAGTGGTATCCATTCTGGCGTTTAACGCCCATTTGGCTACCTCCTTGGGTGTTAAACGCCCAGCCAGGTACCCAGGCTGGCATTTAAACACCAGAATTCCTTCTACACTGGGCATTTTGAATGCCCAACTTTTTCTCTGTGATTCCTCTGCTGTATGTTCTGAATCTTCAATTCTCTGTATTATTGACTTGAAAAGACATAATTTTAAAAAATTTTTGAATTTTTAATGATGAGAGATGTAACACCCTACCATACAAAGTCTTATGCTTAAGTCATAATTCAGAGATGGCAAGGTATTACGACCTCTAAAACAAAAATTTAGTACGTATAGTAGTATGAATAATTGATTATAACTAGGAGCCTTTGTAGAAAAAGGGGGTAAACAAAAACCGTAACTCGAACGGGCAACACTCCGATCGACAACGTAACGAACCGGGATAAGCTAACGCGAGATCATATATATAAAGAGTGTCAAAAACAAGAATATCAAGACTCAAAACCCGGCTGCGAAGAGAACCGGTCCGAGCATAGCAATATATACATATGATAAAATAAGGAAAACCCCAAAGGAAACCCAAAGGGACACAAATACCGAAAACCTAATCTCCAAAATCCCCTCTAGAAGGAGTCATCACAGTTTGTATTATTTAATGGAGATAAAAGTATCTAAACAAAATATATATCCCAAAACAGAGTCCCGAGAACAAAGGATCTTCGCTAATCCAGAAGTCTCCAGCATGCCTCAACGAGAAGCCTCGCGTCCTGCATCTGAAAACCACAAAATCCGCATGGGTGAGAACCAGAGGTCCCCAGTACGGTAACAGCTTCCACATATATAATACATAATAATAGAGGAGAGCCGAAGGCAATCCTAGAACTTCCTTCAGATAATATCAAAGCTTATAAACAAGCTAAACCGTAAGTGGCAACTGACTAAAGATTCTTCAGTCTAACTAATACTTCCCTTTCCAATTCCTTCAGACCTCCCAACCACCAGCAGGAGTATAATATAGCAAACACAGTTATATCAGACAAGAGATTTACAAATAGGAACAGATAAGGCATTTAGGCAATTAGCAAGTAATATGCAGTCAAATAGGCAATCTCAAACAATTCATGTAGTATGCTTATGATGCATGCCTGTCCCTAGTGGCTGATGATATCATCTGTCGGTTATAGAGCCAACCCGACAAGTCCTGGTAGCTAACCATTGGACTGTCCCTCTGTCGTGCATCCCCAACTCGAGTTATACTCATCATAAACTTGATCATAATCATGATCCATATCCATCACCCTCACTGGTGAATATTTATCCATCACCATCACTGGTGAATATTTATGGGGGCGAGCTCATCCGGGCCTTTCACAGTGCCCGGCCACACTTACGACATAGGGTCAAAAGAGCTTCGAGTCTCAACCTGGAGCACATGGTGGCTAGCCATTGCTACTACCCAGGGAAACCCTCATCTCCAATGGTGGAAGTGCAAACCTTCACAATTCAATCAACATCATATATGCATTTATACTTGGCCATAAACATGGCTCCGCCGTAACACGGCAATAATCTAGCCATCCGGCTCACGGTTAAATCCATAACCAGCCAATTCATTAACAATCACGGCCCTTCGGCCCATGGCACAACAAGCACTTCCACCGCCATTCTCCGTATCTCACATAATCATCTTTGATCCTCAATGATCATTCATTTTTCCCTTGCTTCACTCGCAAGTTACCACATTCATTAGCCCTTTTTCTCATGCTAGGCATATCATAATGATTTAAGACATAAGTGGTGAGATCGGAGGCTTAGAAGTATGAAATTTGGCTTTTAAAACTCAAAAATCAACTTTGGGATGAAAACAGGTCCACGCGTACGCGCACTCCACGCGCACGCGTGGATGGCGCTTTCTCGAAGAACGGCACGTACGCACCAAGTGCGCCTATGCGCGAGGGGTCATTCTGCTAAAAATTTTCTAAGTTAAAAGCTGCAGAATTTACAGATTCAAACCCCAATCTTCCGACGGACATAACTTCCTCATTTTAAATCGTTTTTCACTCGTTCTTCGAACGGCATGGACATCCTGGATCCAATTTCATTTCTAAACAGATTTGGCACAAATCAGAGATCCGTAGTCCAAGTTATGTCCCGTCAAATTATGCCCAAAAACCATGTTTTCATACAAAACCACAAGGTGCCATTTTCAAAACAAGCCACTTTCAACTCTTTTCAAAATCAATCAAACATGCCAATTTCAATCCTTCTCTTTGAAATCATTCAAAATGTACCAAAATCAACAACAAGCCATCCTCAACTCACACATTGACACTTTACCAAGGTTTCCAAAACCACATCCAACCATTTTAACACTTCTCAATCAAATGGCTAAAGGACAAACACAATATCATGTCATACATCCTTCCTCATCCCAATTTCCAATAATACCATTTCCAATTAACCATCATTATACATAATCAACATCATACTCACCATCAACATGGTACCACCCATCAATTCAACCTCAATCATCCATCAAGCATATATCACAACATGCATTTCTCATATTTCACACAATCAAGGCATCAATATTCATAATCACATATATGAACACATCATATATTTCAACCATTCAACAACACCAACAATTCAATGCCTATCTTAGGGCCTCTATCCTAAGTATTTCCTACCACATTACATATTAGATACGGGAAACTAAAACCATACCTTAGCCGATTTCCCAAGCTCAACTGGAGCACTTCCAAACCACTTTTCCTCAAGCTCTCAAGGTCTCAACACCTCCAAGAACAGATTTTATCACACAAAACCCTCTTCCAAGCTTTCCAAAATCACCAATCAAGCTCCAATATTCACATATACACAACCTAAGCCACAATCATCATACCCATACACAACATCTCAATACCCAAACATCATAGAATA
The DNA here is from genome assembly GCF_003086295.3 of Arachis hypogaea. Classification (NCBI taxonomy): domain Eukaryota; kingdom Viridiplantae; phylum Streptophyta; class Magnoliopsida; order Fabales; family Fabaceae; genus Arachis; species Arachis hypogaea. Next base: position 45,430,612 of record NC_092046.1, on the reverse strand, counting down.
ACAAATTATACTAGGGTTGAGAATCTTACCACACCCAAGGTCCAAAGAGACAAGATTAACCTTCTTCTTCAAGAGAGTTGGGTCCTATAACATCAAAGAACCCAAAATCTCAACATTTTTACTCATGAAACTCGAAATCAAGGGCTGGAATTTCGAACAGTAAAACGTGGCTTACCTCAAGATTAATTGTATGGGTTTTATAGAGCTCTCCGCGGTGAACGTGTGGCCGCAAACGGTGCGGCAATCGGAGCTCTAGATCAAAAGTTATGGTGGTTTGAAGATCAACCAAGGGAGAGAACTTGAGAGAGTGTTCTCCCCTCCATGGCCTCCATTTCAGCGTGTTTAGTGTCTCAAATGAGGAGAGAGAGTGCTGAAAACTAGGGTTTTGGTTTAGTTTAGTTGGGCCAAGGGCCCACTTTGGGTCCGGTTGGCCCGGTTTGGCCCGTTCGGTCCAATCTTGGTCCGATTTCTATAAAATTGGTACCGAAATTCTCGTCTCAATTTCCTCTATCATATTAAGCCATAAAAATAACATTTTTGGCTTTCTAGAATAAATTCTCATTTATGGGTTAATTAGCCGTTAATTAACCGGATCTTACATTCTACCCACCTAATTGGGAATTTTGCCCACAAAATTCAAATTCAAATTCAATTACCTGAGAATAAGTGCGGATAATCCGTTCGCATCTCCGACTCAAGTTTCCAAGTGTGTTCCTCAACACCGCCTCGACTCCAAGCCACTTTGACTAATGAAACCTCTTTTCCACGCAACCGTTTGATACTAGTATCATCAATTCTGACTGGAGCCACTGGAAGCGTCAAATCTTCTCTTAACTGAACCGATTCGGGTTCTAACACATGGCTAGCATCAGGAGTGTACTTTCGAAGCTGCGACACGTGAAATACATCGTGCAGGTTTGAAAGATGGGGTGGTAGAGCCACCCGATACGCCACCGGCCCAATCCTCTCCAAGATCTGAAATGGACCAATGTATCGAGGATTCAACTTCTTTGCTTTAATCGCTCTACCTACTCCTGTGGTCGGAGTAACTTTCAGGAAAACATGATCTCCTGCCTCAAATTCTAAGGGCTTCCGCCTTTGATCGGCGTAACTCTTTTGACGACTCTGCGCCGTAAGCATCCTATCTCGGATTTTCTTGACTTGTTCAGTGGTCTCAACTATCATTTCCGGCCCCAACAAGCCTTTCTCTCCAGCTTCATACCAACATAGTGGAGATTGACATTTTCTCCCATACAAAGCCTCATACGGAGCCATTCCGATGCTCGCATGGTAACTATTATTGTATGCAAACTCTACTAACGGCATATACCGATCCCAACTCGCCGGTTGGTCCAAAACACAAGCTCTCAACATATCCTCTAGTGTTTGGATCATCCTCTCGGATTGACCATCTGTTTGAGGATGGTACGCTGTACTCAAGCTTAATCGAGTTCCAAAAGCTTTCTGAAATGCACCCCAGAATCTCGAAGTGAAACGAGGATCTCTATCAGAGATTATAGTAGCAGGTACACCATGGAGTCTCACAATCTCCTTTATGTATAACCGAGCTAGCTCCTCAAGGGTGTAAGTCATCCGAACGGGTAAAAAGTGAGCTGACTTCGTCAGTCGGTCCACGATCACCCAGATAGCATCAAAACCAGTCCTAGTCCTTGGCAATCCCGACACAAAGTCCATTGCAATACTTTCCCACTTCCATTGCGGAACCTCTAAGGGTTGCAACATCCCGGAAGGTCTTTGATGTTCAATCTTTACCTTTTGACAAGTTAAGCACTTTGAAATTCCGCCACATCATTCTTCATACCCGGCCACCAAAACATCGCCTTTAAATCATGGTACATCTTAGTACTCCCTGGGTGAATGGAGAATCCGCTTTTGTGTGCCTCCTTTAAGATATCTTGCCTCAAAGTGCCAACATCCGGCACAATGATCCTACCCTTGAATCTCCATAACCCATCTTTTTCTTCTGACACTCTCCACTGTTTTTCTTGCTCGATAGCCGGTAACACCTTCCATAACGCTTCATCATTTTCATGAGCCTTTAGGAGTTCGGACTTAAAGTCACTCGAGATTTCTAATCGGCTCAAACACAAGGTTCCAGATACTTCTCGAGCACCAATTTTTAGACTCTCGAATCCCTTGAGCAACTTCTCCTCTTGAAGCATCATCCAAGACGCATATAACGACTTTCGACTTAACGCATCCGCCACTATATTCGCCTTTCCAGGATGGTAATTTAACTCAAAGTCATAGTCTTTCAACAATTCCATCCACCTCCTTTGCCTCATATTAAGCTCTTTCTGATCAAAGAGGTATTTCAAGCTCTTGTGATCGGAGAAGACTTGGAACTTAACCCTATAGAGATAATGCCTCCACACCTTCAAGGCAAACACAACCGCAGCGAGTTCCAAATCGTGCGTAGGATAACTAACTTCGTGAGGTCTCAACTGTCGTGAGGCATACGCCACCACATTATGATGCTGCATCAGCACGCACCCTAGGCCCTTTAACGATGCATCACAGTACACCTCAAAAGGCTCGTTCGGCTCAGGTAACACTAACACAGGTGCAGTGGTCAACTTTTTCTTCAATGTCTGAAAGCTCTCCTCGCACTCAAAAGTCCAAACAAACGGAGTGTCTTTGCGAGTTAACTTTGTCAACGGCAAAGCTAATTGTGAAAATCCTTTGATGAACCTTCGGTAATAGCCAGCTAAACCCAGAAAACTCCTTATCTCGGTTACTGTGGTTGGTTGCTTCCAATCCATCACAGCTTCTACCTTAGTTGGATCTACGGCTATTCCCTTCTTACTCACCACGTGACCCAAAAACTTCACCTCATCCTTCCAAAACTCACACTTAGACAGTTTCGCATAGAGTTTCTTCTTCTTTAAAATCTGCAACACGGTCCTCAAGTGTTCTGCATGCTCTTCTTCAGTCTTGGAGTAAATCAGTATGCCGTCAATGAAGACAACAACGAATTTATCCAAAAACAGACGGAATACTCTATTCATGTAATCCATGAATACTGCAGGAGCGTTTGTCAACCCAAAAGACATTACGGTGTACTCATAATGACCATAACGAGTCCTGAAAGCGGTCTTAGGGATATCCTCACCCCTCACCATTATCTGGTGATAACCGGATCGCAAATCGATCTTGGAGAAAACCCCAGCTCCTTGTAACTGGTCCATGAGATCATCAATTCTCGGTAATGGGTATTTATTCTTTATGGTGACCTTGTTCAGCTGCCTGTAATCCACACAGAGCCGCATACTTCCATCTTTCTTCTTTACCAGTAATACTGGAGCACCCCACGGGGAAACACTTGGTCGGATAAAGTTCTTACCCAACAATTCCTCTAACTGAGACTTTAGCTTGGCCATCTCTAATGGTGACATTCTATAAGGAGCACTTGAGATTGGTCCCGCCCCAGGCACCAATTCAATAGCAAACTCGACCTCTCGGTTAGGTGGAAATTCCTCAATATCATCGGGAAACACTTCCGAAAAATCACACACTACCGGAATCTGATCCAACTTTTGATTATCACCCGAAACACCAGCGGTTAACAACAGGATACCCTGACATTCGATTCCAGAACAGTTCACCATCATCGAATTCAAGTAATAATTATTCACCACGACCGGCCCTTCTGTATCTTCCGGCATAAAGTACACCGACTTTGTAGAACAATCAAGCAGGACATGGTTCTCAGATAACCAGTCCAATCCCAAGATAAGATCAAGACCGATCATCGGTAAGCAGATTAAATTATGGACAAAATCACGCTGCTTGAACCTGAACGAAACTTTCGGGCATCCTAGCCTAGTTACCATGGCTTCATGGGTAGCATTATGTACCTTTAGGTCATAACCTAAGGTTACGATCTTCAATCCTAACTCATGGGCTTTCTCAAATGCAATAAATGAATGCGATGCTCCCGAATCAAATAAAGCATTTAAAGTTTGACCAGCCATTTCACAGTTACCTCGAATGAGTGTCTCGGATCCCTCTGCACCCACAGCTGAGGTGGTGAACACCCGACCAGTCTGTTGTGCTTTCCCAGCACCTTGCTTTTGCTTCTCTGGATAACTTGCGGCTTTATGCCCCACCTTTCCACAATTGTAGCACAAACCCCATCTGGCTTTGCATGGTGCTCCCGGATGGTGACTTCCACACCTAGTACAAGCTTGATCATTCTGAGGCTGCTTCCCAAACCTTTTCCATTGGGAGTTGTTGTTGTTGGGCCTCCTAAAAGAACTTCCCCTCTTGAAGGGCGGACCTCTAGGTGCAAAGCTCTTCCCTTGATTTTGTGAAAATGATCCTTTGTGACTCCCTTTCTCAGTGGCTGCCCTCTTCACACACTCTTCAGCAACCCTACACTTGTTCACCAACTCGGAGAAAGTCCTAATCTCCATTGACCCCACCGAACCGAAAATATCACTCTGGAGTCCTCCTTCGTACTTAACACACTTCCATTCCTCATATTCCACCGGAGTCCCTTGACACATACGAGAGAATCTGAACAGCTCCTCAAACTTGTCAGTATACTCAGATACGGACATAGTACCCTGCTTCAGCTACAATAATTCAAGCTCCTTGGCCGTCCTAGCAGAAGTCGGAAAGTACTTCTTATAGAACTCCTCTTGGAAGACATCCCAGATGATATAATCATCACCCTGCTGTAAGAGGCGTCGGATTCCTTGCCACCAATGCGACGCTCCACCAGTGAGCAAATAGGTAGCGAACTCCACACGCTGCCCTTCAGGTACCACCTGCGCTTGCAGTGCTCATTCTATAGCCTGAAACCACGTATCGGCTTCAGTCGGGCTAGTAGTTCCCTTGAACTTCGGTGGATTAACCTTCAAAAAGTTCGCCAGTGTCATCGGACCCTAAACTCCACCTCCGTCATTACCATGGTTGTTCATCTGTTGACCAAGAGCCTCAGCAGTGGCTTGCATAGCAGCAGCCATGTTCTCTAACGCAGTCATAAAGTTCACCGGATCATTAGGGTTAGTCTCCGACACACGAGTATTAGTACGACCTCTCTCACGACCTCTACCGCGTCCACGAGGCGCCATTTGGTTCCTATACACATCAAACAATCGATATTAAGTTGATCAGTCTCAATATCGGAAGTTCAGTGCTTCAAAGTCCCAAATGCATGCTCATGAACGTTTATGCCAATTATATCAAGCAGATATACTAGTAGCACATAACACACACACAGAGAATGCACAGAAGCATAGTCAGTCCATTCCTCAGGCTCTACAGGAACGAACTGCTCTGATACCATAATGTAACACCCTACCATACAAAGTCTTATGCTTAAGTCATAATTCAGAGATGGCAAGGTATTACGACCTCTAAAACAAAAATTTAGTACGTATAGTAGTATGAATAATTGATTATAACTAGGAGCCTTTGTAGAAAAAGGGGGTAAACAAAAACCGTAACTCGAACGAGCAACACTCCGATCGACAACGTAACGAACCGGGATAAGCTAACGCGAGATCATATATATAAAGAGTGTCAAAAACAAGAATATCAAGACTCAAAACCCGGCTGCGAAGAGAACCGGTCCGAGCATAGCAATATATACATATGATAAAATAAGGAAAACCCCAAAGGAAACCCAAAGGGACACAAATACCGAAAACCTAATCTCCAAAATCCCCTCTAGAAGGAGTCATCACAGTTTGTATTATTTAATGGAGATAAAAGTATCTAAACAAAATATATATCCCAAAACAGAGTCCCGAGAACAAAGGATCTTCGCTAATCCAGAAGTCTCCAGCATGCCTCAACGAGAAGCCTCGCGTCCTGCATCTGAAAACCACAAAATCCGCATGGGTGAGAACCAGAGGTCCCCAGTACGGTAACAGCTTCCACATATATAATACATAATAATAGAGGAGAGCCGAAGGCAATCCTAGAACTTCCTTCAGATAATATCAAAGCTTATAAACAAGCTAAACCGTAAGTGGCAACTGACTAAAGATTCTTCAGTCTAACTAATACTTCCCTTTCCAATTCCTTCAGACCTCCCAACCACCAGCAGGAGTATAATATAGCAAACACAGTTATATCAGACAAGAGATTTACAAATAGGAACAGATAAGGCATTTAGGCAATTAGCAAGTAATATGCAGTCAAATAGGCAATCTCAAACAATTCATGTAGTATGCTTATGATGCATGCCTGTCCCTAGTGGCTGATGATATCATCTGTCGGTTATAGAGCCAACCCGACAAGTCCTGGTAGCTAACCATTGGACTGTCCCTCTGTCGTGCATCCCCAACTCGAGTTATACTCATCATAAACTTGATCATAATCATGATCCATATCCATCACCCTCACTGGTGAATATTTATCCATCACCATCACTGGTGAATATTTATGGGGGCGAGCTCATCCGGGCCTTTCACAGTGCCCGGCCACACTTACGACATAGGGTCAAAAGAGCTTCGAGTCTCAACCTGGAGCACATGGTGGCTAGCCATTGCTACTACCCAGGGAAACCCTCATCTCCAATAGTGGAAGTGCAAACCTTCACAATTCAATCAACATCATATATGCATTTATACTTGGCCATAAACATGGCTCCGCCGTAACACGGCAATAATCTAGCCATCCGGCTCACGGTTAAATCCATAACCAGCCAATTCATTAACAATTACGGCCCTTCGGCCCATGGCACAACAAGCACTTCCACCGCCATTCTCCGCATCTCACATAATCATCTTTGATCCTCAATGATCATTCATTTTTCCCTTGCTTCACTCGCAAGTTACCACATTCATTAGCCCTTTTTCTCATGCTAGGCATATCATAATGATTTAAGACATAAGTGGTGAGATCGGAGGCTTAGAAGTATGAAATTTGGCTTTTAAAACTCAAAAATCAACTTTGGGATGAAAACAGGTCCACGCGTACGCGCACTCCACGCGCACGCGTGGATGGCGCTTTCTCGAAGAACGGCACGTACGCACCAAGTGCGCCTATGCGCGAGGGGTCATTCTGCTAAAAATTTTCTAAGTTAAAAGCTGCAGAATTTACAGATTCAAACCCCAATCTTCCGACGGACATAACTTCCTCATTTTAAATCGTTTTTCACTCGTTCTTCGAACGGCATGGACATCCTGGATCCAGTTTCATTTCTAAACAGATTTGGCACAAATCAGAGATCCGTAGTCCAGGTTATGTCCCGTCAAAGTATGCCCAAAAACCATGTTTTCATACAAAACCACAATGTGCCATTTTCAAAACAAGCCACTTTCAACTCTTTTCAAAATCAATCAAACATGCCAATTTCAATCCTTCTCTTTGAAATCATTCAAAATGTACCAAAATCAACAACAAGCCATCCTCAACTCACACATTGACACTTTACCAAGGTTTCCAAAACCACATCCAACCATTTTAACACTTCTCAATCAAATGGCTAAAGGACAAACACAATATCATGTCATACATCCTTCCTCATCCCAATTTCCAATAATACCATTTCCAATTAACCATCATTATACATAATCAACATCATACTCACCATCAACATGGTACCACCCATCAATTCAACCTCAATCATCCATCAAGCATATATCACAACATGCATTTCTCATATTTCACACAATCAAGGCATCAATATTCATAATCACATATATGAACACATCATATATTTCAACCATTCAACAACACCAACAATTCAATGCCTATCTTAGGGCCTCTATCCTAAGTATTTCCTACCACATTACATATTAGATACGGGAAACTAAAACCATACCTTAGCCGATTTCCCAAGCTCAACTGGAGCACTTCCAAACCACTTTTCCTCAAGCTCTCAAGGTCTCAACACCTCCAAGAACAGATTTTATCACACAAAACCCTCTTCCAAGCTTTCCAAAATCACCAATCAAGCTCCAATATTCACATATACACAACCTAAGCCACAATCATCATACCCATACACAACATCTCAATACCCAAACATCATAGAACAACAAATTATACTAGGGTTGAGAATCTTACCACACCCAAGGTCCAAAGAGACAAGATTAACCTTCTTCTTCAAGAGAGTTGGGTCCTATAACATCAAAGAACCCAAAATCTCAACATTTTTACTCATGAAACTCGAAATCAAGGGCTGGAATTTCGAACAATAAAACGTGGCTTACCTCAAGATTAATTGTATGGGTTTTGTAGAGCTCTCCGCGGTGAACGCGTGGCCGCAAACGGTGCGGCAATCGGAGCTCTAGATCAAAAGTTATGGTGGTTTGAAGATCAACCAAGGGAGAGAACTTGAGAGAGTGTTCTCCCCTCCATGGCCTCCATTTCAGCGTGTTTAGTGTCTCAAATGAGGAGAGAGAGTGCTGAAAACTAGGGTTTTGGTTTAGTTTAGTTGGGCCAAGGGCCCACTTTGGGTCCGGTTGGCCCGGTTTGGCCCGTTCGGTCCAATCTTAGTCCGATTTCTATAAAATTGGTACCGAAATTCTCGTCTCAATTTCCTCTATCATATTAAGCCATAAAAATAACATTTTTGGCTTTCTAGAATAAATTCTCATTTATGGGTTAATTAGCCGTTAATTAACCGGATCTTACAAGAGAGAACAACAATAAAATGAAACTAATCATGAAAAACTAAAATCAAATAAACAATGCATGCAAGAACACGTTGAATGTTAAGATGAACATCAACAACATATTTTTTTGAAAATTTTTAAGAAAAGAAAGACATGCAAGACACCAAACTTAGAAATTTTCATATTAGAGACACTAACAAATTGAGAATGCACATGAGAAACAACAACAGACACAAAACAAGACAATTTAAAGATCAGACCTAAGAAAATCATCAAGAACAACTTGAAGATCAATGAAGAACATAATGCATATATTCGAAAAATGTAAGAAAATTAAAAATATGAAAGACACCAAACTTAAAAATAGACACTAGATTCAAACAAGAAACACAAAATTTTTGGTTTTTATGATTTTATTAATTTTTTTTTGTTTTTTCGAAAATTATTTTGGAAAAACGAAAAAGAGGAAACATTTTTTTTTGAAAGATTTTTGAAAACTTTTTGAAAATAAAATAAAGTTTGAAACAAGAAGAAAATTACCTAATCTGAGCAACAAGATGAACCGTCAGTTGTCCAAACTCGAACAATCCCGGCAATGGCGCCAAAAATATGGTGCACGAAATTACAATCACACTTCTGCAATTTCGCACAACTAACCAACAAGTGCACTGGGTCGTCCAAGTAATACCTTACGTGAGTAAGGGTCGATCCCACGGAGATTGTCGGCTTGAAGCAAGCTATGGTTATCTTGTAAATTTCAGTCAGGCGGATTCAAATAGTCATGAGTTTTTGTAATTAAAAGATAAAGGAAACATAAAATAAAGATAGAAGTACTTATGTAATTCATTGGTAGGAGTTTCAGATAAGCGTATGAAGATGCTTTGTTCCTTCTAAATCTCTGCTTTCCTATTGCCTTCATTCAATCATTCATACTCCTTTCTATGGCAAGCTGTATGTTGGGGGATCACCGTTGTCAATGGCTATCGTCCGTCCTCTCAGTGAAAATAGTCCGGCTACGGGTTACGTAGGGCTAATCATCTGTCGGTTCTTACTTGTGTTGGAATAAGATCCATTGATTCTTTTCACACTGTCACTGCGCCCAACACTCATGAGTTTGAAGCTCGTCACAGCCATCCCATCCCAGATCCTACTCGGAATACCACAGACAAGGTTTAGACTTTCCGGATCTCAAGAATGCTGCCAATTGATTATAGCTTATACCACGAAGACTCTGATCTCACGGAATGGAAGGCTCTGTTGTCAGGAGAGGTAACCATGCATCGTGAACCTGGAGGCCAAGAGATATACACTCCAGCTATTGCAGATAGAACGGAAGTGGTTGTCAGGCACGTGTTCATAGGTGAGAATGATGATGAGTGTCACGGATCATCACATTCATCAAGTTGAAGTACAAGTGAATATCTTAGAATAAGAATAAGCTTGAATTGGATAGAAAAACAATAGTACTTTGCATTAATTCATGAGGAACAACAGAGCTCCACACCTTAATCTATGAGGTGTAGAAACTCCACCGTTGAAGATACATAAGAACAAGGTCTAGGCATGGCCGAATGGCCAGCCTCCCCAATTATGAAATGAAGCTCTCAAAAAGATGATCAAAAGATTAAAAGATGATCCGAAGATGAAAATACAATAGTAAAAGGTCCTATTTATAGTGAACTAGTAGCCTAGGATTTATAGAAATGAGTAAATGATGCAGAAATCCACTTCCGGGGCCCATTTGGTGTGTGCTTGGGCTGAGAATTGAAGCTTTCACGTTCTGCATAGGATTTTCTTGGAGTTAAACGCCAACTCTGGTGCCAGTTTGGGCGTTAAACGCTGGTTTTAGTGCCAATTCTGGCGTTTTACGCCAGAATTCTTTGGGTTGACTTTGAACGCCAGTTTGGGCCATCAATTCTCAGGCAAAGTATGGATTATTATATATTTCTGGAAAGCCCAGAATGTCTACTTTCCAACGCAATTGAGAGCGCGCTAATTAGGCTTCCGTAGCTCTAGAAAATCAACTTCGAGTGAAGGGAGGTCAGAATCCAACAGCATCTGCAGTCCTTTTTCAGCTTCTGAATCAGATTTTTGCTCAGGTCCCTCAATTTCAGCCAGAAAATATCTGAAATCACAAAAAAACACACAAACTCATAGTAAAGTCCAGAAATGTAAATTTTTCATAAAAACTAATAAAAATATACTAAAAACTAACTAAAACATACTAAAAACTATGTAAAAACAGTGCCAAAAAGCGTATAAGTTATCCGCTTATCAGGGACCCCACAGCTTCTCTCTCGATGCCAACAACCAACGCGACGGCGTCTTCTCCTCACCAGTGGCAAAACCCTCAGCGGCAACAATGGCGAGGCGGCTGAGCTCGTCAACAACGGCGGCGCAGAGGCAGTGGCTGGCGCGACACTCCCTCTCTCACCCGCGAGCTCTCTCTTCCCTCTTTGCAAATGGCGGCGGCAACGGCGTCTGGAGGTGGCGGCACGACGGCAGCTGGACGTCATGGCGGTGGCGTGGCTGGTTGGCGAGCCGGGGCAGAACGATAGCGCGGCTTCCTCCTCCCTCTCTTCCCTAATTCACGGTGTCTGTGTGTGTGTGTGTGTGTGTATTTTGTGTTTGAGTGCCATTGAGTGAGGAATATGGAGGGTTTGGCGGTGAGGTGGGTGGAGAATAGGTTAGCGGCCTTTGTTTTTGCTGAGCTATGATAATAATATCTTTATGGTTACAATGGTCATTTAACAACGTATATGTATGTATTGCTGTGATTTGAATATAGTTTATGAGCAAATAACATTATTAGTTAGAAACTTAGAATATATAGATCATTTTTTTTGGTTACGTTAGCTAAGAGAAAAAACAAAACGTACAATCTTTTTTGAGTGAATACCCAAAAGCAACATTGACTTTTTTTGGCACAGGGGCCTCGTTGTCATTTCGAGGTAATTGTTAGGGGTCGGGTTGGATTTTTTTTGTCAAGGGCCTCGTTGTCTTTCGAAGTAATTGCCAGGGGCTGTTTTGGGTTTTTCTCATCTTTTTTTGATAAAATTAGTGATTTTGGGTAATTTAGTAATTTTAGTAAAATTAGGATAATAGAGTAATTGAAAACCAAATTTTAATCCAATAATAATAATATCTATAAAAATACTATTCGATTATCAACTTAAAATTTATTTTTAAATAAATACTCTAATTTAATAATTAGAGGTAATAAAAATTAATTTCCTTTATAATCATAAAATAAAGTTAAAAATCTAATTATTTAACTTAAAGCATATAAAATTCTTATTATTATCCAATTATTAAAGTTCTAAATCATAAATAAAAAATTGCTTAATTTATATATAAAATCTCTTAAAATATAATTTTAATTAAATATAATAAATCATAAACAAATTTATTATTTAATTTTGTAAAAAATCCGGAGCCTTACATAATATGTTGAAATAAAATTTTTTATTAATTACAAAAAAAATCTTTGAATTTTGTGACAAATAAATAAATTGTTACAAAAATATTGTATTTTGTGACGAATTAATTTTTTGTTACAAAATATTTAGAACTTTTGAAACAAATAGATATTTAGTTATAAAATATTTTAAATTTTGGCAACAATATAATTTTTTGTTACAAAACATTATAATATTTTACAACAAAACAATAGTTCGATACGATAGCCAACATAATTTGTGACAAAAAAAATCACGTTGTTACAAAATATTGAAATATTTTGTAACAAATTTTTTTGTTATTACAAAATATTCTTATTTTGTAACAATAACTAATTATTGTTATAAATACTCCATTTTCTTGTAGTGGCTTTTTATATTTAAAATCAATATTAGAACATAATACTTTTCTTCAGTGATTCAAAATGGTGAAGTAATTCCTTTCTAAATAAATCGAACTCAAGACATATAGTTTTCTTAAATAAATTAAGCTCGAAAACATAACTATTTTCTTAATAAATCAAGTAATACACTTTCTCAAATCCAAGCCTTTCTAAATAACTTTTCAAACAAAGTCTAAGATTTTTTTAAAAATTTTGGCAGCACCTCCCCTAAAACTTGGACTTTTTCCATCCTTTTCGGGCCCCAACTAAAACACTCCACAATCCTTTTTCAACGGTCCAAGACCCAAAATCAGTTCAAGAGCAAGCTAAATCCGACGTTCATCTCATTTTCATATCTCAAGGAAACCGTTTCAAGATCAAATCATTATCAACTGATCAAACTTGATTTCAAAACTTTAAAGAGATAACTTTAAATAAACACTACAAAAATAGTTCGTTTCATAAAATCCAACAATAGTCCAGTCAAATAAGTATTCACATTTATCCAAGACAATCAAACAATACACAAGACTTATACAATCACCAAAGGCACATTTCTCACATTAGTATCCATATATAATAGTTCGAGATGAATAAGTTTAGTTTTTTGAAAAAGACCCCTACCTCGATAAGCGAAACCATAACCCAAACGTGTCAACTGAACTCTGCTTGCTTTCTCAATAGCAGAAATAGCCTCAGCCGCAACATGCAAACTTATTTTATAATTCCTAAAAACATTAATATTGCGGAAAACTTAAAACACATAACGGGAAAACTAATGCCGAGGATTCTGAGATAGAGACACTTACTGAAATAGAAGGAATGGCGCAGTAGCCACAGCAATACTTACGCGACGTGCAACATCAGGACTCAAACCTATGTTAACAAACCTCAAAGTCCTTAACTAAACATAACCGAACACTAACGCAGGGGTCTTCAAAACGTAAATACTTACTGTAATGAGAAAATGAAACAGCGCCAGTCTCTGAACTGGTTTGGCGATAGCCCCGAGAGCCATCCCAGGCAGTAGCGGCAACCAGACTCCAGCGACGGCGATTGAAACCAACATGTAGTGATTGTAACGTTTCCAAAAGCTCAAGAGAAATGAAACCCAATACTTAAAACCTTACTGGCAGTGGATTTCAGTGGCAGCAGAGGCTCGGCCAGAAGCTTCGACGGTGGTCCCGGAAGTCACAAAACCACTCCCGGCGGTCAGAAACACAGAGAAGCAGCTTCCTTCTCTGGCAGGGTGATGAATGGATTTTTGATGATATAGAATTTCACAATAAATTCTCGTTGCAAGTATAGTTTCTAACTAACAAACAATCCTTTCATACAAAAAATTGGTTGTCACAAGTAACAAACCCCTATAAAAATAACCGAAGTCTTCAAACTTCGGATCGTCTCTCAAGGAATTGCAGGAAAGTGTACTTATAATTGGTTATGAGATTTTATCTTTTTGGGTTTTGAAATAAGGAACAAGAAAAGTAAATTGCAAGAATAAAACTAATGGCTAATAAAGCTCTTGGCAAGGAATGAGAATTGGAAGTTCTATCCTCATTATCATCATCAATTGTGACATCAATTTTCCATTACTCCTACTTAGTCAACATCTAGCTATGAAGGAAAGTCAAGTGGAGATAATCAATTTGATTCCTCAAGTCCTAATCAACTCCTAAGGAAAGACTAGCTTTAGTGGAATTCAAATCAACTAGCAACTTTCAATTATTAATCAACAAAGGAGTTTGATAACTCAAGAGTCTCCAATTACTTGACCAAAGCCAAGAGGAGAAAAATCTACTCTATAATCCAACCAAGCATTTTATCAAACACTTGGAAGGCACAAAATAGAAGCATAAAAAATTAACAAGGAATAATCAAATCTAAACAACCAAAGTAAGGAATCAACACTAACAAATGAAGAAAGAAACAATAAACATAAAATACCTCAAATTGCATAAAAAGGAAAATTAAATCTAACATGAGAATTCATAAACTAAAATAGCAACATAAAGAGATCAGCAAGAGAAATAGATAAACTAAAGTACTAGAACAAATAAAAGTAGAAGAGAAAGTAAATTGAAATAAGATAGAATTCAGAAATTAAAAAGGAATAAACTAAGAACCCTAAAATCTAGAGAGAGGAGAGAGTCTCTCTCTCGAGAAACTACATCTAAAACCTAAAATTATGTGAATGAAAGTTCAATCAATGATTCTCCCACTCTGCAGCCTCTAATCTGTGTTTTCGGGCTTGGAACTAGAAGAAAAACAACCCAGAAATTGCCCCCAACATTTTTTGATACGTACAGCACGTGGCTCTATCACGCGTACGCGTCACCCACGCATACGCGTCGCTGAACTTTTGCAAGGTCACGCGTACGCATGATGCACGAGTGCGCATCCTCTAACTGCATGCCAACTATGGCAAATTGCATTTCATTTTGAAGCTCCATATGTTAGCTTTCCAACGCAACTAAGAGCGCCTCATTCGGACATCTGTAGGTCAAGTTATGGTCGATTTAGTACGAAGAGGTCAGGGTTGACAACTTAGCAATTCCTTTAATTTCTTGTATTCCTTCCACTTTTGCATGCTTCTTTTTTATCCTCTAAGTCATTCCTGTCCTATAAACCCTGAAATCACTTAACACACATATCAAGGCATCGAATGGTAATAAGAGAGGATTAAAATTAGCAAATTTAGGGCCAAAGAAGTATGTTTTCAATCATAGCACAAAATTAGGAAGGAAAATGTAAAACATGCGAATTCTATGAATAAGTGTGAGAATAGTGATAAAATCCACTCAATTAAGTACAAGATAAACCCTAAAAGATGGGGTTTATCACAGGGACACCCGCGGTGGCAACCTCCGTGTCTTCTCTCTCCCGCTCGAGCTCCTCTTCCCGGCAACCCCAACGGCGACAGCGGCGGCGCAGCAGCTCGGCCATGGCGTCTCCTTCAGTGATGACGGATCGGTGACAGTTTCTCGCATCAGCAGCGAGTGCGGATGACGGCAACGGCCTTCGGTGGCAGCGAGCTCGCAGCAGCAGCACCCCCTGATGGTCAGCTCTCCAGCACGATGACCACACAAGGCTTTCCTTTCTCTCTTCGCGCTCTCCTCTTTCTCTCTCCTCCATCGATGGTGACGACGACGGCAACTGGCAGCGAGGCGTGGCGGGTTGGACAGTGGCGGCAGCATGGCGTGCAGCATCGGCAACCCCCTGACCGGCGCGTCTCCTTCTCTTCTTCTTCTCCCTGCCGCAGCTCCCTGTCTCTCTCCCCTTTTCTGCTTCTTTTTCTTTCTTTCATGGTAAAGGGAAACTGTGTGTTGTTTGATGAGTGGTGCGTCGCTGAGAAGAGTGGGGAAGGGTTAGGGTTTAGGTAAAATTAAGTTTATGGGTAGTTTTGTAATTTCAAATAAAAATAGGGATAATATAGTAAGTAGAAATAAATTTTAATCAAATAATAATAATGTATGAAAATACTATTTGTTCATCAATTTTACAAATTATTTTCAAGAAAATGCTCTAATTCAATAATTAGAGATAATATAATTAATTTTCTTTATTCATAAGAATTAAAGTATTAAATTCTAAAATCTCAATTATTTAAAGTAAGTCATAAAATCTTTATTATTTTACCATTACTAAACTTTATAATTTAAATATGGAAATTATCCAATAATTATGAAATTAGATAAAAATCCAAATTTAATTATTAAAACTTGATTTAATTAGCCTTAATAAAATAATTTCTGAAGTTAAAATCCTTAATGAATAAATAATTTAAAATTGACTCGTAATGAGATTTTCCAAAATTTCTGGATTTTACATCTGATACAATCAATCCAATTTTCAAAGTTTTCATCAACAAACCAATACCAACAATCTAATTATTCAATCCAACCACATAATTTAACAACTAATCATAATATGGCAATTATCCAACTTGCCATAACTTACTGAATAGGGGATACCTCACCTTATCACGGTCTTAGGCACAAACTCTCACATCAATAATTAATCATAATTGACAACTAAAACATACCATTATAATTATGCATATATACACATACATACATCCATATCATAATTCAAGTTACCATCCAATCACTTTAATCACCACAACAATCAAACATACCAATTCATAAGACTCACTTGATCATCCAAAAATATAATTTTCATATCGATATCGATTCATAACAATTCTTGGTAGTAAAATAGCTTTAAGAAAATCGCTACCTTATTGACAGCGATTTCCAACCCTTGAGTTTCCTTCACAATCCAATCCAAGCCTCAACCAAAGCTCTACACGCCAAACCAATCTCCCAAATAACTTAAATAACACCAAATTTTATACATTTTAACATAGGGTTTTGCATATAATAGAAGAAATCAATGGAGGAATATTCTCTTACCTTTTCTAACGAAACCTTGGACAGAAACTCCTCTAAATTCAAACTTGAAATTAGAAACAAACAGAGACCTAGAGATGGGTTCTTGATATTACTTACTATAAAAGTATATAGAAACGAAGAGAAAGTTGAGAGCGACATGTGGGCATAAACGGGTCATCAATCGGAGCTACGGATTGAAAGTTATGTAAATTTGAAGGTGATGGATGAATAATGTTTTGGCACTCTCTTCTCTCCTAAGGCATTGATGAATGGGGGTGAGATACTGAATTGTGAGAGGTGAAAGGCTTATAAGTCTTGGGCTTGGGCTTAACATGGGTCCATTTGTGATTTTGGGTACGTTGGCCCTATCTTAAGCCAAAACCTTTTAGATAAACGCTCGAGTTTATGTTCTAAATATTTTTCCTTGTTATTCATAAAACAAAGTTTAAAATCTCAATATTCAAATTGAAACATATAAAATTTTCATTATTTTTCAATTACTAAAGTTTTAAAGCATAAATAAGAAATTGCTCAGCTAAGACAAAAATCTCGAAAAATATCATCTTTTGTAAACATAATAAGTCATAAATAACTTATTATTTAATTTCCAAAAATCTAGTCTTAAAAGGATTAGGGTTAATTAAGCCTAATTGACTCTTCTCAATTTGTAGAGGTTAACATATTGGATTTGCTCTTTGTAATTATCATGTTGTGGTTAGTGATAAGGATAGTGATCCTCAACCCTTGTCAATATTTTTTTAGTATTTGAATTTACTTTCTTTTACTAGTTAACTGCCTTAATTTCTCTTAGTTTAAATTCTCTTAACATTTACTCATTGCTTGCTCTTTTAATTTTTTGCTATTCAAATTTTTGTCAATTACAAATAAACCTCCAATTTCTCTATAGCCAATGATAGTGCACTCGATTGTGATTTCAAGGAGAGCAACCCAAAAATAAACTCCCATTTATTATTTTGAATTTGTGACATGTTTTACTAAATTTTGAGAGTGTTAATTATTGGTTTAGAGTTACAACGAATCTTAGGCTTTTAAACTTGTAAAACTTCTAAACCAGTTCTTAACACTCATAAAGTTTTTGGCGTTGTTGTCGGAGAATTGCAATGTGTGCATATTATTGGCATATTCACCACCAATTACGTCCATGGGACCCAAACCTATATCCACCTTACTACCACCCCCCATATGAACGTCATGAGCAACCACTTTTAGAACCGTAACTATTTCAACATTCTTACTCTTATAGTCCTATTAAAACACTATCTCCCATGTACCATGACTTTCTCCAACACAACTAACCCTCTTTTTTTCCACAATTCTCTTTTACATGATAAAAAAAAGCATGAGTTCAGTTACTCATTTAATTTTTTTTTGAAAAAAGTCAAAATTAATTTATAATTTAGGATTTAAAAATGCATAACTTTTTTGTATATATGAATAATCAAATTTGAGATAACTAGATAAAAAATTTTAGAAATCAATTGAGTCTGAAAGGGTTAGATATGATCTTTTTTTTTTCAACTATTAAAAAGTTCAACAACTAATGCTTGACATGTTTGACTTTATAATTCATCATTTTTTATTGGCTCCTTGCACATATTAGATGCAAAAAGAAAGCTTTGATGTCAAGACACAAGTTGTACATATGCTTTTTATGATTCAAATGCCAATAGTTTCAGCTTCAAATAATGTTTCTAGCTCAACTTGTGAATCACTAGGCGTTGCCCAAATTCATAACACTAAAATCTGATCAGTATTCTAATATAAGTCATTTTTGGCCCTATAAATAAACCACTATTTTATGGTTTATCTTGTGCTTAATTGAGTGGATTTTATCCACTATTCTCACACTTATTCATAGAATTTGCATGTTTTACATTTTCCTTCCTAATTTTGTGCTATGATTGAAAACATGCTTCTTTAGCCTTAAATTTGCTATCTTTAATCCTCTCTTATTACCATTCGATGCCGTGATATGTTTGTTAAGTATTTTCAGGGTTTATAGGACAGGAATGGCCTAGAGGATGGAAAGCAAGCATGCAAAAGTGGAAGGAATACAAGAAATTGAAGGAATTGCTAAGCTCTCAAGCCTGACCTCTTCATACTAAATCAATCATAACTTGAGCTATAGAGGTCCGAATAAGCCAGTTCTAGTTGCGTTGGAAAGCTAACATCTGGGGCTTCGAAATGATATGCAATTTGCCATGGTTGCCATGCTTTTAGGCGATGTGCACGCGTGATGTACGCGTACACGTGATCTTGCACAGTGACGTACGCGTACGCGTGATATGCACCACGTGCAGAAATTGCAGAAGACGCTGGGGGCGATTTCTGGGCTATTTTTGGCCCAATTTCAAGCCCAAAAAATACAGATTAGAGGCTGCAGAGTGGGAAATCATACATTCATTCATACAACTTTCATTCACATAATTTTAGGTTTTAGATGTAGTTTCTAGAGAGAGAGGCTCTCTCCTCTCTCTAGGGTTTAGGATTCTTAGGTTTAGCTATTTTCAATTTTAGATTTCTACTTTACTTTAATTTAGTTTCTCTTCTACTCTTATTTATTCTAGCACTTTTGTTTCTCTTCTCTTGGTGATTTATTTATTTATCCACTTTAGTTTATGAATTCTCATGTTTGATTTAATTTTCTATTTAATGCAATTTGAGGTATTTCACATTTATGATTGCTTTCTTCAATTTATGTTATTGATGCTTTCAATTGGTTGTTTGGATTTTATTATCTCTTATTAGTTTCCTATGTTTTTATGTTATGCCTTCCAAGTGTTTGACAAAATGCTTGGTTGGGTTTTAGTATAGATTTCTCTTCTTTTGGCTTTGGTTGAGTAATTTGAGACTCTTGAGTTATCAAACTCCTTTATTGATTGATAATTGAAAGTTGCTTGTTGATTCGGATCCCTCTAAAGCTAGTCTTTCCTTAGGAGTTGACTAGGACTTGAGGAATCAAATTGATTCATCCACTTGACTTTCCTTTATAGTTAGAGGTTAACTAAGTGGGAGCAATGGACAATTGATGTCACAATTGATAAGGATAGCTAGGATAGGACTTCTGATTCTTATACCTTGCCAAGAGCTTTATTAGCTATTAGTTTAATTCTTGCAATTTACTTTTCTTGTTCCTTATTCAAAACCCCAAAAAGATACAATCTCATAACCAATTATAAGTACACTTCCCTGCAATTCCTTGAGAGATGACCCGAGGTTTGAATACTTCAGTTATTATTTTTATAGGGATTTGTTACTTGTGACAACCAAATTTTTGTACGAAAGATTTTTTTGTTGGTTTAGAAACTATACTAGCAACGAGAATTTATTGTGAAATTCTAAACCGCACAAAATTCCATTCGTCAAAATGGCGCCGTTGCCGGGGAATTACAAAGGTGTGCCTTATTATTGGTTATTGTGAATATTGTGAATATTTTTGCTTTTTCATTTCTTTGTTAGTGTTTCTAGTTTTAGAAGTTTATTTTCATTTATTTTTATTAGTTTTTGTTTTTACTTGCTGCTATGAATTCTCATTCCTTTGGCTACGAGTTTGGTTCAAATTATGTTGTAGGGGATAGAAGCTATAATGAGAACATGCATCAAGGATGGAACAATCAAAGGTGGGAGGAGCCTCGAGCATATGCCCAACCTTCTTGGCAACAACCTCCTCCAGTCTCACATAGGTATAACTCCAATCCTAATGCATATCAATCTAATGGATGTGGTAGTCCTTATTGTACTTGTCAACAACCACCACCATTCACCTATGAACCTCCTTCTCAACATATCTTTGAACTACCATACTCACAAGCCCCCTACTACCAAACACCCTCATATGATCCTAACCCATATCCACCATATCAACCACCCTATGAGCCATATGAACCATATATAGAACTACTCCAATTCCAACCCAATTACTCCCAAGAACCACCTCCTCCATATACACTATGTCCATATCCATCAATCCAAGAGCCTTATGATCCTACTTATGATATCCAAGCGGAACAATAGTCAAGGGATCGTCTCAAGGAAGCAATGGATCGGTTTCATGCAACCCTTCATCAATTGGACCGAGTGGTAAGCCGAATAGCACCCGAAGCTCCCGTGACTAAAGAAACTCAACTTGAGAACCAAGGATTGAAGTGTGTCGTTTAACAAGTAGAAAAGATGGAGAGTGATGAACCACCACATCCTTATTATGATGAACCACCCTCTTATCATGAACCTTTCTTCCCAAGTAATGAGCCCTCATATCCACTTCAATCTTCAATTCATGACACTCTTGGTGTTCTTCTTCAAGGGCAAAGAGAGATGAAAAGGGAAGTACTAGAATTCACGGCTGCCTTGACCGAGGTAGTAAATCGATTAGCTTCCCAACATTTGGACACTCAAGAAACTCCCATGGCTACATGTGGAGAATCAATAGAAGAGCGTAGCATGAAAAAGACACTAGAAACTCCGATGGACAATGAGGAATGTGATTTTGTATTAGAACAAGTGGAAGAAGCCATAATAGTTGAAGAGGAAGAAATGATTGAAGACTTAGGAGATGCTGAACCTCCATGGGAATCTAGAGTTACAGAGTATTCCTCCAAGAAGATTGAAATTGATTTCAAGAAAGCTAGTGCATAACCTCCATGGCATATTTCTTATGAAGACTTGAATGGGATAGATGAAGAAGCAAGTTCCCTTGGTGATGGTGATCATGAATCAAGTCTTCCTAGTGGTGAAGCTACATCCGCAACTGAACTCCTTGGGTATGAAGAGCCTTCTCTGAATGAGTTTGAAAATGATGTGGAAGTGGAAGTCCTTCGCAAGGGTTGGACGGGAGTTGAATATGCTCTGTCAAGAATGTTGGAGACTTTTCCACCTAAGTTGCCATCTACTCCTTCATTTGAGTGGGTAAGACTTGTCTCTATTCGCCTTACCGTTCCACTTGAATATGGTATTCTTGAAACGGATGGTCAACTTAGGGGACTTTGTGGAATTAAGCATAAGAGAAGGATGTTTAGTGGTTGGAGTTGCAAATCAAGGCTCATCAAGGTTTATTCTTCAAGAGCTAGATGCAAGGGTGGGACTAGTAAACATTTGGTTGGATCTAAGAAAAGAGTTTGGTATTGCATTGAGAATTCGGATTGCTTGCCACCTGGTTGGAGCGATGATGAGCAACTTACAGACGGGTGTCGGAACAAGATTTGGGATCCCGGCATACAAGAGAATTAACTTTGGGAGCTCGAAGCTTATGAAGAACTTCATCAAGGCTTGGTGAATGCACTTGGAGATGTTAGAGCTTATTGGAAGTCCAAGCATTGGTAGAAGTTTCAAGATGAGTTCAAGCACAAGCCACAATGACCCAGAGCTCACAGAATCTACAACTTAAGGACAATAACTAAAAGTGTTAGGTGGGAGACAACCCACCATGGTACGATCTTTCATTTTTATTATTAGTTTTATTTTATTTTATTTTTTTATTGGTGTTTATTCATAATTTCTGCATAATTACCTACATTCTGCATAAAAAAAGGCAACCCACATGTACACGTATGCGATGTCCAAATCTCGCTCTCCATCTAACGAACAGAAAGTTATGATGGAATCGTGCGGCTGGTGTGCAAAATGCATAATTTGACCCACGCACACGCGTTCGCGTCATCTTCAATTCTGGCACACCACACATGGGCGTGCCTGATGCGCACGCATCGCATGTAAATTTTGCCCCCTTCAATCTAAACAGAGAGTTGTGCTGGAACGACGCGGGAGGGGTGCCTGGCGCATAAGCCAACCCACGCGTACGCATGCTCTATGCGTACGTGTCCTATGAGGTTTTGCCAATCCACGCGTAAGCGTCAGTGACGCGTACGCGTGGAATGAAAAAATCGACGTAGTAAGGTAATTGAACAGAGAGTTGGGCTGCCACTGTGCTGGAATCGCGCGAGCAGTCACGCGTACGCGAGCAGTCACGCGTACGCGTGACCGATGCTCACGCGTCAGTGTGTATTTTTGGCCACCCACGCGTACGTGTGGGCGACGCTTACGCGTCGCATGGCTAATTCTGTTTTCACGCGTATGCGTCGCGCCCTGTTTTTCAATTCTTACTACTTTCTTCTCTCCTTTCTCCTTCTTTCCCCCTCCTTTCTTACTTTCTTCTTCTTCATTCCTTTAATTTCTCATCCTTATTCTCTTTTATTCTCTTTTACTTAATTTATTTGCATATTTTCATTCATTGCATTTTAACTTTGTGCATGTTTTTGTTTTCTTTTCTAAATTTGATACTTTTTCTTCGGTGTTGAATTTTCTTGCTCAACTGTTGAATATCTCTTGCAGTATTCTGGTGCTTCATGACTTGTTTTATTCTAATTGGGTAATATTATTTAAGTCAATGCTAATCTTTTATAATACTTGTATTCCTTTTGCATTGACATGAATTTATATTGTCTTTCATTACCCACTATATCTTCCTTTTTGTTACAATTTTTGCACTATGATATGCCATTTGCTTTTACTATTTTCTCACTTGCATGTTGTAGCTACCATGTAATTGAGGCCCTCATTATTTGGCATTAACCCAACTATATTGTATTTGTTTTCTATCTTTGTTTCTGGGTTACTTTTCTTCCTTTTCCTCTTCTTTCAGGATGGCCACCAAGAAGGGAAATGGAAGACTTTTACATGGGGCAACAAACAAGTTCCTACGTACATTCTTTGGAAAAAAATATCAGTTGGAGCCACCTGTCCACTTGCACATCTTAGCATGCACCGAGGACGGTGCAATCTTTAAGTGTGGGGAGGTCAATACCGACTTCTGTGGGTTAGTTATTTCCTATATCAATACCAATGTTTAATTTTTCTTGTTAAATCAATTGTTGCATTTGCATGTTTGATTGCATGTTTGTTTGATTTTGTGCATGTTCTTCTACCACTACTTGGTTGGAGTGATAAGTTCTTTTTCAAGACCCTTTTTATAGTATTTCACTAATTTAAATTAAAACTTTTTTGTTAAACTTGTTTGAAGATTGTAATTTGGAACATGGTTTATAGCTAAGAACACACAACTTGTGATATTTTGAGCTTAATTATATGGTTACATTATTTAACCATGATTTTCATTCTTGTGTGTTTTCTTCTCTATGATTGCAATCTATAGTTTGTTCCATTATATATGTCCATTGTTTAGTGTATATTCATGCATACATATGATTGAGGCCATTAATTGTTATTAGCTCACTTATCCCAAATAGCCAACCATTTCAGTTACCCTTGTTTGTCACTTTGAGCCTTTAATCCCATTTGTTCTTTATATTACCACATCACTAGCCTTAAGCAAAAAAATAATTAATTACCTGATTTGAATCTTTGGTTAGCTTAAGATAGTGTGTTAACTAAGTGTGGAGAATTGTGGGAACTTAGGTTGATGAAAATATGTTGTGTAAAATTTTGGCAATTAGGGTGCAGATTCATGTGAGACCAGAAAAACCATATGCATTGATATATTATGTTTGCTTTCATGTTCATCAAAAAAAAAAGAAAAAAAATTTTTACAATATAAATAAATAGGGGACAAAATTACTCCAATGTTAAGTTTAATAAAAGATCAATGCATATGTGGTGAAACTAAAGAAAATTTGATACATGAGTATGTGAAACATACCAAAATGAGATTATGGGTAGCTAGGAATAATTTCATCTATATAGAGTGTGTGTATGTTAGGTGAGAACTTAGGTTGGTCAAAAATTCATATTATAGCTCACTTGGCCATACATATATCCTCACCCTTACCTTAGCCCCATTACAACCTTGAAAAGACCTCATGATGTTTCCATTTGTACACTAAATATTTGTTGATTGGTTAGATGAAGAACAAAGTTTTAGAAAACATGACTAGAGAAGAGTAGAGTGATTGACCCTAGACACCTGAGAGATTAGAGTGCATATACACTTCCAGTGAGGGTTCAATGCTTGATTCTATGTTCCCTGCTTTCATGAGCTATCTTCTTACAAGTTTACCTGCCTTTTATTGTGTGATTTGAATTAGTGGAATCTGATTTATGTTTGTCTTGGAGAACTTGTTTACCTTTAACTAAGTAGATAGAAACATCTTAGCATATAGTTGTATTCACATACATAGGTTGCATCTCATGAGTCTTACTTTCCCCTATTCATTCCTTTTATCTCCTTGAGCTTAGCATGAGGACATGCTAATGTCTAAGTGTGGGGAGATTGATAAACCACTATTTTATAGTTTATCTTATGCTTAATTGAGTGGATTTTATCCACTATTCTCACACTTATTCATAGAATTCACATGTTTTACATTTTCCTTCCTAATTTTGTGCTATGATTGAAAACATGCTTCTTTAGCATTAAATTTTCTATCTTTAATCCTCTCTTATTACCATTCGATGCCGTGATATGTTTGTTAAGTGTTTTTAGGGTTTATAGGGCAGAAATGGCCTAGAGGATGGAAAGCAAGCATGCAAAAGTGGAAGGAATACAAGAAATTGAAGGAATTGCTAAGCTCTCAAGCCTGACCTCTTCATACTAAATCGATCATAACTTGAGCTATAGAGGTCCGAATGAGGCAGTTTCAGTTGCATTGGAAAGCTAACATCCAGGGCTTCGAAATGATATGCAACTTCCCATAGTTGCCATGCTGCTAGACGACGCATACACGTAATGTACGTGTACGCGTGACCTTGCGCAGAAGACCATCGACGCATACGCGTGACGGACGCGTATGCGTGACGTGCGCCACGTGCAGAAATTACAAAAGATGCTGGGGGCAATTTCTGGGCTAATTTTGGCCCAGTTTCAAGCCAAAAAACAAAGATTAGAGGCTACAGAGTGGGGGAATCATACATTCATTCATACAACTTTCATTCACATAATTTTAGGTTTTAGATGTAGTTTCTAGAGAGAGAGGCTCTCTCCTCTCGCTAGGTTTTAGGATTCTTAGGTTTAGCTATTTTCAATTTTAGATTTCTACTTTACTTTAATTTAGTTTCTCTTCTACTCTTATTTATTCTAGCACTTTTGTTTCTCTTCTCTTGGTGATTTATTTATTTATCCACTTTAGTTTATGAATTCTCATGTTTGATTTGATTTTCTATTTAATGCAATTTGAGGTATTTCACATTTATGATTGCTTTCTTCAATTTATTTTATTGATGTTTTCAATTGGTTGTTTGGATTTTATTATCTCTTATTAGTTTCCTATATTTTTATGTTATGCCTTCCAAGTGTTTGACAAAATGTTTGGTTGGGTTTTAGTATAGATTTCTCTCCTTTTGGCTTTGATTCAGTAATTTGAGACTCTTGAGTTATCAAACTTCTTTGTTGATTGATAATTGAAAGTTACTAGTTGATTTGGATCCCTCTAAAGCTAGTCTTTCCTTAGGAGTTGACTAGGACTTGAGGAATCAAATTGATTCATCCACTTGACTTTCCTTCATAGTTAGAGGTTAACTAAGTGGGAGCAATGGACAATTGATGTCACAATTGATAAGGATAGCTAGGATATGACTTCTAATCTCATACCTTGCCAAGAGCTTTATTAGCTATTAGTTTAATTCTTGCAATTTACTTTTCTTGTTCCTTATT
This sequence comes from Arachis hypogaea, assembly GCF_003086295.3. Taxonomy (NCBI): domain Eukaryota; kingdom Viridiplantae; phylum Streptophyta; class Magnoliopsida; order Fabales; family Fabaceae; genus Arachis; species Arachis hypogaea. Next base: position 45,404,158 of record NC_092046.1, on the reverse strand, counting down.
CAAAACCCCAAAAAGATACAATCTCATAACCAATTATAAGTACACTTCCCTGCAATTCCTTGAGAGACGACTTGAGGTTTGAATACTTCGGTTATTATTTTTATATGGGTTTGTTACTTGTGACAACAAAATTTTTGTATGAAAGGATTCTTTGTTGGTTTAGAAACTATACTAGCAACGAGAATTTATTGTGAAATTCTAAACCATAGAAAAATCCGTTCCTCAAGGATATCAACACATATCAACGTATTAAGTTTCCATTAGGTAGAATTAGTTTTAGAACATAATTTTAGGAGTAGGGGTAGTGTAGTTAGAATGCTCTCTTAGGGTTTAATTTCATCTTCCATTTCCATTGTAGCATTTTATAGTTTTAAGTTTTCATCTTAGGTTGATCAACTCTTTTGTAAGTACTCTTAATCTTCTCTTTAATTACATCATTTATGCTTTTATGTTCTTATGGTTCAAGTTACTTTGTTTATATATGCAATTTTGGTATCTTGGAATTTTGATAGATGAATTTCATGTTTTATGCTTTCTTTATGCTTGTTGGATTGTTCATTGTTGGTTTTGTGAGTAGTTGGTTATAGTTTTCTATTTTCATTTGCAAATTTCCTATGTTTTGTTTTATGCACACAAGGTGTTTGTGAAAATGCTAACCTTAGATTTTGAGTAGATTTTCACACCTTGAATTGGGATTTGAGTTCCTAGGATACTAGAGTCATGATGTCTGACATTTAATGGTAATTCTTGGATAGTTAGTTGACTCTTGTTTCCATTGACGCTAGCTTTTTATTAACTAGTTTGGTAAGTTAGCTAGGACTTATGGATTAAGGTCAATTATGCTTGCTAGACTTACTCCTCGATGTTAGGGGTTAACTAGGCGAGATTGACTCATCATAATTATCATAGTTGTGGTTATGGCGATGATAGGATTCCTTGGGCTCTCATTCCCAAGTCAAGGCTCTTTTATGCATTTATAGCATCTTTCACAAGTTTTGATCTTATCTTCTCTTTACTTGCATTAATTACAATTTTGATCATTTCTTAGTTCTTTTATTTCTTAGTTCTTTTAATATTTCGTTCTTTGACTACAAAACCCCCCTTTGCCCTCACAACCGAAAGCGTAGCACTTCCAATTGCATCCTAGGGAGAATGACCCGAGGTTGAAAGACTCTCGGTTATATGTTTTGATTTGAATTTAACATTTGATTGACGTTCAATTGTTGGGTTTGGACTATACTTGCAACGGACAAATTCTATTTTTAGTGTGAAAATCTAAACCTATGCTTTTGGGCATTGTCAACAACCAATTTCATCAAACCATTATTAGAACATCAACTAAGATTTTATAACATTCACAATGCATGCAAATATAATCTTAACCATTATCTTATCTTGTGAGCTCTCTAATTTTACTTTTTAGAGTCTTTTGATAACCATTTTCTCCTAAATCAAAATTAAGATATTTTTTAATCACTTTAAAGCCTTATGGTTGAATCATTGTTGATTAAAAAGGGCGATATTTCTCATCTTTGAATTTTTGATATATAACTCCTTGAAGATTCCTAGAACACATTTACTACTAGAAAACTACTTGTTACAGACGGATATTTTCGATAGATTTTATCCCATAAAAATACAGACAGATTTGCGAGGGAATTTTCGTTGGAAACAAAAAATGAATTAACATAAATTACAGACAGAAAAGAGAATCTGTCGATAATTTTTTCAGAAAAATTAGTCTTTTTTATGGAAAATAATTACCGAAAAAAAATCTGCCTGTATTTAAATAAACAAAAATATTGCATTTTACTAAAATATTACAGACAAAAAATTTGTTTGTAATTTAAAAAATTTCGTCAGAAATATTAAAATAAAGATTTGGCATTACGAGCTCCTCCTCATTTCTCTTCCCCACGCCTCCACACACATCCCCTTCAAATGCTCTATCGATGGCGCCTCTCAGCCTTGCACCACCGTCCCACCTTGGTCGCTATCAGACCGAACCCCCATTGCACTGAACTTCCATCACCCCGAAACTCCGTCACACCCCTTCCCGGCTCTTCTCTGTGTGTTGCTCGCGTTGTTCCCTTTCGAACCCTAATGTGCATTTCCCCGCCACCGTCTTCGTTGCCTCCATCCTCATCCTCTTCACCTTCTCCTGCGTTCACTCTTTCTACCTTTCCGATGTCGCCCTTCGAGATTTTCAAACCGTACGTCTTCCATTTCTCTATCTCTTTCTAAGATTCGCACTCTCTTTCCCTTATTCGAATTTATGTGCTACTTGTTTATTATTTCTCGTTCAGTGTAGCTTATTTTTTTTCAAATCAAATTTCTCAGCAACTTGAAACCATTTCATGTTGCTTGTTCACAGCAAAGAGATTTTTAACCCATCGGTTCCCATGGCTCTGAGACTCTCTGGCATACTCATGGGTAACATCTCTCTCCAATCCTCCATTCTCTTCGATTTTCTTTTCTAATTTCAGTTACTAGTAGTGAATATTAGATAGATTATGCATCTCTAGTTTCTTATTGTTGCAATTTTCTTTTCAATTTCTCTCGAATTTATGTTTTCAATTTCATCTAATCAAAATATATTAGATAAATTATGCATATCTATTTATTGATTGCGTTTTTTCATCAAGAGGAGTAGTGATTGTCTACGAGAGAAAAGTAAAGCTCCTTTATGATGAGCTCTGAATCCTTTAAGGAAGTTCCATATCAGTGCATAATAATTTAGACTTGCTTTCTGTTTTTTAACAGCATGTCATATGGTATTTGTAGCTTGAAATCTATATTAAGTCAGAATTGGATTGCTGTTTAAATTATTTTGCTTTCCACATAATTCATAAATGATCTCTGAATTATGATAATCTCAATATTAGTGTCTTGAATCTTGAATTATTGTCATCTTATGTGTTTTATTTTGTTAACTCGACCTCAAGTTCAACATCAAAGACGATGAGGAAACATAGGTAAACGTATTTAAATTATCTAGGGACCATATTCTTGAGATACATAAGACTTGTAATAACTGAAGTAAGTGGTAATTTAAAAGAAAAAGAAATATATAGTGGGAAATTATATTTTGGTTCAAGTATTTGTTTTATTTTGGGTTGATTCTCGGGGTTTAAGTTGTTACTATTCCTTTTGCTATGGCTTTGTTACTACTAGCTGGTTGATTTTGCAGATAGATTCAGCTACAACTATCAAACCTGAAAAGGTTGAAGACATTTGGAACTTGAGAAGAATATTAAACACTTCATTTTAGAACTTGAGGTCATCGACTAACTTATGTGCTTTTATTATTGAGGTTGGTTCAATGGCTCATGGAAAGATTGATGCTGAATATGTTTATGATTTTATATCAAGTTTGTATTGCAAAGTATTCATGTTACTAGTTTACATTCTCAGTTCTTGAGTAAATAAAGACAAACTACAATCTGTTTGCTCATTATTCTTCTTTGAGCTTGATGATTCCAATTCACACCCCATTTCAAAAATTGGTGAATTAGTTCTTTTGGCAAGCGCACCAAAATTATCTTCAAGTAATAACCCACAGTGGAGTGGGATCGTATCCACAGAGATTGGCAAAGTCGAGCAGTTTTAATTAATTGATGAATTAGTCAAGCGGATCAATAAGATTGTGAAGTGCAGAATTGTAAATGACATAAATGTAAATGACTATAATATAAAGAAAAGCAATAAAGTACAGAAATAGAAATGGTAGAATGTAAAGTGCAGAATCATAAATGACTTGAATGTAAATGGGAATGGAGAATTGCTGAATATAAAATTAGGCTATAAAGAAAGGGATAGATAAGAATGGGGAAGTTCATTGAGATCGGGAGATGTTGTCTCTTTAGATCAAATCCAGCTTATATCCTCTTCAATCATGCAACTCATTGACCTCTTGGCAATCATGATTGATTGAGCCCCAATCCCTTGGTGACTCAATCTCTCAGATCTTGATCAATAGCCAATTCCTTGGTCTAATTGCTCATGAAGAGAGATATGCTTGGTCCCTGATTATACCACACACCATTATAGGTCCAAGTAGAGGGAGGATTATATGTCACATATTCAAACACCAAAACCTAGATTCTACTCAAGTGTGAGAAGGGATTTCAAGCATGGTTTCATGTTTCCTTTTCCAAGGTTTCCATGAAACCCAATTGCATTCAATCTCTTTTCCAAGATAATTGAACACTAAGCATTAAGAACGAAATTCCTTCTAGAAAATCAAAGAGAAGATGAAGAGAAGAAGAATTTCACTATTATCAATCCATCAAGTACAACAAAGCTCACTCTCTCAATGAGAGGGAAGTTAGCTACTCATAGCTCAAAAAGTACTCAAAAGTGAAGTGTAAAAGTGGATCTAAGACTAACTGCTTAACCCCCTCCTTCAGTACTCCTTGGGGGGGTATTTATACTACTCCTAGTAAAATAAAAGAATTCCAGAAGTAAAAAGGAAAATTACATTTTGGAGGGAAAAGAAGCTCAATAAGTGTGACCTCCAGCTGGCGTGTGATTGGCGCTCTAGTGGCGTGTCACGTGCTCTTTAATTTTAGCTTGGCGTGCCACGCCCAGCCCTTCAAGTGGCACGCTCGTCTCTCTAACAACCTTGGCGTACCACGCCTTCGAGCTCAAGTGGCACGCCCTAGCCTTTTTCCCTTTCTCACTTCCTCTGGAAACTTGAACTAGCGTGGCACACCCAGGGTCTGGCGTGCCACGCCCTTGCTCTATGCTTGGCTAAGATTTTCTGGAAAGTTGCACTAGCGTGGCACGCCCAGGGTCTGGCGTGCCACGCCCCTTTGTGAGTGAGTGGTTCCTCTATTTGGCGTGCCACGCCACGAACTCAAGTGGCACGCCCCAATGCTTCTTTGCTCTCTGAATGGCACTGGCGTGCCACGCCTGGGATTCAAGTGGCATACCTAAGTGAAGAATAGTGATTGGCGTGCCACGCCTTCGACACCAAGTGGCACACCCCATGTAATTGCCCTCCTTCATCCTCTCTGGAAACTTATACCAGCGTGCCACGCCTAAAGGCTGGCGTGCCACGCCCATGATCTTGTCTTGGTTCTAGTAGTTGGCGTGCCACGCCTCAGACTTCAAGTGGCACGCCATAGTGACATGCTTGGGTGGGCGTGCCATGCCTTCGATACTAAGTGGCACGCCCAGTCCTTGCTTTTGTTATCTTTGTGCATTGGCGTGCCACGCCTGGTTGCTCAAGTGGCACGCCTAAGTGAGGTTGAGAGGTTGGCGTGCCATGCCTTCGACTTCAAGTGGCACGCTCATTCTTCAATTGTCTTCAGCCCCTTCTCTGGATCATTGTACCAGCGTGCCACGCCATGCTGTTCAAGTGGCACGCCCATGGATTTGTGAACTCTTCAAGCTTGACGTGCCACCCCTGGGTTCTCAAGTGGCACGCCCAAGTGACTTTTTGGAGCTGGCGTGCCACACCTTCAATACCAAGTGGCACACCATAGTAAGGGTTCTTCTTGGAATGGTGGGTTGGGGTGCCACGCCCCTTTGCTCAAGTGGCACGCCCATAGTAGTTGATGGATTAGGCATGCCACGCCCAACCTGGCGTGCCACGCCCCTTTTATGTCATCCATTGTTGTTCTCTGGAACTTTGTACTAGCGTGCCACACCCACATGCATGCTTGGACTTCCCTTCTGGAATTTAGTACTGGCGTGCCACGCCTAGCTCCTAGTGTGCCACGCCAGTGCATTTTTGTGGCGTTTGTTCCAAGTGGCACGCCAGTTTTACACGCCCAGCTTCTTGTTTGTCTTCTACCCATTTTTGATGCCTTTTTCACCTGAAATTTAGCACAACTCATCTCAAAGTAGTGTACCATAATATTCATCAAATAATGCATGAATTGTACTGATAAAATGAGATTTATGTTCTTTTATGATCTTCTTTATGCAAGAAAGAAGGGTAGATGATGCAAGTCATCACAACACCAAACTTAGGCTTTGCTTGTCCCAAGCAAATCAATGTGGGTAAGCCTTTATAACTTGAGGCCTTGGCTTTGAATGATTGCAATACAACTAAGAGAAAAACTAAGTGTTCAACACATGTATGAATGTTTTATTGTCATGAAAAGCTCTTAGATCCTTGAGGGTTCTTTCAGGTATAGGCTTTAGGGATCCTTTCTATTGATTGTCACCTTGAAGTAGCAAGGGTTGTTTTTGCTTTCTTGACCACGACTCTAAGTGTTTTGTCTCAAGACAACCCTTTAATTAGGCTTTCAATTAGCACTCCCAAACCAGTTGGTTTTAGGATACTAGGTGTTGAGACACCCCTAAGAATTTACTTGCCCAGGTCTCTTCTTGACACATCTTCACCACAAGCATCTACTAAGATTTTTAATTCTTTTTGAGCTTTTTAATGTTTCTTTTTCTATCCCAGTAGTTGATGCTCAGAGCCTTGGGCCTTTATTGCTTACTACCTCTTGGTTCTATGGATATTCAAGGAACACCCCTTAACCTTCCCTTGTTATACCTTCTAAGACTAGTTGATCTCCATGACTCATTCTCTTTTTAGTTCATCCAAGGTTCTACACTTAGTTTCTTATTTCTTAGTTTGTTTGATGATCTCTCTTGGCCTTGGTCTCTCTTATTGTTTTTGTACAATTCATAGTAACTCTTATGGAGACAAGCTCTACTTTTATTTATGTTGAAATAAAGACTTTGAAGTATATGGCATTTTCTTTCATGTAAAAAAAACTCATAAAGACTTCAAACAGGAATTAAAACTAAGCATAAAACATAAACTATCCTAGCATGATTATTTATTCAAAAAGTAAATCAAACAAAAGTTTAAAATAAGATTTCAGAAATTAGAAAGTGTCAACCATGGGACTCGACAACCTTGAGTAGCTTCATCTTTAGCTCATTGGCCCATTCCCTTTGTCCTTCTTCTTGGAAGGGGAGGAGCCACCTTCATCTGGCTTAGAGGAACCTTCTTGTGCTTTGGCATCCTTGGGCTTCCAAAATCCTGCCCTCCTCATATAATTCCTTTCATCTTCCTTATGTTTGGCTAGGATTTCCTCTTGTCTTGCACTTAGCTCTTCCATTCCTTGCATGAAGGTTAGGTATCTTGGGTTTAGAGCGGCCACGGCGTTACACAAGTGATTCAGCTTCGCTTGTGTATTGATGTCATATTGCCTCCTGGATATGGTTCTAGCATCATAGAGATTTCTGAATTTAGCAAAGTTCCTCTGTTGCCATTTTCCTTGCTCTACTATTTTGTCCAGTGCACTTTGCACCTCTCCCCAGTCAAATTGTTCTTGCTGCTCCTTCCTCATATGCTCCCAATTCTCTTGGAGTTGTTGAATGTTTTGGTTGACTTAGCTCCATTGTTGTTGTTGAGTTTCTTTGAGTTGATTGACATCTTCCCTCAAGTGGTGTAGGTCTCCCTTCATTTGGTGTACATCTCCTTGCAATTGTTCCTATTTGAATCCTTCTGGAAATTATTGATATTGGTAGTGTGGTGGTGGTGGTTGAAGTGCCAGGAAGTGAGGTTGCTCTTCTGCCTCTTCCACTTCTTGTTGCTGTTGTGGTCATGAGCATGAGCTCTTTGTTCTCTGGCTCTTTGAAGTGGGTTAACAGCCACCACCTTGGCTATCTTCTTGGCCGTTATAAATTTGTCTTGCTTCACAAGCACCTCATCAATGATCTTTTCAACTCCAGCCTTATCACACAGCCTCTGTATAATGCTGGAAAATGCCAACCTTGTGTTGTCACTGGTGCTTTTCAGTACTTTGTTGATGTTGTTGGCAATCATCTCTCCCATGTTGACATTCTCTCCTTTCATGATGCTGTAGATGAGCACAGCTCTCTCCTTGGTCACCTCTGAAGTGTTGGATGTGGGGATTAGGGACCTCCTCACGAATTCTAGCCACCCTCTAGCTTGGAGGTTCAAATCTCTTCTCCTCAATTGGTTAGGTATCCCATCCTTATCATTTATCCAACGCACATTCAGCACACAAATTTCATTAAGGATCTCATCAAACCCAGGGTCTTGCTGCTTCATTCGTTCTTTATAGCTCCGGGTGGAGCTTGTCCTCTTCACCATTAGCATCCTTTCTATGCTAGAGGGGCTATAGTCAATGGACTTCCCCCTTACATAGCTAATGTAGCCATAGTGTTGTCCTGGTTAAGGCACTGCATTAGCATAGAATTCTCTCACCAAGCTCTCTACCACCTTCCTTGGTGGGTGATGAGGGGATAATTTATACGCTTTTTGGCATTATTTTTACTTAGTTTTTAGTATGATTTGATTAGTTTTTAGTATATTTTTATTATTTTTTAATTAAAAATCACATTTCTGGACTTTACTATGAGTTTGTGTGTTTTTCTGGGATTTCAGGTATTTTCTGGCTGAAATTGAGGGACTTGAGCAAAAATCAGATTCAGAGGCTGAAGAAGGACTGCAGATGCTGTTGGATTCTGACCTCTCTGCACTCAAAGTGAATTTTCTGGAGCTACAGAAGTCCAAATGGTGCTCTCTCAATTGCGTTGGACAGTAGACATCCAGGGCATTCCAGCAATATATAATAGTTTATACTTTTCCCGAGTTTAGACGATGCAAACTGGCGTTCAACGCCAGCTTTCTGCCCTATTCTGGAGTTAAACGCCAGAAACAGGTTGCAAAGCGGAGTTAAACGCTAGAAATAGGTTACAAACTGGCGTTTAACTCCAAGGAAGACTTCTACACGTGAAAGCTTCAATGCTCAGCCCAAGCACACACCAAGTGGGCCCGGAAGTGGATTTCTGCATCATTTACTCATTTCTGTAAACCCTAGTTACTAGTTTAGTATAAAAACTACTTTTAGTGATTTATTTCACATCTCTGGAACACATTATGTAACTTTTACGTTCTAAGACCTCCATGATCTGGAAAGTCTAAACCTTGTCTGTGGTATTCCGAGTAGGATCTGGGAAGGGAAGGCTGTGACGAGCTTCAAACTCGCGAGTGCTGGGCGTAGTGACAGACGCAAAAGGATTACTGAATCCTATTCCAGTATGATCGAGAACCGACAGATGATTAGCCGTGCGGTGACAGCGCATTTTGGACCATTTTCACTGAGAGAACGAGATGTATCCATTGACAACAGTGATGCCCAACATACAGCTTACCATAGAAAGGAGTATGAAGGATTGGATGAAAGCAGTAGGAAAGCAGAGATTTAGAAGGAACTAAGCATCTCCATACGCTTATCTGAAATTCTCACCAATGAATTACATAAGTATCTCTATCTTTATTTTATATTTTATTTATCTTTTAATTATTAAAATTCCATAACCATTTGAATCCGCCTGACTGAGATTTACAAGGTGACCATAGCTTGCTTCAAGCCGACAATCTCCGTGGGATTGACCCTTACTCACGTAAGGTTTATTACTTGGACGACCCAGTGCACTTGCTGGTTAGTTGTGCGAAGTTGTGACAAAGAACTAAGATTATGAACGTGCGTATTAAGTTTTTGGCACCGTTACCAAGGAATGAACAATCACGATTTCGTGCACCAGTGGGTTGCATAGGAGTGACCAACCCCTATTGTTGATCTCAATGTTGATCTCAAGATGCTCATTCTTCCCTAGTTGAAACCCAACTTCTGGAATGATCTCCCTCTCACTCACCCAACCATAGAATTGATTTTGGTTGAATGCGGAGAGGAACTTGTAGTCATTGAAAGAGTTTGAGGATCCAGAGGTTGGTTCTTTGGTTTTTCTTTTCTTTGAGGCTTAGCTTTTTGGTGGTTCCATTGGGTTGAGAGAGTGTGTTTGAGGTTGTGAAAAAAAATGTGGGTTGCAAGAAAGAGCAAGCAAAACAAGGTTTTGCTCCAACACCAAACTTAGGACTTAATTGTCCCAATCAAGAAAAAGAAGAAAGTAGGGAAAGAGATAGTAAAAGATGAAAAAAGAAAGGAAGATGAGGCGTGTATGCTCTTCGTGTGTGATTGGGGGTTGTTGAAGTGGGAGAGGAGTTGGGGAGGTGAGGCTTTTATAATGGGTGAATGGTGTGGTTCGAAGGGTGGGAAATAAAAAGGGTTAAATGTTTTCCCACTTGGGGAGTGGCACCTAGCGTGGGAAGAGGCGCCAACTCTTTTCTCACAGTGTCTTCTGCATGTGTTGCATTCCAAAGTGCAAGTACACTTTAACTTCCTTGCTTTGTGAGTTGTTTACCATGTGGGCCCCATCTTCTCTCCTGAAATGAAATAGAACCCATGAGTAATGACCAAAGAGCCCCTTCACGTTCCTTCTCATCAAGAGTGATTTGGTTTGCAACTAATGGGTGTCCCTTGGGACACCAAACTTAATCCTTTGGCATCTTAATGAATTGGTTCCATCATTGTGTATTTAATGTGTTTATAAGAATGGAGTAACACCAATCTTTTCATTTTCTTTTGATTCCAATTCCTCTGAACTCATTAAACCACGTTCATGTCTTTACCCAAAGCATTAAGTACTTTCAAATTGGGTGACTTGGGCTGCTGGGTGATCCTTGGTGGTGGCCACACCAAACTTAATCTCTGGGCTTACTCTTCAAAATCAAGTTACTAATTGTTTGTAAGCCTAGATTAAGTGGGTGAGAGGCCACACCAAACTTAGCAGTTTAGCTAGTTCTCAGCCCATTCACTCATCATTAGTTATGCCTTCATCTAGTTGCAATTCCAGAATAGAAAGAAATAAAAGAGTGTAAAGAAAATCTAGCTACCAAATCTAATATCAACTTTCTAATCTACAATTGTAAACTAATCCTAATTTGATACTGTAACATAAATGTGAGACTAAAAATTAAACTATCTAAAGCAATAGATTTTTAAACCATTTCTAAGAAAAGCTATTAAATCAAAAAGGATAAAGTGTTGGGGTGCCTCCCAACTAGCGCTTCTTTATTGTCATTAGCTTGACATTCCTTCATCTTTAGCTGAGCTTGTAGCTCATTCTCTGCTCCTCTAAGGAGCCTCTCAAGTAGTGTTTGAGTCTATGGCCATTGACAGTAAAAGTTCTCTGAGTCTTGTCCTCCATGAGCTCTACATGTCCATAGGAAAACACCTTGAGTATGGTGAAGGGTCCTGACCATCGAGACTTAAGTTTCCTAGGGAAGAACTTGAGTCTTGAGTTGTAGAGTAACACCTTCTGTCCTTCGGTGAACTCCCTTCTTGCTATCTTTTGGTCATGCCACCTTTTTGTGTTCTCTTTGTAGATTTTTGCATTCTCATATGCTTGATTTCTAAACTCCTCCAACTCATTGAGTTGCATTAATCTTTTTTCTCCAGCAGCTTGCTCATCATAGTTTAACACTTTTAGAGCCCAAAATACTCTATGCTCAAGTTCAACTGGTAAGTGACAAGCCTTGCCATATACCAGTTGGTATGGAGACATCCCAATGGGAGTCTTATAGGCTGTTCTGTAGGCCCATAGTGCATCATCCAGCTTCTTAGACCAATCCTTTCTTGAGCTCCCAATAGTTTTTTCAAGGATTTGTTTTAGCTCTCTGTTGGAAATTTCAGCTTGCCTGTTGGTCTGTGGGTGGTATGGAGTTGCCACTTTGTGCTTGACTCCATATCTGAGAAGGAGTGTCTCAAGTTATTTTTTGTAGAAGTGTGTCCCTCCATCACTAATGAGAGCTCTGGGAACTCCAAATCTGCTGAAGATGTTCCTTCTCAAGAAGCTTATCACAACTTTGTTGTCATTTGTTGCGGTGGCTATGGCTTTTACCCACCTTGAGACATAATCAACAGCCACCAATATGTAGTTATTTGAGTAGGAAGTTGGGAAGGGTCCCATGAAGTCAATCCCCCATACATCAAATAGCTCCAGTTCTAGTATGAATTGCTGTAGCATCTCATTTCTCTTGGTTAGATTACCAGCTCTTTGGCATTCATCACACCTTGATACCATTTCCTTGGCATCCTTAAACATTGTTGGCCAGTAAAATCCGGATTGAAGCACTTTTGCTACTGTTCTTTCTCCACTGAAGTGACCTTCATATGCGGATCCATGGCACTGCCATAACACTTCCTACCCTTCTTCATGGGATATACACCTTCTTAGGATTCCATCAGCATACTTTTTGAACAAATAGGGGTCATCCCAGATGTAGTGTTTGGCATCCTTAATTAGCTTCCTCCTCATGTACTTATTGATGTTAGTTGGTAGTTTCCCAATAGCCTTGAAGTTAGCTATGTCTGCAAACTAAGGGGCTACTCGAATCATCATCAATTATTCATCAAGAAAGCTTTCATTTACTGCTACTTGCTGTATTTCTTCTTCTTGTGGTATCCTTGAGAGGTGGTCAGCTACCTTGTTCTCTACTCCGCTCCTATCTTTAATCTCAATATCAAATTCTTGGAGCAGCAGAATCCACCTTATTAGTCTGGGCTTAGATTCTTGTTTGGTAAGCAAGTATTTGAGTGCTGCATGATCAATGAATACAATTACTTTTGAGCCAATAAGATATGATCTAAACTTATCAAAGGCAAAAACTATGGCTAAAAGTTCTTTTTCCGTGGTGGTATAGTTCCTTTGATTCTCATTGAGGACCTTGCTAGCATAGTAAATAACATGTACTAGCTTGTCTTTCCTCTGTCCTAGAACAGCACCAACACCAAAATCAGATGCATCGCACATTAGTTCAAAGGGAAGATCCCAGCTTGGTGGTGCTATGATAGGTGCAGAGGAGAGTTTCTTCTTAAGTTCATCAAAGGCTACCATGCACTCTCTATAAAAAACAAAGGGAGTATTTGAGACAAGTAGGTTGCTAAGGGGTTTTGCAATCTTTGAAAAGTCTTTGATAAACCTCCTATAGAATCCAGCATGTCCTTAAAAACTTCTGATTGCTTTGACATTGCATGGTGGAGGTAATTTTTCAATTACTTCCACTTTTGCTTTGTCCACTTCTATGCCATCTTTTGAAATATTGTGACCAAGAACCACCCCTTCAGTTACCATAAAATGGCACTTCTCCCAGTTTAAAACCAAGTTGGTTTCTTGACACCTTTTTAGCACAAGAGCAAGATGGTATAGGCAATCAGAATATGAGTTCCCAAATACAGAGAAGTCGTCCATGAATACTTCTATGAACTTCTCAATCATGTCTAAAAAAATGGAGAGCATGCACCTTTGGAATGTTGCAGGTGCATTGCACAATCCAAAGGGCATTCTCCTATAGGCAAAGACACCATATGGACAAGTAAATGAAGTTTTTCCTGATCCTTGGGGTCTACAACAATTTGATTGTAGCCCGAATACCCATCCAGGAAGCAATAATACTCATGTCCTGCCAATCTTTCAAGCATCTGGTCCATGAAAGGTAGGGGAAAGTGATCCTTCCGGGTGGCTTCATTAAGTTTCCGGTAGTCAATGCACATACGCCATCCGGTCACTGTCCTTGTGGGTATTAATTTATTCTTCTCATTTGCCACAATAGTGATCCCTCCCTTCTTAGGGACTACTTGCACCGGGCTTACCCAAGGGCTGTCTGAGATAGGGTAGATCACCCCTACTTGGCACAATTTCAACACTTCTTTCTAAACCACTTCATTCATAGTTAGGTTCAGCCTCCTTTATTGTTGCCTTGAAGGTTTGGCATCTTCTTCAAGCAGGATTTTATGCATACACATTGAAGGACTGATCCCTTTTAAATTTGTAAGTATCCAGCCTATGGCATTCTTGTGTTGTCTCAGCACTTGGATAAGCTCCTCTTCTTGTTCCTTACTCAGACTTGCATTTATGATTACTGGGTGAGTGTTGTTGGCACCCAGATATGCATATTTCAAGCTGGGTGGTAAAGTTTTTAGTTCTAATTTTGGTGAGTATGCATCTTTATTGTTTGTAGTGGCTGGCATGATTGAGTTTCTCTTGGTTGCTTGTGGTGGTTCTCCACCTGGTGCTTGTTCCAGCTCAATGGTTCCTCCACATTGTTCTTCTTCCAAGACTTCTTGAACTATATGTTCCATGGTGTCTACCAGCATGCATTCTCCTATGGATTCCTTGGGGTAACTCATTGCTTTAAAGACGTTGAAGACCATTTTCTCTTCATGCAACCTTAAGACTAGTTCCCATTTTTGCACATCAATGATGGCTCCAGAAGTAGCTAGAAATGGTCTTCCTAGGATAATTGACGTGTTGGCCTCTTCTTCCATGTCCAGCACAACAAAATCAGCAGGGAAAATGAATTCTCCCACTTTCACTAGCAAGTCTTCCACCACCCCAAGTGGAAACTTAAATGTTCTGTCAGCCAATTAGAGTGCCATTCTTGTTGGCTTTGCTTCCTCAATCTTCATCCTTCTCATCATGGTTAGGGACATGAGATTTATGCTAGCTCCCAAGTCACACAAAGCTTTCTCAATAGCGATATCCCCTATGATGCAGGGGATTTGAAAACTCCCTGGGTCTTTCAACTTTTGAGGTAGCTTCTTCTGTATGATGGCGCTACACTCCTCGGTCAATACTATGGTCTGCTTTGCTTCCTAGTTCCTCTTTTTGGTTATAAGTTCCTTCAAAAATTTGGCATAGAGTGGCATTTGTTCTAATGCCTCAGCAAATGGTATGTTGATTTGGAGCTTCTTAAAGATCTAGGAACTTAGAGAATTGGTCATCCTTCCCACCTTTTTTCCAGTCTTTGTGGGTATGGTGCTTTTGGCACATAAGGCTTCAAGACTGGTTTTGGTTGAGGTGGAGCAGGGATCTCTTCTTCATCCTTATTCCCATGCTTTTCTGAAACTTCTTTATGGTTGCCTTTGCTTGGGGTTCCTTCCTCCACAACCTTCCCACTTCTTAGTGTAATGGACTTGCATTCCCCTCTTGGGTTAGCCATGGTATCACTGGGAAATGTGTCTGTGGGGTGTGGGATTTGCTTGGATAGAATCCCCACTTGTGCTTCCAACTTTGAGATCGCTGCGCCTTGATTTTTCAGATTTGACATGTATTCCTCTTGATTAGCATCTATCCTTCTTTCAGTTTGTGCTTGTCTGTCCATGAGGATGGAGACTGCCCCTGTAATCTGTGATGACAGTTGTGCTATTGCAGCTTCCATCCTCTCAAAGTTGCTCTTGATTTCACATGGTTGCATAGTTGAGGGTGGTGCATCTTGATTGAGGTTGTTGTGTATGGGTTGGTTGCTATAGTATGATGTGTTTTGTGAGTTATGGTAGGGTCTATGGTTCCCTGTTTGATGGTTGGGGTTGTGGTTGGAATGTTGATTTGATGAATAAGGTTTGTTGTGGTCCTGGTTGTGGTTTTGTTGATTTTCCCACCCAAAATTTGGGTGGTTCTTCCAACCTGGGTTGTATGTCTTAGAGTGTGGGTCATATGGTGGTCTGGATGAATTGTTCACATAATTTGTTTGTTCCCAATCACCTTCAGACTCTGGTACATTCCCTTCTTGTTGAGGAGTTTGATCTTGAATGACTGAAGCTTGATTGGCCTCCATCCTCTTGGTTAAAGCTGCTATTTGAGCTGTAATTGCCTTGTTCTGAGCTAACAAAGCATCTACAGAGTTGAGTTCTAACACTCCTTTCTTCTGAGTCCTTTCTGAAGCATAGAAATACTCATTTTCAGCTACAGTCTCAATGACATCTATGGCTTCTTCAATGGTTTTCTTCTTGTTGAGTGAGCCTCCTGAAGAATGATCGACAGCCTTCTTTGCTTCATAGGATAGCCCTTCATAAAAGATATGTAATTGTACCCACTCATTGAACATTTCTGGTGGGCATCTTCTTGTCAGATCTTTGAATCTCTCCCATGCCTCATAGAGTGTTTCTCCATCTTGTTGTCTGAAGGTTTGCACCTCAGCTCTCAGCCTGTTGATTCTTTGTGGAGGATAAAATCTTGCAAGGAATCTGTTCATGACCTCCTCCCATGTAGTTAGGCTATCCTTGGGGAATGATTTTAACCACTTTGCTGCCTTATCTCTGAGTGAGAAAGGGAACAAAAGTAGTTTGTAGATGTCAGGGTGTACCCCATTGGACTTTACAGTATCACATATCCTCAAGAATATGTTGAGATGTTGATTAGGGTCTTCTTGGGCACTTCCTCCATATGAGCAATTATTCTGAACAAGTGTGATGAGCTGAGGCTTCAGCTCAAAATTATTGGCATGAATTGTTGGCTTTAGGATGCTGCTGCCACAATTTCCTTTGCCCAGCATAATTGCCATCCTCCTCTTCAACATGGTTATGTGCTTCTTCTTCCATAGTGGTTTCTAGATTTTCCTCCACTAGTTCCTCTCCAATTATGCCTTTGCCTCTTGCTTTCCTCCTTCGCCTAAGGAGGGTCCTCTCAATTTCACTATCAAAGGGAGATGAAGTCTCTCCTCTTCTACCTGTCATACAATTGGCAAATAACCAGCAGGGAACAAGTGTAGTAGGGAAAACCTTACTGAGATTAGTGGTTAGCTTTGTTGATGCAATTAATCGAACAGTTAGAAGAGTGGGAATATGGATAACAAAAAGAAATAATCAAAGAAGAAAGAAATAGAACTCAATATAAAAAAAAATAAAAGGCGCTAAATAAAATAAAATAACAAGGAATTTAAATTGCTTAATCTAGTTCTCCAATCAATTTAATCACTGTCAAATTTAAGCCAATCCCCGGCAACGGTACCATAAAACTTGATGATTCCAATTCACATCCCATTCAAAAATTGGTGAATTAGTTCTTTTGGCAAGCGCACCAAAATTATCATCAAGTAATAACCCACAGTGGAGTGGGATCGTATCCACAGAGATTGGCAAATTCGAGCAGTTTTAATTAATTGATGAATTAGTCAAGCGGATCAATAAGATTGTGAAGTGCAGAATTATAAATGACATAAATGTAAATGACTAGAATATAAAGAAAAGCAATAAAGTGCAGAAATAGAAATGGCAGAATATAAAGTACAGAATCATAAATGACTTGAATGTAAATGGGAATGGGGAATTGCTGAATATAAAATTAGGCTATAAAGAAAGGAATAGATAAGAATGGGGAAATTCATTGAGATCGGGAGATGTTGTCTCTTTGGATCAAATCCAGCTTATATCCTCTTCAATCATGCAACTCATTGAACTCTTGGCAATCATGATTGATTGAGCCCTAATCCCTTGGTGACTCAATCTCTCAGATCTTGATCAATAGCCAATTCCTTGGTCTAATTGCTCATGAAGAGAGATATGCTTGGTCCCTGATTATACTACACACCATTATAGGTCCAAGTAGAGGGAGGATTATATGTCACATATCTAAACACCAAAACCCATATTCTACTCAAGTGTGAGAAGGGATTTCAAGCATGGTTTCATGTTTTCCTTCAAAAGGTTCCCATGAAACCCAATTGCATTCAATCTCTTTTCCAAGATAATTGAACACTAAGCATTAAGAATGAAATTCCTTCTAGCAAATCAAAGAGAAGATGAAGAGAAGAAAAATTTCACTATTATCAATCCATCAAGTACAACAAAGCTCCCTCTCTCAATAAGAGGGAAGTTAGCTACTCATAGCTCAAAAAGTACTCAAAAGTGAAGTGTAAAAGTGGATCAAAGACTAACTGGTTAACCCCCTCCTTCAGTACTCCTTAGGGGGTATTTATACTACTCCTAGTAAAATAAAAGAATTACAGAAGTGAAAAAGGAAAATTACATTTTGGAGGGAAAAGAAGCTCAATAAGTGTGACCTCCAGCTGGCGTGTGATTGGCGCTCTAGTGGCGTGTCACGTGCTCTTTAATTTTAGCTTGGCGTGCAATGCCCAGCCCTTCAAGTGGCACGCTCATCTCTCTAACAACCTTGGCATGCCACGCCTTCGAGCTCAAGTGGCACGCCCTAGCCTTTTTTCCTTTCTCTCTTCCTCTGGAAACTTGAACTAGCATGGCACGCCCAGGGTCTGGCGTGCCACGCCCTTGCTCTATGCTTGGCTAAGCTTTTTTGGAAAGTTGCACTAGCATGGCATGCCCAGGGTCTGGCGTGCCACGCCCCTTTGTGAGTGAGTGGTTCCTCTGTTTGGCGTGCCACGCCTCAGCCTTCAAGTGGCACGTCGTAGTGACATGCTTGGGTTGGCGTGCCACGCCTTTGATACCAAGTGGCACGCCCAGTCCTTGCTTTTGTTATCTTTGTGCATTGGCGTGCCACAACTGGTTGCTCAAGTGGCACGCCTAAGTGAGGTTGAGAGGTTGGCGTGCCACGCCTTCGACTTCAAGTGGCACGCCCAGTCTTCAATTGCCTTCAGCCCCTTCTCTGAATCATTGTACCAGTGTGCCACGCCATGCTGTTCAAGTGGCACGCCCATGGATTTGTGAACTCTTCAAGCTTGGCGTGCCACGCCTGGGTTCTCAAGTGGCACGCCCAATTGACTTCTTGGAGCTGGCGTGCCACACCTTCGATACCAAGTGGCACGCCATAGAGGGGGTTCTTCTTGGAATGGTGGGTTGGCATGCCATTCCTCTTTGCTCAAGTGGCACGCCCATAGTAGTTGATGGATTAGGCGTGCCATGCCCAACCTGGCGTGCCACGCCCCTTTTGTGTCCTCCATTGTTGTTCTCTGGAACTTTGTACTAGCGTGCCACGCCCAGCCCCTGGCATGCCACGCCCACATGCATGCTTGGACTTCCCTTGTGGAATTTAGTACTGGCGTGCCACGCCTAGCTCCTGGCGTGCCACGCTAGTGAATTTTTGTGGCGTTTGTTCTAAGTGGCACGCCAGTTTCACACGCCCAGCTTCTTGTTTGTCTTCTACCCATTTTTTATGCCTTTTTCACCTGAAATTCAGTACAACTCATCTCAAAGTAGTGTACCATAATATTCATCAAATAATGCATGAATTGTACTGATCAAATGAGATTTATGCTCTTTTATGATTTTCTTTATGCAAGAAAGAAGGGTATATGATGTAAGTCATCAGAGCTTTTGCATAAATTTGATATCATTCTAGATATTTGAATGCATTATGGTTGTATGTTTGCTAGGTAGCCTATACTTGCATTGAATAGTTTGTTTGGTGTCCTAAAATCCAGTATGTCGATTTTGTTAGAGGGCTAGTCGGTAGTTGTGTATTGCATGAAGTTATTAAGTATGTGACTAGTCATTCACTTTTTTATTAGTAGAAATATCAAATTGTTTTTTTGTTGATGGACACTACTTACTTCTTCTTTGCATTGAAACATTTGGTGCAGGAAGCAAATTAACTAGTTGTTGAAAGGGTTTTCAAATTAGTCCTATTCTCTAGCTGGACGTGGCATGTCGGAGCCTTGTTTAGTTAACTAGACCATTTTACTTTTCTTGTGATATCAAGACCGAGCGCAAAGCCGGGACAAAGCTTCAACTTTTCTATTTCTTGTCTGCAATCACTGTCACCTCACATATGCTTTCCAATAGGAATCTAATCTTCGAATTCTGAAGTTGCACTTCAGTGTTAAATTGTTAATTATATCTAAGGTCTCAAGAAATTTTATAATTACGAACCAATAAATTAATGTTATTAGAATTACAAGAATTTAAACCTCAATAAATCAGTGAAATAAAAATAGATGTATTATGGTGAAGCATGAAATGAAAGCAATGTTGAAGAGAAAGAAGAAAGTACTGACAGGGAGTGAGTTTGCAGTGGAAAATGCAAAAGAAGAGGTGGTGTCCATCAAGAGATTATGATAATCACAATGCAAAATCCACTTTTTGTTATGAATCATGTCCTCTTTCTTAGTATTCTCCATATCTTGATGATCCTGATACTCAACTAGCTTAGCTTCCTCAACACACATGGTGGCTAACGCAGTCATGGACTACTTGCACTTGCACCTTCATTGCAGCTTGGTTGGACAAGAGGGATCTCAATCAATGAAAGTTTGGATGGAATATCAGACTTTTAGCTTTTGCTTATTCGGTACATACATTATTGATACATCATACATTATATTGTATTGTACTCATAACTTAGCTTCTTTTTAATTAATTTATTTGTTATTGGTGCAGAAAATTGTGGGGTCTGGAGTAGTGTTTCTTATCATAGCATGGTGCATACAAATGAGAGGGCTACTATTTGCCTCCATTTTTAACCCTCTCATGCTTGTGATTGTGGCTGTTGTGGCTTCTTTCATGTTGGATGAGCAATTATATCTCAGAAGGTACATATATGATAGACTTTTGTATGTATGATGTTTATTATTGGTTTTCGTATATATTTCATTAAATCATTATATAGTATTTCATAACATGTGATTTTTGAAACAGATAATATCATCATGGGCTGGCTACAAAATATATCTGAAGAAGGATAAGAGGAGAAATAAGAAGGCAAAGTTTTCTTGTGAGGAAAGAAGAAGAAGAAGAAGAAGAAGAAGAAGAAGAAGAAGAAGAAGAAAGAGCAACTAAAGTGAATTTTGCAGATGAGATAAGTGGAATTAACACAGGACCTCCTTTACCAACTTCATCTAATGAATCTTCTGTTACAAATTAATTATTAGAGCAGTGAAAATTGTTCAAATGAGTTAGAAAATTGAATAGGAGTTGCTTGTGGCATAGGTCTATTTAATTTACTAGTATGAGAAAAATTATTTAAAGCCCTTTGAATACCCACTAACAACTTTTAATTTACCCAATACACTTTGTTGATGTATAGTTGTTACTTATTATTATAGTTGATGTATCAATACAATTTGTTTATGTTTTGAATTATATTGACTTGCTTGTTTATAGTACTTTTCTTTTAGTTTGATAATACGATGAACTTGTTTAAATTTATATTAAATTTGTATGAAATCAGGTTTATTTTGCAATAAAAAATCTAAAAAAAATGTTTTACCTTACTAACGGATTTATAGACGAATTTTTCGTCTATATTCAGAGTTATAAATGCTTTTCCAGGCTCCAATTATCGACGGAAAATCTATCAGAAAATTCGACGCTAGTTATCGACGGAAAATATGTCGAAAAATCGAACGGTTTAAGCGAAATTGAAGTGACGATTACCGAGAATAAGTCTGTCGGTAATGGAAAAAATCTTACGATTTTTTAGCAAAAGGGGACCATTACCGAGGGAAATTCTATCAGTAACGGAGAAAAATCTGTCGGTAAATTACCGACAAAAAAATCCGTCGGTAAGTAATTTCCGACGAGACTTTTAAAGAGGGATAAAATCTGTTGGTAACCAAAAATTCGTTGGTAAAAGAGACTAAATCTGTCTGTAAATCCATCTGTAATAAGCAATTTTCTAGTTGTGATTTCATAAACAAGATATCATCAAAAATAATTTTCTTATTCTTTAAGAAGGTATGGTCAAATTCAAGAGAAGAGTGAGAAGAACAATTTGTAAACCCCGTAAAATTAGAGAATAATTAATCAGTAAGTTAATTTTTAATAAAAGAAATTAGAAATGTAAATTTTATGGTAAAATAGGATAGAGCTAATTAAAACAAGAATTTTGACACTAATTTCAAAGAACTTGGCCCAAGATTGGGCCGAACGGGCAGAACCGGTTAGACCGGGCCCAAGGGCCTAACCCAAGCCTCATTAATTAGAAGCTCAGCATCCCCTTCCTTCCCAAAATGACTTTCACGCTACAAAAGAAGGGAAGGAGGGAGGAGAGCTCTTAAATCCTAACTCCACAACTAAATCACCATAACTTTCCGCTCCGAGCTCTGATCGCCGCACCGTTTGCGGCCACGCGACCGTAGCGTCGAGTTCTACAAAGTTCAGTATGTTGTAAGGTAAGAAAGTCACATTTTATTCCTCAATTTATCCCTTCTCAATTCCAAAATTTAGTAGCTTGGAGGTTGAGGTTTAGGTGAATTTAATGTTCTAGGGCCAATCTAGCTTGGAGAATTAGTGGGCTCTTGTTTGATTAAGGCACATATCAGGTAAGGATCTTCAAACCCTAGTGAATCCTCTGGTTAATTGTGAATGAGCATTAAGTTGGTGCATGTGAATGTGATAATATGTGTTAGGTAGTGTATATGTGAGATTAGAACTCAATTGAAGAGATTGGATGCTTGTTTAAGCCTTGGGTGCTGAGGTTTCGGTGTTGGAGGCTTGTGACCTCGTCAATTTGGGTGTTTTTGGCTTAGGGGAAAAATCGGCCAAGGTATGGTTTTGGTTTCTCGTATTTAATATATAATGTCTTGTGAAAACTTAAGCTAGACGACTTAGGATAAGTTAAACTGTGTGTGTTTGATGCATGTTTAGTGGTTTTGGTGAAAGTTTATGCTGTTCAAAGAACGGATGAAAAATATTTTAAAATAAAAGAGTTATGTGCGTCGAAAGTTTGGAGGGAAAAATTGAAAATTCTGCAGCATTCAGCATTTTAGCTATTTTGCATAACTTGCGTACGCGACCAGTGCACGTGACGTCACCAAACCCTTCAAGTTTGGCATCTTCCGTACGCGAGTAGGATGCTTGCGTACGCGAGCAGTAATTTTTGAAGGGTTGCGTACGCGACCACCTGCACACGATGCGACCAACCTCTTCGGGTTGGGCATCTCGCGTATGCGAGCAAGGTGCTTGCATACGCGAGCATGGTAAAATCAGTCCTTGCGTACGCGAGCAAGGCGCTTGCATATATCAATGACCCTGTTTTCAACAAAGTGACTTTTTATGTTTTAAAACATGCTTTTAAACCTCTAAACATCTATTTTCACTCTTTTAGCTCCTAAACCTTAGTTGTATGCTTAGTAATGAGGTGAAGTTAGGAAGGGGTGGTAGCTTAGAAGAGAAGAAAGCTTGAAAACATGATGAAACATGGTTGAAAAGTGTGAAAGTGTTATGAAATTGATGAATATTTGGTCATAAAGATATGATGATTGATGATTGAACTGAGATGGAATGAATGAATATATGTTTGGGATACCTGTGCAGTAGCAAGGATTGTGGTTCGTCCCGCTTGCTCCAGGTCACTAATTGTGACGCCTGGGTAGTAGCAGCAGTAGTGAATTATTCCGCTTGCTCCAGGTTGAGCTTCTAAACACCCGCCTGGGTAGTAGCCGCAGTAGGGGTTATTCCACTGACTCTAGGTTAAGCGGGTAGTAGCAATGGGTTGTAGCTTAAACTCACTTGCTCCGCAATGGGTGTTTCTGTCCATGGTTAGCTACCAGAACATGTCGGGTTAGCTATATAACCGACAGATGATATCATCAGCCATAGGACAGGCATGCATCATATGCATAATGTTTGAATTGCTTGCTTGTGTATTAATTAGGATTACCTAAATGATTATAATATGCTAATTGTTATACTTGCTATCTGACTCTACCTATGTTTGCCATTGTCAGCTTGTCTGTCTATGCAATTTCATCGGAGTTGGAGGATTGGAGGAAAGGCGGAGAATTGAGGGTTTTGGATAGAGTTGGATAAGTTTAAGAACCTTAGAGAACCACCCTGATTTTATGATTTCTGTTTTAGTTCTTTAAGATTTATAATTTGAGTTTCAGAGTTCTAGGATTGCCTTTGGCATTCCCGGGACCTTATTTATTATATATGTGGGCACCTTAACCATACTGAGAACCTTCGATTCTCACCCCATACATATTTTGTGGTTTTTTAGATGCAGGTCGAGATGCGCCTCGCTAGGCGTCTGAGGTTCTTTGGCAACGAAGATAGGAGTTTGGGCTCTTATATTTTGTTATGTATATAAATGCTTAGACTTCTCCTTTTATGTATTATACCTTGGTACCTCAGAGAGGCTTTTGTTGGAGGACTAGGGTTTATTTTGAGAACTTTTGATTTTATGGGATTATATGTATGTATGTATGTATGTATGTAAATATTCTCCGACCGGCCTTATCTTTGCAGGCTGAGCTTGGAGCTTAACTACTATGTATCCTTGACCCTCTACTCTTTTGTATACATGTATTTATTTGCACTTAAGCTTTTCTTCATACGCAAGTAAACGTCATTCACGAGCGTTGCGCTTTTTGGTCTCACAACTTTGCTTTATCCATTCTTTCAAAGGCTCCTAGATATAAAACTTTTTCAATTGTTTATATATATTTTGTTTTTTTAGAGGTCATAATACCTCACAACCTCTATCTTATGACTTAAGTATAAAATTCTGTATGATAGGGTGTTACATAATTCTTCTTATCTTTTAAGCTTGTGAATGATATTTATTTTACTCTTTTGAAATCTCTAAGGATGACTTCCTAAACCAAAGGATCAAGAACAAAATTTTACCCTAAAGGATCATACAACAACCGAATGTTGAAGAGAAAAGAAAAGGTTTTGCTTCACAAAACTTAAAGAATTTGATATGAAAGTAAGGGATTGAGAATAATTTATTGGTTGAATTAGTTTTTGGATATGAGACATTGGCTTCTTGAAATTTAAATGTAAAAGTGGTATGCACATTTAGTTTCTCTTTTCTTTTTTTTCTCTCTTTTTCTTTCTTATTGTACACTATTGGTCTCTCTCTCTAACAAGGCTAGTTTTATGGTTCTCTTTTTTTTTTTATTGTGCAACATTGGTTTCTTTCTCTCTTTTATTACTAAGTGAGTAATTCTCTCTCTGAGTACTGCCATTCAAACTTGTGGTGGCACGAAACAAAAGTTCATTATTGATCAGTACTGCGCGCCATTCAACCAAGGTCAATTTTGTTGTGGTATGAAGCATCTTTTTATAATTATCTTATCTTACCTTCATATTTATTTAACATAGGGAGGGCCATGGATGATGAGATGAGAACAAGGATAATGTGTGGCCATAATTAAATCTTGAAAAATAATTACTAAATGTGATAATTATTTAATCACTTATTTTTATTTTATCAGATCAAATAGTAATTTTACTAGTATAAATAGTGCTAATATTATATGTTATTTCAACTCCTAAATATTTTAAAAATATTTTAATGTAGTTAAATCAATTAAAGAATACCAATAAAAAAATTTTATCAGTTGAATTTAGACCAGATAATTAAATAACATAATAAAATATACATTTTGTCTTATATAATTACAATAATATTATAATTTAATGACTTTCTTCTTCTTTCTTTGTTTACATACTGGTGCGACTTGCTAAAACAAAACAAATTGTGATTCACGAATTTCACAAATTTGAGTCATTAAAAATTAAAAAAATTACCTTACAAAAAATTTGGTTCTTACATATAATAATGACATAAACACTAATTTTAAGAATTTAAACCGTATACAACAAATTTTTTCACATCACATACCATGATAAAATGCATATATTTGTGAGATCTTATACGAATAAAAAAATATAGGTAGACAATAAAAATATTAAACAATGTGAATAATGAATATATTGGATATTCAATTCATTAGGTGTGCGAATGGTCATCCTAATAATAAAATTTAAGTGGATAATATAAAAGTGTAGTATATTTTTATTTTATTAGGCTAATTATAAAACTCATTATTCATATTATTTAGAAAAACCATTGGCTACCTAGCAAAATTTCAAATGAATTGCTATTTTCTAACTCTTGGGGTTAAGTTATTAAAATGGGGGGTTAAGTTATTAAAATGGGACAGTATGGAGTGGTTTAGAAAATGAATTCGTTGGTAGAAGTAAGGTTGTTAAATCCTCAAATAAATTTAAGGGGTTAGCGTGGAGTTGTAAAAGTTATATTTTTTATTTTTAAAATTTGTTAAAAAATTTAAAAATATTCATAAATTTTATTTTATTTTAATTTTATTTTTGAAGTTTTCTATTTGCATCAAATATATTTTTGACAACTAAATGTTTACAAAGTTTAGGACCAATCCAGTAATAATACATGACAACTATATTCGATTTGCTTGTGTTGAAGGTTATTCTTGTGAAATTATTGCTGAATTGGTGCTAAAGTTTTTGAAAAATTAGCTGCTAAGAGTATATTTGATGCAAATCCAAATCTTTTGAGATAAAATTGAAACAAGATAAAATTTAAGAATATTGTTCAATTTTTTAACAAGCTTCAAGAAAAAAAAAATATACTTTATCCTCAATTGAAATACTTGATATGTGATAAAGAGACTCACTGTAAGACCCAGAACTTTTAAAAAATCATATTTTGAGTGATTCCAAATTTATTTATTTATTAGCGATTTTAATTTCAAAAAAATTATTTAATTGAGAATAATTAAATCAGATTTTGGTAATTAAAATAAAAATTTTACTTAATTTTATAATTATTGAATAATTTTCTATATTTAAATTATAAGGCTTAGTAGTTGTAAAAGAAAAAGAATTTTATACTATTTAGCTTAAATAATTGAGATTTTGGAATTTAATACTTTAAGTTTTATAATTAATTATATTATCTTATATTTTAAATTAGAATACTTGATTGAGAGTTAATTAGCAAATTGATAATTTAATTAATGTTTTAAAGTAATTTAAAGGGACTAAATTAGATTTTTAATGAAATACTCTATCTCCTAATTTAATTAAAATTACAACCCTAATTCCCAAATTAGGAAAATCCTAACCCTGAAACCCTTTCCCCAAACCCAGTAGCCGCAGCCCCCCCCCCCTCTTTCCCAACAGAACACACGCACACACACAGAAAGAAAAGGAGGGAAAATGTTGCGAAGAGAATGAGGGGAAGAGAAGGGGGACGGCGCCGGCGGGCATCATTGCCGCCACGCCATCGTGCCGCCGTTAAAGGGGAGGAAGCAATGAACCATAGCCATGGAACGGAGGAGAGAGCGCACACACAAGGGAGGAATAGCCGCCACTGCCGTCGCGTCTTGCTGACGCCGCCTCCACTGAACTTGCCGCCGTGTCCCACGCCAGAGGAGGAGAGAGAGAGATCGGACAGATAGAGAGATGCGAAGAGGAAGGAGGATTCGCGCCGCTGCTGCTGACCATGCAGTCGTTTTCGAGGGAAGCCATCACCGCCAGTGTCACTGTCACCGAGCCTCCTCGCCATCACCACTGCCCTCGCCGATGCCGTTGGAGGCGCGAACAGAGGAAGAACACGCACGAGGGAGCTTGCAGAGAGGGTGAGACGCGATGGTGGTCGGTTGTTCCGCCACCCTTGCTGCCGCCGCTGTCAGAAGCTATCGCCATGGCCGCGGGCTTTCTAGCTACTGCAGTGGTTGTGGTCCACTGTGTATGGTCGCCGGGATAGTTGTTTGGGCTGCTGAAACCACCGCCGAAGCTTCTGGCCGCTCCTGCCGCCCGAAACCCCGTTGCCGTCGCCGGAAAACTCTACCGGTAAGGGTTTTTGAGTTTGGTTTTCATTTGTTTAAGATTTTGGAAATTTTATCGTCTCTGTATGTGGGTTTTAGTCACCATCGCCGGAGTCCGGTCGCCGCTGCCGCTTGAGGTGGCTGCCACGGCCGCTGCCCCACTAGTTCAGAGCCCGCCACTGTTTTGTTTCGCTAGTTCAGTAAGTATTTCTGTTTCGAAAGCCCTGCATTAGTGTTCTGTTCCGTGTAATAAAGTATTTGCGATGTTAATGGTTTTAGGAGTTAAAATCCAAGTTTGTTTGTGGTGTTTGAAGCTGTTTCTTCTTTTGAGAGAGCAAACGGAGCCAAGATTTTGGTTGCCATCAATTCGGGTTGAGGCAAAAGGAACTCTGTGAGACGTCTGAATTATGGTTTCGATGAGATGAGGTAGGGGCCTTTTCAGAAAAGCATAGTTTATAAACTGGAAGTATTATATATAGATATTATGTGGTAAAATGTATCCTTGAGTGATAGTATAAGTCTTATGTAATGTTGGTTGTCTTGGATTAATATGAAGGCTTGGTTGATTCGATTATTATTTGGTTTTGTGAAACGGACGGTTTTGAAGTGTTTCTTTAAAGTCGCTTCTTTAAAGCTTTGAAATCAAGTTTAATCTGTTGGAAATTAATTTGAGTTTGATTCGGTTTTTTTGAAATATGAAACTGGAATGCACCTTTGGATTCAGTTGGATTTTAAGCTGATTTGGTTTTGAACCCTTTAAAGAGGGTTGTGGAATGGTTTCGATGGAACCCGGAAAGGGTGGCAGAGTCCATGTTTTACGGGAGGTTCTGCCGAAATTTCTGCCAAAATTCAAGATTTTATTCGAAATGTTATTTGGAGAGTTATGAGTCTAAGACTTGTACTATTTTACTTGAACTATTTACAAAGGTGAAGAATTGTGTTTCGAAATGAATTATTGAAAAGAGAACTATGATTCAGCTTTGTTTCTTAAGAAAAATATTTTTACCTTTGGGTGCAAGACATTTAGAATGGGCTTGTGTCTTAAGTTGTTTTAAAGGTGAAAAGGTTTATGTCTTTGAAATTAACTTGAGGAGTTCAATTGGAGGAATTTCAGTGGTTTTGAAGAACTTGAATTTTGATTGATAAACCTTATTTTTACGACGTTTTGGGAAAAGTTTAAAGTATCCTTTAAAGTTCTGGTTTAGAAAAACTAAAGTGATTTCCGAGCCATTGGAAATGTTTGAGATTTTTAGCATGGGATTGAAATTAGTTTTAGTTTAAGTAAAAGAAAGGATTTTGAAAATGTGGTTGGAGTAACTGATTTCACGACTTGGTTTGTGATGAGCGGATAATTTATACGCTTTTTGGCATTGTTTTTAGTATATTTTTAGTAGGATCTAGTTACTTTTAGGGATGTTTTCCTTAGTTTTTATGTTAAATTCATATTTCTGGACTTTACTATGAGTTTGTGTGTTTTTCTGTGATTTCAGGTATTTTCTGGCTGAAATTGAGGGACTTGAGCAAAAATCAGATTCAGAGGTTGAAAAAGGACTGCTGATGCTGTTGGATTCTGACCTCCCTGCACTCAAAGTGGATTTTCTGGAGCTACAGAACTCAAAATAGCGCGATTCCAATTGCGTTGGAAAGTAGACATCCAGGGCTTTCCAGCAATATATAATAGTTCATACTTTGGCCAAGAATTGACGACGTAACCTGGCGTTCAACGCCAGCCTTCTGCCCAAATCTGGAGTCCAGCGCCAGAAAAGGATCCAGAACCAGAGTTGAACGCCCAAACTGGCACAGAAACTGGCGTTCAACTCCACAAATGGCCTCTGCACGTGCTACACTTAAGCTCAGCCCAAACACACACCAAGTGGGCCCAGGAAGTGGATTTATGCATCAATTACTCACTCATGTAAACCCTAGTGACTAGTTTATTATAAATAGGACTTCTTACTATTGTATTAGACGTCTTTTTGACCATCTTTGGATTACCTTATGATCCTTTGATCACGTTTTAGGGGGCTGGCCATCTCGGCCATGCCTGGACCTTCACTTATGTATTTTCATACGGTAGAGTTTCTACACTCCATAGATTAAGGTGTGGAGCTCTGCTGTTCCTCAAAGATTAATGCAAGTACTACTGTTTTCTATCCAATTCATCTTATTTCGCTTCTAAGATATCCATTCGCACCCAAGAACGTGATGAAGGTGATGATTATGTGTGACGCTCATCACCATCTCCCCTATGAACACGTGCCTGACAAACACTTCCGTTCTACATGAAATAAGCTAGAATGAATATCTCTTAGATCTCCTAACCGGAATCTTCGTGGCATAAGCTAGAATGATGGCGGCATTCAAGAGAATCCGGAAAGTCTAAACCTTGTCTGTGGTATTCCGAGTAGGATTCAATGATTGAATGACTGTGACGAGATTCAAACTCGCGAGTGCTGGGCGTTAGTGACAGACGCAAAAGGAGGGTGAATCCTATTCCAGCATGATCGAGAACCGACAGATGAATAGCCGTGCCGTGACAGGGTGCGTGAGCATATGATTCACTGAGAGGAGGGGATGTAGCCACTGACAACGGTGATGCCCTTGCATACAGCCAGCCATGGAAAGGAGTAAGACTGATTGGATGAAGATAGCAGGAAAGCAGAGGTTCAGAGGAACGAAAAGCATCTCCATTCGCTTATCTGAAATCCCTGCCAATGAATCTACATAAGTATCTCTATCCCTTTTATTGTTTATTTTAATCTAATAAAGTATCATGTTTAAATCCGCCTGACTGAGATTTGCAAGGTGACCATAGCTTGCTTCATACCAACAATCTCCGTGGGATTCGACCCTTACTCACGTAAGGTATTACTTGGACGACCCAGTGCACTTGCTGGTTAGTTGTATCGAAGTTGTGACAATCATGAATTAAGATCAAAGCACCAAGCTTTGGAGCCATTACCAGGGATTGTTCGAGCCTGGAGATCACAATTTCGTGCACCAAGTTTTTGGCGCCGTTGCCGGGGATTGTTTGAGTTTTCGGCAAGCTTTTGGTCCGGTAACATCAGTGCCAAATTCTCTCTTGGTCCAGCAACAATAGTGCCCAGTTCCAAGTTTTGATCCGGCAACAACACCAAGTTTTTGGCGCCGTTGCCGGGGATTGTTTGAGTTTGGACAACTGACGGTTCATCTTGTTGCTCAGATTGGGTAACTTTCTTTTCGTTTTCTGTTCAAAAAAATTTTCAAAAATATTTTTCAAAAATTTCTCCTTTGTTTTCGAAAAAAAATAAAAAAATAAAAAAATAAAAATGTTTTCAAAAATTTTATTCAAGATTTTTAAGAATGAATTCTAGTGTTTCATGAAGCATGTTGAAGCCTGGCTGGCTGTAAAGCCATGTCTAAATTCTTTTGGACTGAGGCTTCAACTAATAACTTCAATGCATGTAATTCCATATATCACAGCTTGGCTGGCCATTGGCCATGTCTAGTGTTTTGGACTGGAGCTTTCATTGAAAGCTTGGCTGGCTAGTGAGCCATGTCTAATTCCTGGACTGAAGCTTTAGACTAACATGGCAAGATTCCTGGAATTCATATTAAAAATTTTGGAATCCTTATTTTTTCTTTTAAATTTTCGAAAAATATAAATAAAAATCCAAAAAAAATTAGAAAATCATAAAAATCAAAAATATTTTCTGTTTCTTGTTTGAGTCTTGAGTCACATTATAAGTTTGGTGTCACTTGCATATGCATCTTGCATTTTTCGAAAATATCATGCATTCATAGTGTTCTTCATGATCTTCAAGTTGTTCTTGGTAAGTCTTCTTGTTTGATCTTGATGATTTTTTGTTTTGTGTCTTTTCATGTTTATCATATGCATTCTTGAATTCATTAAAGAATTCTAAGTTTGGTGTCTTGCATGTTTTCTTTGCATTAAAAATTTTTCAAAAATATGTTCTTGGTGTTCATCATGACATTCAAAGTGTTCTTGGTGTTCATCTAGACATTCATAGCATTCTTGCATGCATCACATGTTTTGATCTAAAAATTTCATGCATTGCATTTTTTTTGTGTTTTTCCCTTGCATCATAAAAATTCAAAAATCAAAAAAATATCTTTCCTTTTTTCTCTCATCAAATTCGAAAATTTGGATTGACTTTTTCAAAAATTTTTAAAATCAAATTGTTTTTCATGAGTCAAATCAAATTTTCAATTTGAAAATCTTATCTTTTTCAAAATCTTTTTCAAAAATCAAATCTTTTTCAAAATTCTTAGTTATTTTCAAAAATTCCAAAAATATTTTTCAAAAATCTTTTTCTTATTTTATACCATAATTTTCGAAAATAACATAATCAATTAATGTTTTGATTCAAAAATTTGAAGTTTGTTACTTGCTTGTTAAGAAAGATTCAAACTTTAAGTTCTAGAATCATATCTTGTGATTTCTTATGAATCAAGTCATTAATTGAGATTTTAAAAATCAAATCTTTTTCAAAAACTAATTTCTATCATATCTTTTCAAAAATATCTTCTTATCTTATCTTTTTCAAAAAAATTGGTTTCAAAATATCTTCTCTAACTTCCTAACTTCTTATCTTTTCAAAATTTGTTTCAACTAACTAACTAACTTTTTGTTTGTTTCTTAACTTTTTCAAAACTACCTAACTAACTCTCTCTCTCTAATTTTCGAAAATATCTTCCCTCTTTTTCAAAAATTTCTTTTTAATTAACTAATTATTTTTAATTTTAATTTAAAAAAAAATTTCGAAAAAAAATACTAACATTTTTCAAAAACCATTTTTCAAAAATCACTAACTCTTTTTCAAAATAATTTTCGAAAATTTTCCCTCCCCTATCTTATTCTATTTATTCATTCATATCCTAACATCTCATCTCACATCTCTTCCATTCGTACAGTTGCATTTCTTCCTTTACATCACATTCTTTGTCTCCCCCTTCTCTTCCACTCACAAAGGGATCCCTATACTGTGGTATAGAGAATCTCTATTATTATTATCATTTTTCTGGACATTCTTCCTTGTCATATGAGCAGGAGCAAGGATAAGAACACTCTTGTGGAAGCAGATCCAGAACCTGAAAGGACTCTGAAGAGAAAATTAAGAGAAGATAAAATACAACAATCCAGAGATAACCTTTCAGAAATTTTCGAACAGGCAGAGGAGATGGCAGCCGAAAATAATAATAATGCAAGGAGGATGCTTGGTGACTTTACTGCACCTAATTCCAATTTACATGGAAGAAGCATCTCCATTCCTGCCATTGGAGCAAACAACTTTGAGCTGAAACCTCAATTAGTTTCTCTGATGCAGCAGAACTGCAAGTTTCATGGACTTCCATCTGAAGATCCTTTTCAGTTCTTAACTGAATTCTTGCAGATATGTGATACTGTTAAGACTAATGGAGTAGATCCTGAAGTCTACATGCTCATGCTTTTCCCTTTTGCTGTAAGAGACAGAGCTAGATTATGGTTGGATTCTCAACCTAAAGACAGCCTGAACTCTTGGGATAAGCTGGTCACGGCTTTCTTAGCCAAGTACTTTCCTCCTCAAAAGCTGAGCAAGCTTAGAGCTGATGTTCAAACCTTCAGACAGAAAGAAGGTGAATCTCTCTATGAAGCTTGGGAAAGATACAAACAGTTGACCAAAAAGTGTCCTTCTGACATGCTTTCAGAATGGACCATCCTGGATATATTCTATGATGGTTTATCTGAGCTATCAAAGATGTCACTGGACACTTCTGCAGGTGGATCCATTCACCTAAAGAAAACGCCTGCAGAAGCTCAAGAACTCATTGACATGGTTGCTAATAACCAGTTCATGTACACTTCTGAAAGGAATCCTGTGAGTAATGGGACGCCTATGAAGAAGGGAGTTCTTGAGGTTGATACTCTGAATGCCATATTGGCTCAGAACAAAATATTGACTCAACAAGTCAATATGATTTCTCGGAGTCTGCATGGAATGCAAGCTGCATCCAACAGTACTCAAGAGGCATCTTCTGAAGAAGAAGCCTATGATCCTGTGAACCCTGCAATAGCAGAGGTAAATTACTTAGGTGAACCTTATGGAAACACCTATAACTCAACATGGAGAAATCATCCAAATTTCTCATGGAAGGATCAAAAGCCCCAACAAGGCTTTAATAATGGTGGAAGAAACAGGTTTAGCAATAGCAAACCTTTTCCATCATCAACTCAGCAACAGACAGAGAACTCTGAACAAAATGCTTCTAATTTAGCAAATCTAGTCTCTGATCTATCTAAGGCCACTGTAAGTTTCATGAATGAAACAAGGTCTTCCATTAGAAATCTGGAAGCACCAGTGGGCCAGCTGAGTAAAAGGATCACTGAAATCCCTCCTAGTACTCTCCCAAGCAATACAGAAGAGAACCCAAAAGGAGAGTGCAAGGCCATTGACATAAGTGCCATGGCCGAACCTGTAAGGAGAGGAGAGGACGTGAATCCCAAGGAGGAAGACCTCCAGGGACGTCCAGTGATCAATAAGGAGCTTCCCTCTGGGGAACCAAAGGACTCTGAGGCTCATCTAGAGACCATAGAGAGTCCATTGAACCTCTTTATGCCCTTCATAAGCTCTGATGAGTATTCCTCTTCTGAAGAGAATGAGGATGTTACTGAAGAGCAAACTGCCAAGTTTCTTGGTGCAATCATGAAGCTGAATGCCAAATTATTTGGCATTGATGCTTGGGAAGTTGAACCTCCCTTGTTCATCAATGAACTAAGTGATTTGGATCAACTGACATTGCCTCAGAAGAAACAGGATCCTGAAAAGTTCATAATACCCTGTACCATAGGCACCATGATCTTTAAGGCTCTGTGTGACCTTGGTTCAGGAATAAACCTCATGCCCCTCTCTGTAATAGAGAAACTGGGAATCTATGGGGTGCAAGCTCCTAAAATCTCACTAGAGATGGCAGACAGCTCAAGAAGACAGGCTTATGGACAAGTAGAAGATGTATTAGTAAAGGTTGAGGGCCTTTACGTACCTACTGATTTCATAGTCCTGGATACTGGAAAGGAAGAGGATGAATCCATCATCCTAGGAAGACCTTTCCTGGCCACAACAAGAGCTGTGATTGATGTTGACAGAGGTGAAATAGTACTTCAATGGAATGAGAACTCCCTTGTATTCAAAACTCAAGGATCTCCCTCTGCAACCATGGAGAGGAAGCTTGAAAAGCTTCTCTCAAAGCAGAGTCAACCAGAGCCCCCACAGTCAAACTCTAAGTTTGGTATTGGGAGGCCACAACCAAACTCTAAGTTTGGTGTTGAACTCCCATATCCAAACTCTAAGTTTGGTGTTGGAGAGTCTCAACAAAGCTCTGCACATCTGTGAGACTCCATGAGAGCCCACTGTCAAGCTATTGACATTAAAGAAGCGCTTGTTTTGGGAGGCAACCCAATGTCTATCTAATTCTTATTTTTATTATTTTTCGTGTTTTCTTAGGTTCATGATCATGTGGAGTCACAAAATAAATAGAAAAATTGAAAACGGAATCAAAAATAGCAGAAGAAAAATCACACCCTGGAGGAGCATCTGTCTGGCGTTCAAACGCCAGAACAGAGCATAGTTCTGGCGCTGAACGCCCAGAATGGGAGCATCCTGGCGCTGAACGCCCAGAACAAGCATGGTTCTGGCGTTCAACGCCAGAAATGGCAGCAAAGGGGCGTTGAACGCCCAAAATGGGCACCAACCTGGCGCTGAACGCCCAGAGTTGTGTGCAAGGGCATTTTGCATGCCTAAATTGGTGCAGGGATGTAAATGCCTTGACACCTCAGGATCTGTGGACACCACAGGATCATCTCAGGATCTGTGGACCCCACAGGATCCCCACTTTACCTCCTCATAATCCTAGTTTTTATTTCCACATCTTCTTCTTCATCTATTCCTTCTCCTTTTGCTCGAGGGCGAGCAACATTCTAAGTTTGGTGTGCTAAAACAATTATGTAAAGGATCTATAGCTCAGTGGTAGAACATTTGACTGCAAATCAAGAGATCCCTGAGATACCTCAGGGGATTCATTTTCTTCCATACAATTATTGGAAGCAACTAAGGGTGGAACATCAGGAGCACTCCATCATCCTTCATGAAATCAGAGAAGATCTAAAAGCAATGAAGGAGGAGCAGCAAAGACAAGGAAGAGACATAGAAGAGCTCAAGGACATCACTAAGGTGGACTCATTCCTTGTTCTTACTTTCTCTGTTTTTCGTTTTCTATGTTATGTGCTTATCTATGTTTGTGCCTTCATTACATGATCATTAGTAGTTAGTAACTTTGTCTTAAAGTTATGAATGTCCTATGAATCCATCACCTCTCTTAAATAAAAACTGTTTTAATTCAAAAGAACAAGAAGTACATGAGTTTCGAATTTATCCTTGAACTTAGTTTAATTATATTGATGTGGTGACAATGCTTCTTGTTTTCTGAATGTATGCTTGAACAGTGCATATGTCTTTTGAAGTTGTTGTTTAAGAATGTTAAATATGTTGGCTCTAGAAAGAATGATGACTAGGAGACATGTTATTTGATAATCTGAAAAATCATAAAAATGATTCTTGAAGCAAGAAAAAGCAGCAAAGAACAAAGCTTGCAAAGAAAAAAAAAATAGGCGAAAAAAAAATGTAGAAAAAAAAATAGAAAGAAAAAGCAAGCAGAAAAAGCCAAATAACCCTTAAAACCAAAAGGCAAGGGCAAATAAAAAGGATCCCAAGGCTTTGAGCATCAGTGGATAGGAGGGCCTAAAGGAATAAAATCCTGGTCTAAGCGGCTAAACCAAGCTGTCCCTAACCATGTGCTTGTGGCGTGTAGGTGTCAAGCGAAAACTTGAGACTGAGCGGTTAAAGTCAAGGTCCAAAGCAAACAAAGAGTGTGCTTAAGAACCCTGGACACCTCTAATTGGGGACTTTAGCAAAGCTGAGTCACAATCAGAAAAGGTTCACCCAATTATGTGTCTGTGGCATTTATGTATCCGGTGGTAATACTGGAAAACAAAGTGCTTAGGGCCACGGCCAAGACTCATAAAGAAGCTGTGTTCAAGAATCATCATACTGAACTAGGAGAATCAATAACACTATCTGAACTCTGAGTTCCTATAGATGCCAATCATTCTGAACCTCAATGGATAAAGTGAGATGCCAAAACTATTCAAGAGGCAAAAAAGCTATAAGTCCCGCTCATATGATTGGAGCTATGTTTCATTGATAGTTTGGAATTTATAGTATATTCTCTTCTTTTTATCCTATTTGATTTTCAGTTGCTTGGGGACAAGCAACAATTTAAGTTTGGTGTTGTGATGAGCGGATAATTTATACGCTTTTTGGCATTGTTTTTAGTATGTTTTTAGTAGGATCTAGTTACTTTTAGGGATGTTTTCCTTAGTTTTTATGTTAAATTCACATTTCTGGACTTTACTATGAGTTTGTGTGTTTTTCTGTGATTTCAGGTATTTTCTGGCTGAAATTGAGGGACTTGAGCAAAAATCAGATTCAGAGGTTGAAAAAGGACTGCTGATGCTGTTGGATTCTGACCTCCCTGCACTCAAAGTGGATTTTCTGGAGCTACAGAACTCGAAATGGCGCGCTTCCAATTGCGTTGGAAAGTAGACATCCAGGGCTTTCCAGCAATATATAATAGTCCATACTTTGGCCAAGAATTGATGACGTAAACTGGCGTTCAACGCTAGCCTTCTGCCCAAATCTGGAGTCCAGCGCCAGAAAAGGATCCAGAACCAGAGTTGAACGCCCAAACTGGCACAGAAACTGGCGTTCAACTCCACAAATGGCCTCTGCACGTACTACACTTAAGCTCAGCCCAAACACACACCAAGTGGGCCCAGGAAGTGGATTTATGCATCAATTACTCACTCATGTAAACCCTAGTGACTAGTTTATTATAAATAGGACCTCTTACTATTGTATTAGACGTCTTTTTGACCATCTTTGGATTACCTTATGATCCTTTGATCACGTTTTAGGGGGCTGGCCATCTCGGCCATGCCTGGACCTTCACTTATGTATTTTCATACGGTAGAGTTTCTACACTCCATGGATTAAGGTGTGGAGCTCTGCTGTTCCTCAAAGATTAATGCAAGTACTACTGTTTTCTATCCAATTCATCTTATTTCGCTTCTAAGATATCCATTCGCACCCAAGAACGTGATGAAGGTGATGATTATGTGTGACGCTCATCACCATCTCCCCTATGAACACGTGCCTGACAAACACTTCCGTTCTACATGAAATAAGCTAGAATGAATATCTCTTAGATCTCCTAACCGGAATCTTCGTGGCGTAAGCTAGAATGATGGCGGCATTCAAGAGAATCCGGAAAGTCTAAACCTTGTCTGTGGTATTCCGAGTAGGATTCAATGATTGAATGACTGTGACGAGCTTCAAACTCGCGAGTGCTGGGCGTTAGTGACAGACGCAAAAGGAGGGTGAATCCTATTCCAGCATGATCGAGAACCGACAGATGAATAGCCGTGCCGTGACAGGGTGCGTGAGCATATGATTCACTGAGAGGAGGGGATGTAGCCACTGACAACGGTGATGCCCTTGCATACAGCCAGCCATGGAAAGGAGTAAGACTAATTAGATGAAGATAGCAGGAAAGCAGAGGTTCAGAGGAATGAAAAGCATCTCCATTCGCTTATCTGAAATCCCTGCCAATGAATCTACATAAGTATCTCTATCCCTTTTATTGTTTATTTTAATCTAATAAAGTATCATGTTTAAATCCGCCTGACTGAGATTTGCAAGGTGACCATAGCTTGCTTCATACCAACAATCTCCGTGGGATTCGACCCTTACTCACGTAAGGTATTACTTGGACGACCCAGTGCACTTGCTGGTTAGTTGTATCGAAGTTGTGACAATCATGAATTAAGATCAAAGCACCAAGCTTTGGAGCCATTACCAGGGATTG
This sequence comes from Arachis hypogaea, assembly GCF_003086295.3. Taxonomy (NCBI): domain Eukaryota; kingdom Viridiplantae; phylum Streptophyta; class Magnoliopsida; order Fabales; family Fabaceae; genus Arachis; species Arachis hypogaea. Next base: position 45,366,075 of record NC_092046.1, on the reverse strand, counting down.
TTCGAGCCTGCAGATCACAATTTCGTGCACCAGTTTGGCTTAAATTCTATTCTTATTTTTATTTATTCAAATCAAGAAAATTAAGGTTTTATAGATTTTTAACGAATTTAAGGAAATGAATTATGTTATTCTCCCCTAAAGACTTGAGACTCTTTCGAGGAACTTTTGTTACAAAATCCTGTTTTTGGAGGGATGATTTTGAATATTTCAGAAGAAATCTTTAATTTGTCATGGTTTTGAAAGTTTTGGAAAGAGGATGATGAGGGTGTCTTTGTTTTGAAAAGGGAACCTACTTTGAGTAAAAGTGGCTTATGAGGCTGAAATGATTTGAGGAATGGGAATTGTAAATCCAAGGCTGAAAAGAATTAATTTTCAATTTCAGAGTAAAGTAAATTGAGAAAAAGTGATTTATGGCTTGAATGATGATTTTATGAGTTTTATGATGTTGGATGGCGGAAGTGCTATTATGTTATGAGCCGGAATGGCTGTATATGATAATGAATTATGACTGATTGTGGAATATGTTATGAGTCGGAATGGCTGTATATGATAATGAATTATGGCTGATTGTGGAATATGTTATGAGCCAGATGGCTGAGTATGAATATGGATGATTATTGAGTTGATAAAGTGATTGTTGCACTTCCAATTATCTGAGATACAAGTTTTCCTGGGTAGAAGCAGTGGCTAGCCACCACGTGCTCCAGGTTGAGACTCGAAACTCTGCTGACCCTATGTCGTAAGTGTGGCTGGACACTGTGAAAGTTTCGGATGAGCTCGCCCCCGTGGATAAACACCAGTGTGGGTGTTGTGTGATTATGATTATGATTGTGAATAACTCGAGTTGGGGATGCACGTCGGAGGGACAATCCAATGGTTAGCTACCAGGACTTATCGTGTTGGCTTTATAACTGACAGGTGAAACTCATCAGCCACTAGGACATGCATTCATCATATGCATCTATGTGACATTGTGTGGGTGTGCATATTGTACTTGGTTTGCCTATGTGATTAATTGTGTTTAACTGTTAACTGTTCTACTTGACGTAACTGCTTGTTTGTGCTTGAACTTTTCTACGTGTGTTTGCGACTAAAACTCTGTTGGATTGTGGTGGATTGACTGCTGTTTGGATTGTTTGAGTCTAGGGCCATAGTTGATTATGAGATGGGCCGAAGGTTGTGTTTGGTTTTGTGTTTTTGGTTTAGAAAAGTATGAAAAACTAAACTGGTTCAGCATAGACTTAATGAACATATGCTTTGAATAGATTGGTCATTCATACTGTGTAAGGAAAACTTTCACAAAGGCTTTTGGTTTATTTTATTGAGGAATTAACAGCTTTCTCTTTCAGAGAGGATTTTAGATATTGATATTAAACCTTTGGTTTTGAAAAGATGTATAAGACGGTTATTAATCACTATAACGGTTTTACCTTCACGTATCCTATTATAGTCATTCTCAAAAACCCTCTACTGAGAACCTTTCGAGGATGATGTTCTCACCCCCTACAAGTTTCCCTTTTTAGGATATGGACGCAGAAGTCACGAAGAGTTTACCTAGTTGTTGTTGTCGTGATGTTTTGTATTGCTTTATTTATTAATTATTGTTCCCTTGCCTTTATCTTTATACATTCTGTAAGAGGGATAGGAATTGTATTAGTTAATGCTTGTAAAATTATTAATATATATATATATATATATATATATATGTATTCTTCGTGAGTTATATAAGTTGTATTATATGTATGGATGCATGATACCTATCAAAAAGTATTTTGGAGCGGTTATACGCTTTAAAGTTTTAAACAGGCTCATATTTTAGTATTAAATACTTTCAAAGTCGTCATAACACCAGAGTTATCAGAGTAGGGCAGCCAGAAGCGTAAGCTTTGATAGTTAGGGTGTTACATTATGGTATCAAAGCAGTCTTTCCTGTAAAGCTTGAGGAATGGACTGACTATGCTTCAATTTCATATTCTAAGTGTCTGTCATGCAATAGTCTTGTCAAATGACGAGAATTAGAGCTTTATGCACATGACGGTCTATTGATTAACGCTGTTAGTCTTACATTGCATACTTCTTGGTATTAAGTTTGGCCGGCTTAATACTAGCGAATTATGTATATGAAAGCACTAGTGGGTTATCATAGATGGTATACGAGTTTTGGGTAAAGCGAATCGCGGGTTTTGGGAATGTTAGAAACTATTTCTCGAGGTTATTCAGTTCCTGTGTCTTGAATTCTATTCGAGTCGACTTGTTCTTTCATAGCCTAACTTGAAGTTCTTGTTTGCTAATCCTTTTGAAAAGTAGTTTGATTTTTCAACCTTACTCCTCTATTCATATGCATTCTTGTTTGATCTTAATTGCATATGCTTGTTTAAAATCCTTGTGGTATCTATCTTTCTCTGTTTAAATTCTTCTTCTTGATTCACGTATTCTTTGATATAGCTTTGAACTTATCTTAATGCGATGTGCCTTTTAAGTCCTTATTCTGAGTTCATCCTTAGAGGAATTGTGATTCCATTTTTCTCTTATTTGACAGTAATTACAACCAATTTTGAAATTTCTATAAAATTGCTGTTGATTCGATATACACTTATCTATATAAAACTTTGAAAATTCCTTATACAGTTTAACAACTATTTATTTCTAATACCTCGCCTGTACTTTTACTGGTTTACGGAACTGCACTTACTTTAAATGCAATTTGATTTTCTAATAATTTTACTACAGTTCCAAAGCATATCTTTATTTGATTATCTATTTGGGGTATCTTTCAAAATTCTGGAAAGAAAATACTTTTCGCTTTTATTCCGATTGATTTTCGTTTGATAAACTTCACCTAATTTATTTCTTATTTGAGTTTAGTTTAGCATACTACATTGTTTATGCCATTGTTGTTCCTTTGAAAATGTTGGACTCATATCTTTCTTCTTGTGAACGGACTCGTTCTTTCTTAAGCTTTTCATCTCTATGAATGTCATGCTTGATCTTGTTTTTAATCACTCTTCTACCTCTTGTGAGCACTACCATCAATCTCAGTTTCCCTTCTCTTATGAATCTCATCCTTATATGAGTCAACTTGATTTGTTTTAATTTTGTGCATCGTTTATCCTCTCATTGTTTTTGCCAGAGTTCTTAGTCGAAGATTCTTTCTCGAGAATTGCTATTGATGAGTTGATTCCCTATTAGTACGTCCTAATCTTCTTGAATGTTCTTGTGAGGTGGTGATTTCAAGTATATTCTCGGAGTTTTGTTTTGAACTTTTTAAAGACGTTTTGATTTTCTCTTTAAGGATATTGTAAGTCAAATTTTTTTGTTGCTTGATTGTAATTGAAACCATTGTTCCATTTTTGACAAAGTTATTTTAAAGTGGGCATGCACTATTTTAAATGAAGTTTTGAAAAGCTTCCTTATTTAGTAGAAACCTGTCCGTTTGTAACGCACTACTTATTTCCTTTACCAATTTATAAGCAAATTTTTACCTTGGACTTTCTTTTCTAAATAGAGTTTAACTTTCTCTTTCGTCCTTGCTATAGTTTTTATACATGCTTGTTTGAATATGAACTTTGAGGATTTTTGAACAAGCATTTGATTTTCTTCCGAGTTTTATGAATTACTTTTGGTTAAGTTGTGCACCTAACTATCTTTCTAAGATATTTGAGGAAATATTTTAGCTCTTAGCCAAACTTGTGTTCATTTTGTTTTAAAGTAAAGCCAAATTTATGCTTTTGTTATTCTCTTGAAGAATGTTGTTGCTTAACTTTTCTTTTAGACTGCGAAGTGATTTTTCCGCAAGTTTTCGATTCTTTTATGAACAATGTATTCGAAAATATTTTAAACGTACTCTTGAGTTCTGTAAGCTTTGTCTTGGGTTTGAGATATTCTTTTTTGCAAACCTCATGCTTCTTCAACTCAACTTGAATTTGTTTCAAAATAATACACTGTTTTTCTTCGCATTAATTCTATCGAATTTCCTTTATTCAAGTGTTATCATTGAAGTTACCAGCTGAACCCTTTCCTGCAATCTTCATTCTTGTGCATCCTATTTGTTTGTATTTTCATTCATTCTTTCAAATTCTTATGAGTACCGTCTTTGTCACTTATCTTTGCTTCTAAGATCTTGTGTCCTGAGTAAACTCGAGATTTGCTCATGTCACGCACGACCTTTAGATATAGCAAGCGATACGTTAGTTCTTAGGACACGGTTTTGGTGGAGGCAGAAGGTGAAGCCTGTAAGTGTGCGATGCCACAGAATGTTGTAGAGTTTTGTTTTACATGAAAAGGTTTTGTTGATATTGGGCTTATGACCGGTAGTGAGTTGCAACGTGATTGATGAGGTTGAAAACTTACGGATGAATTGTTCGATAGAGTATATGTAACACCCTAATTACCCTAAGCCTTACCTCACACCGTAAAGCAAAGGTTAATCAGAGATTACAAAAATTCTAAAGCTCATATGTATAATATATAGAAGAAATAATATAATCTAGAAGCCCGATGAAGAATATAGCTCAAAAATAGGATTTCAAAAACGCAAAGCGTACTAGCGAAGCTACTATCTTAAGGCATAAGAAACAGAAGTGATATAAACAAGGTAATAGTATAATAGTGTAATATCATAAGAAAACTAGCCACGACTCGTGGAGTTTAAACCAGCTAGCCATATACAGACCATACAGAAACCTGACAGTTTAAAAACAGCTTATACAAGTTTTTCTCTCATAATACAAGCCTCTAGGCTAAACAAAATACAAAAGAGAGATGTATACACAAGATAAACCAAAAGACTCCAAAAGAATCCAGGATCCTCCGCTTCTGTCACCATCCAAAGCAACTCACCGAGGTGGGTTGCGACCTACATCTGAAAAACACAACAAAGATATGGTATGAGAACCGGAGGTTTTCAGTATGGTAACAGTGCCCAGTGATGTAAGATATAAGACCCCGAGACGCCAAAGGCAATCCTAAGCTCCATATCCATCACAAGATTCAAGCTTAAAGCATTCTAAAACAAATAAGCATAATATAAACCTTATCATAATTAAACCGGGTAATCTATCTTGAGGTATTTCTATTCTAACCAAACACCACTGTCCTACAGCCTTCACCAACCTATCCTCCATGTGATCCCATCGCCACTGCCTTCCAAACCTCATCAATCCCAGTAGAAAGCACAATTAATAACAATGAAAGTAATTCACAAGTAAAAGCATACAAGGCAAGTAGATCAAGTAAGCAAATAGGCATGTTATTCAATTAGGCATACAATTACAAGTCGGAAAAGCAAACAAACAGATAGAAAATGCATATGATGAATGCCTACCCTACTGGCTGTGATATCACATTGTCGGTTCAACTGCCAACCCGATACATCTCCATGGAGACGTATCCCTTTGGATTTCTCATTTGGGAACCCCCGAGATATAGTGCCCGGATCACTGTCCAGGTACTGGCGCCTGCACGCCTATAGATCCGAAGGGATGTGAGCGGGATACTCTTGCCACAGACCTCACATCTCAACGCAAGCGGCACAAACCACCGCCCTTACGCCACCGCCGCTACCTCGACAGGCGGGATCCTACCGCCGTCCCTGCCGGGCGCATAGCGTCTCATAATCTCAGTAAAAATAATATATCAGTGGTTTTCAGAAAACATTTTCAGTATACATGGATCCATCATCTCATTCAGAGTCCCTGACTCATCTCAACCACTGTCCATTCATATCTCAGTTTTCAAACATCAACAGTTCATCATTCCTCAATCTCATATATCAATCATCCTTCACATAACGTCAAACCTTCCTCAGCACGCCAGAAATCTAGGCCTCCGTTTTCTAAATTTATCATAAAATCATGTACTATAACTCTTAAGTTATATCCCATGTTCTAATACTCAAAACTAGGCCCAAAAGTCTTAAAATTGTGTTATAGAAGCTTACAACCTTGTTGGGAAGGTAGAATAGTTGAAAAACAAGAAAAATTTAAGAAACATGACGTGTGCGTCCGCACAGACCTGTGCGTCCGAACAGGTTGAAGTTTTTCCTTAGATATGTGCGCGCACAAGCTGTGCTAGCGCTGAAAATAGAACGCACTTCCCTACTTGTGCATGCGCACAGGTCAAAATTCTCGCAGGGTGTGCGTCCACACAGGTGTGTGCACCCGCACATATCAGAAATCATGAAATTCTGCAACTTTGCAGAATTTCAGATTTTTAACACCAACTTTGAATGATCATAACTTCCTATACCAAATTCCAAATTTCACAAACTTTATATCGATTTAAAGGGTTTTCAAAGATCTTTAATTGTAAATAAATTTTAATCAGTTTCGAAAACCGAGGCAAAAGTTATGATCGAGCAAAGTTCACCAAAAATCCAATTTCACTAAAAGCCACAATTTACCAAATGTTCACAATTCTTAAACCACCTCCAACCAAAACAACGTCAACCTCCCATTTATAGCACAACTACCCTCTTGGGTCAAAAATTCATCACTTACCACATCTTTTCATCACATTTCACCATTTTCCAACCATCAATACCAATCATGCAATACCACAATAATCCCCATTCAACTCTTCAAATCACATAACCATATCGTTAACATTAATTTCACATATAGCTTAACATTATCAATCATCATACATTCACCTCAATAATCATCACACCATCATAAATCATCATACATTAATTTTTCAAACAGCTCATCAACCATTATAATTCAAACCTATCCTATGGGTCACTAGCCTAAGTGTCCATGAATATTACATACTACATAGAGGAAACTGAAACCATACATTGGCCGATTCCCTTTATGCACCAAAACTTCAATTTAGCCCAAATAAGCTCCCAACCACAAACCAAGCTTTCACTTCCACTCCAATAAGCACAATTAAGTTCCAAAAGCTCCCAAAGTCACAATAATCAAACTATATGCATACAAACAGGGACGGTTCTAAGGGTGGTTATGTGGGGGCAAGCGCCCCCACTACAATTTAAAATTTTTTTGAGTAGTATATGATAATAATATTTATTTGCCCCCATTAAATTATTAAATTTGACCCCATAATAATTTTTTACTCAATTTTTGGTACTTAATCATCAATTTAAAAATTTTATATCAGATATTCGTTAGAATGTTCAATTCTCATATTTAAACGAAATTAGTGTTCTTTTTAAAAATCAACTCAAAAGAATATTATTTATTTTCTTTTAAATTAGCTTTAATTTTTGCATAGCAACTGTATTAATTGAAAGAACTTTTTTAACTATGAATATCAATAAGAGTCGGTTTCTAATTGTGTTAGGAAGTGAATTTCTAAATAATTGTTTAGTAATATATATGGAAAGAGAGAAATTTTGATGGTAGTGTTAAGAGAAAAATTACTTAATTTTTTAAAAATATAAAACCTAAAACAATAGAATTTAAAATTATATATTATTATTATTATTTAAATTACTATTTTAGTGTTTTAATTCGTATATTAGATATTTTGAAAGTTAATCATATTTTACAATAACAAAATATAATCATAACAATAATCTTGTTATATGCACATTAAAAATAATTATCTATATAAAATATATATTAAAATATAAAATACATAATAAAAATAAGTTAAACAATACATGTATTTATACACAGATATATAGTGGTTAATAGATAATTTAATATTTAATTTTTTATATACACATATTATTTTTACTTATAAAAATTTTGCCCCCACTACCAAAATTTTCCGAATCCGTCACTGCATACAAATCACTTCAAATCAACCTAGGCTTCCAATTTAACATAAACTCACAAGGGTTTAGTGGCTCTTACCTCTTCCAACCGATTTGGATGTCAAAACCCAAGGCTAAGCAAGGCTTAAAGTGAACCTAAACACCAAGAATCACAAAAACTCACTTAATCACAAGCCCTAGGTACCCAAAATTTTCAAGAGATGAACTGAGAAGATTTCGAATTTTTCTTACCAATTTCTTATATGGGTTTTGTAGAGCTCTTTATGAAAAACGTGTAGCCGCAAACAGTGAAGCGATCGGAGCTCTTTAGCTCAAGATATGGGCGTTGGAAGATTGAGATGAATAGTACTCAATCTCTTCTCCTCTCCTTCTTCCAATTCTGATGTGTGTGTGTTTAATGAAGGTGAAAAGGGTTCACTTAGTGTTTATATATGTTGGGCTTGGGCCCAACTTGGGCCCGGTCTAACCGTTAGCGTTTTTAGCCCGTTTGGCCCAGCTTCGGGTCAAACCTTTAAAATTAACGCCCGGTTTTTCATTTTTAGCATTTTTCTAAGGTTTTTTCCGGTTTTCACTTTTTCTCATGCGGTACCGGCCAGACTTGAACCGGTTCAACTGGTTTAACTGCCGGTTCGCAGTTTTTTACGGTTTTTTATAGAAAGCACATTTTCTGACTCAGAAAGACCGACTGAGTCCAGAAATCACCTTTAAATCCTCAAATTCTCACTCTAGCTTTTCAAAGTCTAATTTAGGGCAATTAATCACTTAATTAACCAGTTGATTAATTGCGGTTCTTACAGTACAGTTGGGAGTTGTGATAGTGAGCTATGTTAAAGCCCTTGATGTTGACACCATATAACCTCTTTATTTTGAGCCTATCTTGTAATTTTTGCTTAACACCACACTCTTCCATTATATCTAAGTCTTATGCCTTATCCGGTATTTGAAAATTTATATATATGCCAAAATCTGTTGCTCTTCTAAAGTATTCGAAAGTAAAGTATCAAAGCTATGTAATATTTTGTGTGCTACTTTAATTTTCGAGGACGAAAATTTTTCTAAGGTGGGTAGAATGTAAGACCCAGAACTTTTGAAAAATCCTATTTTGAGTGATTCCAAATTTATTTATTTATTAGCGATTTTAATTTCAAAAAAATTATTTCATTGAGAATAATTAAATCAAGTTTTGGCAATTAAAATGGAAATTTTACATAGTTTCATAATTATTGAATAATTTTCTATATTTAAATTACAAGTCTTAGTAGTTGTAAAAGAAAAAGAATTTTATACTTTAATTTTTATTAATTATATTATCTTATATTTTAAATTAGAATACTTGATTGAGAGTTAATTAGCAAATTGATAATTTAATTAATGTTTTAAAGTAATTTAAAGGGATTAAATTAGATTTTTAATGAAATACTCTATCTCCTAATTTAATTAAAATTACAACCTAAATTCCCAAATTGGGAAAACCCTAACCCTGAAACCCTAACCCAACTACCCTTTTCCCAAATCCAGCAGCCGCAGCCCCCCTCTTTCCCAACAGAACACACGCACAGAAAGAAAGGGAGGGGAAAATGTTGTAAAGAGAAGGAGGGAAAGAGAAGGAGGACGGTGCCAGCGGGCATCACTGCTGACGCGCCGTCGTGCCGCCATTAAAGGGGAGGAAGCCACGAACCGTAGCCACAGAACAAAGGAAAGAGCGTGCGCACAGGGGAGGAATAGCCACCACTACCGTCGTTTCTTGCTGTCATCGCCTCCATTGAACTTGCTGCCGTGTCCCACGCCAGAGGAGGAGGAGAGAGAGAGATCGGACAGAGAGAGAGATACGAAGAGGGAGGAAGATTCGCACCGCTGCTGCTGTTCGTGCAGTCGTCGCTGAGGAAAGCCATCACCGCCAATGTCACCTCGCCGTCGCCATAGAAGTTGCCATCGCCGATGTCGTTGGAGGCGCAAACAGAGGAAGAACGTGTGCGAGGGAGCTTGCAGAGAAGGTGAGACACGATGGTGGTGGGTTGTTCTGCCACCCTTGCTGCCGCTGCCGTCAAAAGCTGCCGCCATGGCCGCCGGCCTCCTAGCTGCTGCAGTGGTTGTGGTTTTCTGGGTATGGTCAATGGGGAAGTTGTTGTGGCTGCTGAAACCACCGCCGAAGCTTCTGGCCGCTTCTGCCACCCGAAACCCCACTGCCGTAACCGGTAAACTCTGCCGGTAGGGGTTTTTGAGTTTGGTTTTCATTCGTTTAAGATTTTGGAAACTTTATCGTCTCTGTATGTGGGTTTCAATCACCATCGCCGAAGTTCGCTCGCCGCTGCCGCTTGAGGTGGCTGCCGGGGCCGCTGCCCCACTGGTTCAGAGCCTGCAACTGCTTTGTTTCGCTAGTTCAGTAAGTATTTCTGTTTCAAAAGTCCTGCGTTAGTGTTCTATTCTGTGTAATAAAGTATTTGCAATGTTAATGATTTTAGGAGTTAAAATCTGAGTTTTCTTGTCACGTTTGAAGCTGTTTCTGCTTTTGAAAGAGCAAACGGAGCCGAGGTTTTGGTTGCCGTCAATGCGGGTTAAGGCAAAAGGAACTCTGTGAGGCGTTTAGGTTATGGTTTCGACGAGACGAGGTAGGGGCCTTTTCAGAAAAGCATATTTTATAAACTGGAATTATTATATATGGATATTATGTGGTAAAAATATATTCTTGGGTGATTGTATAAGTCTTATGTAATGTTGGTTGTCTTGGATGAATATGAAGGCTTGGTTGATTTGATTATCATTTGGTTTTGTGAAACGGACGGTTTTAAAGTGTTTCTTTATAGTCGCCTCTTTAAAGCTTTGAAATCAAGTTTAATCCGTTGGAAATTGATTTGAGTTTGATTTGGTTTTCTCTAAATATGAAAATGGAATGCACATTTGGATTCAGTTGGATTTTGAGCTGATTTAGTTTTGAACCCTTTAAAGAGGGTTGTGGAATGGTTTGGATGGGACTCAGAAAGGGTGGCAGAGTCCATGTTTTAGAGGGGGTGCTGCCGAAATTTCTACGAAAATCCAAGATTTTATTCGAAATGTTATTTAGAGAGTTATGAGTCTAAGACTTGTACTATTTTACTTGAACTATTTACAAAGGTGAAGAATTGTGTTTCGAAATGAATTATTGAAAAGAGAACTATGATTCAACTTTAATTTATTTCTTAAGAAAAGTATTTTACCTTTGGGTGCAAGACATTTAGAAGGAGCTTGTGTCTTAAGTTGTTTTAAAGGTGAAAAGGTTTATGTCTTTGAAATTAACTTGAGGAGTTCAATTGGAAGAATTTCAGTGGTTTTGAAAGAATTTGAATCTTGATTGATAAACCTTATTTTTACGACGTTTTGGGAAAAGTTTAAAGTATCCTTTAAAGTTCTGGTTTAAAAAAACTAAAGTGATTTCCGAGCCGTTGGAAACGTTTCAGATTTTTAGCATGGGATTGAAATTAGTTTTAGTTTAAGTAAAAGAAAGAATTTTGAAAATGTGGTTGGAGTAACTGATTTCACGACTTGGTTTGACTTAAATTCTATTCTTATTTTTATTTATTCAAATCAAGAAAATTAAGGTTTTACAGATTTTTAACGAATTTGAGGAAATAAATTATGTTATTCTGCCCTAAAGACTTGAGACTCTGCCAAGGAACTTTTGTTACAAAATCCCATTTTTGGATGGATGATTTTGAATATTTCAGAAGAAATCTTTAATTTGCCATTGTTTTGGAAGTTTTGGAAAGAGGATACCGAGTGTGGCTTTGTTTTGAAAAAGGAACCTACTTTGAGTAAAAGTGGCGTATGAGCCTGAAATGATTTGAGGAATGGGAATTGTAAAGCCAAGGCTGAAAAGAATTTATTTTTGATTTCAGAGTAAAGTAAATTGAGAAAAAGTGATTTGTGGCTTGAATGATGATATAAGTTTTATGATGTTGGATGGTGGAAGTGCTATTATGTTATGAGCCAGAATGGCTGTATATGATAATGAATTATGACTGATTGTGTAATATGTTATGAGATGGAATGGTTGTATATGATAATGAATTATGGCTGATTGTGGAATATGGTATGAGCCGGATGGCTGAGTATGAATATGGATGATTATTGAGTTGATAAAATGATTGTTGCACTTCCAATTATCTGAGATACGAGTTTTCGTGGGTAGAAGCAGTGGCTAGCCACTACGTGCTCCAGGTTGAGACTCGATACTCTGCTGACCCTATGTCGCAAGTGTGGCCGGACACTGTGAAAGTTCCGGATGAGCTCGCCCCCGTGGATAAACACCTGTGTAGGTGTTGTGTGATTATGATTATGATTGTGAATAACTCGAGTTGGGGATGCACGACAGAGGGACAGTCCAATGGTTAGCTACCAGGACTTGTCGGGCTGGCTTTATAACCGACAGATGAGACTCATCAGCCACTAGGACAGGCATTCATCATATGCATCTATGTGACATTGTGTGGGTGTGCATATTGTACTTGGTTTGCCTATGTGATTAATTGTGTTTAACTGTTAACTGTTCTACTTGACGTAACTGCTTGTTTGTGCTTGAGCTTTCTTACGTGTGTTTGCGACTGAAACTCTGTTGGATTGTGGAGGATTGGCTGCTGTTTGGATTGTTTGGGTCTAGGGCCGTGGTTGATTATGAGATGTGTAACACCCTAATTAGCCTAAGCTTTACCTCGCATCGTAAAGCAAAGATTAATCAGAGATTACGACAGTTCTAAGCTCATACATAATATTTATATAGAAAGAATAATATAATCAAGAATCCCGATGAAGGATATAGCTCAAGGTTTAGATTTGAAAAGTGCAAAACGTACTAACAAAGCTTCTAACTTAAAACACAAGAAACAGATACAGTGTAACAAAAGATAAGTATATAATATCATAAGAAACTAGCCACGGCTTGCGGAGTTTAAGCCGGCTAGCCATATACAGATATACCGAATCAGACAGTAAAAACAGCTTATTCAAGTTTTGTTCTCTCAATACACAAGCCTCTAGGCAAGGCAAAATACAAAAGTGAGAGACATATACAAAATAAGTCAAAAATACTCAAAAAGAGACATCCGGATCCTCCGCTTCTATCACCAACCAGACACCTCACCGTGGTGGGTTGCAACCTGCATCTGAAAAACACAACATAAATGTGGTATGAGAACTGGAGGTTCTCTGTACGGTAACAGTGCCCAGTGATGTAGGATATAAGACCCCGGGACACCAAAGGCAATCCTAAGCTCCATATCCATCACGAGATTCAATCTTAAAGCATACTAAAACAGATAAGCATAGTTATATAAACCTTAACATAAATAAATCGAGTAATCTATCTTAAGGAATTTCTATTTTAACCAACACCGCTGTCCCACAGCCTTCACCAACCGATCTACCCTGTGATCCTATTGCCACCGCCTACTTACCATCCTCAGCACCAGACAAACACAGATAATACAAGCAAGGAAAACACAAGTAATATTCAAATATATAACAAGTAATTCAAGAAGCAAGTAGGCATATTATACAATTAGGCAGGCTCAAGTAATCAAAGCAAACAAGCACATAGGAAACGCTTATGATGAATGTCTATCCTATTGGCTCGTGATATCACTTGTCGGTCTATAAATGCCAACCCGACACATCCTTTCGGATGTCGCCTTTCTGCCACTTCCGAGGATATAGCGCCTGGCCCGCTCTTGTTCTGAGGATATAGTGCTTGGCACACTACCGTTCCGAGGATATAGTGCATGGTCCACTCTTACGGTAGAAAAGGAAAACAACAATTACACATAACTCATCACAAATCATTTCAAGGATATAGTGCCTGGCACACTATCATTCCAAGGAAATAGTGCGTGGCTCACTATCCACATCCACAATTTCATCAACATCAAATCATCATCATTTCTCATCTCAAATCACTTCCAATTATCAACCCTCAACACTCCAAGGATATAGTGCCTGGCATACTCTCTTTCAATAATTATCATTCCAAGGATATAGTGCCTAGCACACTTTCAACATTCATCAAGTGTCCTCATCCCATCTTGAGTCCTCAACTCCTCACAACCATCATCAATTCATGATTTTCATTCCAAGCTCATTAGTCCATCAGTTTCTCAATTCGTTGACCGTAATCATCAAGTTCATTAGTCTTCCTTCTCTCTCAACCAAACTCATCCTCAATACACCAGAAACCTAAGCCTCCGTTCTCTAACTTTTTGAAATAATACCAAATCAAAATCCTTAGGCTCTATCCCATGTTGAAATATCCAAAACTAGGCCCAAGAGCCTTAAAATGGTGTTTTAGAAGCTTACAACCTTGTTGGGAAGGTGAAATAGTTGAAAACTAAAATTAAATTTGTGAAACAAGGCGTGTGCGTACGCACAGGAGTGTGTGTGCACACGCCCAGGAAGTTTCAAAACCTATGCATATGCACAGGTACCAAAATTCATACTGTCTGTTCACTCGCACCACCTGTGCTAGCACCCCCAACAGACGACCCTTCCCAACTTGTGCGTGCGCACAGGGCTGCTGTGCGTACGCACAGGTCGCAATTCTTCATTGATGTGTACGCGCACAAACTGTGCTAACGCTGCAAGCAGAGAGCCCTTTTCTGCCTGTGCGTACGGACAAGGCTATGTGCTCGCACAGATTGAGATTTTCACAGGATTGTGCGTGCGCACATATCAGAAATCATAAAATTCTGCAACTTTGCAAAATTTCAGATTTTTAACACCAACTTTGAATGATCATAACTCCCTCTACAAAATTCTAAATTTTACAAACTTTATATCAAATAAAAGGGTTTTCAATAAGCTTTAATTTGAAATAAATTCCAATCAATTTTGAAAGCTGAGGCAAAAGTTATGATCAAACAAAGTTCACCATAAACCCACTTTTTACAAAAGTCTCAAAACCTCAACATTACCAACATTTCCAACCAAACCAAACCAAAACCACTTCAAACTCTACTTTCTATCATAACCTACCCTTTATATCATTTTATACCATTCCCAACCATCAAATCTCAATCATGTGATACCAAAATCAATCCTCCACCAACACTTTCTTCAATCCTAATTCAATCATTACCGAACATCAAAATCAATCCCATATGCTTTCAATTTCAATTTCTCACGCCACCTTTACCAATTTCAACATTCATGATTTATCAACTCATCATAATTCACATCATTTATTAACAAGCTCAACACTCACCTTCAATATACCACAAGATCACTAATCATTATCAATCATCAACCATATCAACAATAATAAATCACATACCCAACATCAAGCATCATAATCCTTAAATACCAACAATCATTATCAAATTTACACATTCCTCATTTCAAAACTCCATAACATCATCATCTCCATACAAGTTATCTTCACACATCACAACCATATACAATCATTCATTCTCAACATATCAATAGTATTCATCATACATCAACACTCAACACCTCAACAACCATTATAATTCATTCCTATCCTATGGGTCACTAGTCTAAGTATCCATGAATATTATATACTACATAGAGGAAACCGAAACCATACCTTGGTCAATTTCCAATATGGACCAAAACCCCAAAGAGCACAAGTTGAGCTTCCAACCACAAGCAAGCTTCCAATATGACTCCAACAAGCACCAATAAGCTCCAAAAGCTTCCAAACTCACAACAAACAAGCTATATACACACCAAACATCACTAATCAAGCTAGGGCTCAACATAAACATGATCCCACAAGGGTTTTCAAGAGCTTTTACCTTGTTCAACAGTTTTGAAAGCCAAAACCACCAACAATCAAGTGCTAGAGTGTACCTAAAACACCCAAGACACAAGATTTCCCTCAAAACCAAATCCTAAAACTCGAAATGAACAAGGGCACGAAAACTGGAAAGGAAAACTCGAGGGACTTACCACAAAGATTAGATAGAAACGACGGGCTCGGCGAGAGCTTCGCATAACCGGTGACGGCACGCGAATCGGAGCACCGTAGCTCGAGATATCGCGGATTAAATGGAGAAGTGAATAGTGCTCTTCTCTCTTCTCCTTTCCCTCTTCTTCTTCTCTGCTGAGTGTGTGTGTGTTTATGGAGTGAAGGGTTCATTAATGAACCTTTATATATGTTGGACTTGGGCCCAACTTGGGCCCGGTCCAACCCGTTAGCGTTTTTAGCTCGTTCGACCCAACTTTGGGCCAAACCTTTAACACTAATGCCCGATTTTTCATTCCTAATATTTTTCTATAGTTTTTGACTGTTTTCTCTTTTTTTTTCGCACAGTAGCGGGCAGACTTGAACCGGTTCAACCGGTTTAACTGTCGGTTCACGATTTTTCGTAGAAAACACATTTTCTGACTCAGAAAGACCTACTGAGTCCAAAAATCATATTTAAATTCCCAAATTCTCATTCTAACTTTCTGGAATCTAATTTGGGCATTTAAATAATTTTATTCATGAAAAAACTTGTGTTTGGTTTTGTGTTTCTAGTTTAGAAAAGTATGAAAAACTAAACTGGTTCAGCATAGACTTAATGAACCTATGCTTGGAATAGCTTGGTCATTGATACTGTGTAAGGAAAACTTTTATAAAGGCTTTTGGTTTATTTTATTGAGGAATTAACAGCTTTCTCTTTCAGAGAGGATTTTAGATTTTGATATTAAACCTTTGGTTCTGAAAAGATGCATAAGACGGTTATTAATCACTGTAACGGTTTTACCTTCACGTATCCTATTATAATAATTATCAAAAACTCTCTACTGAGAACCTTTTCGAGGATGATGTTCTCACCCCCCCTACAAATTTTCCTTTTCAGGATATGGATGCAGAAGTCACGAAGAGTTTACCTAGTTGTTGTTGTCGTGATGTTTTGTATTGCTTTAATTATTAATTATTGTTCCCTCGCCATTATCTTTATACATTCTGTAAGAGGGATAGGAATTGTATTAGTTAATGCTTGTAAAATTATATATATATATATATATATATATATATATATATATATATATATATATATATATATATATATTCTTTGTGAGTTTTGTAAGTTGTATTGTATTTATGGATGTATGATACCTATCAAAAAGTATTTTGGAGCGGTTATACAGTTTAAAGTTTTAAACAGGCTCATATTTTAGTATTAAATACTTTCAGAGTCGTCGTAACACCAAAGCTATTAGAGTAGCGCAGCCGGAAGCATAAGCTTTGATAGTTAGGAAGTTACACTCACTCGATGATTATTATATTATTATTGATGGTAAATTCTATCTAACCATCTCTTAAAATAAAGTATTAATTATCTTTTATGATATATTTAATAACTATTGGATGAAATAAATTGTGTCATTATAATTAACACTGTCTTCTAATTTAATTTGAATTTTGATAATCAATTAATCGT
This sequence comes from Arachis hypogaea, assembly GCF_003086295.3. Lineage (NCBI taxonomy): Eukaryota > Viridiplantae > Streptophyta > Magnoliopsida > Fabales > Fabaceae > Arachis > Arachis hypogaea. Next base: position 45,348,918 of record NC_092046.1, on the reverse strand, counting down.
AGTAAAATTTTTCTTTGTAAATTAAAGAGTTGTCAGAAAAATTTTATTTTATAAATTTTAGTTTTTAAAATTTCCCATTTATTAATTAGTTTCAAAAAAACAAAAAAGAATAAATAAAAAAAAAACAAAACAAAACAAAAGACGATTCTTCCATTGAAGCCAAACTGCATAGTTTTTTTTTTTTAATTGAAAATTGTTTGTCTTCATCTAATATTGTCATGTAGAACATCATGATGAGGACATATTTGAATAGTACTGACTTAGAAGAAGTTCTATTTTTGTGCCATCAAATGTTTCACCATTCAGTGTGTCACAAACTCACAATGCCTGCACTTTTTCTTCCTTCTCAAAACATGTATGTTCTGCACTCTCAACATTTGAAAAAACCAAGTAAATCCATGCTCAAATTTTCAAAATGGGTCTATATTAAATTGGCTCGCATTCTATTTAATTAACTATGTTACTGTTCAATAAAAAATATTATTTTAAAAAAAAATTTCTAAACTATTTCTGATAATTATTTTGAAAAATAACAAAATCTTCAACAAAAAAAATATTCTTTTTGAATCTCTAATTTTTACTTTTATGAGACTGATTAGTCCTCTATGTCAATGTTTTTTATCATTAATACAGGATTAATCAGTCTCGTAAATTAAAGATCAGGACACGAAAAATGAATTTTTTAAGAATTTCGTTGTCCCTTTAAAATATTTGTTAGAAGTCGGATTGTGTATTCACTCTATTTCTTCCAAAAAAAACTTCTGCAGTTTGACTATAACTCTATGAAGAATCGTTTTTTGAATTTTTTATTTATTATTTTTGGATTTTAAATTTTTTTTTTTTTGAATTACTTAATAAATAGACTGTTTAATTTGGAAAAAAAACAAAAATTTATAGAAAGGGACTTCTCTAGTCAGTTTTGTTATTTGTAAAAAAAAAGAGTTTTACTATAATTAAATAGTTAAGTTATCAAAATTCATGTTAAATAATGAGTAAGTATTAATAATAATAACACAATTTACTTCATCTAATAATTATTAAATATATCATAGAGGGGTAACTAAATCTTTATTTAGCAGAGGATTACCATTATTGATTAGCATTATGAATCTTGTAATTAACCTATCTAACAGGTGGCTATATTTTTTTTGTCCTTTTTCCCTACTAAGAGGTGAACTACTCACCCCTACATTATATTGTTGTGTTCTTCTCGCTATCTGTGTTGGTTCAAATGGGTATGATCATCATCTTCACGGACGTCCTTCATTGTTCAATGACCACGTACAAGTGGTACCTATAGATCCTGTGGCAGAGAGCGTTTTTATTGCAGCACCTTTGGCTTTTGCGTATGTAAATGTTTTTCGGTTGTCATTCGAACTCTCTTCTTTACATCACCCCGATTTTGATCTATCACATCCTTTTGATAGCTTCAAGATGCATTTGGCACACTCTCCAGTCTTCACACCCGACCCAATATTTGCTCCGGTTCCTGTAGTTACCCTAATTGCTCAGCCAGCTCAGCTCTAGAGCCTATATCTGCCTCGATACATGTTCTGATTCTAGAGATGAGGACCTTTCTTCTGACATCATTTATCATCCATCGAATTTTAACAAGAGGACCCTAAGAAAGATATGGACATCCCTAGGCCCGAGTTAGGAGTGTCCTTGCCAGGTTGATACCATAAAGCGGTATTCCTTCGCAATGGTTCATCATGACACAATTATTGTTTATTGGTGGCTTGATTAGAGAGAATATAAAAGGTTGTTTTTTATTGGATTGGGGCTAAAGCCCAAAGAAAAAACATTTAATTACAAACTAAGTCAGGTAAAATAATCTCTTTTTTTAACCAAGTTGAATTGATTTAGTAGTTGGCTCATTAATCCGTTTAAGTAAGTGTTAGGAGTTCGAATTCTACCTGTCAGATTAAAAAATTCCATAAAAAATAAAAAATAATCTCTTTTTCAATATTTATTAGAGTATTAGTAACTTTTCTAAAAAATAAATCCTAAAAATAAAAGTCCTGTCTAATTTTAATTTTTTTGTTTTTTTGAGTTGGACAATCTACACATCTATTGTATTCTCTATAAATATATACGAAAAGAATATCTTAGGTCTAATGTTGAAGTATTGTTTTATTTTGATGTATTAATTTCTACCTCTTGTCTGCTTAGGATGCCAATATGAGGGTGGGGCCAAAGGATGAATTGTACAGGAGGATCATTATATATATGGAAAATTTTCAAGTTTACTGGTATACTGGTTCAGTGATTTTTAATCGTTGATTTTAGTTATAAAAAGTATATATAATATATATAATTAAGATCAATGGTTAAAAATTATTGAAATACCGGTCCATTGTATACTCGAAAACTTTCCAATATATATATATCCCCTCATGTCTACTGTTGCTAACCCAAGACTTGTTCTACCGTGTGATCTCTCTTACCCATGGATTTAATTTGCTACATACTTATATAAGTGACTTATGGATGCATGAATGGATGAACATGTAAATTTGTTATACCTACAAATTTACTGGAATTACATTTTAATATAGGTATTATTGCATAATTTTTGCATTAAATATGATTGTAGCATAGATGATTGTATAATCGATTGTATTGTTGTTTGTTTTGTCCTCATGATTATGTGTCCGTTAAAAGAATATTTTAACAAACTTTTAAATTAATCTAACCTCGTTAAATGGCATGAGTTTGGTTTTAAGTTGTGATATCTCAATTGGTCTGAACTAATGATATAGATGTAAACTCAGATTAAAAATGGTATTATAAACATCTCTTACATTTAAAGGTGGATAGAGTACATACGTGAGAAATAATGATGCAGTAATTAACAATTTGAACTCATAATGGTGGAGTTAATGTCTAAATAGCTACTTTTTTTCAAGTGTGCTAAATTAAATAACATTATTGTAAGATACAAAGGGTTGCCAAATATGTAAATGCCAAAATCTTTATATTTTTTGTACCGTTAAGGTTGAATTTTATTCTTGATATTTATGTCATTTTCTAATTTTTTCTTTTTGTTCAATTTTGGGATTTCTAATTTTTTTAAAATACTATTTGTTTATGTCTTGACTCAAAACATAAAAAGCAGGCCCAACAAAGATGAAAGGCCTCCTAAAAAGATGGTTTCTACCGCATATCTAACCTTTTTAAAGAGGTCGGACGCGATAAAAAGGGGCCGTTTATGCTTATCTAAGTAAGTAACTGTCCCAAATCTCTCCAACTATCTCTATCTTTTAGGAAAGATAGATCCTAACAAACTTCCAAAATAAAGGGAACAGTTATCCATCAATAAAGATAGAACTACTCCAACAAAGGTTGTTATCTAATCTAGGGGTGGCAACGGGGCGGGTAGGGGCAGATTTTGCTCTACCCGACCCCGCGCCCGCCGTACAACAACCCGCATGGAACCCGTCCCGCTTCTACCCGCGGGTAGTAAAATGTTGAACCCTAATCCGCCCCTGCGGGTACCCATCCCGCCCCTACCCGCCCCTATAATTATTAAAATTTAATAAATAAAATTAAATTTCAAAATTTATATAACTATCATCACATACATAGCATAAATTAAAGTAAAAATTTAAATATGATACAATATTATTAATCATTTACTAATTATTTTACATATATTATACATATTATATATTAAAATTATATATATTATATATATAGCGGGGCGGGTAGGGGCGGGTATTACCTAAACCCGACCCCGCCCCCCCTCCCAAGACCCGCCCCGCACCGGGGCGGGTAATTACCCGCTCCGAGCGGGGTAGGGGCGGGGTGGGTACCCGCAGGTTCGGGTGGTATTACCATCCCTAATCTAATCTACTATAAATACACTGACACCCCTCAAGTATATTCACGTTCTAATCTACTAAAAACTTGTTTAAAGCCCTTGCTAACTTAAGTATCGGAGTCTCTTGCAGGTACCACCTGCCACCTCCTCACGAGGAACTCGAACAGGCAGCACCTCGGCACCAAAGAGGTCAGACGCTGCCATATTAAGGGATCTGGATCTCACGTTCAGACCCAAATCAACGTTTCAGAAAACCGTCGGAACATTGGCGCCGTTGTCGGGGACTTGGAGCTCAACCCTTAATAATGGCGGATGATCAACAAACTGGTCAAACAACCACTCGACATGAATATGATGCAAGCATATTAAAAAGAAGTTGGAATACAGTTTCTATGGATACTATAAACTCTGTAAAAACTTCTCCCAATGGGTAGAAGATATCAAATAGGGATGATGATTCTGCTTCTACAGTTAAATTGGATTAAATATATAAACGGCAGAGACGAGAATAATGCACTCGTAGACACCAACCATGGTGGATTGGAAGTTGCAAATTCATCACCATCATCAAAAAAAAAAAAAAAGAAATGGAGAAAAGAGAACGTGACTGATCCCAATCTCCTCGTGGAATAGGATGGACAACGACGTTCGTGCCTACTTACAACCTCGGAAAGAATCATGATACTCACTCATGGTAATGGAGCAGTTGCATGTTCCAAATACACATGTTTTATAAAGAAAAATAAATAAATAAAATGTCCTATATTGATTAGTAATTGAAGGAGGTATGAAAAATATTTTTGATAAAAATAATGAAATCTTTCTTCCCATCTTATGCCACAAAATACAGTATCAGCTAATTTGAATGCTACTTAATCAGACAATGGACTGATGAATTCAGTTTTTTCTTTATTATATTCACAAATCAATTACAACATAGCAGTGAATAACACTGGAAATCCTCATGGCACATCTTTTATTGGTTGCTCACAAATTGCATCATTGCCAATGAATTTGATGTTGTTTGCAAACTAATAAAGATGGATAGCTTCCACGAAGAAAGCACATCACAACCAACACAAAAGAGAAGAAAGTCATGATCCCATAGAAGTAGCGGAAGAATCACCTAGAGTCATATACTACAACGAAAGAGCTAATTTTTAGGCACAGAAAGAAGAATTCGATCTTCTCCTCAAAGTCCAAAAAAGAGCTCGGATTAAGGAGGAAGCCCTAAAGTAAAGAATGGCTCTAAGATACAATCAAAAGGTTATCAAGAGGAGCTTCACCACCAATGACCTCATTCTGATCCGAAATGATATCGGAGTACAAAAATCAGGAGAAAGAAAGATGGCTGCTAATTGAAAGGGACCTTACAAAATAGTTGAGGTCCTAGACAAAGGTTACTACAAAGTGTCCGACCTCTAAGGGCGGAAGCTCTCGAGGTCTTGGCATGCTTGTAACCTAAAGAAGTACTATAGCTAATTAGCAAATTTCGTGTATTGGTGTACTCTTTTTTCCGACTATAAGGGTTTTTTAACGAGGCACCAACATGAGGGTTAAGGGTACCCAATCCCCTAGTACACAGATTTGTAAAGAAATTTCTTAATAAAAAATTTCTATTTCTTTCTTCAAACATTTTCTATTTAGAACACATTAATTTAAACTCGACAAATTGCGAAAATTATTGCCCGACCTCGAATGGTCGGCAAGATGAAGCAAAGAGGCACAAATTAATGTAAGAAGTTATATAAACAACTCGTACAAAGAGACCTCAATGAGATCGAATAAAAAATGAGCTGTAAAAGTAACTTAATAAAGACCGACTACTCGAAGTCGGAACTAGGAAAGGAAACTAATAACTTAACAAAGTTGCTAAGACTCAAAGTCGAAATAAACTATGTCCAAGCAAAAGTCACAAAATGCTCGAGCCTGACGTATGAAAAGCTCAGAATTCAAGCAGGGACACTGTTGATACCCTGACCCAAAACACAAAAGGCAGACCCAATAAAAATGAAATGCCCACTTAAGAGAGTGGCCTCTACCACATACCCGACCTCTTTAAAGAGGTTGGACACAATAAAAAGGGACAGCTTATGCTTATCTAAGTAAGTAACTGCCTCCTTGAATCTCTCCAACTATCTCTATCTTTCCTAAAAGATAGATCCTAACAAACTCCTAAGATAAAGAAAATGGTTATCCATCAATATAGATGGAACTACTCCAATAAAAGTGGTTATCTATTCTACTATAAATACACTGACACCCTTCAGGTATATTCACGTTTTAATCTATTAAAAACCTGCTTAAAGCCCTTGCTAACTTAAGCATCAAAGTCTCTTGCAGGTACCAGCCCCCATCTTTTCATGAGAAATTCGAATAGGCGGCACCTCAGTACCAAAGAGATTGGACGCGGTCATATTAAGGAATTTGGACCTCATATTCAGATCTAAATCAACGTTTCAAGTAACCCTTGAAACATTATTATATTCCGGTTAATATATATTTAAAAAATTAAAAGACTATATTTAATTAAAATTTATTTTTAATACACCCACAATATATAAAATTTTACATACGACTATTTTATCAGATTCATGTGTTTAAATATTTTTTAAATTATGAGTTTAAAAATTAATTATTTTTATTTAGATAACAATACTCAAATAGTTATTTTTCATAACTCTTTTATATTAATAATGTATAAAAATTAAATTATTTTATATAGCTATTATTATTATTATTATTATTATTATTATTATTATAAGGCAGTAAATTTTAATTTTTTGATGCTAATAATGATCATTATTATTAGGTGAAAAAGAAACATCCTATATTTATATCAATTTATTTCCGCAATTAATACTTGAAACAGAAATGTACGTAGATATGATGAAGCCAGATGGTGGTGAAGTACTAATAGAAGAAGTTACCCATTTCACAAGAAAGCATATAAATTCCTTATGTGTGCATTATTAAAGTATTAGCAAAGTTATTTATATCAGTGGCGTCTTTATTCGGGTCAGAAGGAAAAAGATATTCTCCTCTATATATCTCATGCTGCTTCATGTGGAACATCTCAGCTTTGGTCTATAAATATGAATAATGAATTATTACACGCGGCCAAAAAGATTCAAATGAGTAATTGATGGCAATATTATTATGTGTTATATAATAATGTTACAATCTTAGGTAATCAGTTAGGAATGTAGCTAATTGTAGTTAATTAGTAATTTTTTTTTATTTTTGTGGAGGAAACATAAATTTAAATTATTATAAAAATATTCAAAACTTAATAAAAAAAGTTCTGAATTTAAAAAAAAATTATCACCAATAAACAATAACAAACATTTAAAGTTATTGTAAAATTTATTTAAAAATTTTAAAATTATTTTAAAAATTTCTAACAAAAAAAACATTTGAAACTTATATAAAAAAAACATTCAAAATCTAAAAAAATGACATATTCAAAATCTTTTTAAAATTTCAAAAACTAAAAAAAAGACATCCAACAAATTATTGGAAAAACAACATCGGAAAATTATAAAAAGAAACATCTAAAATTATAAAAAAAATTATCCAAAACATAAGAAAAAGAAACATCTAAAACTTAGAAAAAAAAATTAAACTGCCAAAACTAGTAAAAAGAATTATGAAAAACCAAAAAAAAAAAAAAAAAAGAAAACGACAAAGAAGAAAAGCGAGTCGCGGAGAAGGCATGATCCGTAGCCTTCTTCTTCGTTGAAACATGAGTGGCGGTGCGACTTTGCAAAAGAGGCATTACAGCAATTGATGGCAGAGAAAGGAGGGGTGTCGTTGGTCGGCGGCACGAGCAGTGACGATCTCACACGCTGTTAAGGTTGCGAGAACCGGACCGGTCAATGAATCGATGAGGCGACTGGTTCATTAGTTCAGTAGTTCAACCGGAATTCAACCAAGGTTCAACTGATTTAATTAAATATTAAATAAAATTATTAAAAATTTAATATATAATTTTAAATATTTAAATTCAATAATTTCTAAATCAGAAAACTTTAATATGAAACTAATTTTAGAGTTACACCTCAACATGAGACTAAAAGATGCTACACCTCAAGATTAGACATTAGTAGTTTTCTTAAAAAAATTATTAATAAGGTTTGGTCAGCTAATATACACTAGTTAAACACAGGCAAAATTACAACTGCACAATTATAAGAACTCAAAACACTAAATCAAAAGTTAGAGAGATAAGTACAGTAGATACAATTTTTCCTTAATGCATAATACAATTCTCTTCTACAATGAAACCAGAAGCACTAACACTAGAATCATTAAGATGCTCAATAAAAGCACTAATAGCAATAATACATTCATTGTAATTAACACAAGATTCTTCCATTATTTAGATACAAATGGTACCAATAAAAATAAAAAAAAAACTCTCTAAACTACATTCTCAACAATGACCTAATTCTAGAAATTTCCACCATATACCAAGAGTGACTTTATGCTACCAGAGAGAACACAACATATAGGGAGATTAACAAAAGGAAGAATATGCAGATCAATGCAGAAACATGTCTGCAGATGTCATGATTGATTGAATCGAGTAAGGAATTTGCCATGGTTTCAGAAGCGGATTTGAATTCAAAATCTAGAAATTCAAATTACAAATTACATAAAACAAAATCTAAAATCCAGAATGATTAATTCATATAATTCAGAATCCAAAATCCATATTACAGAATAATTAATTCATATAATTAACAAAAAATTAATTGAAATAAAAAACTGATTAACTCACTACAACAAGCAATTCATATAGTTAACAAAATAAAAAATTAATTGACAAAAATAATCGAAGAATTCACTACGGCAGAGAGCAAAGGAGGCCTGGAGTCCACGGCGACAGAACAGAAGCTCGGCGGGATAGAGGTGGCCGACGACAGAAGTTTCGAACTGACTAGACGACAATGGCGACAGAGACTTCAGACCCTGCTTCTGACAACCAGACGACACCAACGACAAAGGCTTCAGAGTTCAGACGACGATGCCGCCAACAGAAGCTTCGATCCATGACGGTGGCAACCGTTGGTGGTCACTACTGGCATCGCTTGTGGTAACGATGGTAGAGTGCCTTCTCTCATTAGTTAGAGGAAGAGGAAATTAGGGTTGAGAGAGGGAGACGTGGTGTGTGTCTTTGTTAGGGGAGGGGAACATCATTTTAGGTTAGTTTTTTTTTTCAGCATCAAAACGACGCCGTTTTAAGGAAAATTAAAAATTGGAGCCTTTAAAAACCCGTCCGGTTCGCTTGGTTTGTCGGTTAATTACTGGTTTGACCGTTTTTTCGGCCAATTTTTTCAAGACAGTTCTGGGAGTCAATCGAACCAGCCAGATGACTGGTTTCCGATTAATCCGGTCAAACTAGTCGGTTTGATCTTATTTTTAGAACAATGCACGTTATCTTGTGCGCATCGTGGAGGAGGCGTGATTTGCAGCCTTCTTCTTCATTGAAACGCGTGCGGCTTTTGCGTAGGAGGCGTTGCGGCAGAAGGAGGATGGGCGTTGTTAGTCAGCGGCACAGGTGGAGCGAGACTCCGCGGCTGGACAGCGCGTCGTGCGACTATGAAGAGAGATAAGAGTTTATGTGGTTGTTTTTTTCAACTAGGAATGAGAGTGAAAGACAAATTACGATTAGAGGAGTGACTCTTTGAGTACTATTTTAATTTAGGATTATGCTAGGTAATCAATGACTTTCTTGAACAATATGAACAACGGGCCCTAAAATTGGCCCAATTTAAGTAGAACACACTACATTACAAATTATCCATCTAAATCTTAATATTAGAATAACTATCCGCACACATAATGAATTGAATATCTAATATATCTACTGTTCACATTATTTAATATTTTCATTATCTACCAATACTTTTCCTTTAATTTATTACAATTAGCTGTACCACTAATTGGCCTCTTGTACTTTTTCATAATGATATATCATCACCTTATGATATGCCTCTCCTTTCAGCTTTAAGTCAAAGATAAAAGCATAAAGCTGGTAAATTTAATTAAAAAATAGTGCTATAATAATTTTATAACGACAAACATTAGTATTAGAACTTTAAAGAATTCTCACAACAAAACGTGGTCATCAACACTTTATTATTCTAAATAAGCCAGGAGAAACAACAACTGGGAATCCGTAAAAGGAAATACCCATTTGAGAATCTTATTCCACAAACTAACCTCATACATAATTAAATGGAATTCTGACCAATAATGTTTAAAATAAATAAAAAAAAAAAGACACTTGTTTTTCATTAATTTTGATATAATTTAAGACATGAGGATCTGGAGATTAAGAGATCCAAATGTAAAAGACGATGATGGACAACTCAATTACCGTATCAAACACAATTGATGAGTGCAATATTTTTATTAGGACTAATATTTACAAAATCCATGCATGAAAACCCCACTATACGTTGTGGAATTAAGGAAACAGCGAAGTGAAGAGGCACATCAATCAATCTATAGTAACAAATTTTGACCATTTTGTGGGTGGAAATAAACTTTGCAATTGGCAATTGGCAATTGGCACTTGGCACCCCATGATACCATGACCGATGACGCATGACATGCCATGGACCAAATTAAAGTAGATACTATAGCTAGGGGGCTTCAAGGTTCTAGGTAGTGGATAGAGTACCACCAAAAAAGTGAAAGGAACGAAAGGAAAAGAGGAAAAAGAAGCAGCACAATCAACAAAATGTAAAGGGAACATAGATTGTCCATACTAGGTAACTTAATAAGGCTACCATAAGAACGGTTCTTCAAGCCGGAAATCTGAGTCTAGATGTTCGGCTTCGGCTCCAGCTATGACCCAAGCCGAGAGGTAATGAAACTCATCAGCACTATGATTCAAGTCTGATGATAGATCAGGGAGATTCATGAACATGTCATCCTCACCCTTCAATAATGATGAAGTAGAAGTTGATGATATTTGAGTTTGACTTGAAGAAGACTCTACTTGGCTTAGTTCGGACTCGGCTTCTAATTCTATGTCATGGCTTTCATGGTGATAATTCATGACGGCAGCTTTGGCTGCGGCTGCTTGAATGTCTTTAGGACAATTGCTAGCCGGACGAGGCAATTCGGCTATTAGCTCAGGAAAATTGAGGTAAGTTGAGCTGCCCTTGATTGTTAGAGCCGCCACATCATGGGCTCGAGCCGCCATCTCAGCCGTGGGGAAAGTTCCAAGCCAAATCCTAGATTTCTTCCTAGGCTCCCGAATTTCAGATACCCACTTTCCCCATTGGCGCATTCGTACTCCTCTATAAGTTGGGTGCCTCCCATCATTGCTCCTCTTCAAAACCACCTTCTTCTTCTTCTTGGAGGAGGAGGAGGAAGAGGAGGACGTGGAGGGTATAATGGGGAAAGAGAAGGACGTAGTTGGTTGTGTTTCGCTCTCTAAAGGGACAGTTTCTTCCATGTCCATTGGAGGAAATAATGGAAAGTGAGAAGAGAGATTATTGTGTGTGTGTGTGATGGAATGAGTGAAGGGGAAATATATGTGGTGAGTAAGCGAGAGCTTTGAATTAAGTTGAGGTGGGTGGAGCTGTGAACTATACTTATAATTCTTTCACATATTAATTAAAGAAATGGGCCCGGCTGAAAAGAAACAAACAAATGCTTCTGTGTGCACTTTGCATTGTATTCCTTTTATCTCACTTTCTTTCTGCCGTCACGGTTTGGACATTTATAAACCAGATTAATCTTATGGATAATTTTAACGTGGTAATTTAGTAGGACAAATACTTCATAATTTTGGATTTAAAAGTTAGTGACTTTTTAAATTGTGTCATTTGAAAACAATGAGAAAAATGTTGGTTGAAGTTGTATAAATAACCAAACAAGTTGTTCTAAAAATGTATAAATATTTTATGACCAATTAAATTACAGATCTAAAATATATTATATAAAATATTGATACTATTTTTTTCACTATCATTCTCTCTTATAAATATTTTGTCCAATACACACTAATGACTAATCTATACACAAATTACATTAAACGGAGTCATCATCTGTTCTCCTCCTTGTGAGGCAGAGATCCGATTCTTCTAAAGTTGTATTGTCATTTTAGAAAAAAAAGTACATTAATCACCATTGAGTTAAGATAGTAAAATTTACGGATAATAAATGTTACAAATTCAAAAGTGATTAAAATATCACTTTACTATTTTACTAACATTGTCACTTTAGAGGATTTTTTTTTGTGATACGGTGGATCGAAGAATTATCCAAATAGAAAAATGAAAAAGAAGAAAAATGACACAAATAACACTATTTACTACAACTTTGGATTAAGTATGAGTAATGACAATTACCAAACGTAAAAGTGGCCATACAAAAAGGCATAAAAATTTGTTTTATATAAATAATTTCCTCAAATTTGGTCCGTTCTTGTACAAATTAAATTTTCGTGTACATTGCTAAGAAAATACTTTGTTAAGCTCTCTAGCTTTCTCTTGATTATCCAAATTAAATGTACTATTCCTGTAGCGATATTGTTTATTCATTTTCTTGGTGTGACGTCATTTCGATCATATTCATTTAACAGCTAGATTAATTAGTGTCCAATATTAATCTTCAAGTGGGTCTTACATTATTAGTGGCATTTTTCTTTGTATGATCATCATATCATATAATTGATGATAGATTAGATGTCACACTGTCCATATCCGTGTATTTATCCTTAGCTCCAAATCAAAGTGGGGATCCAAAACAAAAATTGGCCTCAGGCACTACTACATAATTAATTTTTACTAACATTTAAAAAATATTACTAAATTATATTAAAATGTTATCTATGTATATTAGTAATATTTTAACAAATGTTAAATATACTTTATGTTACTAAATAATTTTACTAACATTTTTCTAAAGATTTAATAACATTTAGTAAAAATGTTACAAAAGATATTCTATAATAATATTATGAAAAATGTTACAATAGACTATTCATGGTAATACTTAGAGAAATGTTACAATAGATATTTTTTGTAACATTTAGAAAAATGTTACCATAGATAATTTTTGTAACATTTAGAAAAATGTTACCTTAGATATTTTCTGTAACACTTAAAAAATGTTACAATAGATATTTTATGTAACACTTAAAAAATATCACAATAAATCTTTCTAATAACATTTTAAAAAATATTACAATAGATATTCTATAGTAATACTCAAATAAATGTTACAAAAGATTTTTTTTGTTAACAAAAAAAAAAATATTACAATGGATCTTTAGTAACATTTAAATGCACAAAATATCTTTAGTAACATTTAACCCACACCAGACCATGAAGTAAAGTGTTTTCTAGCTCGGGAGCCAACTTTCAGATTCTTGAAAATTTTCTCATCAAATACATCTGAAAATACACTGCACACACCCAATAATCAAAACAATCTTGGAAGAGAGTATAATATGCAAAAGAAAAGCATGAATTTCATTAGTTACTATTTACAAGACTTTACAAGAAAGTAAGCAGTCACTTACACCAAGAAAATTTAACATTTTTTTTCATGTACAAAGAAAGTAAACAGTCACATGCAAGAAAGTAAGCAAGACTTAGTTATCTTGGTTTTTCAACTTTAACTATCTAAATATCCTAAGGTAACTATGTCAATTTAACATTTTTTTCTCATATACAAAGGAAATTGAAAATATTAAATTCCATGAAATTCAAATAGAAAATAACAGATATAGAATCTTATCAAAGGAATGCCCTGAATTGCCCTTTCCTCCAGATACCTTGATGGCTTATATAAGTTACCATATAATTCTGACTATTTCTTTAGGCTGTTATATACATGCTTTGCCCCAACCAAAAAGCTGATCATAAAACATGTTGGACTAGATAAGTACAAAAGGGGCAGTAACATAAATGATGGTTTAAGAGTTCAAATAGTTTACAAATTATTACATGGAAGCAAATGATTTTGCAATGCTTTTATAAATTCCTTTTCTTAGCTTTAGCCATTCAATATTTTAGACGAGGAAAGAAAAAGGAAAGGATAAACCCACCTGTAACTAGGGAAGCTCATCCCAAGAACACAAGCAATGTCGAGGTCTGATGCTTGAATAACCATTCCTTCATCTAAAACACGGCATGCCTCGTTCACTATTGGAAATAGTATCATCTCTACAATCTCTTGGTCAGTAATAAATATAGGCTGTAAAAGGAATAAATGCTATCAGCTTCACTACACAAGCTAATGTCGACGAGAAAATTCAAGAAGATATAGATTCAATCTAGTGAGAGGAAGCTTATGATTAAACAATCACTTGCAATATAGAATTTTCAAAAGAAAAGCACCTTTCCACCAGGCATAATATTGGCAAGTCTTCTCGACTCTTCAACAATTGGTAATATTGAAAGATCGGGTTTTGGCTTGCTACCCTTTTCATAAAAGTAGTATCCTTTCCCATTGTTTTTGCCTGAAAGGACACAAGTGATCAAGGAAAGAATGTGTTATGTAAACAAATGAAAATTGAAGTATGTCCTCGACACAAAGAAAGCTTAATTTAACTGAAAAATAAGTATTACCATTTCTCCCACTTTTGATCATAAGATCAAGCAGTGGAGATTTATATGTGAGACCACGAAATGAACCCTTAAATTCTTTGGAAACGGCTACAGCTACTCCATAGCCAGCCAAGTCCAAAAGGCTGCGGGCGAAGAAAAGATTAACTCCATCAAACAAACCACAGAATTTACATGCTGGCACACATACTAACAAAACAAAACCATGTAAATTTTATCCATGCCACTCTTTTAGATTACTTGAGAATCTTGTCCCAGTCATGTTCTTTAATATAACTATGTCTGATATAACTATCTCCTTGATGTAACCACCTCTTCCCCTGGTGGTTCTGAACACAATGCCAGTTTTTGAGTTGTAGAGATGAACATGCTCCACTAGGACATTCAAAATGACACCAGACATGTCACTACCAAACGCAAGAGTAGAGCCGGAAGAAGATTAGAGATGCACCCTTCTAATGTGCACATTTTTTGTAGGCCTGCCATAGGTAATGCCATACTCATCCCAGCCACTTTTGAGTGCAATTGCATCAAACCCCATGCTAATTGTACTATCTTCTATACAAACATTATCAGAAGAATCTGAAAAAACAAAAAGAAAAATACATTATACAACAAGTTGATTAAGACTTCAATAAAGTTTGGAATTTGAGATAAAATATAGTAAAAATATAACGCATGATAACAAGTTTCAAACCTGGTACTATGCCAACAGTGAAAGGGGATTCTGAAGGAGCTGATATTGAAATATTGTGAATATGTACATTGCTGCATTAAAATACAGTACAGTACATTACATTACACCAGATCAGTAACCCATTTTCTTTCAAAATAAGTAACAATGTACTCAATGCTTTAGAAGGAGCATAAAATGTTACCTGCAATAAACTGGGTGGATGCCATATGTAGGGGTATTCAGGAATGTGATATTTGAAACTACCACCGAGTTAGATGCGACTAATTTGATTAGATGAGGTCGGCTATAGTTCAGGGAATGAGAAGTAAAGGATCTCCACCAAATCGATCCAACACCATCTATGGTCCCAGTGTTGCCTGATTATGTAACATAGATATATGAGAGCTTAAGTGAGAAAAGAAACAGACCAATTAATTGAGAAGAAAACAAAGATCCTAAACAAAAACCTGTAATGACCACATCATTTAACATGTATCCATTTATCAAGCTAAGGTATCTTCCGGCGGGAGCTTTGATTCCTCGTCCATAAGAAGGTAAAAGATTAATAACTTTCCAATGAAATGGATCCTAAACAAAGATGAATCATATAGCAACATGTCATCTCTAACAAGTTAGTGAAAATAGAAGAATCAAAGAAGCACAAAAGGGGAAAAAATACCTGAAATCCAATAATGACAGCACCTCTTTCTAGAAAGAGGGTAAGATGGCTAGTGAGGTTGAAGCTTTCGGTGAGCCATTGTCCAGGCGGTACATAAAGCTGAGTGCCGCCCTTATCGGCGAATGACATGAGATAGAATATTGCATTCTGGAATGCAATGGTATTCAGTGTCTTTCTATCCCCAATAGCACCAAACTCCAAAATTGAGACACTGTGTGGTCTTGGAGCTAGTTCTGGACTATATTCACATTGCTCAGAACTACCATAACCATTAACTCTTGCTTCATTGCTCAATGCCAGCAGCAACACCAGTGCCACCTAAAACAATATATCAATTACAGATTCATTGAATTTCTCACAATTCAACAAAATAATTATTAATAAAGGGGATTGAGAGTATGAAATTACCTAGAAGGAAGAAAATCATAGGGTTGACATATCTCTATGACTAAAATCAAGATTATTTTTTCGAATAATTATTTTTCTCAAATTAGTTATTAAACCTACTGGAAATAATCAAAGTGTTGTTGATTTACTTAAATTAGTTATTATAATTAATTAAGTAAACAATAAACTGACGTGTGTTCATCTTCTGTCCAAGCAATACCCTTACGACGTTTCTGATATGATCTTGAAGCCTTAGATCCATTATTAGACTCGTTCGAATTCCAAGGTTGGCCACCCTTCTTGCCAGCTCCTTCATCACTAGCATTGCTTGTTGAGCCTTCTGAAGTAGAATTATAAGTCGGTAGAGTCACACGCCCAGATTCAATTAAGTTGACATCATCAACCAGAAGTTCATAGTGTTGTTTAACCTCTTCCAAAGTCTTCCCAGTTACATCCGCAGCAATCTTCCTCAGGGTAAGTACCCAAGGCATTCTCAAATGCTTTATCCTGCTTAAAGCTCCACTCAGGTCCTCGACATGATTCTCAATTAGCTAATTACATGCTAAACACCTGCTTAATATTAAATAAATAAACACCAAAACAAGGAGTTTTGTATATTAATTCCCAAAAAAATGAATAGATTAATTCAATTTTCTCATTTTGCATATGGTTTATTATTTTTTATAATAAATATAAAAAATAATAAGATGATTCATTTTATCTGTAATATATATTATAATAAAATAATATAGTATATATGATAATTAAAAAATAAATCTCATTTAAGATAAAAAATAAATAAAAAAGTAAGGTTAAACCAGTGACATTAAAGCTAGAAGCACATATATCTGAAACTGTTACTTTTCATAACAAGCAACGAAGACGAAGAACCTCAAACTAATCTTAGACGAATAAAATGGCAGCAATGGCAAGAGTTGCAGCAATGTAAAATGACGACGACGACGACAAAGAATGAGGAGCACCGGAAGTAGGAGCAGGTGCAGGAGCAGTAGATCCAACATGGATGAGTAGCTTCATCTGACGGTTAACACAGTAGTCGCTCTTTTCACAGATGTACCAATTCTTTCCTTTAGTTTCCAGTAATTACTTCAGTTTTTTCTTCCTGAAATTAGAATGGGAAATTTGAGAATTCTTACAGAGAGAATTAAAGAAAGCAGAGAGAAGGCGAGTTTTGTAGGAATATCGGAAATGGGAATGAAAACGGTTAGTAATTTAGGGTTTTATGGATTGGGGATTAAAGGTTTGAATGTGATTGAGGAAAACGAAAAGGGGATTCTGGGTAGTAATTTAGGGTTTTATGGATTGGAAAGATGAGAAACGTAAGTAAGGAACAACAAGGAGTCAAGGACCAAGGAGCAAGAAATTTCAGCTGCTTCTTTTTCTTCTTCTCATTTCATACCTAAATTCAAAACCTAAATTAAAATAAAAAACTTAATTAAAAACTAAATTCAAAACCTGACTACTAAATAAGAGGATGAACCAGAGATGAAAAATTATATATGCATTATTCAAATTTGGATCAAAATCAGTAAAAGAAGAAAGAATACGAAAAGTAGTTCTTCTTCTCCTCCATTAGACTCACCTTAAAACAGAGAATAACAAACCCAACCTTAGAATTTGTTGAAACGAGTGAGAGATTCAAGGAGCGGAGGAGCACGATCGAGAGCACCAGTTTGATTGAGAGCGAGAGTGCAAAGCAGAGGAGGAGCACGATCGAGAGCGCCAGTGAGATTGAGAGCAAGAGTGTGAAGGAGAACGAGATTTGGACCAGGTTTCCTGATCTTTCTTCCGTCCCAACAGTTAGGGTAGTCTCCGATTTTGATTTTCACGATCGGAATAGGTAACATTTTTGAAGTTTTTAAAAAAATTATATATATTTACTAACATTTCATTATAAATGTTACTTTATATATAATTTTATAATAATCACTAACACTTTAATAAATGTTAAGCAATAAATGTTACCAAATGCTCAAAATGTAGTAGTGGGGTCTCATAATATATATTCAATTTTACCGTATAAACGAGATAAATTGTAATGAGATATGTTTAAAATCATCTCGTTTATCATATAAATGAGATATATCGTGTACGGCGTGATTCCGATCACATTCATTCACTTTTTTCGCTTCTTTTTCTCTCTTTTTTGGACATTTTTTTATATTAGGATTAAGTACGATTTTGATCTCTAAAGTATAGGTCAAAAATTTTTTTTAGTCTCTAACTTTTTTTTGCATACAAAATTGTCCCTATGATTCAACATAATTTTAAAATCATCCTTTTAGACAGATTAATTTTTGAATGACTAAACTACCTCTTCTCTCTCTTTTTACCATCACCCCATCCACTACCACTCCATCACCATCTGCACCAAGAAACAACCTTCAACAACAACCTCAAATAAATCAAAATAACACAGCAATTCATCACCAAAACAATCATCGTTAACAAAAAATAAGAAAATCATCATCATCATTGTCAAAACAAACATTAACAAGAAAAGGAGGGGAAGGGCGGTAGAGGGCAGGGAGGGAAGGGAAAGGGAGGCGCGGCGGTGATGCTAGAAACGCGAGGAACATAACCACCACCTCCCCGACGGCGACGAGAAACATGAGGGACACAACCACCACCTACCATCATCATCTCCAAAATTCCTTCAGCAATGACACCACAGAAACATACTGAGGCACCAAGCACACAAAAACCGATAACACAGATCATACCAAAGACTCACCGCATAACTAGCCTAAAACTTTACTTCCCTACAAGACAAACAAAAGAAAGCAAAAAGAAACCCCCTGAAACACGCCAATGCCTAATGAGCAATTAGGATTGGGATTGAATAGTGAATAGATTGACTTCGAGGAATTCATTATAGAGTTAACATTTGATTCAAAGAGGTTGTGCCATATCACAATAACTATACATCCCAGTGTCCCAGCAAACGACGACAACATTATTTTGCCCCAAAGAAAATGAAATTGTGAGGGACGTATGGTTTAGAACCCTCGACATTAATACTATCGAACTGGGGGTTTGCACTTTCAACAGATTTGGAAAGCGAAGGAAGCAGAGAGGATGGGAAGGGCAGCAGATGGCAGGGAGCCAGGGAGGGGATAGGGAAGGGAGGGAAGGGGAAGGGAGGGAAGGGCTAGGGCCAAGCGACGACAAGGGCGAAGTGAGGGCGAGTCGCAGAGAGGTTAGGGCGCGAGTCGCGGTGCTTCGAGGGCGAGGGCCAAGCGATGGCGAGGGCAAGGTGCTGCGTGTCGTAGAGAGATTGCTCGATGAAGTGAGAGAGAGTGGTGGCGATGATGTGACAAAGGGTTTTAACGGTAGGGGAAAGGGAAGAATGGGAGTCCAGGTAGGGGGGAAGGGATGTGTGTGGCGGTGGTTGGGCTCTGTATCTTCTGTTTTTGTTTCTGAGGAAGAAAAAGAGATGATGTGATGAAGAAGAAGAAGAGAAGAGTATTTTAGTCCGAAAGACGGTTTTAAATTACATTGAACCTTAGGGATGATTTTGTATGTAAAAAAAGGTTAGGGACGAAAAATTTTTTTGGCCTATACCTTAGGAACCAAAATTGTACTTAACCCTTTATATTATTGAAGTATTTAGACATTATGATGCGCTTAGTTGTATGAGATGACGATATCAACCACCTGAATACGACGTGACAGATTGCTGGAGCAATCGACTTCCAAGTTAATGTCGTTATTTTTCTCTTTTAAATAAATAATCATACAATTATATTAGGGTATTTTTATTAATTTATTATTGTTTTATATGACTAGAATAGATGTTGCGTTAGTGACATAAAATAGATTCGTTACCAAATTTGCTTTTATTAGGTGGTGGAATGTAACACCCTAATTATGCTCGAGTCATAATTCAATGATAATAAGGTGGTACGACTCTCAAGGTGCATTATAATACATAATTATATATGACTTGAAGGGAAGTATTAACGAGAAGCCTGAAAAGAGTAAAATAAAATCGCGAATCAGAACGCTCACGTATCGGTAAAACATAAGATAAAACGTACTCGGATAGAGAATCAAGATAAGGTATAATGGTAAGGAAGAATAGAATAGAGACAAGATACATATATATTTAGACATAATTATAATAGCCACTAGTCGCGACCTGCGAAGTTTAGGCTGACTAGGGTACAGAAATAAAATCAGTTGACAACAGTAGTTTTTTATCTCTCCCAAAATATACATCAAGGCCTCTATAGGAAAGTTTTCAAAAAGGAATAAATACGTATAATAATTTTTCAAAACAAGAACGGAGAAATTCTAAACAAAAGTAAAGCAGAATCCAATGATCTTCGCTATCTTTCAGATAAACCACAGCTCACTATTGAGCACTTGGACCTGCATTTGAAAAATAGAGAATATATACGGAATGAGAACCCCGACCCATGGGTTTCTAGTACGGTAAAAATTCCAAGTAAATACAATGCACTATAATAAGAACTCACTAAGCATCTTAACTTCACACCTCATTATATCCATCTTATTATTCTATCTACTCCATAACTTGGCAACTATCTTAAGGGATTTTTAAGTCTAAGTCAATAATTCTCGCCTTTCTTCAACTTTCCAATCAAACAGCATCATAACCAGAACAAACACTAGCCCTCAACGTCAACCAACACCAGCATGAGGGACCTCTCAGTTGTACAAACACAAGTCATGCAATCAAGTAATACACAAGTAAGATTCAAGTAAAACAAGTAGCATATAATCATGTAATATGTACAATTAGGCAAACCATACAATTAAATAAACCCAAACAAATCAAAACATATACAAATGATGCATGTCTGCCTTATGGCCAATGATATCATCTGTCGGTTATACAGCCAAATCCGACACATCTAGTAGCTAACCCGGAGATTGTCCTCTCTGCTGTTTACTCGCTATATTGCGTAGCCTCACAGGGAGAGTGCCCTGTACACCTCGCAGAGTTAATACTCTGTATATATCTGGTGCAGAATTTATAACCCACAAACTAACCGGAAAATGCACCGGGTCGTACCAAGTAATACCTCAGGTGAGTGAGGGTCGATCCCACGAGGATTGAAGGACTAAGCAACAATGATTAATTGATTTACTTAGTTAGGAAAATAGAAAGTAGTGTTTGAGAGTTCAAAGACATTAAACAATAGAAAGAATATTAAAGAAAGGCAAATAAATGAGTTGGAAATAAAGTATGGAGAAACAGTTAAGGCTTCAGAGTTATCTATTTTCTGGATTGACTTTTCTTATTTACTACTTTAATCATGCAATATTTAATTCATGGCAAATTATATGTGACTAGACCCTAATTCCTTAGACCTTTCTAGTCTCCTCTAAAATTCATCAACAGCCAATTCCTTGGTCAATTAATTCTAATTAGGGGGTGAAGTTCAATTATAGTTATATGCCACAGAAATCCTAATTACCCAAATATAAAAGGATTATATGTCACGTATCCCGTTAAATTCAGATAAACTAGAAATTTAGGAGAAGTTGTTTTCAAGCTGTTGTTTCAAGTAAAGAGTTTTTCCAAGTTATACAAGAATTCAATTAGAAAGAGGGTCATACTTCCGTTCCAGCCAAATTCATAAAATAAAGAACGAAAACAATTCTTGAAATATAAATCAAAACATGAATTAAAATAGAAAAACAATAAAATTAATCCATACAATAGACATAGCTCCTAACCTTAACAATGGAGGTTTAGTTGCTCATGGTAAAGAGAAAATAAGGATTCTGATAAAATATATTTTGGTAGTTTGAATGGAATGGGATCTCCCCCTGTGGAATAATTCCAATTCACTTTTATATTTAATCCTAATTAATTTAAAATCTATCTTCTAAAACTAAAATAATATCTTTTCCTATTTTTAAATAAAATAAAGTTTAAATTAGAATTAATTAAAGCAATCAACATGTCTTCAATTGATGGATGGGGACCACTTGCTTCGTAGGGTCCACGCCTAACTTGGAGTGGGAATAACCATTCTTATGTGAATCTCCCTTGAGTCTCTGCTATCCCCTGGCTCTAGTCTATGTTTCTGAGCCAAAAACTGGGTCAAAACTCGGCCTGAAATTGTCCCCAGCGTTTTCTGCAAATTCTGCACGTGGCGCATGTCACACGTACGCGTCAGTCACGCGTACGTGTCGATGATCTTCTTCACGTGTCATGCGTACGCATCAGGTACGCGCACGCGTTGCTGTGCAACTTCACTTTTCACGCGTATGCGTCAGGTACGCACACGCATCACCATGGACAGCTCCAAATCACGCGTACGCGTTAGGCACGCGTACGCGTCGCTCTTCGCTGGTCAGCTCCTTGGTTTCTTCTCTTTCTCTGCAGAAACTCCATCAAATCCATCCGAATGCTATCTAAAATAAACAGAATTGCATAAGACTCAAAGTAGCATCCATAGTGGCTAAAAGATAATTAATTCTTGATTAAACTCAACCATTTAAATGCAAATTCACTAGGAAAAGATAGGAAAGATGCTCACGCATCACAACACCAAACTTGAATTGTTGCTTGTCCTCAAGCAACCAAACTAATATAGGCTTAGAATGTGAATTTGCATGAGAATGAGTTCGATTAAGCTCATGTCTCTTCTTATAGTGGGGTTTACAACTGCAATCTTGAATAGTTTTGGCATCTCACTCTCCTTTGAATCAGAAGGATGTTAGTGTCATTCGGAATTAGAATCCGGATAATATTATGAATTCTCTGATTTTTTGTAGCTTAATTTAACCCTTGAACACAGCAAATTTTTTTTCTTTGGTGCTTTGCACCTTGAGCCTAGCTGTGACTTTAAATATTTTGTCTCAAGTTTTACTTGACACAGAAACACTACAAGCATTTAACTGGGGAACTCTTTTGAAGTTCTGATTTTTTTTTTCAGCTACTCCCAGACAGTGGTGCTTAAAGCCTTTGGCATACTCTGCTAATTGGCATTGATCTCGACTCTAAATATTTTGTCTCAAGGATTACTTGACACAAGAACACCACAAGCATGTGACTAGGGAAACAACTCTTTGAGCTTTTAATCATGTCTGACCTCCCTAGTCATTGATGCTCAGAGCCTTGGACCTTGCTTTTTTTTTTGCTGTTTCTTTTGCTTCAAGGATTATATTTTTGTTTATTTCAGAGAAGTCATAATAATTCTCTAAATCCCTGTTCCTTGTACATCAACATTCTTTGATTCAAATTCAAATATGCACTGTTCATGTCATGCATTCAGAATCACAGAAAATACCACCACATTTAAGTGAATAAGACTACTCTTCAATATAAACTTAATTTCTCATGCAATATATCACTTCTTTTTTCTTTTTCTTTTTAGATTCAAGTTCAGTGAGCGGTACATGAGACAAATAACAGAATGAAACTAATTCTAAGAACTAAAAGTACTAAAGATCATGCAGGTAATCAAAGCAACAGAAAACAGAAAACAACAAAATAAGAACGGAAGAGAAATAGAATGAAAAGAACTCAACCACCTTAGTTATGCTAGTGGCCATCTCATTCCTCCATGAAGAACATTCATCTCTCTTTGGTGCTATTAAAATAAGCAGAAAAGCCATAAGCGGAGCGACACAATACCAAACTTAAAGGTTTGCTTGTCGTCAAGCAAAGAAGAACTGAAAATGAAAACAAATATTATGAGTAAAGAATAATAAAAGGATAAAAGAACAAGAGAGAATTAGGATGGGGGGGTAGATGATTTGAGATCAGGCGCTGAAGGGGTTTAATTTGGGCGTCGCATGCGACGCGAACGCTTAAGGCACGTGTATGCGTGAATCGCACTGATTTCAAGCGATGCGTACGCGTCTGGGACGCGTACGCGTGGACTTGGTTTGTGCGAATTGCGCGAAGGCGGCTGCGCGCACGCACAACTCTCTGCTCGCGTGGTCTGGGAATCAAAATTTTTAGATGACGCGTGCGCGTCATGCACGCGCATGCGTGGATGGCCATTTGGGGAAATGACGCGCATGCGTCAGGGACGCGTACGCGTGATCAACTTTGTGCCTCTAGCACACTTCCAGCCCCAAGCCATCACAACTCTCTGCCCAAACACTCATTGACGCCAATTTTCAGGGTCACGCGTCCGCGTCTGAGACGCGCACGCGTGGGTGGCCATTTGCACAAACGACGCGCACACGTGAAGTACGCGTACGCATGATGCGGGTTATGCGCCCAGCATAGTTCCAGCCCCACTCCTGCTCAACTCTTTGTACAATTTTATTTTCACACACACACAGATGACACGTACGCGTCAGTGACGCTTGCGCGTCATGTGCTCTTTTTTTTGTGTCGCCTGAAGTGTTCGGTTCCTGTTATAAAATAGCTGCATGATCAGAAGAACAGTAAAAACTCAATAAAAATCAAATAAGTAATAAAACTACTACTACTACAAAAAACAACTAAGGATACGAAATTATCGGGTTGCCTCCCGACAAGCGCTTTTTTAACGTCACTAGCTTGACGGTCTGTTCTGCTAATTTAGCAGATGAGCGGACCTCTGGCGATCAATCTAGCCTCCAAGATAGTGCTTCAACCTCTTCTCTTCCTGTGTTTTCACATAACCATATGGTGAAGCTCTGATAACCACAAACGGTCCTGACCACCGGGATTTCAGCTTCCCGGAAAAGAGTTTGAGCCTTGAATTATACAGAAGCACTCACTGTTCTGGCTCAAAGACTCTGATGGCAATCTTCTTGTCATGTAGTAACTTGGTTCTTTCCTTATAGAGCTTGGCATTCTCATAGGCTGAATATCTGAATTCATCAAGCTCATTCAACTGAAGCATTCGCTTGATTCCTGCAGCTTCTAAATCAAGATTCAGATATCGGATTGCCAAGTAAGCTTTGTGCTCCAACTCAACTGGCAAGTGACAAGCTTTGCCATAGACCAACTGATAAGGGGACATGCCAATAGGAGTCTTGTAAGCTGTCCGGTATGCCCAGAGAGTATCATCAAGCTTCCTAGACCAGTCCTTTCTTGAAACACTGACGGTCTTCTCTAAAATCCTCTTAAGTTCTCTGTTGAAAACTTCAACCTGTCTACTTGTCTGAGGGTGATAGGGGGTTGCCACTTTATGACGGACTCCATATCTCTGCAGAAGAGAGTCCAACTGTCTGTTACAGAAGTGGCTACCACCATCACTAATGAGTGTCCTTGGGACACCAAACCGGCTAAAGATATATCTCTGAAGAAAGCTCATTACCACCTTGGCATCATTGGTGGGTAGGGCCACAGCTTCCACCCACTTGGACACATAATTAACTGCCACTAGAATATAGTTGTTTGAATGTGAGGGTGGGAAAGGTCCCATGAAATCAATACCCCACACATCAAATAACTCAACCTCAAGAATCCCCTGTTGTGGCATTTCATGGTTGGCAGAGAGATTTGTGGCTTTTTTACATCTGTCACAGTGCTTCACAAATGCTCTTGAGTCTCTGAAGAGAGTCGGCCAGTAAAACCCGCTCTGAAGGACCTTTGTAGCTGTCCTTTCACCACCAAAGTGGCCTCCATACTCAGAACCATGACAGTGCCAAAGAATCTGCTGTTTTTCTTCATCTGGGACACATCTCCGGATGATACCATCTGAACTCCTTTTAAAAAGGTGTGGTTCCTCCCAAATGTAGTACTTTGCATCAGTCAATAGCTTCTTCAATTGTTGCCTACTATACTCCCTTTGAATAAAATTCATGGCCTTATAATTGGCAATGTCTGCAAACCATAGAGCCTGCTGAATGAGGAACAATTGCTCATCCAGAAACGTCTCAATCACAGCTGTGGGTGGTTGTACTCCTGCTTCAGGCTCAATTCTGGAGAGATGGTCAGCTACTTGATTTTCTGACCCTTTCCTGTCTTTTATCTCAATATCAAACTCCTGAAGGAGCAACACCCATCTGATTAATCTTGGTTTAGAATCTTGTTTGGTTAGAAGGTACTTCAAAGCAGCATGATCAGTATAAACAATATCCTTAGAACCAAGTAAATAGGACCTAAACTTTTCAACAGCATACACAACGGCTAATAATTCCTTTTCTGTAGTTGTGTAATTCTTTTGGGCATCATTTAACACACGGCTAGCATAGTAAATGACATGTACAAGCTTACCATGTCTCTGTCCTAAAACAGCGCCTATAGCAAAGTCACTAGCATCACACATTAATTCAAATGGTAAATCCTAGTCAGGGGAAGCTATAATGGGAGCAGAGGTAAGGTTTGCTTTCAGAGTTTCAAAAGCATGCAGACAATCAGAATCAAAGACAAAAGGAACATCAGCAACCAGTAGGTTGCTTAAAGGTTTATCAATTTTAGAAAAATCCTTTATAAATCTTCTATAAAATCCTGCATGACCTAAGAAACTCCTGACTGCCTTAACATTAGCTGGTGGTGGTAATTTTTCAATTACCTCCACCTTTGCTCTATCAACCTCAATTCCCTTACTTGAAATCCGATGTCCAAGAACAATACCTTCTGTAACCATAAAATGACATTTTCCCAATTTAAAACAAGGTTTAATTCTTGACACCGTTTCAAAACAAGAGATAAATGCTTAAGGCAAGATTCAAAAGAA
Source organism: Arachis hypogaea (assembly GCF_003086295.3). Taxonomy (NCBI): domain Eukaryota; kingdom Viridiplantae; phylum Streptophyta; class Magnoliopsida; order Fabales; family Fabaceae; genus Arachis; species Arachis hypogaea. The sequence continues at coordinate 45,322,130 of NC_092046.1, read as the reverse complement.
TTACCAAAAACAGAAAAGTCATTCATAAATACCTCAATGAACTTTTCAACCATATCAGAAAAAATTGAAAGTATACACCTCTGAAAAGTTGCTGGAGCATTGCAAAGTCCAAAAGGCATTCTTCTTTAGGCAAATACTCTATAGGGGCATGTGAATGCTGTCTTCTCTTGATCTTGAGGGTCCACTATAATTTGATTATATCCAGAATATCCATCTAGAAAAACAGTAAAAAGCATGACCAGCTAACCTCTCAAGCATCTGATCAATGAAAGGCAGGGGGAAGTGATCCTTCCTTGTAGCAGTGTTGAGCCTCCTGTAGTCTATACACATTCTCCATCCTGTGATTGTTCTTGTAGGAATAAGCTCATTCTCTTTATTCTTGATCACTGTCATCCCTCTTTTCTTGGGAACTACCCGCACCGGACTTACCCAAGGACTGTCAGAAATAGGGTAAATAATACATGCTTCCCATAGTTTCATTACCTCTTTTTGGACTACCTCTTTCATAGTTGGATTGAGTCTCCTTTGTGGTTGCACAACTGGTTTAGCATCATCTTCAAGGAGGATCTTGTGCATGCACTTGGTTGGACTAATCCCCTTCAAGTCATTAATGGTCCACCCAAGAGCTGTTTTATGGCTCCTGAGCACTGAAATAAGCGCCTCTTCCTCTTCAGGCTTCAGGGAAGAGCTAATAATCACTGGATAGGAATCATTTTCACCTAAGAACACATATTTCAGAGAAGAAGGTAAAGGTTTGAGCTCAAGCTTGGGGACTTCCTCCTCTACTTTAGGTGTGTGAACCATAGCCTTCTGGGGTGGTGAATCATCAACTTCAACTAACTCATATTCAGAAATAGGATCCAGAATGTCATCAAGTACCTCAGATTCTAGTACTTCTTGAACAAGTGGTTCAACAACATCAATTTTCATACACCCTTCAGAATCATTAGGGTGCTTGAGAGCTTCAAAAACATTAAGGACCACCTGTTCTTCATTGACCCTCAGGATTAATTCACCCTTTTGCACATCAATCAAAGCTCTACCTGTAGCTAAAAAGGGTCTACCAAGAATAATAGAGGATTTTACATCCTCTTCCATGTCTAATATAACAAAATCAGTAGGAAAAATAAAGGGTCCTACTTTCACAAGTAAATCCTCAACAACACCCACATGTAATTTAATAGAAAGATCAGCAAGTTGAAGAGAAATACGAGTGGGTTTTACCTCCTCAAGTTGAAGCTTTTTCATCACTGAAAGTGGCATGAGATTGATGCTAGCTCCAAGATCACATAAAGCTCTCTGAATGGTGACATCTCCAATGGTGCAAGGAATCACAAAACTCCTTGGATCTTGCATTTTCTAAGGAAGTTTATGTTGAATAATAGCACTGCATTCCTTGGTTAACACCACGGTTTCTTGCTCATTCCAATTCCTCTTGTTAATCAACAATTCTTTCATAAATTTAGCATAAAGGGGCATTTGCTCAAGAGCCTCTGCAAAAGGAATGTTGATATGTAGCTTCTTGAAGACATCTAAAAATTTAGAGAACTGCTTTTCTTTGGAAGCCTTATGAAGTCTCTGAGGATATGTGATAAACCCATATTTTATGATATATTTTGTGCTTAATTTGAGTGATTTATTCAATCCTTCTCCCACTTATTCATATTAATTGCATGGTTTTACTTCTCCTTCCTTATTATGTGATGTATGTGAAAAACATGTTTCCTATGCTTTAAAAATAATTATTTTAATTACCTTTATTTCCATTCGATGCCGTGATTAGTGTGTTGAGTAGTTTCAGATCTTCTAAGGCAGGAATGACTTAAAGAATGAAAAAAGAAACATACAAAAATGGAAGGAAAGCACAAAACGGAGTTTCTAAAGAAACTGGCATCCACGCAATCGCATGGGCGACGCGAACGCATGCCAAGCGCGAATCAACAGCGACGCGGCCACATGACTGACGCGACCACGCGCCTTAAGCAAAACACATATGACGCAGTCGTATGACTAATGCGACCGCGTGACAAGAAAAGCTCTGACTAACGCGACCGCGTGACCCACGCGGACGCGTGACAGAGGCCACGCACCAGAAATTGCAGAAAACTCTCCCAGCGATTTCTGAAGCCCTTTTTGGCCCAAATCCAAGTCCAGAAGGCATAGATTAGAGATTATAAAGTGTGAGAATGCATCCATTCAAAGGGAGCTCGCCAATTTAGTTACTTCTCATGATTTAGATTTAGTTTTGAGAGAGGTTCTCTCCTCTCTCTCTCTCTTAGGATTTAGGATTTCTCTTAATTTTAGGAGTGACTCTCGATCCCAGGTTTAATGTTCCTTTAATTTAAGCTTCCCTTTCACTTTTATTCATTCCATTACTTTAGTTGATTATTTACTTTTACCATTTAATAATTTATGAATTCTTCTATGTTCCTGATTATTTGAATTAATGCTATTTGAGGTATTTCAGTTTATTATTGCTTTCTTTTATTTATGTCACCATTACTTCCAATCTAAAGACATTTTTATTCCAGCAAATTTACTTTTTCCCCTTTTGGTCTTGGTTAAGAAAGCAATAACTCAGGAGTTATCTTAGCTCAACATAATTGATAACTGTTATCTTTGCTAATTGAACTGAACTTCAATAATCCCAACCTTTTCTTAGGAAATAAATAGGATTCGAAGATCAAACTAATTAGTCCCTTGACTTCCCTTTGCTTTAGTAAAGGTTAACTAAGTGGAATTAAGATTCAACTTTCATTATTATTGATAAGGATAACTAAGTCTGGACTTCCAAATTCTCATACCTTGCCAAAAGTTTATTTTACAGTTATTTATTTATTTTTAATTGCCATTTAAATTATTTGTCATATTTGTTCCTCATTCTTGAAACCCCAAATTTACAATCTCCATAACCAATAATAAGAACATACTTTCCTGCAGTTCCTTGAGAAGACGACCCGAGGTTTGAATACTTCGGTTATCAATTTTTAAGGTTTGTTACTTGTGACAACCAAAACGTTTGTACGAAGGGATTTTTGTTGGTTTAGAAATTATATCTACAAAGCGACTATTTTATTAAAATTATTTACTAGCAAAAATCCCAACGTCAATATGGCATTTTTGGCTTGTATTCAGGAGCCTTTGGCAATGTAGGATACATGTCAAGAGAGTCAGGGAATGGGTTGTCTGCACGCTTTGGAGGGGCGTGCTTCACTTCTTCCTTCTTCTCCTCTAGAGCTTCCTTTTCAACTAGCTCTTCATTAGCCTTTGTCTCAGAGCCAGCTGTTTTACCACTTCTCAATTGAATAACCTTGCAATCTTCTCTTGGGTTCACCACTGTATCACCGGAAAATGTACTTGTAGACCTCTCAGATATTTGCTTGCTCAGTTGGCCCATTTGCACCTCTAAATTTCTAATGGAGGCTCTGGTTTCCTACATAAAACTCCTCATCATCTCCCAATTAGAATCTTCTTGGGATTTAGAGTTTGCCTGCTGAGGTGGTTGTTGCTGCTGAGACTAGGGGTGTTCATGGTTCAGTTTTTTTATAAACTGAACTGAAACTGCACTAAACCATTTTAAATGGTTTAGAAACTGAACCAAACTACTTTGTCAAATAAAAAAATAGTTTTAAATCAGTTTACAATACAGTGTACCAGTTTAAACCAGTTCATAAAAATAAAACCAGTTTTAATTGAAAAAACCAGTTTAAACTGGTTTATAGGCTAAAACTAGTTTTAACTTTTAACATATATAAAATTAGTTTTTACATTTTCTCTCTCCCGCTCTCTCTTCTTCTTCTTCTTCTTCTCTCTCTCTCTCTCTCTCTCTCTCTCTCTCTCCCCTCTCTCTCTCTTTCTCTCTCTCTTTCCGTTCTCTCTCTCTCTCTCTCTCTTTCTCTCTCCCCCTCCTTTCTCTCTCTCCCACTTTCTCTCTCCTTCTCTCCCTATCTCTCCTTCCCTCTTCCTCTCTCTTCTTCTCTCCCTCCTTTCTCTCTCTCCCTCTTCTCTCTCTTTTCCTTCTCTCTCTCTCTCTCTCTCTCTCTCTCTCTCTCTCCACTCCCATCTCTTTGTCTCTCTCTCTCTCTCTCCCCCTCCTCTCTCCCTCCCTCTCTCTCTCTCTTTCCCTTTTCTCATTCTCTCTCTCCCCTATCGATCTTCCTCTCTCTCTCTTTCTCTCTCTCTCTCTCTCTCCCACTTCTCCTTTCCTTTCCCCCTCATCTCTCTCTTTCTCTATCTCTTTCTCTCTCTTTTAACATATATAAAATTAGATTTTACATTCTCTTTCCTCCCTTCTCTCTCTCCCTCCCTTTCTCTCCATCCTCTCCATCTCTTTCTCTCTCTCTCTCTCTCTTTTTCTCTCTTCTTCTCTCCCTTTCTCTCTCTCTTTCTCTCCCTTTTTCTCTTTCTTTCTCTCTCTCTCTCTCTCTCTCTCTCTCTCTCTCCCTCTTCCTCTCTTTCTCCTCTTCTCTCCCTCTCTCCCTCCTTTCTCTCTCTTCTTCTCTTCCTTTCTCTCTCTCTCCTTCCCCTCCCACTCTTCCTCTGCTCTCTCTCTCTCTCTCCCTCTTTCTCCTCTTTCCCTCTCTTTGTCTTCCTCTCTCTCCCCCCGTTTCCTTTTCTCTCTCTCCCCCTCTCTCTTCTTATCTTCCCCTCTCTTCCCCTCCTATCTCTCTCTCCCCTGCCCCTCTTTCTCCCCCTCCCCTTTCTTTCTCTCTTCCTTTTCTCCCTCTATCCCTTTCTCTCATTCTCTCTCTCTTATCCCTATGCCTCTTCTTCTCTATCTCTCTCTCCTTTCCTCTTTCCCTCCTCTCTCTCTCTCTCTCTCCCCCTCTCTCTTTCTCTCTCACTTTCTCTCCTTCACTCTTCCCCTCCCCCCTCTCTCTCTCCCTCTCTCTTTCTCTTTGTCTCTCTTACTTTCTCTCCCTCTCTCTCTCTCCTCCTCCTCCCCTCTCTCTTTTTTCTATCTCTCTTTCTCCCCTATTTTTTCTTCTTTTCTCTCTCCCTCATTCTCTCTCTTATTTTGGAGAAAAGAGGAGAAGAGAGAGAGAAGAGAGATAGAGAGTGAGAGAAGGTTGAGAGAGAAAGAGAAAGAGAGAAAGGAAGGGAAGAAGAGGAGAAAGAGAGAGAGGAGGGTGGAGAGAGAGAGAGAGAGAGAGAGAGAGAGAGAGAGAGAGACGGGGGAAGGGAGGGGGAACGAGGGAGAGGAGAGAAAAAGGAAAGAGAGGGAGAGAGAGCGAGAGGAAAAAGAAAGAGAGAGAAGAGGGGAAGAAAGAGAAAAAGGAGAGAGAGAGGAAGAAAGAGGGGGAGAGAGAGAAAGAAAAGGGGAGAGCGAGGAAAAGAGGGAGGGAGAGAGAGAAGAAGAGAGAAGGAAAGCGAGAGAGAGAGAGAGAGAGAGAGAGAGAGAGAGAGAGAGAGAGAAAGACGAAGAGAGGGAGAGGAGAGAGAGAGAGGAGAGAGAGGAGAGAGAAGAGAGAGAGAGAGGAGAAGGAGAGGGAGAAGGGAGAGAGAGAGGAGAGAGAGGAGAGAGAGAG